>NC_137896.1:117386916-118135505 GCF_963455335.1 Martes martes
ATAGTCTCTCATGGCTCATTTTCATAAAAAAGGAAGAAGTACATTGTTTTCAAACATTTTATAATGCTACTGAATATTTTTATGAACATCAAACATTTTTATTAATAATTCTATTAATTCCGTATTCTTGCCAACAAAGCAAGTAGTATTCTTTTTAAAGATTTTATTTATTTATTTTTGCGAGAGAGAGAAAGAGAGAGGCAGAGATAGAAGCAGACTTCCTGGGATGCCTGGGTGGCTCAGTCATTAAGCGTCTGCCGTCGGCTCAGCTCAGGATTCTGGGGTCCTGGGATCCAGCCCCATATCTGGCTCCCTGCTCAATGGGGAACCTGCTTCTCCCTCTCCAACTCCCCCTGCTTGTGTTCCCGCTCTCTCTCTCTCTCTCTCTGTCAAATAAATAAATAAAATCTTAAAAAAAAAAAAAAAAGTAGCAGACTCCCTGCTGAGCAGGGAGCCTGATGCAGGACTCAATCCTAGGATGCTGGGATCATCACATGACTTGAGTCAAAGGCAAATGCTTAATCAACTGAGCCACCCAGGTGCCCCAAAGCGAGCGGTATTTTATGGTCCACTAAAATTTTTTATGTTTTTGCTATGAAAGTAAAGGGTAAAATTGTATGTTCTCAAAAATGTAAGACAACTGACTTCTGCTTTTACCCTGGGGACATTTACAAATTCCAGGCACAGGAGGGAGGCTGAGAATCCAGGCTCTGCATACTCACAAAGCTGCTGCTGGACTCAGAAAAATCATTAGAACTTTTGGCAAAGTCTTGAGAGACCACAAATATGTAGCCAGTTATCCTCAAGACAATCCAATGAATTCTGGGGCAGCCCTTGGGCAAGAAGCTAAAATTAAGCAAGTACCTCTGAAAAGCAGATTAGAGCTATCAGCAGTCTTACAATATAAAATTTAGGATTTCGAATCTATTAGGGCAATGATCCACATTGTTTGGGTGTTTGAATATTTGATAAATGATGTGGAATTCTTTAGAATATTTTATAGGCCAAGGCACTTACACTGGCCACTCCAGACCTTCAGAAAAAAACCCTGAAGAACTCTGTCTCCAAAATCGTAGTGAACCACAGGTAGATGACCCTTACTGAAGGCACAAGGTGGCCTCAACCCAGTAAAGCCCCCATCTACATTAAGATGATCCATCGACACACTCTGCCTACAAGAGGGAACAATGAACCCTCTCTCTATAAGACAACTGCATCATCTGAAGCCTTTACAGTTTTTTGGTTTTTTTGTTGTTTTTTTTTAACAGGAATCCCCGACATTCACTCAAAACTACAAGAAACACCAAATACAGAACCACAGGATTGATAACCAACAAAAAAAGCAGGCAAAACAAACAGACCCTAGGATACTCCAGGTATTAGAGCTGGCTGACTAGGACTTGAAACTAAGTATCAGCATGTGCAATAAATGGAGAAAACTGCAGAGGAAAAGATAGATCCACCAAAGAACTGTGGAACTAAACAACATAAGACCTAAAATTAAGAACTCATTAGACAGATTTAATAGATTAGACAGCACTGAAAACAATAAACTGGAAGATAAGCCTGGCCTTATCTAGTTGTGCTAGTTACTCATTGATTGCTGCTCATCTTCCAAATCTACTTTTCTCTGTCCTGTTCATGAACCCGGGACTGGACCCTGCAAGCACTTCCCCTTTGCCAGCTGGTGCAATGTCTAGCTTGTCCACAGAAAGTGATGGTGGGGGGCGGGTAGTGCAAGGCCTGACAGACGGAGCAGCTTCCTATTCCACTTCTGATGGACTTGGCATAGCTGCTCCTACCATGCGGCTGCCCGCGCAACAGGCAGGACACCCAGCAGCGCTCTCCCTCCAGCCTGCTGGCTGGCACCCAGCCCCACTGGCCCACCAGCACCCAGTAGGCCACACCCGTTCTGGCCTGCAGCACCCCCAAATGCAGGTCTCCAACACCCAGGGGGCTGCAGCCACACCCACTCCAACAGGGAGGGCGGAGTCTCAGTCTGGGGCCTTCCGAGTTTATTCCCTCTAGGGTTTTTTTTCTCTCAGCCACAGAGTAGCTGCTCTCTACAGCTGCTATGCTTGCATTCCTTAGAGTTCTCTTCTGTTCCTTTAAGTAGTTCATGGCCCTTCTGGGAGGCTCAGTTGTTAAGCCTCTGCCTTTGACTCACACCGTGATTAGGATCCTGGGATCGAGCCCCTGCATCAGGCTCCCTGCTCAGTGGGGAGCCTGCTTCTCCCTCTGCCTGCCTGCAGCTCCCCCTGCTTGTGCTCTCTCTCTCATTATCTCTGTGTGTCAAATAAATAAATAAAATTTTAAAAAAAAGCAGTTCATAACTCTAAAGCCAATTTTCCCTATTCAAGTTACTGGTACAGTTTCTGCCTCCTAACTAGATTCGAACTGATAAACTGGTCAAGTTCCATTTTAAGTGTACCTGATTTGTACTTTTAAGAGGTTCTGTTTTTCTCCAGCTGTGCTTTAAAGCCTAGTTTATACCACACATCTTCGAAATTATGTATGTATATGCATATGCGTCTCCTTAGTCCTCTATACCATGTGGCCCAGCAAGTCCGCCCTCCAGCATAAGCCCCTCAGAAATGCACACACAGATTCACTGAGACACACACAAGAATGTTCACGGCAGCACTGCTCACAACAGCAAACACCTGAAAAGAATCCAAATGCTGATCAGTACTAGAACAGACAAATAAACCATGCTCTGCTCGCACGATGGAATGAGCTAACAATAACGAACCACAGGGGTGAAAGTTGTAAATAAATGTTGCACGAAAGAAGTCAGACACCCAAGTACAGGTTGTTTGACTCCGTATGTAGAAAGCTCAAAAGGAGGCGAAATTAACCACGGTGATGTAAGTCAGCACAGTGTTTACCCCTGGGCCAGGGAGTCCCCATGATGGGAGGGGTCACTGAGTGGGGCTTCTGGAACCTGGAAATGCTCTGTTCCTGATCTAAGAGCTGGTTACGCGCTGTGTTTACATTTTGGAAGTTCTCCACGTAACACACTTGTGATCTGCACACTCTCCTGTAGGTATGTCGTTTGACTATCAGTTACATAAAAATGCGGATGATTTATAAACAATCAAATACTATGCTTCTACGTCTCTGACACCTACTCTCCTGGCAAAGCGCCCCCCCCCCATGGCCCCACAGCACCACGTGCCTCTACTGCTGTCCCTGCACATGTCACCTCAGGCTGCGATTGCATAAGCGTCTCTGTCCTGAGCGTTATGTTCAGCCTCAAGGCTGAAGATGAGTTTTCTAAAAGCCTCAAAGGAGGCATTAAATCAGTATTTTAAAAATGACAGAGAATTCTGCTTTAAAATGTACTATAGGCCATGGCACAGGGAAGTGTCTAAGAACAGGAGCACCACACACCTGGCCGGCATTTTCTAGCAGCGGAGCACACAGTCCATCTCAGCAAAGTGCATCCTTCACATGTATTTCATGTACACCGGGGACGGGCACTGTTTTGCAAGGACACATTCACCAAAAGATGTCCTTCTGGAGGCAGCACAATGAAGAGTAGGGCAGGAGAAGTGACAAGGTGTCAACACGATGTGTCTTTCTCCTCTTACATTCCGTATGAGCAGAACAGAATCAGTGAAGGAACTGATAGCATTAGACTCCCACCCTGGATGCTTGTCCCAAACCCCAAATGGCCCTCACCTTCTTCAAACTAGGAAGTCAGATATCAGTGGTTTCCAATTCTGCTATAATTACAACATGTCCTTCTCATTTAAACTTATGAACCACCCTTCCTCCTTTATGCAATTTTATTTTAAATTAAAGTGAATTATTACTATTACTTTTGGGGAAAGAATTTCACAATGCCCTTTGAGGTAGCCAAACACACCACAGGGCATTGCAAAACCAAGGCTGAAAATCACTGCTTCGGAGATTCTGTTAACTGATTTTTATCTCCCAGTTTCTCTAAAACTGAATCTCTTCTGCTATTTTGAAATTTTCATCTAAAATGGATTTTCTAGTCTTGGAAACCAGCAAGTCCCCTAAGAAATACACAACCTTAAAGGAAACCTACTTACCTAACAAATGTGTATTATGCAGCTCGACATACCAGGCCTTTTTCTAGTTAAAAGGATGTAGGGAGTGAAGAAAACAAATTCATTCTCTCATGAGGCTTCCATTCCAGTAAAGAAACAAGGATAACCTTCCATCTCAATTTACCTGGGACTATCCAGTTTCAACACTAAAGGTATTACATTCCAGAAAACCCATCAGCCTCAGGCAAACCAGGGCCATTGGTCACCCTGGCAGAGAGATACCAAATAAGCAAGGAAAAATTTATCAAATAGTGGTAACTGTAATGAAGAAAACAAAGCATGATTTAAAAAAAGAGAGAGAGTAATGGGGAGGGCATTACCACTATTTTGTATAGGGACACCAGGAAAGGCCTCTCTGATATAATGACATTTGAAGAGAGGAGAACAAGCCGTTCAGATAAATGGGGGAAGAGAATTCCCGGCAGAAGTGATGAAAATGGTGAACAGCAAATCTCTAGCTGAAGCTACAGATTGAATGCAATTCCTATCAAAATTCTAGCTGGATTCTTGGCAGAAATTGACAAGCTGATCCTAGGGAATGCAAGGGACCCACAATAGTCAAAGCAATCTTGGAAAAGAACAAAGTTGGAAAACTCACACTTCCCAATCTCAAAACTTATTACAAAGTAACAGCAATCAAGACAGTGTGGTATTGGTATAAGGTAAAAAGACAGATCAAAGTAATAGAACTGACAGTCCAAAAATACACCCTAACATTTATAGTCAACTGAGTTCCAACAAAAATGCCAAGACAACTCAATAAGGAAAACAGAGTCTTTCTAATAAATTATGTTTAGACATCTGGATCTCCACTTATAAAACAATGAATTGGCGGGCATCTCGGTGGCTCAGTCAGTTAAATGCCCCACTCTTGCTTCAGTTCAAGTAATGATCTCATGGGTCATGGGATCAAGCCCTGCATCAGGCTTTGAGGACGCATGGAGTCTGCTTCTCTCTTTCTCTCTCTCCCTCTGCTTCTTCATGTACTCTCTCTCTCTCTCCCCCATCTTTAAAATAAATAAATCTTAAAAAAAAACGAAGCAGGGCTCCTACCTCACACCATATACAAAAATTAACCGAAAATAGACCAAATACCTAAAAGTAAGAGCAAAAATTATAGAAGTTTTTAAAGAAAGATAATAGTAAGACTTCGTAACCTTGGACGAAGCAATGATTTCTTAGGTAAGAAATCAAAAGCATATGCAACAAAATAAAAGATAGGTAAGTTAGACTTAAAACTTTCATCATTCAAACAATACTACCTACAAGTGAAAAGACAATCTACAGAACGAAAGAAAATTCTGGCATATACAGAGATATAATATACAAAGAACTCTTATAGCTCAACAATAAAAGGCAAATAACCCAATTTAAGAAAGAGCAAAGGCTTTGAATAGACATTTCTCCAAAAAAGATATAAAAATGGCCAATAAGGACATGAAAAGATGCAAAACATCATTAGCCATCGGGGAAGTACAAACTAAAACCACAAAGAGATACCACTTCATAGGCTATAATCAAAAAGATAATAACAAGTGTTGGTAAGGGTGTGGAGAAACTGGAACACTTATATGCTGGCGGGGATGTAAAACTGGATAGCCATTTTGGAAAACACTCTAGGAGTTCCTCACAATATATACAAATACCAAATCATTATGTTGTGCACTTGAAAGTAACATAATGCTAAAATGTCAATTATACGTCAATTTAAAACATTTAAATTTAACTGTGGTGATGGTTGCACAACTCTGTGAATATACTAAAATAACCCACTGAATTATATACTTTAAAATGGGTGGATTATATGGCGTATAAACTATGCCTCAATAAAGCTTTTAACTTAAAAAAAAAAATGGAGCTCTCCCCAAAATGGAAAATGATACCTCACTGGAAATAATGTCAAGCAAACCCAAGTGGGCCTTCTGTCAGAAGTGATTCTCAAAAGCAGTTCGCGGACAATACACAGAAATGGCCCAGAGAATTTAATGACTCTTCAGTTCCCTAATGGGTCTAATTCAGATTCCAGTGGGATCCAAGAATCCGATTTTTTTTTAAGATTTTATTTATTTATTTGAGACAGAGAGAGCAGAGAGAGAGAGAGAGGGAGAGGGAGAAACAGACTCCCTGCTGAGCAGAGCGCCTGATGTGGGCCTCAATCTCAGGACCCAGAGATCATGACCTGAGCTGATGGCAGATGCTTAACCAAGTGAGCCACCAAGGTGCCCAAGAATCTGTATTTGTAACAGGCTTCCTAAATTATTCTGATGGAGAGTCAGAAGGGGAACCACTGGACAACTACAACTATAACTCCATGATTTTATGATTCTCCAGTATATATGAAATACCTGTCTCTGGTATCTACCTCGCATTTATCTGGATCTGGTATCTCTACCTAGTGTTTTCCATTCATCTGAGGATCTTAAAATTCTTAATGAAACTCATCTCTGTGAATGAAGAGCTTGAATTTAAAAAGAGGTGGCTTCATCTGCTGGATTAGAGCACCTCACATATTTTTATTAACCTCACGTGTATCCTTTACTTAAGTTACTTGAAATCCTTTTAGAAAGAAGCTGGTTTAAATAAATTTAATAAATAAAAGATCACATATAGTCTCAAAAATTTTGTTTCTCAAACCGGGACACTTTTTTTTCTCAAATATTTGTAACTTAATATACTTTTTATTAAAGAGCTCAGGTATGTTATAGAATCAAATACAAAATAATTTTTATTAATTTTTAAGATAAAACCCAGAAGATTTAAGGAAATTCCATATTTGCCATAGCAACTACTTTGGACTATGGACTACACTCCTAGAACCTAAGGGTATATATTCATTCCTTCCTACAGTTAGTACACTTCAGGGGAAAAATCTGAAAAAATCTCGACATTCTGCTCTCTACTCCATGGATGAAGAAATATGGAATCCCTCCTTCATTCAGAACCAGAATGGACTAATCAGGTGACTGGTGACTGTGCTTTGTGCATTTCAGGAAGGAAGGGAAAAAGGCTGAACTGAACTGAAGAACTAAACCATAGCCTGTTAACCGATGAGTGAAAAGTCCTTCCGAGGCCTGCTATGCTCAGAGAAGCGTCTGCCAACATGTATCCTGTCCTAGTGTTTTAGCCAGATGACAGTGAGCACCAGGGGCACTGCTAGGGCTGGGAGGACCTCACCGGCTGGTGGAGGGTGGACCCTGGTTGCTTTCCCAGGCTTGCCCAAACCGCTGGTCCCTGAAGAAGCACTGGGTAGCCTGGCTGAGCGCTCAGATTGACTGCAGCTAAAGAGAAAGTATTCCCCTAGACTGGCAATCTTTCTCTTAGATACATGCTTTCGTTCTTTTCGGCTGTTCCTCTTCAGCTAATCTCAAAAACATCTGCAGAAACTTCACTGAGGGACTAAATACCAAAAGAGAGGAGTTATCAAGTCTGGCACAATTATATCATTCTACACCAATTTTCTCAATACTAAAAGAGAAGAATGGTATAAGCTGAACCTCAAGGTCCTTTTTGGCTTTGAAATTCCATGATCTCACAATACCACCACTGAAGATGTGCCTTGCAAATTTTAAAGGCAATTCCAAAAAAAACAGAAGTTGTAAACATATTTCTTATCCTTTCCTTCACAGTATTCCCCTTCTTGTATCATCCTAGCTCAAAGCCCCTTCCTTCTCCCTCCGCTGGATTTCTGCAACAGTCCTCAACTCTGATCCTCATCTTACTTGAAGCCGTGATGCTGACCACACTGCTGTGAGATGATTCTCCAGTTATCACCTTTTTCTGGGGCTCTTAACCTAGAATTCTATGTTCTTCACAATCTTAGTCCAATTTCCCTCTCTAACCTTTCCTAGCCCTTCCTTGTGTTAACTTACACTTCAGCAAACCTTCCCGTACCTTCTTCTGTAACATATTACACATTTCATTTGTTTATGTCACGCCCCCTACCTGAAATTCTCTCTGCCATACTTCCCACTTAGGCTCCATTCTTCAAGAATGAGTCCAAGTCTCACCTCTAGCCCTTTCTGACAACCTTTCTTAATTTCCTGGAGCACTTAGCTTAGCACACACCTTCGGCATGTGGCTAATGCTACCCTCCACCGGCAGCTTTGGCACGGAAGAGGTCTGGAGAGATACTTCTGCCTCATTTTCTCCAGGTAAGCCCCTCAGCTTCGTTATGGGGTGAATATGTAACACACAGCATCTACAGGAACCATGATTAAACTACAGATTTTTAAAAATCAACTAACAGTTTGAGTGTAATCATTCAAAATTTTGCAGGGATGGGTTCGTTGCCAACTGCATTTTTTCAGCTGTGTTCTAAAATTTAAGGTCATTCTTTAGGTTTGGGTTGATACTTCCTGTTTAACACTTCCCTTTTTAAAAAGGGAGGGGGCAAGATTTCACAGTAAATCACCGCAATTTTTAATTACAAAACTCTGAGACCAAAAAAAAAGTCCAAAAAACAAAACAGAGAACATAGTTTTGAACTACAGTATAGGCATCTTAGCAAAATTGTACTTGACAAGGAAAAGAAAGAGACATTTTGTCTGGTCAGACCTTTTAAACAAAATGGCACATGTTTTTCTCCACCAGCAATGTGAAATGCACAATTTTTTATGTAAACCACATGTGCTCTGACAAGTACCACCACTCCTTTCCCCACTTTAACACCAGAAACATGTTACTTTAACTACAAAGTTTTTGGTCTTGCTTAATAAAGAACACTTAATCTGGTCTTTTCCCTTCTGATAGTAATATTGAGATAATATGGATACAAGTCCACATTTGCCACTTTCACTTCTATATAAAAAGGCCTCTTGAAGAGCCAAGAAACCCTCCCCTAACAAGCTCTGTGATGAAGTGTTAGTAAACATTAGAAAATGGGATCGCAGGCATGAAGTATTGAATTAAAGCAATGTCTTCAACATGTCTCTTTAAGCTGAAGTAAAAATATTTTAACCAATGTGCTAGAGATTTTAATTCAAAATAGTCTGAAAGTAAAACTGTAATGAAAAAAAATCTTTTCTTTAAACTATGTTGGCACATGAGGAGCTGTACTGATTTCAGAGGACAGAGAAGAAAGGGGTGGAAAAAACCCCACATGTTTGGCAAATTTATCTGTCAAGCAATTGTCAAAAGCTGATTTTACTTTTCTTCAACAAATAAAGATCATTCGACATGAGCCAGTGGTACTCACATGCAGGGCCGAGGGGTCTGGCAGGAATTCAGCATCTTCTCCAAAGATGAAATCGGGGGGGAGCTCTGGGTATTGGGCATTGAAAATGATATCCCCTGAAAGAAAAGAAACCATCAGGCCCTTATTATTTCCTTGCTAACTTATGAATGTTCCGGGGCATGCATCAGAAACACTTCCAAAAGAAGTTTATATTAGTGTAACAAAAAAACAAAATTTGGGGGGCGCCTGGGTGGCTCAGTGGGTTAAAGCCTCTGCCTTCGGCTCAGGTCATGATCCCAGGGTCCTGGGATCGAGTCCCGCATCAGGCTCTCTGCTCAGTAGGGAGCCTGCTTCCTCCTCTCTCTCTGCCTGCCTCTCTGCCTACTTGTGATCTCTGTCTGTCAAATAAATAAATAGAATCTTTAAAAAAAAATCTGAAAGGCACTCTCTGAATGATTAATTGTTCAAACGAAAGAACTGATATCATCTTTTAAACTAATATGCACAGGAACACCTGCGTGGCTCAGTCGGTTAAATGTCCGACCCTTGGCTTCGACTCAGGTCCTGGTCGCAGGGTCATGAGATGGAGCCCCGCCCACAGGGCTCTGCACTCAGGGCAGAATCTGCTTGGTATTCTTGGCCCCCTCTCTCCCTTCACTACTGCTCCCCCCCCTTCTTTTGTGCTCGCTCTCTCTCTCTCAAATGAATAAAATTTTTAAAAATAAAATAAATATCCACAATACGCAATCAAAAAAACTTTATCTCCCTACCACATTATAAACATAAATACCCACGTAGAAAAGCAGCAGCCTGGGGCGCCTGGGTGGCTCAGTGGGTTAAAGCCTCTGCCTTCGGCTCAGGTCATAATCCCAGGGTCCTGGGATCGAGCCCCACATCGGGCTCTCTGCTCCGTGGAGAGCCTGCTTCCTCCTCTCTCTCCCTGCCTGCCTCTCTTGCCTACTTGTAATCTGTCTGTCAAATAAATAAATAAAATCTTTTAAAAAAAGAAAGAAAGAAAAGCAGCAGCCACATCCAAAGTACATGCAGATTTTTTTATAGGAAATATGACTGTCCAATCACTGCCTGCTAATTAATAAATTTTTATTGGGAACTATTTCTCTAAGGATAAAGATCTTATCTTGAAGAAATTAAACATACAAACCTTTGGTACAATGGAAAGAGTATTTGGCTTGGGGTCAAAAAAGTGAGGTTTATATCCACAATTATCCTAATTATTTATTAGCTCAATTCATCTTGGGCAAATTTTAACTGCTTTAGACATCCGTTTCTTTCTCAGAAAAGGGGATCTAATAGTACTGATACCACAGTTTTGATGTGAAGATAGAGACAGCATGCCTATCGCAGTGTCTGGCACACAGTAAGCACTTAGTAATGATACAGGAGTTCTACTAGTCATTACTAATACTATCTTGAAACACAAGACAAATTACAAAGTGTCCTTAGCAAATTTGTGTTACGTTCTTCCACCTCTGTTCCTTTCCTGTCTCCTTCTTTAGCTTTTTTTTTCCCCTCTGCTCACCTCAAGAACCAGTACTCATCATTCTGCTAGTACCAACCATCAAACTAGTATATCAACAATCAAACACACATACTGGGTTCCAGCATATAAGAGTATATATGCGTGTGTACATGCACACACAATTCTATCAGTCCAGTCATTTTTCCTGCTCAAACAATATCTTCATAGTAATATCCAAATTGATACACTCAGACTTCAGTTCTCATCTGAGCCTTTCTTCCTACATACTATGTATTTCTTTTTTTTATTTATAGGCACATATCTTTGTTTCTCAGAAGTCATTTTTTTTCTTCAAGATTTTATTTATTTATTTGATAGAGATTATAAGTACTCAGAGAGGCAGGCAGAGAGAGAGGAGGAAGCAGACTCCCCGCTGAGCAGAGAGCCCAATGTGGGGCTCGATCCCAGGACCCTGAGACCATGACCTGAGCCGAAGGCAGAGGCTTTAACCCACTGAGCCACCCAGGTGCCCCCAGAAGTCATTTTTTATCAAGATAAAGTTATTTCCTTAAGTACATGAGTTCAATTAAGGTTTTTTAAATTATGTTATGTTAGTCAACATATAGTACATCATTAGTTTTTGATGTAATGTTCTATGATTCATTGTTTGCATATAACACCCAGTGCTCCATGAAATACATGCCCTCCTTAACACCCATCACCAGGCTAACCCATCTCTCCGCCGTTCTCCCCTCTAAAACCCTGAGTTTGTTTCTCAGAGTCCATAGTCTCTCATGGTTTGTCTACTTCTCTGATTTTTCCCCCTTCATTTTTCCCTTTCCTCTCCTAATGTCCTCCCATGCTATGCCTTATGTTCCGCAAGTAAGTGAACCCATATGATAATTGACTTTCTCTGCTTGACTTATTTCACTTAACATAATCTCCTCCAGTCCCATCCATGTTGATGTCAAAGTGGGGTATTCATCCTTCCTGATGGCTGAGTAATATTCCATTGTATATATGGTCCACATCTTCTTTATCCATTCGTCTTCTGAAGGGCATCACAGCTCTTTCCAGTTTGGCTATTGTGGACATTGCTGCTATGAACAATGGAGTACATATAGCTCTTCTTTTCACTACATCTGTATCGTTGGGATAAATACCCAGAAATGCAATTGCTGGGTCATAGGGTAGCTCCATTTTTAATTTTTTGAGGAAACTCCACACTGTTTTCCAAAGTGGCTGTAGCAACTTGTATTCCCTCCAACAGTGTAAGAGGGCTCCCCTTTCTCCACAACCTCTCCAACATTCGTTGTTTCTTGCTTTGTCAATTTTTGCCATTCTAACTGGTATAAGATGGTATCTCAGTGGTTTTGATTTGAATTTCCCTAATGGCTAATGATGATGAACATTTCTTCATGTCTGTTAGTCACTTGTATGTCTTCTTTGGAGGTGTCTGTTCATGTCTTCTGCCCGTTTTTTGACTTATTTGTTTTTTGGGTATTCAGTTTGAGAAGTTCTTTATAGATCATGGATACCAGCCCTTCGTCTGTAGTGTCATTTGCAAATATCTTCTCCCGTTCTGTGAGTTGCCTCTTTGTTTTGTTGACTATTTCCTTTGCTGTGCAGAAGCCTTTTATCTCAATGAAGTCCCAAAAGTTCATTTTTGCTTTTGTTTCCCTTGCCTCTGGAAACATGTCTTGAGAGAAGTTGCTGTGGCCAATGTCAAAGAGGTTACTGCCTATGTTCTCCTCTAGGATTTTGATGGATTCCTGTCCCACATTGAGGTCTTTCAGCCATTTTGAGTTTATCTTTGTGTACAGTGTAAGAGAATGATTGAGTTTCATTCTTCCGTATATAGCTGTCCAATTTTCCCAGCACCATTTATTGAAGAGACTGTCTTTTTTCCACTGGATATTTTTTCCTGCTTTGTCAAAGATTATTTGACTGTAGAGCTGAGGGTCCGTATCTGGGATCTCTATTCTGTTCCATAGGTCTATGTATCTGTTTTTGTGCCAGTACCATGCTGTCTTGATGATCACAGCTTTGTAATATAGCTTGAAATCAGGCTCTGTGATGCCTCCAGCTTTGTTTTTCTTTTTCAACATTTCCTTGGCGATTCGGGGTCTTTTCTGATTCCATACAAATTTTAGGATTGTCTGTTCCAGCACTTTGAAAAATGACTATGTATTTCAATGTCAAACTCAGCAAGTCTACAAACATGCTCAGGACTGTTCCTATTCCCACTCCTCTCTTCCCCTAGTTGAATTCCCTATTTCTAGAGATTCCTTAATCTCTCATGCTGTGACTTCAGTGTCCTCTTCAACCTTATCCATACCCTTTATACTCTTAGAAAACAAGTCATCACAGTTCTTTCTCCAAAATATTTCTCATAAGGGTACTTCCCACTGCTAAGAGCTCTATCCAGGCCCAGATGACCTAGTTCATACATTATGCATCCAACAAAAACAAAAATTGAACCCTGCTCTAGCCACTAATGATCGAAGAAAAAATTCTGTTCTTTTAGAGTTGACTAGAAGAATTCAATTATCAGACCCTTTTAAATGGTCTCCTGATACAAGTGTCAATACAAAGGTGGTTCTTCTCAAGGACCATACATTTAGTTAGGGAGGCAGGAACATATACACAGAACCATAGAACACAGAGCAGTACAAGGTAGTACATATACTTGATCTTCCTAAATATCTTGCAAGTTTCCAGAGAATAAGCATACCTATACTTATTTCATATTTCCAATGGGGGCAAAGTGTGACATAAAGAATATATTCAAGAAATACTCTAATATGTGAAACAACTCTACTCTCTGAATTGGATATCTAAGTACTGACAAAAATCTACAATAAGAAATAAAGTTCAGAAGAGTTACTTCTACCTCTTTCTATAGAGAATAAATATGAGCAAGAAAATATACCCTTCATACTTACCCAAAGAAAACAAAAACACTACTTCCAAAAGACATATGCACCCCTGTTTTTACTGCAGCACTATTCACAATAGCCAAAATATGGAAGCAACCCAAGTGCCCATGGAGAGATGAACAGATAAAGAATAAACTTGAAAGAAGTTGCTGTGGCCAATGTCAAAGAGGTTACTGTCTATGTTCTCCTCTGGGATTTTGATGGATTCCTGTCCCACACTGAGGTCTTTCAGTCATTTTGAGTTTATCTTTGTGTACAGTGTAAGAGAATGATTGAGTTTCATTCTTCTGTATATAGCTGTCCAATTTTCCCAGCACCATTTATTGAAGAGACTGTCTTTTTTCCACTGGATATTTTTTCCTGCTTTGTCAAAGATTCACAAAGATGTGGTATATATACACTAAGGATTATTACTCAGCCATAAAAAAAAAAGTGGGGGGGGCGCCTGGGTGGCTCAGTGGGTTAAAGCCTCTGCCTTCAGCTCAGGTCATGATCCCAGGGTCCTGGGATCAAGCCCCGCATTGGGCTCTCTGCTCGGCAGGAAGCCTGCTTACTCCTCTCTCTCCGCCTGCCTTTCTGCCTACTTGTGATCTCTGTCTGTCAAATAAATAAAATCTTAAAAAAAAAAAATGTGATCTTGCCATTTGCAACAACATGGATGGACCTAGAGGGTATAATGCTAAATGAAATAAGTCAGAAAAAGACAAATACCATATGATTTCACTCATATGTGTAATTTAAGAAACAAAACAAATGAACAAAGGGGGGGAAAAATGGAAGACAAACAAAAAACAGACTCCGAACTACAGAGAACAATCAGATGGTTACCAGAGGGAGGATAGGCAGGGGGATGGGTGAAATAGGTGATGGAGATTAAGAGTACACTTATCTTGATGAGCACTGAGTAATGTATGCAAGTACTGCATCACTATATTGCACACCTAAAATTAATATAATGCTGTATGTTAACTATACTGGAATTAAATTTTTTTAAATAGAAAGATTAACTTTCATAAATTAATTAAAAACTAAAATGGACAAAATATTTGATAAGACATTTCTCCAAAGAAGATATAGAAATGACAATAAGCATACAAAAAGATGCTCAACATCATTAGTCATTAAGGAAATCAAAATCAAAACCACAACTTGAGGGGCACCTGGGTGGCTCAGTCGATTAAGCAACACCTTCAGCTCAGGTCATGATCCCAGGGTCCTTGGATCAAGCCGCACATCAGGCTCCCTGCTCTGCTTCTCCCTCTCCCTCTGCCCCTCCCCCCGCTCATGCTCTCCCTCTCTCTCTCTCAAATAAATAAAATCTTTTTTAAAAAAACACAATCTGGGGACACCTGGGTGGCTCAGTTGGTTAAGCGGCTGCCTTCGGCTGAGGTCGTGATCCCAGCATCCTGGGAACGAGTCCCACATCGGGCTCCTTGCTCAGCAGGGAGCCTGCTTCTCCCTCTGCCTCTGCCTGACACTCTGTCTGCCTGTGCTCACTCTCTCTGACAAATAAATAAATAAAATCTTAAAACAAAAACAAAAACACAATCTGGAGTGCCTGGGTGGCTCAGTTGGTTGAGCGACTGCCTTTGGCTAAGGTCGTGATCCTGGAGTCCCAGGATTAAGTACCGCATCAGGCTCCCTGCTCAGCAGGCGGTCTGCTTCTCCCTCTGACCCTCACCTCCCGCTCTCTCTCTCTCAAGTAAATAAATTTTTAAAATCTTAAAAAAAAAAAAAAAAAACAAACGCAATCTGATACTACTTCATACCACCTATGATTGCTACAATCCAAAAGAACAACAAGTGTTGGTGAGGATGTGGAAAAACTGAAACCCTCATACTCTGCTGGTGGGGATATAAAAGGGTGCCATCACTTTGGAAAACAGTTTGGCAGTTCCTCAAACTGTGAAATAGAGAATCACCTTATGACCCACCAATTCCACTGCTAGGTACATACCTAAGAAAAGTGAAAACATACATCCACACAAACACTTGCACATGAATGTTTGCAGCAGCATTGTTCACAACAGCCAGAAAGTAGAACCCAAAGTCCATCAACTGATTAATGTAGAAATAAAATACAGTACATACATACAATGGAATATCATTCAGCTATAAAGAAAGAAGTATTAGTGCCTTTTATAATACGGATGACCAGGACACCTGGGTGGCTCAGTCATTAAGCGTCTGCCTTGGGCTCAGGTCATGGTCTCAGGGTCCTAGGATCAAGCCCCACATTTGGCTCCCTGCTCAGCAGGAAGTCTGCTTCTCCCTTCCCCTCTCCCCCTGCTTGTGTTCCCTCTCTCACTGTCTCTCTTTTGTCAAATAAACACATAAAATCTTTAGATAATAATAATAATAATATGGATGACCTTGAAAACTTTATACTAAGTGAAAACAGATACGAAAGTCCACATATAGTGTATGATTATTATATAATTCCATTTATATGCGATGTCCAGAATATGTAAAGCCACAGAGATAGAAAGAAGACTAATGGTTGCCAGAGGCCAGGACAGGGAGAGTGGGGAAGGACTGCTAATGATAATGAGTATAAAGTTTCTTCTGGTGGGGATGAAAATCCATGTTGGAATTAATACTGATGGTTGTATAACTTTGTGAATATACTAAAAACCACTGAACTGAACACTTCAAAGAGTAAACTGGATGGTGTAAGAATTATATCTCAATAAAACTTTTATAATCTGATGCAAAAATCTGTTCTATTTTAATCTTAACTTAAACACAAATATATTAGCAAGTGGCTACTCAAGGGTTATGAGTAAATTTACTTTTTATAAATAAAATCATCTTGGGGGCACCTGGGTGGCTCAGATGGTTAAGCATCTGCCTTTGGCTCCGGTCATGATCTCAGACTCCTGATCAAGCCCCACATCAGGCTCCCAGCTCAGTGGGGAGTCTGCTTCTCCCTCTCTCCCTGCCTATCCCCCTACTTGTGTTCTCTCTCTCTCTCTCTCTCCCTGTCAAATGTGTAAATAAAATCTTTAAAAAATAAATAAATAAAATCCTCTTGAAAATAGAGTTGGAAAGTTTTCCATTTACAGAAACTCTACAATGAGGTCTTTTTAAAAAGCAAAGAATATTCTTATAAGATGAACACTAACAAAGATTTTTATTTTCAAGAAGATCCCCCAGGGGCACCTGGGTGGGACTCAGTCAGTTAAGCATCTGACTCTTTTTTTTTTTAAGATTTTATTTATTTATTTATTTATTTGACACAGAGAGAGAGAAAGAGAGAGAGAGAGAGCACAGGCAGGGGAAGGCAGAGGGGCAGAGGCAGAGGGAGATGCAGACTCCCCGTGGAGCAGGAAGCTGGATGTGGGGCTCCATCCCAGGACCCTGAGATCATGACCTGAGCCGAAGGCAGAAGCCTAACCAACTGAACCACCCAGGCGCCCCAAGCATCTGACTCTTGATCAACTCAGGTCTTGACCTCTCAGCTCAATTCTTAATTTCAGGGTGGTGAGTTCAAGCCCCACCTTGGGCTCCATGCTGGGCATGGAGCCTACTTTTAAAAAATTAAAAAATAAAAAAATAAAAGTTCCTCCAAATGCCCCCCCCTTTTTTTAAAGATTTTATTTATTTATTTGACAGACAGAGATCACAAGTAGGCAGAGAGGCAGGCAGAGAGAGAGGAGGAAGCAGGCTCCCCACCGAGCAGAGAGCCCAATGCGGGGCTCGATCCCAGAACCCCGGGATCATGACCTGAGCTGAAGGCAGAGGCTTTAACCCACTGAGCAACCCAGGCGCCCCGCCCCCCCCTTTTTTAAAGATTTTATTTATTTATTTGACAAAGAAAGACAGTGAGAGAGGGAACACAAGTAGGAGTGGGAGAGGGAAAAGGAGGCTTCCCGCTGAGCAGGGAGCCCAATGCTGGGCTTGATCATGACCTAAGCCAAAGGCAGACGCTCAACAAATGAGCCACCCAGGCACCCCCAAATGGCCCCTTTTTAAAGGAAGATACTGGGGAATTTTTTTTTAACTTTTGTTTTTTTTTTAAATTTTTAAAGCAGCCAAAAGTATTTGAATATACAATAATTCTTTAAAAAACAAACAATGTATACCATAGTAGCACGCCCTCAACTAAAAAGATCTCTTTGGAGAGAAAGAGGGAGATTACTATATTGCATACAGTAAAAACATTATACAAGTATTTTTCAAAACAAGGGAATAATTTAAATATCTTTCAGAATCTCATACTCTTACATTTTAGAATCTCTCAAATACTTACCTCCAGACCTCAAAGAACCCCTGAAGCACTTTGCCTCAATACTCTATAGCTTATTTGAAATAAAACGTGGCAGTGTTTTCTTGCTGTGGTGAACAGTCAGTAAATCAGTCAAGAACATTTATTAAAAACCCACCATGCACAGATGCACATACTGGACACCTGGGGAGTTATACCGGAAGTAGAGAACATAGTACGTGACCTCAAGGCAGAGATGGTGGAGAAAAGACCAACACAAATCATACGGGAGAGCAATAACATTGTATTTCCTTTATTCCACCCTGGAGAAGATGATAGGAACACAGAGTACACATTACTTGGATACTGCTTACTTCAACTTTTCATAAAATGGAAGAGTAGGCAAGAGAACAAAGTAATAAAAATAGGTCCAGAGGTGATATAAGGTGAGGTTAAAAAAAGGAACAAGGAAAAAGTAAAGAAACAAAACCCCTATAACGGCCGAAAGTGTTATGACCACCTGACAACCAAATGATCGTGTCGCATCTTGTTTCCCAGAACTCCTTAAAGATTGCTAGGCTACCACAGTGGGACCAACGGGGCAGAAGTTCTTCCCTTTGAAAATACCTACCTAACGTGGCTCATAATATTACACA
Organism: Martes martes; assembly: GCF_963455335.1. Lineage (NCBI taxonomy): Eukaryota > Metazoa > Chordata > Mammalia > Carnivora > Mustelidae > Martes > Martes martes. Next base: position 117,405,451 of record NC_137896.1, read on the forward strand.
TACATGAACTCACAGAAATTCCAGATGTAGTTAGTTTTTATTCACACGCTGGTACCTTGGCAGCTGACAATCTTTTTTTTTTTTTTTAAAGATTTTGTTTATTTATTTGACAGAGATCACAAGTAGGCAGAGAGGCAGGCAGAGAGAGAGGGAGAAGCAGGCTCCCCACTGAGCAGAGAGCCCGACACGGGGCTCGATCGCAGGACCCTGAGATCATGACCCAAGCTGAAGGCAGAGGCTTAACCCACTGAGCCACCCAGGTGCCCCGGCAGCTGACAATCTTTAGAAGCTATAGCACCATCCCCAGAAGGCCAATCACCAGATCTGGAGGATGGAGCAGATGTCCTGCCCCCCAGCTACAGAAAGAACACAGCTGGTCTACAGGCTCCTCTCCTTATTCTTACACCAGTGAAATACCATCGTGTTAGTTTGTCTATCTTAGAGTTTAAATAAGTGCCAGGAAAACAGAGTTTCAAAGAAACAATTCAGATGGTAAATAACCAAAGACCAAAGAATTATCCCTATCAACTGCTGCATAAAATGGTAACTTACTAAAACTCCAAGTATAGGAAGTAAGAGTCAGACATCAATCTTGTGGAAATGCCAGGGTGACGGAGATTTTCAGTGGAAAGGTAGGTTCAAGCAGTAGTTTTACAAAAGACTTTGGAGAGGTGACTCATTTCCAAGAGTTTGCTCCAACTCTCGATAATGTTTCCTTACGCTTAAATTTAATTCTCTGTCTCTCCAAAAATTTCATCCACTGGATCTTAAAAATTTATGGAATGATTCTAGTTTCACTTTAATATCATAGCCCTTCAATGATCTGCAGGCAGTCCTTGTGACCTCCCTTTCAACCTCACCATGAGTCACCTCTTCACCAGGGGAAATACTCCAGTTTCTTTCACGATTCCTCACATAACATGGCCTCAGTTTCCTTTATTGCCCTCTCCTCTCTCTTCTCTGCATGGGTACCAGTTTGTCTGTAGCCCTGCTCCAGGGTAATAACCCAGAACTACACATAAGATTCCAAGTTTGCTCTAAAGAACACAGAATCAAGTAAAAAAAAAAAAAAAAAAAAATCCATGCCTTCATTTTAGATGCTAAACTTCTATTAATAAATACCACTGCAAACTGAAATTGCTTTTTTGGCAGCCACATCAGTGTTGATTTGTATTGTGCTTCCTATCAACTAAAAGCCCAAAGACTTTTATATACACACTATTGCTAAGCCATATATCTCTCATTCTTAATTTGGACAGCTGAATTTCGGAATCCATTTCAGGATTTTAAATTTATCCCTATTATATTTCAATCTTGTTAGATTTATCTCTCTATTTACAGCCTGTTATAATATTCTTAGATTCTATTCCAATTTTGGGTTGGCACTCCCAGTTCTGAGTTATAAACAGATATAAGCATGCTTCTGGAAAACTCCCTCTCTGGCAGCCACAGTTCAATTAATCAGTACCTCTTGGGTACAATCATTTAAATAATATTTACCCAATAACACCACGAGACTAAACATTCATCACAAGGATATCATGAAGAAATTTATCACGTGCCTCAAAGATGTACTCTTTGCCCTACAAATTCAGAGATAGGGTCAATGATTCCATTGTACAGCACACACTCTGTCTTGAGAGGTAGAATTTCTTTTCCTATATCAAGGAAAAGAGACTATAAAGAATTATCGTATCTGAGAGTTGGCATAATTTCCATGAAACATGTCCTCAAAAACTACCTGTAGGAGAAAGGATGGAAACGGGGGCAGATGAAACAGGTCATTTAAATTGGCCTCCTTTCCTTATGAGACTTCCTTCTATGAGATCCCTATCTCTAGACTGAGACTACATCTAATCCTTTGCATTCCTAAAACTGTGCTGTACAACAGAAATACAAATCACGTACCTAATTTTAAACTTATTAGTAGCCACATGACAAGAATAAAAGGGTGAAATTAAATTTTAAACTATTTCTTATAATTTTATATATAGTACAATTCTCCTCTTTTGTGTACAAGCACATGAGTTTTATGGCATGCATAGATTCATGCATATATAGATCTGTGTAAACCACCAAAACTAGGATACAGAACAATTTTATCACCCTCCCAAATTTCCTCAGGCTATCCCTTTGTAGTTAAACTTTCCCACCATCCCTCAGCCCTGGCAAGCTCTGATCTGTTTGGTCTCTGTCCCTTCAGTTTCACATGGGCCAGAATGTCATACAAATGGAATCATATGGTATGTAACCTTTGGAAACTGGCTTCTTTTCACTTAGCAGAGATATTTAAGAACCCGCCAGATATGCTGATATATTTAAGTGCATCTATCAACAGTTTGTTCCTTTTTATGGCTGACTAGTGTTTCGTTCTATGGATGTACAGTTTGTTTATCCATTTACCCAATGGATGACATTTGGGTTAGTTCCAGTTTTTGATGGTCATGAATAATGCTACTACAACTATCAATGCATAGGTTTTTGTGTAAACATAAATTTACATTTCTAGAGAAATGATTATCCTTTCTGGATACCTAGAGTGGAATCAGTAGGTCATATGAAAAAAAATGTATCTTTAACCCTAAAACAAACTATCAAAACTGTTTTCCAGAATGGCACTTTCATTGAACAGTCACACAAAGCATGAGCATTTCAATTGCTACACATTCTCACCAACACTTGATGTGGTCAGTTTGTCGTCGTCGTCACTGCCCTTGTTTTTCGTCTTTCTAATAGGTGTATCACAGCATCTCAATGGTTTTAATTTACTTTTCCCTTATGACAAATGAAGTGGAGCATCTTTTCATGTCCTTACTTGCTATGTGTATATCTCCTTTGGTGAAATTTGTCTTCTGTCAGATACGTGATTTGCAAATATTTTTTCCCACTGTGTCTTATCTACTCAAACCCTCAAAAGCATTTTCAGCAGAGCAAAAATTTTTAATTTTGGTGAAATCCAATTTATCAACTTTTTTGAGGACTGGGTTTTTTATGTTGTATCTAAGAATTAATTGCCTACCTCAAGTCACAAAGACTTCCTGCTATGTCTTCTCAGAGTCTGATAGTTTGAAATTTGAATTTCAGAATATGATCTGAGTTATACTTTGTACATGGTTTAAGATACAGGTCAAGATCCTTCTTTGGAGGCAGGGAGAGCCATATGAATGCCTAACTGTCTGGCAACATTTGTCAAGAAGACTATCCTTTTTCCATTGAAGTGCTATTGCATAACTGAAAAATCAACTGACCATATTTATGTGGTTCAATTACTAGACTGTTTTGTTTTACTGATCAGTATCTATCCTTTTGCCAATACCACAATGCCCGAAGAATCAGTCTTAAAATTAAATAGTCTGACTCCTCCAACTTTGTTCTTCTTTTCTTCTTTTCAAAATTATTTTTATTATTCTAATTCCCTTGCCTTTCAAAATAAATTTTTATTTGTCTTTTACATATTTTATTTATTTATTTGAGAAAGAGTGAAAGTGAGAGAGACAGACAGTACAATCAGGGGGAGGAACAGAGGAAGAGGGAGAAGCAGACTCCCCATTGAGCAGGGAGCCTGATGTAGGGCTTGACTCCCAGGATCTGGGATCATGACCTGAGCCGAAGGCAGATGCTTAACCAACTGAGCCACCCACCCACCCATATTTTTTTATTTCTTATTTAAATTCAGTTTAATTAGCATATAGTGTGTTATTAGTTTCAGCAGAATTCAGTGATTCATCAGTTGCATATAACACCAAATACTCATTACATCAAGTGCCCGCCTTAATGCCCATCATCCAATTATACCATTCCCCCATCAACCTCCCCTCCAGCAATGCTGTCTGTTTCCTATAGTTAAAAGTCTCTTATGGTTTGCCTCCCTCACTGTTTTTATCTTATTTTATTTTTCCTTCCCTTCCCCCATGTTCATATGTTTTGTTTCTTACATTCCACATATGAGGGAAATAATATGGCAATTGTCTTTGATTGACTCATTTCATTTAGCATAAAATACCATCTGGTTCCATCCACATCATTGCAAATGGTAAGATTTCATTCTTTGTGATGGCTGAGTAATACTTCATTATATATATGGATAAAGAATACATACATATGTATGTGTGTGTGTGTGTGTGTGTGTGTGTGTATAAATTATATATATCTCCATTCATCTGTCGCTGGACATCTGGGCTCTTTCCATAGTTTGGCTATTGTGTTGTGGACATTGCTGCTGTAAATATAGGGCTGCATGTGCCCCTTTGAATCACTATGTTTGTATCCTTTGGTTAAATACCTAGTAGTGCAATTGCTAGATCATAGGGTAGCTCTATTTTTAACTTTTTAAGGAACTTGCATACTGTTTTCCAGAAGTGGCTGTACCAGTTTAAATCCCCACCAACAGTGTAAAAGGGTTCCCCTTTCTCCACACCCTTGCCAATATCTGTTGTTTCCTGAGTTGTTAAAATAATATTTTTTAAAGATTTATTTATTTATTTATTTGACAGAGATCACAAGTAGGCAGAGAGGCAGGCAGAGAGAGAGGGGGAAGCAGGCTCCCCATGGAGCAGAGAGCCTGATGCGGGGCTCGATCCCAGGACCCTGAGATCATGACCTGAGCCGAAGGCAGAGGCTTTAACCCACTGAGCCACCCAGGCACCCTGAAGTAATATTTCTTTTTTTAAAGAGAAGAACTTTATTCTTTATTAAGATACCGTGCTAGAAATATTTTTAATATCTATAAAATCCTGCTGGGATCTTTATGGGGATTGCACTAAAACTGTAGATAAATTCAGAGAAAATAACTTAAGTATATTGGGTCTTCCGATCCATGAATATGGTATCTTCCCATTTACTGGGATCTTCAATTCCTTTCACTTGCATATAAATCCTGAACATAGCTTTTTAGTTTTATAACTAAGTATTTTTTCTTTTCCTTTTTTTTTGTAGGATAGGTATTATAATGGCACTTTTTAAATATTTTCTGTTTCCAATTGTTCTTGCTAGTATAAAGAAATAGGATCTAAAAAAAAAAAAAAAAGAAATGGGATTGACTTTCTTATGCTGACCTTGTATCCTACACATCTCTGAAAAACTCACTTATTAGTTCCAGAAGTTTTTTAGAAATTCCTTAGGATTTTCCATGTAGACAAATATGTCATATGTGAATAAAGGCGGTTTTACCTCTTCCCTTCCAATCTGTATGCCTTTTATTTCTTTTTATGGCCATACTATACTATCTACAACTTCTAGTATAATATTGTATAGAAATTGTAAAAGTGAACATCCCTGCTTTGTTCTCAATCTTAGGAGGAAACCATTTAGTCTTTCATCACGTATGATGTTAGTTACAGGTTTATTCCCAGGATAAAATCCACTTGGTCATAAATGTACATGTATCTCATATATACTTTTTTTCTGCTGGATTTAATTTGTTAATGTTTTTTAAAGAGTTTTGCTTCTCTCTTCAAATGAGGGATACTGATCTATCGTTTGTCTTGTTTCATTTTTCTTGTACTTTCTTTGACTAATTTTGATACCAGGAGAATTGTGGCCTTATAAAATGAATCTGAAAATTCTGTGTCCACTTCAATTTCTGAAAGAGGCTGTATATTAGGGCTGTGTCTCCTTTAAATGATTGGTAGAATTCATCTGAGATAATCTGGGCTTCACTTTCATTTTTGAAAGACTATTTTTAACTATGAACTCCATTGTTCTAACAGATAATAAAACTATTCAGATTATCTATTTCTTCTTGAAAGAGAACTGATAGAGGGGCGCCTGAGTGGCTCAGTAGGTTAAGCGTCTGACTTCAGCTCAGGTCAAGATCCTGGGGGCCTGCTCAGCGGGGAGGCTGCTTCTCCTTCTCCCTCTGACCCTTCCCCCTGCTCATGCTCTCACTCACTCTCACTTTCTCGTTCTCTCTCAAATGAATAAATTTTTAAAAACTTAAAAGAACGTTCTAATGGTTTATGTCTTTCAAGGAATGTGTCCACTGCACTGAAGTTGCTAAAGGAACTGGCATAAAGCCAGGCTCAAATTGAAAGTGCTAAGCCATCTTCTGTGGACTTGGTTCAATGTAAGTGTCTTTTTGGGGGGGGGGGGCGCTCCTAAATTTATTGGGTGAAAAAATATGGAACGCTTCACGAATTTGCACGTCATCCTTGCGCAGGGGCCATGCTAATCTTCTCTGTATCAGTCCAATTTTAGTATATGTGCTGCCGAAGCGAGCACTAAGTGTCATTTTCAAAGCCATTTCATGCTATTCTAGTCTTCCCCAAGTGTGTGTTACCCAAAGACCAGTCTGGGATTTAGGCGCTGGTCTACACTACAGATCAGTTCTCAAAGCCTTTGCTATGTTGATTCTGCCCAGTTCCATACATGTGCAGCTTGAGGACAAGCCTGAGACTTCATACACAAATTAAAAGATCCTTTCCTCCAGCTCCCTCCTCTGTAGGACATCCCCCTACACAGTCTCTGGTTTCCAGGGGTGTCTTTTCCTGGCGCTCTGCCTAGAAAGTGGGAGTTTCAGCCTCGCCATGTTCTTGTATACTTGCCATGACTGTATCCACCTAGGGGTAACACAGCAAAAGAAAAGTTGGAGAGGCTGCTGAGGGAGAAGTCCAGTTTCATCACTGTAACATGGCTGAGTTAGGACCAAGAGAGTTAAAGAAACACTCCAGCCTGAAGGGCCCCTCCCCCTTTGGTTCCAGGATCTAGGGTGCCCTATGATCTAAACCAGGAGATGTGAAAGAAAAAAAGGGGGAGGTAAGACACAGAAAACTAACTTTACATGGGTCACTCTTTGAGTTCTGATTTTTGTTCTTAGTATGTCTGTTATTATCTACTTTTAAGAGTCCTCAGGTATTTGCCATAGGTATTCTTCAGGGTACTCTAGGGTTTTTCACTGCAACCAGTGAGAGAGATCGGGTGGAGAGTGTTTACATCTTCTTATCTAGAACTGATCTGTACTCTTAATAAATATTTAAGACATAAGCATATGTAAAAATAATTAATACAATTATTTAGCCAGTAGATATAAAATAGTATCGTTTCACCATGTAATCAATGTCAAAGTAACTAGTGAGATATTTTATACTATTTTTAGAACTAGGAGTTCAGAATCTGATGTGTCATACGGCTCATCTCAATTCAGACTCACCATATTTCAAGTACTACATTGCCACAGGTGGCTGGTAGTGACCATGTGAGGCATCACAAATCTAGAGGAGCCAATGAAAAGGAAGAAGAGAACAAAGGGAATGAAGGAAAAGCCATGCAACCTTCCATGACTCCTTCCCGGTGAAATGTACTCACCACTTCATTAGGCAGCACCTTCTGTTGCTGTGCAATTATTAGTGGATGGAAAAAATTCTTTCATATGTTGAAAATATACATATGCCTACAAATCACTTTGACCTATTAAGGGTAGTCCTACCCTAAGCATTATTCTATATGTCTGTCCCCAAATCCATCTGCAAATGATTTTTCTTTTAGTCTTCTCCAAGTGAAACATGCCTGGTTATTTTAGTGGTTTATAATAAAAGACAGTTCTCAGGAAATTAAACTACATGATTCTTAGGTATATCAGAGAGAGTTTTCTAAGTTGCTGATTCTCAGAAACTCGGACTAATTAGGAAAGGTAATAAAACCCCATCTTCAGACATTACAATATGTTTTAAATGAACCTTTAACCTTGTATTTTTGTATACTCATTTCAGTGCATAAAATAACAATATTTAAGTCAAATGCTATGAATTAGCATTCCTTTATTGAATAATAAATATTCTACTGCAGAAAATTTAGTCCTAATAATTTTCTAATGCATATTCACAAACTGTTTCATTAATATAATGTATTACCAATTCCTTTTTAATGACTATAATGCATTGACACCATAAAAAGAAAATACACTTTCTCAACCTTCCATGATTTTTTTTTTTTTTTGTAGCTTTAAAAGGTAGTTGGGAACTAAAGATAATTTTAGAACAAATCAGTAATGATGACTTGTCATGAAATTGTGAAAAACTGGGAAAACAATAATATAGGAAAACTTAGCAAATAAGCTTGATTTTCATACATATATGATTAATTCAGGTGTAGGCTCTAGACAACCATGTATTTACATTTCACTTTCTGTGACCTAACCTGTCAGGGAGATGGACAAAAAGGCTGCTTTAAATGTATCGTGTAAGCAGTTTAGCATTTATAGAGAAGAAAAACAGACACTATCCTTTAGAGAACACTATGGAAAAACTCCTGAAATGTGAACCAATGCAAACAAAATGGTATCAATTACTCTAGACTTGAGGAAGCTTAGGAAAGGGAGCACATGACTAAAGATTTGGGTTAAGCTAACAGGATAAAAGAAGACTTTTCTTATTTTCTCTTATTTTCGCATCTTCACTTATTAATTCATTCAATACCTCAAAAAGTAAGCATATGCAATAACTCCATGCAGTGTCAGTAACAGAAATAATTAGGAGATTCTGCCCCCAATAAAGCCTGTAATCTAAGAGATAAGATCTTAGAGGTAAGACATTTATAAAATAACTACAAACACTAATAAATTATTGATTCAGGATAGGATCATCAATGGATACTAGAACCATTCAACAAAAGGTTACTGGGATGATGAACATTTTTTCATGTGTCTGATAGCCATTTGTATGTCTTCATTGGAGAAGTGTCTGCTCATGTCTTCTGCCCATTTTTTGACATGATTATCTGTTTTGTGTGTGTTGAGTTTGGGAAGTTCTTTACAGATCCTGGATATCAGCCTTTTGTCTGTACTCAGGGAGATTCAAATTAAAACCACATTGAGATACCACCTTACACCAGTTTACACCAGTTAGAATGGCCAAAATTAGCAAGACAGGAAATAACGTGTGTTGGAGAGGATGAGAAGAAAGGGGAACCCTCTTACACTGTTGGTGGGAATGCAAGTTGGTGCAGCCACTTTGGAGAACAGTGTGGAGATTCCTTAAGAAATTAAAAATAGAGCTTCCCTATGACCCTGCAATTGCACTACTGGGTATTTACCCCAAAGATACAGATGTAGTGAAAAGAAGGGCCATCTGTACCCCGATGTTCATAGCAGCAATGGCCACGGTCACCAAACTGTGGAAAGAACCAAGATGCCCTTCAACGGACGAATGGATAAGGAAGATGTGGTCCATATACACTATGGAGTATTATGCCTCCATCAGAAAGGACGAATACCCAACTTTTGTATCAACATGGATGGGACTGGAAGAGATTATGCTGAGTGAAATAAGTCAAGCAGAGAGAGTCAATTATCATATGGTTTCACTTATTTGTGGAGCATAAGAAATAACATGGAGGACATGGGGAGATGGAGAAGGGAGCTGAGGGAAATTGGAGGGGGAGATGAAGCATGAGAGACTATGGACTCTGAAAAACAATCTGAGGGTTTTGAAGGGGCGGGGGGTGGGAAGTTGGGCCAGCCTGGTGGTGGGTATTATGGAGGGCACGTATTGCATGGAGCACTGGGTGTGATGCATAAACAATGAATTCTGTTACACCGAAAAAAAATTAAATAAGTTTTTTTTAAAAAGGTTACTGGGGAACAGTATACAGTCTCAAAGTATCACCTTACAGATTACTAATAAATTGCAATAGAAAAAGGTATCTATCTTTACAATGGTGAAAGTTGGCAGATGTCGCCTTAATTTAACCACAGGGTTAAACTTAGCAGCACCAATACTGGAACAAACAGACACCATGGACCTTGTGAGGACAGAACATTACTTATTTAGAAAGCCTGACCAAAACGTTTCACTGAAATACAACCATGAAGACATAATGAGACAAACCAAATTATGGGACATTCTCCAAAACAGGCCTCGACTCTTCAAAACCATTGGTATCATGAACAACAACAAAAAAAGGGTTAGAGAATTGTTATAGATTAAAGAAAATTCAGTAGATATGAACAGGAAATACAGGGTCTGATTCTTCACTAGACCACAGACACAGGAAAAAAGCTAAAAGAACATTAACAGACCACTGTGGGAACATACATATGGACCACTTACTGAATAATCTTATTCTAGCAATGTTCAATTCCTTGAGTGTCATAATGGTACTGAGACTCTGCAGAAGAAAAATACCCTTTTCTTGAGAGATTTATACTGAAGTATTCAAGGCAAAGTATAGAAATGTTTGCAACTTACTTTAAAATAGTTCAGCAAAAATATTTTGCTATATAGATAAAAATATATATCTATATCTGCATACATATGCACATATGTGTGTGAGTCCAGAGAGAGAGAAATAAACTGGCAGAATGTTAACAAATGATAAACTAGATAAAGGGTTTACAGATACTCACTGTACATACAACTCTTCCAAAAATTTTATCAGAGGAATATTATTTTTAAAAATAACAGTTTGAGAAGAAAAAATAGTTCTGGGTAAAATTAATTAGTGTTGTAAGAAATGTCACCAATAACATGCGATGGTAATTCTGAAAATGGAGGGATTAGTAAAGAGTGTAAGAGAAAGCTTCACCGAAGAGTGGCTCTTGAGCTGGGTTGGGTGTCAGGCAACACAAACAATTCTAACAGAAATAAACTGTATAAAATACATTGATAGTCTTCTATAAAAAGAGAAAGAATATAGAATATATACCCCAGACATTAAAGAAGAAAAAGGATTTAGGAGTGAGGCTATGAGGGGAACACCGTGAGCAAAAGCAGAACGGCAGGAGACCTAGGACACGTCGATGGAAGCAGAGCAGATGCCACTGGTGTCCCAGCCACTCTCCCTCGGTCCGCCCATCCCAGTGGTCACCTGCTGCTCTGGGTTCCTATACATCAGAGTTTCCCATAATCAGTACTACTGACACCTGAGACTGGATAATGCTTTGTTGCAAGCAGTGGCCCTATGCATCACAGGATGTTTAGCAGTATCCCTGGGCTCAACCCACTACATGCCAGCCAGTGGCACTCTCCTCCGCCCTCAGTTGTGACAACCAAAACTGTCTCCAGATATTACCAATGATCTCTGGGGAACACCACCACCTCCCCGCTCTGAACCCCACTCCCATGCCCCTACCTCTCCTCTTCATCCTGCTACACCCTACCTCACCCCTGTGCGCTCTCACCTCTACCCTGACCATAGCCATAAACCAGTGTCCCAAGCCCCCAGCTCAAATAACCTTATCTATCTGGCCTAAAAGGGAGCTTGGTCAGCAAAAAGGGGAAAGAAACAACAACAACAACAAAAAGCCCCAGTGCCTGAAAATGAATGACACTAAGAACAGGAGATGAGAGTGAATATATAAACAATTTCCTTGTCTTCCTTAAAACAATGCTGAGATGAGTTATACACAGCTGGGAAGCTGGAAGTAGGATTTAACCACATTACTAACCCACTCATTTATGTACCCTTCTTGGCTTTCTCCCTCCCTGTCTCTCTTCCCTCCCTCCTTGTGCTTCCAGGGATCACCTCCCAAATAAGCTATCTATACCAAGACCCTTGTCCAAGCTCTGTTTTTTAGGAATCCAAACAAAGTCAAAAATTTGGCTGTTCAATCAAGAAATATATGCTGCTCCTGAAGAAACGACACATCTAATGTTGAACCGTGGCTGTGTCTGGTTTTCCAAAATCTCATCCCTGACAGTTCTGCTTGTTCAATAATGACCTCCCAAGAAAGCAGCGCTCAGTATGGGGCACTCAAGTTCACTGCCATGAGACAGGGCTTCAGTACTTCCCTTTCTATCCCACAGCCAATAAAGAAATGCAGCACCCAAAAGGCAAAAAAAGGAATAAAAGATGGACCAAATAGAATTATTTCAAATAGAGGAGAATGGTTCAAGCTATCAAAGCTGCCTGATATACCGACTTAAAATCAAACCAAAGCATAGCTTGAGACCTGTGAGAATCCGGCTTAGCAACTCACTAGACATAGGCACACAACTCTGCAAAATGCAGCAATTTCATACAAGAAACTGCTTCCCCGCTTGTTCCCTGGAGGGCGAGGAAGAGTGATGAGGCTGGCCTGAGGCCCAGAATGAAAAAAAGCACAAGATGAGCCTGGAACATCTGGTCATGCCAGAAAGCACGAAAGCTATCAAAGGCTTTTGGGGTTGTATCAACAGGACACAGGAACATCATGAAGAGGCTCACTTCAAACATCAGTAACAACAGTAAGTGTACTGTGCTAAAACACATCAAATTTTAAAACCATGAGTTAATAACAACACTTCTCAAAAACCATAGTTAGAGTTATCTTTGGAAGATACACAGAAACATACTCAATATTTGGAAACCAGAAAAAAAAAAAAAAGAATCAAGCATCTAATCTCTTCTTCTAAAGGAATTGTACTTAGGATTACCAAATAGTTAATCAGGAAAAACTTTTTACAGAAATATTTCAGCTAGGGGCACCTGGATGGCTCAAGCCTTAAGCATCTGCCTTTGGCTGAGGTCACAATCCCAGAATTCTGGGATCGAGCCCCACATCGGGCTCCCCGCTCAGCGGGAAACCCGCTTCTCCCTCTCCAGAGAACTCCCCCTGCTTCTGTCCCTGCTCTCACTGTCTCTCTCTCCCTGTCAAATAAATAAATAAATAAAATCTTCAACCAAAAAAAAAAAGAAAAGAAAAGAAATATTTCACCTAATAAGTAAGGAAGAGATAACAGACTATCACATTTTGCAACTCTTAACAAATTAATGGATCTAAGTCATGACCACTGAAGGCTCTGCTGCATCAAAAGACAGTAAGACATTATAAGCCTCAAATGGAGTAACATGTGACCCTGTGAAATAGTCCTGCCAAACAAATGTTAAATAAAGCTGAATCTGATTAAGCCTCTGCCAAATTACCAATTCATACAGGATATACAGGAGCAATGGAACATGTTATAACCACACCACGGGGCTAAAATCATCAAAATTCAAACTGAGGGAAACTCTCTAGGACAAGTAGCCCAGTTTCTTCATGAATAAGTTGAAAACAAAGAAGAAAAAGAAAAGAGAAAAAAGAATGAAGGAGGAAGAGGAGAAAAGGAGAAAAAGAATATAAGGCAGAAAAGGAAGAAGAGTAGAAAGAAAAGGAAAAACAAAAGGGAGCACCAGTAGTTGAGGTGACTATAAAGAGACTTAAATAATATATTGATCTATTGCAATGTACACACTATGAACATTGAAATAAGCTGTAAAACCCACACACACATGCGTACATGTGCACACACACAATTCACATGTGTATGTGTGCACAGGTGTCTGTGTGTATGTACTGGCCGAGGAAATCTGAACACTAACTGGTAGCAACAGATTTAAGAATTAGTGTTGGCTTTTGAAGTGTGACAATGATATTAAAGTTACATTTTTAAAAAGTCATTACCTTGTAGTAATACACACTGAAATATTTATGGATATGACACTTTGGATTTGCTTCAAGATCATCTGGGAAAAAATGGGGAGATGACACATAAAACATGGTTGACCATGAGCTGGTAACTGTAAAGCTGAGTGACAAGTACCTAGGAAGTCATTATACCACTCTCCTACCTTTACGTTTGAAATTTTCCATTAAAAATTTTTTTCAAGTGACTTTCTCAGATGCCACATACTGCCACTAGGACTTGATCTCTGTGGGTAAACTAAGATAATATATGTTAAAATAATTTTCATACAGCAGACACACAGAGTTGGAAGAAGCCTTTATAATAAAGCCAATCATACAATTTATCATCCAAAGTAGAGCATCCTAGAGTGGGAAGGGGGACATTATTAATAATTAACCAGGACAAGAGATATAAAGAGGAACATGGTTGATTGCTTTGCACATATGATAGTCCAGCTCAGTTCCTGACAGCTCAGAATTATCCCCCTTTAGGCAAATATCTCCAACAAAAAAGTTATATGGTATCTATTTCAAGTCTCCCAATAATAAAGAATTCATTTCTCCTAATACAACACCAATTTTTTAACTACAGTTTTTTTTTTAATTAAGTAATCTCTATACCCAACCTGGGGCTCAAACTCATGATCCTGAGATCAAGAGTCCCACACTCCACCAACTGAGCCAGTCAGGTGCCCCAGATCTGGACCAATTATTAAAAACTCTTGTGTAGAGTCAAAAGCTGCTTTCTAATAACTTCTCCCTGGTAATATTGGTTTTACTTTCTGGAAAAGCAAAGTGTGATGAGTAGAAAGAACCCTATACTAAGAGAAGAAAACTAGATCTGGCATTAGCTAATACCATCCTGGACAAGTGACTTAACCTCTCTGAGACTCCATTTCCAGTCATTCTCTCTTTAAAAACTAGGACCCCGCGTTTCTTCAAGCACTGTTGAGGTGTCAAGTACACGCTAGTTTCATGTCAACACAGCACCCATGTATGGTCTGCTATGCCACAGGCCCAGCACAGGGACCTCCCTCCAAGCTACAGACGGGATGTTTCTGTTAATACAGAATAAGACTGCTGGCTTTCTCTATAGTCACATCACATTAGTGGTTCACACTATACATCCCTGATCTTTCCTCACATAAATGCTCTCCTTTACCTTTGCAGCTAATTTTTGAAATCCAAATGAGGGACTCCACATTCTCCTTGTCCAATTTCATCCTGTTGTTTCTGATCCAATACACAAGCTTAATGGGGTAAATTTAAGTTTTGCACATACAATAGTATCAATCTCTTTAAATGCGTGCTCTCCCACAAGTTGAACAAATATACCCATATCATTCACCAAAATGCTGAATAAAACATAGTAAAACATATGACCCTAAAAAACTTTCCAATGATTAACCAATTTACCATTTTTTGGTTCAAAAACATAAAATATCCAGCAAACAACACAGAGAAATGGTCGAGATTTTCTGCTGAAATGATTTACTATATCAGCTGATCAACCATCAAAAGAGAAATAATGTTAGTTTGACATAACTTGCTTATTTTTAAAGATTTTATTTATTCATTTATCAGAAAGAGATAGTGAGAGAGAACACAAGCAGTGGGGAGAGGGAGAAGCAGGCTCCCCGCTAAGCATGTAGCCTGATGCGGGGCTCGATCCCAGGACCCCGGGATCATGATCTGAGCCAAAGGCAGATGCTTAACCAACTGAGCCACCCGATATAACTTGCTTCTAAGTAAACCTCCGTTGGGTACTAAAGACAAAACATGTTTCAAATGCTCTCAGACCATTTGTTTAATAATCAGCTCTTGAATCTTACCCAATGCCAGTATAAAAATTAGACCGTAATTTCAAGAATGTGTCTCTCCTTCATTTTCTCTAAATATAGGGACCATGTTTTTCTTCATCTGTAGTCTGCTGCCACTATCCACAATTTCTCCACCCTGACGGTTATTTGGCAATTCTAGTAATTCCATTTTTCAAAAAGATCACCACTACAAAAAGAACATGGGTATGGCTAATTAATTCAAACAAGAATTCTACCGAGCTCTCTCTATTCAGTACCATGAAACTTTCACATAGATGAGGAAATAAAGTTGTTCTGTCCCTGGGACAAAAATATTTTTTGAAAGAGCACTGTAATGTTGTCTCATGAATAATATGATTTGAATTAACAACAGTAGTTATACATCCACTTACCAAGGACACTACCAAGGAAGCTGTTACAACAGGTAGTAAAGTAGATAGCAGCAAAGGATCTTTGCCTCTAAAAATAGAGTTCTTTTGCTTCGGTTAATTATTAGGATGACATAAGTTCTGACAAATCCATGTCTCTTAAGAGGAAATGTAGCAAGACTAACGGGCTGAGGGAAGAATATTCTATTTTAATTATATTTGCCTTTGATCCTATCTCATTTCTTTCAGATCCCTTCTGTTTCATAAAATAAAACTGGGTACTTAATCAGATAGTCACTTAGACTCTACCCTGAAGTACAGGCTAAGGTGAAAATCTTTTGATAATTTCATCTATAAATAAATTTTAAGTACATTTTAAAATGAAAACCCAATTTTTTCACTCACAAATGTCCAAAGAATTCAGCCATATAATCTGATCCACCTTATTATCTTGACCCTTAAGTCCTCCTCCCTTATCTTCTCCACATTAAAGAAAAATCGCCCAAGTGATTTTACAAAATGGTTCAAAACTGTTGTTTAATTTGCGATCTGACCATAAATTAAATGACAATTTTTATTATATCAAAAAGATAAAATTAAGACAATTAAAGATGTATCAGACGAGGGCACCTGGGTGGCTCAGTTGGTTAAGCAACTGCCTTCGGCTCAGGTCATGGTCCCAGAGTCCTGGGATCGAGTCCCACATCGGGCTCCCAGCTCCATGGGGAGTCTGCTTCTCCCTCTGACCTCCCCTCTCATGCTCTCTCTCACTCTGTCTCTCTCACAAAATAAATAAATAAAAATCTTTAAAGATGTATCAGACGAGATAACAGACCAGAATCATGAAGTTATGTTACTAGGTCAGGGCCTCCAAGATAAGTTAAGATCACGGGCAAACTAGTCACAAAGACACAAAGAGTAAAATACAGCATTTAAGACTATTCCCTATCTCTCAGAGCTGAAACTCAGCCTTTATCTCTCATAAACCTGATTAACTTCTCACTCTATCTTTACAAACTTCTTGTGAAACTTGCCCTCCAAAAGAAAACCAAGCCCAAGTGTCCAAGAGATATCCACACAAAAGTGGAAACCTGTCAGTTAAGTTCCAATCAGATTTTAGTCAACGGACCGCCACCCTTCCTAGCGATGTATGACAGATGCCTCTAGCATCTGATGTTGTGTTTACTTCCTACTGAGCGATGCCATTGCTTATTTTTACTTCCTGCTGAACTTTCTCACTGTGAGCCGCTGATTATTCGTGTTTATTTGCTATTATCTGCTTCTACCGCGAAGCACACTGTTACCGTAAGATAATAAAAAACAATACTTATTTCCCAGCATGGTATGGTGGGAAAAGCATTGAGCTTATCCTCGGAAGTCCTGGATTTGAGTTCTGGGTCCCTGACTTCCCAATTATGTGACCTCGGGCTGCTAGTCACTTAAAACTCTATGAGCTCTCCCTTATATGGGAGATTAGAATGAGATCATTGAAGTAAAAATACTTTGGAAAATATGGACTGCTATACAACTGTAAATACTTCTTTCTAATTCCTCACTGAATTATACAAAGCAGAAACCCGCGGCTGATGTGGCACAGCGTGACACAGACAACACTTGCCAAAAAATCCGGAGAAATAACCACAGAATGCAAGATGGGGGGAAAGAA
The DNA here is from genome assembly GCF_963455335.1 of Martes martes. Classification (NCBI taxonomy): domain Eukaryota; kingdom Metazoa; phylum Chordata; class Mammalia; order Carnivora; family Mustelidae; genus Martes; species Martes martes. The sequence goes on from NC_137896.1 coordinate 117,422,665, forward strand.
ACCACACCAATCTTTCTTTCAATTCTGAGTTCATTGTTTAACAATGTGACTTCTGCTGACTGCATCCACAGGCACAAACCAGAGCACCAGAAGCAGAATCAAACTAGCACACAAAGAACAATCTCAGACCAGACTTTATGCTCCAGCGCCCACAAAAACAGTGCTTGGAAGATGCTGCAAAAGCCCACTCATAAACTTGCAGAAACTTTGTGAAAACCAAACGTTAGCCTGTGGAATTCATGAAAAAAAAAAAAAAAACCACTCAATAATACTTCCTACTGTTAAATAATTCTGAAATGCCCAGCAGCTGGCCCAAGAAAGATGTTTCCAAAAAAAAAAAAATTGTATGAAGGATCCTCTGAGTTCACACACGACAGAGCTAAACAAGTCTAACAATGAACAAAAGCAAGTCCCCATAATCCACAGAAGCTAAAGTGGGGAGAAATCTGTGGAAATGAGTGAAAATTTAGGATGCTGAAAAATAAGGATAAAGAAACTAAAATTCTTCAAAAGTCGATATAAGAAAATGCTTTTCAGAAGCAATGAAGGAAAAAAGTCTTACAAATAAAACTACTACCAGAATAAAAACAGTGAAAGGTGTACAAACTCTAGCCAACATTTACTGAAAATATGAAAAAATCAAAAACCAAGCAACAGAAAATGAGCAGTTTTTCTGTTTGGTCTTTAAGCGGGCGCAGGGCTCGAACTCACAACCCTGAGATCGAGACCTGAGCTGAGATCAAGAGTCAGACACTAAACTGACTCAGCCACCCAGAGGCCCCTAAAGCAATTTTTTTTTTAAAAGCAATAGTATCACAATGACAACTTTTTCTGTTTCATCATTTAAATCTAAGTTGATGATAACAACGGACAAAGACAGTCATGCTCCTGCCAGGAAAATTACGCAAGCCAGAAAGAAACAAATCAAGCAGGGTCTGTAAGAGCGAGTTATCTACACATACCGCAATTTTCAGGGAAGAGGTGGAGAAATACGCAAAACCCAAGTCATAACAGCTCAGAAGTGCCAAGGTCACCCCAACACAGTGAAAAAAAAACCAATAAATAAAAATAAAACATTAAGAAATGATGAAACAAAAGCATGTAACAGAGACCAACTGAACCACAGGAGGATCCCTGAGGGCACAAGGGCAAATTCTAGAATATTACAGAATTTCATATATCCTGCCCATAATCCATGAAGTAAAGGTTTGATCCATCATGGCTACCCTGTCGTGAAAGTAGTGTTCTGTTGCCCAGCAACAGCATTTCAGTGAGGTTCCAGAGCAGTACAACACTAAATAAACAATTTCAACAACAAATCAGATAGTCCACTCCATGGTTAAAACTTTCTAAGACTTGCAAGATTCCCGGACTCTTAAGAGTGTGTGGAGACATGGAGCATGTAATCCTTCACAGAAACAGACTGACTCGCATGTGGCTGGTGGCCAGACCCCTGGATGCTCCAGAAAACAATGCTTTTGTATAAGCCATTCCACCGCTCAATTAACAACACTTGCTGAGTCCTCAAAGTGGAGAAGGGCCCTCTGAGCCTCCACAACCAGAACTAGAGAGCTGTGCCCCTCCCCTCTCAAGGAAGCTGCTACTTAAAATCAAAGTCCCGACTCTAAAAGGTAGGATCCCTTCCATCTCCCCAAACCACAAGCAGCTTGGTTATCTGAAACCCTGAAGAGTCATGCTGAGGTTCAGAACTCGTAAACACAGAGCCACAGCGGTCTGAGGCACTCCTCTGAAAGAAATGCTTTTACTTCTTCAGAAGAAGGGCTCACAGGGCTTCACAGTGACCACGCAGACTACGCACAAAGCTCTCTGGAGGAAAACAGGCCACAATAAAATGCCATGCCTCTATCTTTCCCCACAAAAGCATTTGCTAAAGGCAAGGAACTGAATGCCAATAATCTGTCCTGTCTTCGGTATTCGCCACTAGGCCGCCAGGCTCTCGCCAGGCCTTCCTCCTGCCCCTTGGTAGGTGACCTCAACCCCAACTCCACACAACATGAATATAAATATAGTCAAAGATACGTTTGTATATATACAATTAGTAATAACAGACCATCAGTGTATATTCCCCACCCTTTCTCCTTAAACTTTACCCATTTCCTTTCTAAGTCTTTGGTCTTTTCCTCCTCCCTCTGGAGCCTGAGCCTCTGTAGTCTGCTCCCAGACCCGTCCCTTCCACCCTCCTACAGGTTCCTCTTCTGCTCCTGCTCTCCAGTGACTAGATTCTAATTACTAATGCTACCTAACAAACTGCCCCCAAACTGAGAGGTTTGAAACAACCATTTTATTACAGTCACAGACTCTGGGGCTTAGACACACAGGCAGAGTACAAATGAGTGATTTTTTTTTTTTGCCCCTCGCAGCTCTGACTGAGATCACTGAGCGGTATTCAGCTGGTGGCCAGGGTTCAATACAGTTTCTGCTCACAGGTTTGGTACCCCGGTAACTCACAGCCCAAACCTGCCAACTGCATGCCTCCCAGTGGTGTCTCCATGCGGCGCGGCGAACCTGGCAGCAAGGCCACCTCACTGTAGCCAGACATACTCCTTTCTTTTTATTTTTTTAAGATTTCATTTATTTATTTGAGAGAGAGTGTGTTTGAGAGAGAGCGAGAGAGCAAGTATGAGCGGCGGAGGAGCAGAGGGAGAGGGAGAAGCAGACTCCCCACTGAGGAGAGAGCCAGATACAGGGCTCGATCCCAGGACCTTGGGGATGGGACCTGAGGGCAAGGCAGATGCTCAACCAAGTGAGCCACCCAGGCGCCCCAGTCAGATGTATTTTGATGCAGAGCACAGGGCTCCAAGCATAAGTATTCCTGCTGAGAAGCCCGAAGCTACCCAGCCTCAGAAGTCATGTGACATGACCTGCATCATTCCACTGATCAAAATTGTCACAAGCCCACCCAGAATCAGGGGGAGGAAAACTACACGCCAATCCCTGAAGGAGGAGTGGCAAGGTCACACTCAGTACAGAAGAGCATGTGGGACAGGAGAGTCAGCCGTGGCCACCTCTGGACAAGCCACCACAGTCTCCTACTTCAATGAACACCTCATCTAAAATCATGCTCCATCTAATCCTTTTTAAAAATGTCCATTCTCTGTGCTGCTCAGAGTAGGCTGAGACAAGGAAACATGAGAGGGTAATTACAGGCAAGGGCAAAAGAATTAGCAAAACTGAGGGAGCAGAAAATCACGTGCCCCAGGAATGATGAGTAGATGACGTTGATAGGAACAAGATGTTCAGAAGGGAGAAGAGCAGACAGACTTGAAAACAAAGGTCAGGGACAGACTGTCAAAAAGTAATCTGGTTTTGGGAGAAGAGAGAACGCTGGAAGGGTTACGATGGTGCCAAACAATGGAGGCCCTCCGATCCCGTGCTGCAGAATCTGGGCTGGGGAGGCAGGTGTGCTCTGCCACAGGCAGCTGGGGTGGAGAAGTGAAAGCGTTCTGACGTTTGTGGCTTCTTTCCTCTCCTTTCTACGGGAGATGGCCAACTCTGCGAAAGCAGGTAAAAAAAAATCTGATGTCTGAGTGCAATTGCCTGGAACTTGTCTTACCCAAGTACGGTGAAATCACAGGGAAGAGAAACACAAGGATAAGAATAATAAAAATAAATAAAGAAATAACCATAGACGAAACAATCGCTCTACAGAGGCTCTACGTTAAGATGACCAAATTCTCTGATTTCAACACTAAGTAGCACTCATTCTTTAGTTATGAGACTTTGGGCACATTTTCAAGCAACAAATTTTATGTCTAACTAATCATTTCATGATCTACTTCCTGGATCCATCTCAAAGATGGAATCAAAAGCCCGGCTACTCTCGGGATAGATTCAACTTTCTCTTCTTCCCAAGTTAGTTTTATACTCGTCATTCTATAATAAGACATTCATGTATTAAGAGTTTTTCTTTACAAAGTAAAACTGGTTAGTCCTATTCTAGCCCAAGTACTAGTAAACGACCTCTGTGAGTCTTTTTCTGGGTTCTTTCCAAATATGCGTATCAACCGCATTGATGTATATAAGCTTTCATTCTCTTTCCCTCTCTTCAATAAGGAAACCATGCTGGCCTTTCTCAGATCTTTAGATATCCCTTGTCTCACTGAAAGGTCACAAAACTTAGGTTCCTTCCAATTAAGACCTTGCACACAAGACAGAATCGTTTAGTGCCCTGGTTTCATTCATTTAATCAACAAATGTCTCCTGATCAACTACTCCACGGGTCATACAGACCTTAGAGATTAAAGGGGTTCCCACCCCTCGAGTTTCACAACATATTATCTCAGGAACTACAGATTTAATTTGATACAAGTAATCTGGATATCAAATTCTCCCATGTCTTGAATCCAAATTTCTTCCTTCGTGCCATCCTCGGTACACCAGCAAGACGTGGCTGCTTCTCTGATGACACCGCCTAATGTCCCTAAATCTGACATCAAATCCATCTTCGTGGCGTTTTCTTTTTTTCTGTAGAGCAGCACAATTTATCTCTCCTTGCCCTGCATTCATCTTAAGAGCCAGAACACAAAGGAAACCAAGAGCTACACTAATGATGCTACTGAACCCCGCAAAAGATGGGAGTTTCTACAAAGATGAGAAAAGAACCAGAAGTAGAAATGATCCGCACCACTACAGACTGTTATGGGTACCATGTAAAATAACTCAGGCATGAGTCTGCATTCTCTTTACAAGCGGGTTCTTCTCCCAGATGAACTGGGCTAAAGGCAATTCCTGTTCTCCATAAATAAAATCAAATTGCCAGGACCCCTGGGTGGCTCAGTCGGTTAAATGTCTGCCTTCGGCTCAGGTCATGATCTCAGGGTCCTGGGATCAAGCCCCACATCGGGGTCTCTGCTCAGCGGGGAGCCTGCTTCTCCATCTCCCTCTGCCTGCCTGCTGCTCTCCCTGCTTGTGCTCTCACTCTCTCTCTGACAAATAAATAAAATCTTTTTTAAAAAATCACCAAATTGTGACTGCTGAGTCATACGAAAGGAGGAAAACTGCTCGCTTTCTAAATTCCACCACATAGTTCACCCTCTGGCATGGTAACTTGAAAAAACTAAACTGACACTTTGATCTTAATATTAAATACTGAAGAGGGGCACCTGGGTGGCTCAGTGGGTTAAAGCCTCTGCCTTCAGCTCAGGTCATGATCCCAGGACCCTGAGTCAAAGGATCAAGCTCCACATCGGTCTCTCTGCTCGGCAGGGAGCCTGCTTCCCCCTCTCTCTCTCTGCCTGCCTCTCTGCCTACTGTGATCTGTCAAATAAATAAATAAATTCTTAAAAAAATATATTAAATGGTGAAGAAATGTGACTTAAATTATCCCTGCGTTCCGTACAGTTTGAAAATCCAATGGAAATACTTAAGTCATAGCCAGAGTGAAGTCTTGATGGCTGCTGCTTACAGGAAGAGAAAAATCCCACTGTAGAGGGCAAGAAACACAGAGAAGGAATAACTAAGCAATAGCACGGCCTGAGTAATTAGAACTACCTTTGAAAACCAAAACCCAAAACAAAACAAAACAAAACACCCGGCCTGCCTCTGAGGACTTCAGCATGACTTCATTGGGGAGGGTGATGGGAGGAGGGGGGTGGGGGGAGCACACTAACACACATATCTGTGTTATGGGAAAACCAGGCAAGACTTACAAATGATGTCAAAGATCACTCAAGTTTTTGCCGCAGACCGACAAAATGGAAACAGTAATTTCGAACTGTACAATTTGCCGAAGTCTGAAGATTTTTGCTCTTTCAAAGGAAGAAAGCAGAGACGAGTAACAATAGTGTACTTCCTGGCCTTAGGAAGAGGGAGACAGGACTCTCCAGCTGCACTTCCTAGAGAAATATGCCAGCTGCCTTCTGTAAACGGAGATCAAATTGCCAAGAATGTACAGGATAGCAGTTATGATAGATGACCTAAAATACCGATCTGTTGCAAAGAGGATGTAGTGCAAACCACACAGGAACTGACAGGAAATCAGCCCTTGGGCTGGCACTTACACATTCGAGAAGGCTAGGAATCCTGGACCTCTGGCAGCCAAATTTCATCATCTTCCTTTGTAGGAAGACTTATCCTTCAGAAGGAACAGTTCGAAAAACCTGTACAAAGCTTTTTGGTGCCTGTTCCTTTTTAATAACACTGCCCCCTGCCTGAACCAGAGGTTTAACATGGCTAAAAGTCCAGCTGAGGTCCTCTAGTACCAAAAATCACATGTTTGCTGGCACACACACACCCCCCCTTCCTTCCCTCAGCCATGAGCCTGCTGGATGCCATCAGTGATTCACGGCCTGGGGTGATGGTACGGAGAAAAACTAATATTTGGAGTTCACCAAATCGTGAGTCATCCTCCTGGAAGAAAAGAAATCCTTACAACTGGCAGCACTATGGGATGAAATTTTAATAACCATTTTTAACATTAGTATTAATGCCATAAAAGTTGGCAGAAGGAAAACAATTTAGAAGCATGTGATATTTGGTTTGCTTGTGCCTTATAAAAGTCCAGTTCATGCTCCAAGAAAAAGAATGAGTAGGATATCTACTACCTATTCCTAGACTTGCCTTCTGGACTCACTGCTGCCAAGTTACTCATTCTCCCACACAACACTTTCCATATTAATTTTGACCCTTCAGAATCAGAAAGAAGTCCTGCCTTCTTTGCACCCAAATGCCAAAATGGAATCTTTTAGTATTTCACCTTTATAAAGGGAATGTTTGAAAACAGGCCTCTCTGGCTGTGACATCAGTGAGTTACTGAGGCCTCCAAGGGCCGGAGGAAGCATTCCCAGTCCTTCGCAGCGCTGCTGTACTCCTACGGTGCAATCTGGCAATGGCCAGGGACCAAGTCTTTAAAGCTGTTTTATGGTATTTAACATATGGTCATAAATTGCTCAGTGCTCTAAAGAGGGGCTAAATTTGCCACCCCTATTGATGAGAAATGTTCTTATTTATTTAAATTTAGTGGCAAATTGGCACTGGTCCAGATGGAGAGGTTTAGGCATCAGTACAAAAGAAGAACTAACTGGAGATGAGTTGTATGTAACTTTCCTATACACTGAATGCAACCACATCAACTTGGGCTCACAGTACCACTATCCAACACAGGGCATGACAGTACTGTGCAAAGATTCTAATTTCTAAGGCCCCAGGAAGGGGGCAACATAAATTTTATTCAGACTGCACAAGATTTTTTTTTTTTTTTTTAAACAATTCTCTCTTCTCCTCAAGCTAACGCCATTTCCTCCCTGAGTCTTTCATTCCTCCTCACAGATTAGATGTATCTGGTCTTCATCTGCAATCCCGAATTTACAAAACTCCCTGGAATGTCCTGAGCCATCTAGCCACCACCTTCGTCTTTTGCCATATTTTTGGTTAAGTTGTTTGTGTTTTTTTAATGGCTCTAATTCCCCATCACTAAAGACATGATCTTACTAAAACATTTTGTTCCCTTCCTTTTTACAACCTAGCCCTGTAGCCAAAGGCAGAAGAAAAACAAGGATTTTTGTTTTGTTTTGTTTCAGTGGGGTTGTTACCAATGGTATTAATGTGAATGGTATCGAAAGAGAAATGGGAAGGGTAAAGCCACTACTGGCTTTCTTCTCTTATTTTCTCAAATGGGCAATATAGAACTATAGTCACCATGCTATAGAATACATCCCCATGACTTATTCTATAACTGGAATTTGTACCTTTTGATACCAAAGGGCCACAAGAGAAGGACAGAAAGAACAGCACCAGATACAGATACAAACGTCCTTAAACGAATATGAAGGAACCAAATCCAGCAATACCTAAGAAGGATAATGCATAATGATAAACGGCGATTAATCCCAGGAATGCAACATCGTTCAACATCTGAAAATCAGCTTACTTACATATTAATAGAATAAAAAAGAGATAAACCATGGCGTCATCCTAACAGAGAAAAAGCATTTAACATATTAACATTCTTTTCATAATAAAAACTCTCAGCCTGTTAAAAGAGATGGCGACTTTCTCAAACTGATAAAGGGACACTCCAGTTGACAATTGTGCTTAGTGATGAAATGCTTAACGCCTTCCCCTTAAGGGTGGAAATCAGGCAAGGATGTCTGATTTCATCACTTCTACTCAACACTATGCTGGAGAGCCCGTTCAGTGCAGTAAAGCAAGAATAAGAAATATAAATCCTACAGACTGGAAAGGAAGAAGCAGAACTGTCTTTTTCACAAGTGACATGATTGTTTTTAAAGAAAATACGTAAGGAGCCTACAAAAAAGTTACTAAAAACTAATAAGTGAATTTAAGGATACAGAGGAAATAATACCTAATATTGGAGAGACTACCATTTTTATCTACTAGAACACTTGATATTAAGATGTAGGTTCTCTACAAACTGATCTTCAAATTCAGTGCAATTCCAGCAGGACTTCTACATTTGACAAGCTGATTCTAAAATCTCTATGGATATACTAAGGACCTAGAATAGCCAAAACAGTTTTGAAAAAGAAGTTCACAGCAGCACTGTCCGCAGTCGCCAAACTGTCGAAAGAGCCAAGATGCCCTTCGACAGATGAATGGATAAAGAAGATATGGTCCATATATACAATAGAGTATTATGCCTCCACCAGAAAGGATGAATACCCAACTTTTGTATCAACATGGATGGACTGGAGGAGATTATGCTGAGTGAAATAAGTCACACAGAGAAAGTCAATTATCATATAGTTTCACTTATTTGTGGAACATAAGAAATAGCATGGAGGACATCAGGAGAAAGGAAAAACAAAGAGGGGGGAATCAGAGTGGGAGACAAACCATGAGAGACTATGGACTCTGAGAAACAAACTGAGGGTTTTAAAAGGGGGCAGGGGAATGGGTGAGCCTGGTGGTGGGTATTAAGGAGGGCCCGGATTAAATGGAACACTGGGTATTATACACAAACAATGAATCACGGTACACTACATCAAAAACTAATGATGTACTATATGATGTCTAACATAACATAATCAAAACTTAAAAAATTATTTTTAAAAAAAAGAACTTATAGGACTCACACTACCTAATTTAGAGACTTACGTTAAAGCTATAGGAATTGAGGCAGTGTTACAGGCACATGAGGAGAGAGGAAACATCAGCGGAATACAATGTAAAATCCAGAAACAGACTCATATGTAAGTGGTTAATTAATGTATATGTGGTCAAAAGGTAAAAATATAAAACTCCTAGGAGAAAATTTTCAACACCTTCAGATAGGCAAAGATTCTTAAAAAGCCGGAAGTATAAACTTTAAAAGAAAAATTGTTAAACTGGACTTCATCATTATTAAAAACTTCTGCTCCTGGAAATACATCATTAAGAAACTAAAAAGGGAAGCCACAGACTGGGAGAAAATACTGACAAAATAACAACTAAGTTCTTTCTAGACTATATAAAGACTACCTATAACTCAACAAAAAGCCCAACAATCCAATCAAAATGTTGAGCAAAAGATGTCAACAAGGGGGCACCTGGGTGGCTCAGTGGGTTAAAGCCTCTGCCTTCATCTCAGGTCGTGGTCCCAGGGTCCTGGGATCGAGCCCCACATCAGACTCTCTGCTCAGCGGGAAGCCTGCTTCCTCTTCTCTCTCTCTGCCTACTTGTGATCTCTCTCTCTGTGTCAAATAAATAAATAAAATATTTTTTTAAAAAAGATGTCAACAGGCATTTCACAACCTAAGAGAGATGGACAGATGGACATAAAAATGCAAATTCAAACCACAATGAGCTATCACTACACATCCACTAGAATGGATATAATTAAAAATAATAACAATACCCAATTTGGCAAAAACAAAGAGTAACTAGACTGCTCCTAAATTTCTAGCAGGAATGTAAAACAATACAACCACTTTGGAAAACAGGTTAGCAATTACTTATAAACATACAGTTAGCTTACAACACAGCAATACCAGTCCTAGGAATGTACCCAGGAAACTTAAGACGTATCTCCACAAAAGACATGTACAAAAATATGATAGCAGCTTTATTCCTAATAGGCAAAACCTGGAAACTCAAATGTCCTCAATAGGTGAATGATTACAAAAAATTATGGCACAGGGGCGCCTGGGTGGCTCAGTGGGTTAAAGCCTCTGCCTTCAGCTCAGGTCATGATCCTGGGGTCCTGGGATCAAGCCCCGCATCGGGCTCTCTACTCAGCAGGGAGTCTGTTTCCCCCTCTCTCTCTGCCTGCCTCTCTGCCTACTTATGATCTCTGCCTGTCAAATAAATAAATAAAATCTTAAAAAAATATATTTAAAAAAAAAACAAAACTGTGGCACATATACTCGTATAATGTTGTACTGTGTGGCACTAAAAGAAACGAAGTACTGATACGAGGAAAATTATGGACAAATCCCAGAAACATTATGCTGAATGAAAGAAGCCAGACGCCTAAAACTTATATCGTATATGATTCCATATATATGAAGTTCTAAAACAGGCAAAACTGTTCTATAGCTTGAGAGAGAAGGCTCAAGGATTACAGGGCTGGTGGTGGAGGACACAGACTTAGAGAAGGAATGAAATGTTCTATATCTTGGAGGGATGGAAATGTTCTGTATCTTGACTATGGTTAAGTTACTCAGGTGTTTACAACTAACAAAGTGTATTAAACTGTATATTTTAAATGGGTACATTTTATTATATACAAATTATATCTCAATAAAGTTAGTATTTTAAAAAAGGAATATAAATTTCCACCTCAGATTCACTGTGTGATTAAATGAGATCATTTATATAAGCCTAACTCTCTACTTCTGCTAAATAAAATAAATACTAAATAAGTTATTTTAATAATTATATCAGCTATTTTTTAATAAATGATAATCAGAAGGTTTTTTTAACATTCCATGAATTCCAAGAAAATAAAATGTTCTGAAATACCAGGACAAAGGAATCCTCAAAATCTAAGGGAGAGATAATGTCTAATCCACGAAATTAGCACTTCTTACTTGCCTTTCATGAGCATTTTTTAGAACACTCACTACATCAAAGGTGACCTGCCTCCCTAATTAGCCTCTAAAAATACTCTGAATGCTAGATAATAATAATCTTTAAGTAAATGAATCTTTTAAAAAGATAAAAATAAAAGTAAAATGAACTATGCTACCAAGGAAAATTATAATGCCTCTCAGCATGATGCAAAATACTAAGTCCCTGGACACAGTGTCCAACTTTTTACTTAGCTCAACTGTTACAAGTCAGAGGGAGCACGGTTAATGCCTACTCTCCCTGCAGGTGATCTTGGAGACGAGAAGGGCGCCAGCCAAGCAGCGCATCCATCAGAGCGGCAGACTTGTGAGTTCAAGTGAAGAACCAAAGATGCCCCTAAAACGGTCAGGCTACTTTATGATTTCCTTGGCCCGTCCTACTAAAGCCAAAACGGTGTGAACAAAAGCTGAAACTGGAAAGGCGGGGTATTTAAGAAGTACACCGCGCAAATCGGTTGTGTAGGCTTTTGGCTTGGATTGTTGTCAGCTGAGCCCCAATTGGGGGGGGGGGGGCGCGGGGAGGCAGGGAAGCAGGAACTGCAGGCTGTGACAGCCTTGAATACCAGGCTGAGCGTTTCAGTCACTAAAATACTGAAAGGGAGGAGGACAGGGTTAACGCAGAAAGATTACTCAGTTAACACTGTCCAAACAGATTATTTATTTTAAACAATGTAGAAAGAAATCACACTGCCGTCCCAGTAAGTGCCGGCAGCTACAGCCACCATAGCCAGCTATCAGATCTATTGGTCAAATGCAAAATACAAGGGATAGTAACAAACCAAACAAAGTGCAAACTTCTTAGAGATGAGATTAAATCAACAGGACCTTAATAATTTTTTCAGCTGGGGCAACACTCGCCACAACACCCCGGGGCCTTTGCGGGGTCCCACCCTGGTGTTCCGTTTCTGCATCAGGACCCTGAGGGTCTCTACACAGTACTGCATAAGAAAGATCATAGAGGACAAACGCCGGGAAAAGAAAAAAAAAAAAAAATGAGCATTCTGAGTTGACCAATGCGGCTAGCTAAGACAAAGCAAAACGTGGCAGATCTGAGATGTGAAAAGTTCCGGGTAAGAGCACGTGCACACACGGAGCAGCCAAGCCACACTGTCTCCTGCAAGGAGACAGGATCCAACGTGAAGTTGAGTTTCAAGACCCAGTAAAGCAGAAGTTCTGGAACACTATTTGCAATGTGTCTGTAAAAATCTTTGTGTATGTGTGACCACTCTTTAATAAAACATCCCACTTAAGTAGCAGTTCTAAGGTTGATCTCATTTTATTGTAATCATTCCCCAAAACACAAATTTAAATTCAGTGATGAAACCTTGGAAATGAACTGTAACTTTAAAATGTTCCTCTGAGGACATGGGAAGGAATGTATTATCCAAATCATAATCTTTTTTTTTTTTCCACTTTTTCTCTTGGAAACACACACACACACACACACACACACACACACACAGGCTTTTCCTCTGGAAAAGACTTTCCACTTCAAAACCTTTGGAGATAATTTTTTGGCATGACTTCTTCACTCTGTTGCAAATGGCTTTGAAATGTTCATCATTCCTCTCAAATGATAAACAACCATACTGCTTCTATTGTTAAAGACAAAGGAAAAAGTCTATAGTTTCATTTGGAAGCTCTTTCGAAAGAATCCCTGTAACACTGTAACAGATACCTCTCTGGGTACCTGCCCAGCTCGTGCTTACCTGTGCTAAACTGTCCCCCTATAACCATAACCCAGGACTCTTGATCAAACCCCTGGATCAAGAGTGGACACCCAGTCCAAGCTGCCAATAAGACCATCTCTCCCAAGAATTGAGACTCAAAGACCAGAGGCTGCCTCTGGTGGCCTTGAACTGAGTCCCAAAGGGGGCTCAGGCATTTCCACTCTATATGAGGAGAAACAGCCAAATCTTGGGGGAAAAGTATAAAGTAAATTTAAAAAAAAAGAATAAAGTAAATAAAGTGACAACAGACTGTGCTGCAGGAGAAAGAGACAGACGAACAAGGACACAGATGCCAATTGTCTGCTATGGTGTCTCCCATCCTGCTAGTCCCAGGCTCCAGTCCCTCTGAGGCCTGGCTGTACTTCCTGCCCTTGGGCACCATGGAATTCATTTAATTCCTCATGAAGACAAACAAACGCTTTTCATTTCTTTCATTGGGTTTCTTATAACCAAACAGTCTCTGATTAAGAAAAAAAATTGTTAGTATGAAAAATACAAATTTTAAACAAAAGATAATTTCAAACTTGAAACCAATGTTAGCTAACAGCTCGATTTACTGGTCATTAATTTCCTCAGTATACTTAAAATATTTCAATAACCTCTTTCTGTAGATACATAAGTAGTGCCATTCAAAGAACTTGTAAAATTGAGAATACTTCAAAGTTCTGTCACTCCTTCATTAAACTTCATCGTGGCCAGATCCAAAGAGTGAACATGGTTAATGTATTCCGCCAACATCTATTAAACAAGTCCCTCTATATGCCAGGCAATAAGCTAGAGATTGGAAATAAAATAGCAAAACAGCCTCACTCCCTGCCCTATTTATAGGGTCCACAAAAACATCCACACAGTAATTTCTTCAAGAGTTAAGTGCTAGACAGAGTGACTACGGTCGCCATATCTACAAATCTGTGTTTTTACGAAGCTCACTGCTCTTTCTCTGAATTTTGTTATAACTGGGAGATTTTCACTCGTTTCAGTGACATCATCCTAAACCTCAACACGCGTTTTTCCTTAAATTGGTCTCGATCACTGAAGATTCACTTTTCCAATCGTCTCTGGCATAATGATGAAATTCAAGGACCTGTCTTTGACTCAGACATTCCCTGATACCCTGCGCGGGAATCTTACACAAGCTGGCGTGTCTTTCACTGCCCCACAGTTGCCTCTTCACATTGAAAGAGCCGAAGAAAAAACAGCATTCCTGATGTACCATAATCTTCTGGTCTTTTTCATTTCAATGATTTAATTCTGAATGTGGGTTAATTCTATAGACGTCAATTCACAAATTCATGGGAGAAATATGTCCTCTCCCTTGTCTTTCGTCCTCAGGATTACGAACTGCACAGTGTCCCTTATTCACAGAGGAAACATTTACAGAGCTATTTTCTAATATATAAAATATGCTGAAATACAGATTTTAGTTACATGCTATTTTCATTTCATCTACTTTAAGGCAAAGTGAAATGTACACAGACAAAACAGATACAGACTCCAAATCTACAAAATAACCTACATCCTTCTTTTTATCTGAATTGTTAAGAGCAGCATTCCAATTACAAATTCCCTGTATAATAAATAACTTCTAAAGACTGAATTTCTGTTGGTAGAAGACTGATACAAGTAACAGAATGCCACATTTTTTATAACACGATACTTCAACTGACAAAAATCTGAATACTAAGCTTCATTAATTCATGCATGTATGCATTCACTCCATTCCTTCAACAAATATTGAGTTGAATATCTTCACTAGGCTAGGGCCTGGAGATACCATTTAACAAACAAAACAGTCTCCATCTCTAACCTCATTGAACTTAAAGCTGTGAAATAAAATTACTATAAGAGTCAAATAATTTGATTCAGCCTGGGTTAAAATTATAGTTGAAACCCCCCACCAAAAGTTTTCAGTAGGATTTAATGAGAAACTTTAGATAAAGACGTTGATTATATAAATGGCTTTGAAACTGTAAAGCCCTGGGTTAGCCATTGCCTGGTGTTTAGAAAGATAAAGGTAAAGTCAGAAAATATTTATCTGGTAGTTACCATAGAATATAATTTAAATCAATACTTATGAGTTTCTTGTTACCATGAAATTAAGTCTCTTTCTGGGTCTGTTTCCTAAATAAGGCAAAGAGTTTTTCTGTTTGTTGTGACAGTTGTTTTCCAAGGACTATTAAACCATATAACCTTTCAATTACATGTTTGTTTTAGGAAACTATGTGTGTTAAAATATTTATTATAGAGAGTAATAGTTAATTATCTAACGATGAACACTGTGTTGGTTGTAGGAGGTGGAATTCAATCACAAATCTTGTGATATTTAACCACTATGCCCTTACTGATCTTGAATATAATACATTTGAGATTATAAAAACTGATGGAGTAAAAACATATGTAAAAAGTGTCTGGCGTTGCCAGGTTTTTTAAAAGTAAAATGAAGGAGTTTAAAAAAAAAATAGAGAAAGGCGTGAGTCTAACATTACTTTTAAAGCAATGCAAGATCTTAGTGTTCTCCAAGAGGGGAAAATGATTCTTTGCAAATTCATGATTTGCCCGGAATGATTTATTCTTTTACAATAAACTTGGTTGCTATAGTAAATTATCTGTTTCCATGAACTTCAAACCATGCACAGAACAAACCTATACTAATTATTGTGGTCAATAAAATATCTAAGCGTTCTACATTACGACGACTCTCAACATAGAACAACTCGACAAACTACTCACAGAAACATTTATTTAAAAACTGGAATGGGGCGCCTGGGTGGCTGAGTGGGTTAAGACTCTGCCTTCGGCTCAGGTCATGGTCTCAGGATCCTGGGATCGAGTCCCGCATCATGCTCTCTGCTCACCAGGGAGCCTGCTTCCCCCTCTCTCTCTGCCTGTTGCTCTGCCTACTTGTGATCTGTCTCTCTTTCTCTCTCTCTCAAATAAATAAATAAAATCTTTTAAAAAAATAAAAACGGGAAACATCTAATTTTGAAATAATTTTAAAATAAGCAAAGTTGCAAAGAAAGCAAGTTGAAATAACGATAACCTAGATATTCCACAAGTTAAGGAAAGTAAAATAACTTTGCCGTATAACCACTGGCGTGAACGAATTTATGTGGGCAGATTCACAAAACACTGGTGCAGTAAAGATGGTTCTGCTGATCTTCACTTCAGTTTTAACTGGATCAAAAGGTTTGTGTATTTGTTTTGATTTTCTTGGTGTAAATTTTTCCATTTTTTATTCTGTCAGAGAACAGTGCCTTGTGTTTCATAATTCATGCGGTTGATTTATTTTTGACAATTCTATCACATTTTCAACAGCTATTACAAAACAATTTCCATCTGCAAATTTTAGAAGGTTGGTAGTCTGGAAGCACTGTGGCACCTCAAAGTATACACTTTTAGAGTTTAACGCGTAATTTTTTTAAAGCGAGGGATTCTAACACTAACCTTAATCATATAACCAGTATCTTTCAGAAAGCCTTCCTAAATAATGTCAAGAATTTCAGAAGAAAAAAAATACTCATTCTTCCAATTCAATGAACTTTTATAAAAATAGTGTATAATCCATTGCTTTTTCCTTTTATTCAGCTGTGGGCTGTTGAAGGCTAGAATACTAGAATCTTGACTTATCTTAATGCGGAAGACCCTCAATATGCAAACTTCATTTTTTATTCCATTATTATAAAGCATTCTATGGTTTAAGTCCCTAGTACATAATGATTATATAGAGCGGTAGCTTAAGAGGACATAATTAACTTATATGGTGAGTGCCAGTCCAAATACCATAATCATCAATGTTATGCGAGGCTTCCTGTGAAAATCATAAAGCAATGAGAAGATACAGAATATCAGTAAATGCTTTCTAACACAAACTCATACAGCAAGTAAGATCTTTGTGAAATTACATTATTTCTGGCTCAAGACTGTGGACTAACCACATACATTTATTTCTTCTCCCTTGTAAGAACCATCCTTCCATTAAATAATAATGAAAGAGGAAAAATAAGAATCCAAAACAACATTAAGTGAAGAGGAAGGGAAGAGAGTAGCAATCAGTAGATGAGCAATTTCAACAAATTCCTAGAAGGCAGGACGGAGACCGAGGAGGAGTCACTGATGAGACAGGGCAGAGTAAGCTCTGGCTGCAGTAATGTGAGCAAGAGGCTACCTATGAGAGGGAAGCCATGTGTCCTAGAAACCCATAAAAACTTGTGGTCATTCAGTGTAGGAAAGGGAAGAATGAAAAATGGGGCTAAGAATGGGGAAATTAACAAAAAGCTCCATGGGGAATAGTCTATGATACCCGCCCCCCAAAAATGGCATGGTGACCAGATGTGTATGCCCCCCCAAAATGTAGGGGATTTTCTAAAGAAATAGAATGATTTCAGGGAGTGCCAGAAGAGCTGAACTCCCTAATATGACACATAGGGGTTCCTCATACTAACAGCTAGCCCACCATTAACCCACACACTCAATAAGCTCGGTTCACCCATACAGAAGTCTTAATTAATGTTTTATTGTCTGTCGTAAATGTAAGTAGACAACCAAAACCCATCTTTTTCACTTTCTTTTAGATTTTATTTGAAAGATAGAGCCAGAGAGAGAACACAAGTAGGCAGAGCGGCACGCAGACGGAGAGGAAGAAGCAGACTTCCCACTGAGCAGGGAGCCCGATGCAGGCCTCAATCCCAGGATCCTGGGATCATGACCTGAGCCAAAGACAGACACTTAACCGACTGAGCCACCCAGGCACCTCAACCCATCTTTTATTTAAGGAAAGACTATAGAATAACAGAGAAGGACAAAGATGATAAACCAACAAAAATACAATCCCTGGAGAAAATTAAAATAATTACAAAAACTTCTTTTAAAAATCTCTATTCTTTGAAAGCTTTCAAGACCCTGTATTCATAAAATAAGAACAAGATGTTGTGAAAGAGGAACAGAGAGCAAGAGCAAGAAAGCTCTCAGAAACTAAGATACCAAATTATGACTATGGTAAATAACAATTACCAGAAGCACTCCAGGAAAAGTAGAGGAGTGGAGGGAGGAATGGAATCTAAGCAAAGTATCTGTCCGTGTTCCAGCAATTTCTTTAACCTACAAAACACAGAATTCCCAATATATACACTAGACAAAACAAGGTTGAATCCAAGAGAAGAAACCAGGCAAACCCCACAGCAGGACTACAGATCATTCATTCAAGCGATTTATAAACAAAGCACAGAAGATATGCTAGCTTTAGAACAGACAATAAGTTACTAATTTTGACACTGCAAAAGGAAAATAATACAAAAGTTGGGAGGTGAAAGCAGAGGAATGGAAGGAAGGGCAGGAGCTAATATCTTCATCTCACAAAGTGGGGAGCCAAAAGACACTCTCTCTGATTCATGGGAAACTAAATAAAAATATCCTAACCCAGAGATTGTGCTTACATAACAACAGCGCTGCTACCTGTGTGCCGGGAAATTACTAAGAACATTCTAGGGGTTGTTCATTTTAACTGTACCACACGATGTTCAAAATGATCCTTAAAAAAAGAAAGGAAAAATGTTAAAGCTACAGGGTAACCAACACAGGAACCAGCAGTGGTGATAATAACTACATTAAAGGGGAGGAAAGAGAAAGATAAAGAGTGTGGTGAAAATAGGCAGATGCCTCATGTATCAGAGCAGGAAGTCAAAAGATAACAATATCTAAAACTGGTAAGTCAAGAAACAGAGGCATAAATATTATTTAGACAAACGGCGATCATCCCCAGAAGAACTACATACTGAAACAACATCAACAGAATTTAAGTGGTTCCCTTGGGAAACAGGACTAGACTTGGGAAGAAACATAACAGAAGGCTACCGCGTTTATGTGTAAAAAATTTCTGAACTTTTTCCATTTTTAGTCATGTGAGTGATTTACTTTGATCCCTTCTTTTAAATTTAGTGAATAATTTTTTTCAAAAACACTCACCATCTAGAATGTCCTATGGGCAGGTGAAATTCGTATGTATTTTAACGGTTTCCAGAGAATGAGCTAATAATGCCAGCTCCATAAGTTAGCATGTCCTACATTTTTCATTTATTTCTTTTTAATTTTTTAATTTTTTTATAAACATGTAACGTGTTATTAGCCCCAGGGGTATAGGTCTGTGAATCGCCAGGTTTACACACTTCACAGCACTCACCATAGCACATACCCCCGCCCCCCAATGTCTGCATTTTTCATTTAAAGCTGCACTTGGGATTCTACAGAATACCAAGATGTGGCCCCTGGTGGCCTGTCATTGTAAGACACAGAATCCACAGTCTGAAAGGCACTATTTCCTCATCTGTCCCATCTTTAACATTTATGTTCTTTATTCCTCTTGTTAAGAATGGAAAGACCTCAGGACCCTGTTTACCACAAGAATAGGTTCCAAGAGAGAAAATTCCTGGTGAGATCGTTACTAACTAACCAAAGCCACCATTACCTCCACACTGGGCTAGAGCGTCAGCACTGGTCCTAACGGCAGAGAAGGGCGGATACAACCCAGGGCGTATAGACAGTGGACTGAATCAGCAGCGGTAGGTCTTGCCTGCTCTTCTCCAAGGTTCCAAACCAGCGGTCCAAGAGCTCCGGCCACACCCCCACACATGTGGCTGGAACTGCACTACACGTTGGCCCACACTACGTTTTAACTTTTAAAAAAGTGGTCAGCATCCAAAACTGATATGGATTTCCACCTTTTCTCAATAAATCAACAGAGGCAGTCCCCTCCAGGAGGGTAGGTGTGCCCCAATTTGCCCCACCTAGCCCGCTCCCCTCATTTCTGTTACCAGTCCAGCTGTGGTAGCCATTTGCATTTCTGACCCTTGGAAACCTCTCGGCATTCCGAAACTATGCCAAGAGTCTCTGGGTTAGGACTTGTAGGCTCAGGGGGCAATCAGGAGCACGTTGGCAACAATGGCTCTTGGCAGCAATGGCTCCAGAAAGAAGTTAGCGACAGTGGTGCATAGCAGCCATTCCTACCGAAATGTTGTTTCTAAATAGTACGTATTTTAAAGTAGTGGATTCCCTCTATTGGGGCATTACATAAGATCTTCCAGTGGAGAAAAAAAAAAAAAATACAAGAATTACCTCATAGGCCTAAAAATTGAGAATTTCGGTGTATGCCTCGTTGACCACAGCTTATTCCCTCCCAAGTGCCTTACTTTGAATAGAACGAGGAATGAAAGACAAACTTTTAAAAAGTGGTAAATCCTAGCGATAACACCTAACAGCCAGAAGCAAAAACGGAAGCAAAGTCTGACAACTATTACTGTAATCTACACTTTTGATAAAAGAGTCATCATTTACTTACATTTTAATGTCTCTCCAGCATATGGTATGTGCAGTTTAAATCGGTCACAGTTGGGTCCAGGAGTCAATGATGTGCAGCTTTAATGAAAGAAAAGATTTTTTTTTAAAGCCCAGTTATTTATGACATCTAATAAAGTAAATGAAAACTGCTCCTTATAGATAAAAGATTAAAACACTGGGTTATAAAGAAAATAAAAGTCCTTGATGGTCATGGAGGCCAAGACAATAAGACATCTCCTGAAACAAATAATCCATTTATCTCACAATAAAACTTACCTGCTTTCTAAGGACAAACACCAAGGAAGCTTCGACTACTTCTCTCCAACAAGTGTATCTTGGCTTCTGATGCAGGTGTATTGTCCAAAACAGTCTTTGGCATCAAGAATTTTAAGAGTTTTATGGACAGACTTTAAATACAGACCCTTAATTTGCACTCATACTAAAAAGAGTCCACTTCTTTCTGACACCAGATCATTTTCTCTCTCCACAGGTAGGGCATTTCCTCTGAACTTGGCACCCCAGGACTTCCATCTACCGCAGAGCATAAGGCACTGCCCTCGTGTTCAGATAAAATGCAAATGGAAAGGAGAGTGAGTTAGTCACTCAGGTCTGGGTTTGTTTCTTTTGAATCTCTTCCTTCACAAAATTATACGATGTTCTTTGTTCTTTACCCAGACTTACTTCACAAGCTCTTTCATGACCTCACAAGTCATAATTTCAACTGCACAACAATAGTACTGGCTTCATAAATTAATATAATATGAATATGAAGTCAACTGAGGAAGTCATAAGCCTTCATTTAGTTTTTAAAACTGAGGGTTTTCCATTATAAAGCAAAGAAATGCCAAATTTCTTTCATGATTCCAATACTGACCATGAGACATCTCTGAAAAGGGTATTTGAAGGAACGGAGGCGTTGTTAGAATATATGGACCACCTCCCCAGATGCCACTTTGAAGGCAATAGTCAAGAAATGTTGACTCTAAGGGATGCCTGGGCGGCTCAGTTGGTTAAGTGTCTGACTCTTGATTTCGGCTCAGGTCTCAATCTCAGGGTTGTGAGATCCGGCCGGTGTGGGGCTCCAAGCTCAGTGCACTCTGCCTGCGATTATCTCTCTCCCTTTGCCCCTTGCCCCACTCAGGCACCTGCACGCAGATGCACATGCTCTATTTCTCAGGGAAAAAATGTTGACTCTAAAAAGAAACTGACATCTCATATTAGATTTACCATTACTTTTACCAAAACTATCTCCACGGGAAAGAGAAAAGAACCAGATGGAAAGTTTATCTCGTATGTATTTAACATAAATCACTAGGTTGATTATTCCTCTTATCTTTAGGGGACAATAAAAAAGACCAGTTTACAAACTAAACAACAAAGTTGCACTAGTAATTGTATAGTAACCTATTTCAATTTTTTCTTATAGGTTTTATGAACACATTCTCCTTTACTATTCAATATAAAAATTCTTTGGGGCACATTTTATTAAAGGTAGTAAAATATTTCCCTTATAGTACAATCTGTCCTAGCCCATAGCATGGCAGTTATTTGAAAACACTTCTGGAAAACACATAAATTAAAGCATTACAAAATATAAAGTATGACCTAATGATAGAAATGACCTACAAGCAACACCAAAAATTTTTTCTCATATATATTCAAAGAATAATATTTTTTTTAAAAAATTTTAATACAAAAAAACGCCATTCACAATCAAGCATTTCTTCTGGGCGTGATGATCAAATTATCTACCTATCTCACACAGCTTAGCAACTGAAGTTATTAATAGTACAGGAAATCCTCAGGATTAATCTGATTCTAGTTTGTTTGAAGAACTTGTCCTTCTTCAGTGTGAAATCAGTTGTGCATTCACTGTTGGGCCACATTTTGTACTCTTCACTTTACGCTTTAACGAGAACTGAAAAGCGCTTTACGCTCTCCCCCTTCACCTTCCTCCCTTCCTACGTGAACAGCCGGTTCCAGCCACCCTGGGGTGTTAAGAAGCACATTTCTCCATCTGAGTGATTTGCTCACTGAGTTTTTTTTTTAACCTAGGCGTAAAGATTTACTGAGCATTGTTCTATGGGTTAGGAGTACAGGGTGGACAAGACAGACAAGCTCTACCCTCCCATGGAACTCAAATTCTGACAAGGGAAAAAAGAGGCGATAAGAGACAGAGACACAAAGATGGTTCCAGATGGCTAGATGTTGCGCAGAAAATAAAACAGCGCTGCCGTGGAACAGGAGCTCCCCTGCACTGGAGGACTGGGGAAGACCTCCTGGAGGAGGTGACATCTGAAAGCTGCATAACCATCACCAAGGGGCCTCCCAGGTTGAGTTCTGGGGCAGAGCACTGGAGGCAGAGGAAACAGCTGGTGCAAAGGCGTGAAGGCAGGAACAAGTCTGATCTATCTGGGGGAAGCAATCTTGATATGTTTGGGCGATGCAGTCCAAGCAGAGTGGAGAGGGAGAGACCATCAAAAGATCAGGACAAGGGGTAAGCAAGGGACAGATCTCGTGGAGCCTTGTAGGTGGTGGCAATTAATGCAGATTTTATTCCAAGCACAAAGGAGGGTGTTAAGAAGAGTAACATTATCTGATTCTACGCTTTTTACGAGATCACTGTCTACTGTATGGAAAAAGAGAAAGAGACTGTAAAAACGTCCAACAGAAACCAACAGGAGTCCGTTTCAGGAAAGAAAGATGAGGGATCCTTGGGCTAGGGGAGCAGCAGTACCAATGGAGAGATGCGGATTTACTCACTAGAGCAGACTGGGAGGGAAGCAAGTTTAGGAAGAAGAGCTATCAAGAGTATACAGTGTGAGGGGCACCTGCGTGGCTCAGTCGGTTGGGCCGCTGCCTTCAGCTCAGGTCATGATCCCAGGGTCCTGGGATTGAGTCCCACATCAGGCTCCTTGCTCGGCAGGGAGCCTGCTTCTCTCTCTGCCTCTGCCTGCTTGTGTGTTCTCTCTCTCTCTCTCTCTCTCTCTCTCTCTCTGACAAATAAATAAATAAATAAAATCCTTAAGAAAAGAGTATACAGTGTGAGACAACAGCCAAATCATATACAGAAACACAGCCAGAGTAATGGGGGGGGGGGGACAGCCAATCCATGAAAGCCATGAAAACATCATGGAAAAGACATTAGAAGAATTTGCCAAAACTCACCTTGGAGCAAGCGCTGTATATTGTTGAAAAGATCACTTACTTGGTGTGGGGACAGGGGCAAGGGTCATACTCCCCAAAGACATTCCCAAGTTAAAATGGCTAACCTCCAGTTAACTGCAGGGTTCTGTTTTGCTAAGAGGAATATACAAATTCAGGGCCAAGAACTTCACAGTTGAAGGCAACAGGGGAAAAACGAAGCTGCCATTAGCAGGTCTCTCTCTCCTAAACAGCATTCAGTTTCTCTCATGAAATGTTGAACAAATATTTAAACTATCTCTTATGCTCTATCTTCCATACTACCCAAGATAAACAGCTGTATGGGAAATAAGCCAATGTTGTGTTACTTAAAGGTTCTTTTAAAATCAAACTAAAGGGGCACCTGGGTGGCTCCATGGGTTAAAGCCTCTGCCTTTGGCTCAGGTCATGATCCCAGGGTCCTGGGATCAAGCCCCGCATCAGGCTGTCTGCTCAGCAGGGAGCCTGCTTCCTCCTCTCTCTCCGCCTGCCTCTCTGCCTACTTGTGATCTCTGTCTGTCAAAAAAATAAAAAAATAATAATAATAATAAAATCTTTAAAAAAAATAAATAAAATAAAAATAAAATTAAACTAAGAATGTTTCCCCTGCTTCAAAATTACCTCTGTCTAAAATTGGTTTTGGTCATGTATTTAATTTACTGTGAAATTTCAGATCGCATTGAAGGATAGCATTAGTTTTTTTGTTACTCAAAAAAAAGACGAGTTTAAAAAGATCAAAGAACACATATGAATAGTATGATTTCCATTTACAAAAAAGATCTATATGTGTGTGTGTCTATGCACATAACCAGATTTCAGAAGGAAGTTTGCCAAAAGGTGGCAGGATCTGGGTACTCTTTACTTCTTTTGATTACCTTTCTGCATTGCTTTGATTTCTATGATGAACATGGACTATTTTGTAATTATATAAAAAAAGTTAAGGTAGATCCTTTATATATTTGACTAGATGGCTTGATTTATCATTTATCTTTGTCTTCTAAAGAGCGTCACTCTTTTTTTGAGAAAAGCTGCAAGGATAATCTACTGATGAAGTTTTCAAGTAAAATATATATGGAAGTCTTTCCATCGTGATATCACAAAACTTCACACCACTAGTATTTATTATCCCTCACAGTTCCATTGTGTCAGAGTTTGGGAATGGCCTGACTGAGCAGTTCTGGTGTAGGATCTCCTGGGAAATTGCAATCAGACGTCATTAACAGGTAACTAATGTAGTGGAGAAGTTCATTCATCTAGAAAATCATTTCCTTATAAAAGTATGAAAAAGCTACTAAATAATAAGCTGCTGGCTTCATTAAAATTATATTTGTATAATGGCAACTTGTCCTAACACCATTAGATCTAAGATTTAAAAACCAATATTCCAAATTGAGTATCTTTGAATAAGAAAAGAATTTTAAAAGATTTTTAAAGTGCTGACAATCAAAATGTAACCTCAAATTTGTCTCTCCACTGAATTTCTCGAGTGCTTACCACTTGTCAGGCACTGCGCTAGGTACACAGAATAGAGCAGTGACAAACAAAAAATGTCTTGGCATTATATTGGGGGAAAAAGAGGTTTTGCATGAAGAACTATGCTCTAAAAATATATCTTGTACTGCAAATGCACCATTTTCAAAGTTGTACACATGGGAGAACAAAGGGAGTTAAACCACCACATTCTGCAGATGATGCAAGTGGGAATTATCAAGTGGGACTTCCTGATAACATCAGAACAGGTAGTTTACTGGGTGCTTTATTACAGAAATTAGAGCCAGCTAACCACAGATACAGTAAAATGCTAAGCGTAACAACCTCCACAACCACAGATACAGTAAAATGCTAAACGTAACAACCTCCACATACTCTTGTCCCTACCATGGCTTACCTATATCTATCTAATCACATGACTCCCAAGATTACTATTTACCTATTTTCCAGTTGTGGTTTGTCTTCCCAACTAGGTCTTAAGATTCTTGGTGCTGGGGTCCCTGGAGGGTCTGTCAGTTAACCCTCTGCCTTTGGCTCAGGTCATAATCTCAGGGTCCTGGAATCGAGTCCTTCATCGGGCTCCGTGCTCAGTGGGCAGTCTGCTTGTCCCTCTCCCTCTGCCCATGCTCTCTCTGTCTCTCTGACTCTCTCTCTCTCAAATAAATAAATAAAATTTAAAAAAAAAAGATTCTTGGTGCCAAAACTGTTTTATGTCCTACTGTAGCATCTAGCAGAGTACCAAGCATCCAGCACCAATGACACTTCAGCATCTACTAAATGTCATAAACTAAACTCAGCAACTATCATTTTACAAATGATGACAGTGAGGGCCAAGGGTCTCACAGTGCTCAGTGAGAGTGCTGGGACTGGAAACCATGTTCAGGGTTCTCCGGCCACACCTTCATCCCCCTGACCCAGGCATACTTCAGTCATCTGGGAATCTCCAGTATCTAACACTGCTGTTGGGGCCATGGATAGATACGTCAATAACTACATGGCTAAAGGTTTGCCAAATGAATGCGTAGACTTTGACTCCCAGCCTTATGCTCTTTTCATGATCAAAACCACTGATTTAACTGAAACTGGGAAGCCGCTCTTATCCTCACCTCTGAGATAAAGTGTGATTATTTGTAAAAGGTCGTCCCTTTGAGGAGCTGTCCATGTGACCCAGAATTTATGAAGTCACTTCCTAAAACTACTCTATTTTCACAATAACTAAGAACACACACTAACATTTGTTGAGCATTTGCTCTGTGGCAGGTACTATTCTAAATTCTTTAATTAGACTGAACTATTTAAACCCACAGTGACCTTCAGAGATAGATGCTATTATGACCTCCATTTTACAGATGAGGAAACTGAGGCACAGTATGTTACTAGTTAGTGACAGAGCCTGGATCCAAACCTGAGATGTTTGATCCAGGTCCATTTTCTTAAACACCACTCTAAATCATCTCTCAATAATTAAAAGGGGAAACCATCAGAATTAGTAAAAAAAAAAAAAAAAAGTGAATAATAAACTTGTCAATAAATGCCATTTTATTAAGTACCTAAAATAATAAAAAGAAAAGGCTGACAAAATGTTGCTAAAAAGAGTGTTTTATCATGCAAGCTTCAGGAAAATGAAAAGGATTTACCAGTAATAAGTATTAGAACTGTATACATTAAAATCAGTGATGCAAAAGCGGAAACAAGGTACTCCTAATTTGATTAAATAGGCTCTGCAATGTTAACACTACTGACTTATTTAGCAAACCCTTTAAACAAATGGTGAAAGTAAATTTGGATTTGAATCACCTTTAAATTATTACTTGTTCACAGTTCCTGAGATCTGACTCAAATTATTGAGGAATTGCTATAAACAGGAAAAGCTGGCAATTTATAGGATTTTCGTGACAGCCAAAAATTAATCTGAATTAACAAAGTTATACAAAGGTATTCTGCAATAAGACATTAGCATTTTTAAGAGAATGCAAAATAAAAGCAAAATACAAGCTTTCTGATTTAATACTGAACCTATTATTGGATATGCTTTCTGGAAAAAAGAATGATTTAAGCCATTTCTCTTCTCCGAGCCATCTGAAAAGAACAAAGTAGATGAGTCCAGCGTTCCTTCCCTGAGTCTACGTCAGTTTCCTTTACGCTATTAATTTACCATTTGGCCCATTCTCCTACAGAGCTTCCTGTTTTCTTGATAATGACGTTGGTGCTTAACCAACAATATTCACCAGCAGCTGAGAAGGAAGTCCTCAGCCTTGGCAACCTAAAATCACAGGTAACTGTGAACCAAGTTCAGCTCAGAGACCAGTAACAGGCTGCTACATGAATGTGAAGTCACAAAAATTAGAGTGGCTTCTTGTTAGCTCCTATGCACCACCATTTCATTTTATAGAATTGCTTTCCTCTGATTCCACTCAGACCAAAGCAGCCTCAGAGCTGCTAGACTGAAAGGCAGCAGCAAAGAAGCTGGAAGAGTGCCTCAGGCTATCTCAACAGCTACCGAATCATAAGCAAAACCGGCATGTGGTCTGCAAAGGCGTCTGCAAAGGCATCTGCGCTGCTGATCCACAGGATCTTACACCCTCTGCCTTAGAAGGGAATTAGGGCCCATCAAAACCCGATAAGTCAAGTTTAGGCTTTGGGGGGGGGGGAGGACACTCTTGAATTAAAACAGGTACAAGAAAGCAAAACAAAAGACTGCACTGAGAGAGATTTTTTAAATCATTCAGAAGAATGGCCCTATTTGCTTGATGACATAGGATGTTCCCGACACACCAAATATCTCCTCGATATTGCTAAAGCCTACAATCTATTTCTAGGCCGTACTAGAAAGTGACGGATTCAGTTCTTAGCACAGGATTCCAAAATGCCATTACCAAAATAAGTGACTCAGCTCAGAACATTTTAAAAATTATAAAATTACAATATTAAAAAAATGTGTTTGCTGATCATGTGGCACAACAGTTATTCCCAATTTGTATGCTGTATCCCCATTTATAAATGATAGACTTCAACTATGAAGTAGGGAATATTTTTAAGTGTTAGCAGGTATTCCCATAACAAAAACGTGGTTTAAATTACAGTACGATTCCAGTAGGAATGAGGGGCTCAAAAACTTTTTAATAGTTAACGAGGAGGCAGGAAATCTTAATATTTTGAGATGGATGCTTAGCTCATTAATAGTCAACCTTTCTTCCTTTCTAATATGTGCACTTAATTCACTCTGTTAACAGAACAAAAGAGAAAATCAATAGGATTATCTCAATTAGTTCAGGATAAATGTTTGATAAAATTAAACATCCATTCATGATTTTAAAGACTCTTTGCAAATAAAGATCAGAAAGGAACTTCCTTAATATAATAAGGCCCATCTACAAGAAAACCTACAATATCACATTTAGTAACAAAAGGTTACATTTTTAACTTTGAGACAGAGAACGAGATGTCACCCACTCTTACACTTTTATTCAACATTATACTGTAAGTCACAGCAAGTACGAAGCAGCATGGGAATATAAGGGTATAAATATTGGAGAAGAAGAAATAAAACTATACTTATTTGTACACAAGATGACTACACATACAGAAAACTTTTATCTTCACAGGCATTATTCAAATATGTGAGCTTAGCAAAGTTGCTAAACAAAGGACATACAGAAAAATCAACTGTAGACTATCTACGTATATCTACACACCATCAACAACCAGTTAAAAAAAAAACTTTCAGAAAGATGTCATCAAAGTTAACATCAAACTATCAAATACACAGAAATGTCACAGAAGATGTACAAGACCTCTATGTAGAAAGCTATTATTAGAAGAGAAAGAAAATAAATGAATATAGAAATGTTCATAGATTAAAAGACACATAATGAAAAGATGTCAGTTCCCCTTAATTGATCTGGAACCTGAGAGGCAGATTTTAAAATGCGAATAGAATGTCAAGAACCAAGAATAGATCAGATTCTCTTGAAGAAAAACGTGACAGGATTATACACAATAGCCAAAAACTGGAAGTAACCCAAGTGTCCATCGAGACTGATGATGAATGGATAAACAAAATGTGACATATATGTGTAATACAATATTATTTAATAGCCTTAAAACGGAAAGAAGTTTTGACACAGGCTACAACATGGATAAACCTTGAAGATATTATGCTAAGTGTAATATGCCAGTCACAAAAGGGCAAATACTATATGATTCTGCTCATATGAGGGACTTGGAGTTATCAAATTCAAGGAGATACAAAGTAGACGGGTGGTTGACAGGAGCTGAGGGAGGGTGCAACAGACAGCGTTTAATGGGTACAGAATTTCAATTTTGCAAGAGGAAAAAGTTCTGGAAATAGATGGTGATGATGGTTTGCACAACAGCATGAATGTACTTAATGCCATGATTATATACTTAAAAATGGTTAAAATGATAAATTTTATGCATATTTTACCACAATAAGGAAGAAAACTTAATAGGAGAACTTGTTCTACTAGATATCAAAAATTATTCTAAATCTTAATAATTAAAATATTGAGGCTGATACACAAAGATAGACAAAGACAGAATAGAGACCAGAGACAAGTCCTCATATGTCTGGACACTTAATTTATGATAAAGGTATCTCTGTATAGTAAGGAAAGGAGCTTGTTCTCAATAAATAATGCTGAGTCAGCTAGACATAAGGGGGGAAAAAAAATGAAACTCGATCCCTACCTCATACCATTCACAAGAATGAAGTCTAAGTGAACTGAAGCTCTGAATGGGAAAAGCAAAAGCAAAATATTTTTAGAAGACAATAGGGGAAGGGTAACTGGGTAAACAGAAGAAAATCTTCAAGAACTTGGGGTGAACAAAAATTCCCAAAAAGTATTACTATGAAGGAAAAGATGAGTTTTCATTAAAAAAATTTTTAGTGAAAAACCACAGAGAGAAGATATTTGCAACATGTAAAATTGATATTAAAATATATAAAGAACTCCTACAAATTGATAAGAAAAAGACAAGTTAGTAGACCTGAAAGAACACTTCATAAAAAGGGATCCAAATGGCCAACAAACATGAAAACGTGCTTAACCTAATTAGTCACAAGAGAAATGCAATTTAAATCTATAATAAGGCACCACATCACACCCATCAGGGTGGCTAAAATCAAACCAACACTACTAAATGGGATTAAAAACTGATCTTTTTTATAACATTTTTTAAAGATTTTATTTATTTATTTGACAGAGAGAGCAAGTGTTCAAGCAGAGGGAGTGGCAGGCAGAGGGAAAGGGAGAAGCAGGCTCCCTGCTCAGCGTGGATGTGGGACTCCATCCCAAGACCCTGGGATCATGACCTGGGCTGAAGGCAGACGCTTAACCGACTGAGCCACCCAGGCGCCCCTTAAAAACTGGTCTGCGGCATAGTGTATACAGCCAAGGCTGCCTTTCTCTCATTAGTATCAGCATATTTTTGCAGATTTCTGTTTTGGATATGACAGATGAAAATACAGTATTATAAGTAATATAAATTATTTTCAATATTGCTCATTTCATCTTATATCATTCTTTTTAATTTATATTTTATATGTTTATAATACATAAATATATTTCATAATTAAATAAGTACACATGTATTAAGGGTTCATAAACAAATTATTAGAGGTACATAATGAAAAAAGTTTAGAGATCACTGCTAAAAGAGTAAGGAAAGGAGTGTCTCTTCTCTAGAACCTTGAACTGTAAATCAGAAGACAAAAATCGAACTTGGAAGTCAAATAAGCACAATTTAAATAACAATTCAAGACAACAATAGATAAAAGTCACAAACCAATTAACATGATTAATTGCCAAATTAGTGGTTAAAGAAAATAAGCACAATAGAAGTTGCCAGAGCAGAGAAACCACTTTCGGCTGGGTAATCAAGGAAAGTTCACTGGAATACACGGGCCTCTAAAGAATGCATTGGATCCGGTCAAGCTAGGCAGGGGAAGGAAAATATTTACTTACCATAGTCTTTAAATAAGGACAAAACCAAGGAGACAGAAACTCAGCTAGATTGAAAGCTCTCTAATGAAACAGTCTATTAAACCTTGAACCCCTTAGTGCCCCGCAGCCCACCTGCTGGCACACAGGACACACCTGGTACCTGCCCCATAAACGGTGCCGCTGAAAGAGTGGAGCTGGAGATGTCAAGCACACTCCAAGGTCATGTCAAAGTCAAAACAAATTACGTAAATATCCTGGACTGATCTCCTATCCAACCGGGGGAAGGCTGGTGATTCTCCCATTAATAAATATTATAAGAAACTTCCAGGGGGTTACCTGGGTGGCTCAGTCAGTTAAACGCGTTCGGCTCAGGTTGTGAGCCGAGGGTCCTGGGATCAAGCCCCGTGTAGGGCTCCTGGCTCAGGAGCGGTCTGCTTCTCCCTGTCCCTCTGCCCCCCCCGCCGCCCCCCGGCCTCATTCATGTGCACACGCACTCTCTCTCTCTGTCTCTCTCTCTCTAATAAATAAATAAAATCTTTTTTTAAAATCCCCAGGGACAAAGCCAGCTTCCATACTATTTCTATACATTTAATGTGCAACATAATTTTATAAAAAGTAATTTTTATACTAAACTCTTTAATCTGTTCAGTAAAAATATTCCTGCTAACTTTTTCGGTCATCATTTTCATTGCTTGACCCAAAACATGTCCTAAATGGATGTATTCCTGATTCTCTGAATTCTGGGGGCTTTATATTTTATACCACTTGTATATTCTGTATCTAAATCCCAATCTCAATTCCTGCTCCTCACGGACAAGGACTGGAAAGAAGCTTGGCATGGAGCTCAGATTTTCAAGGGAATGAACTAGCGCAGCAATGATCACTCCCTCACTGGCTTTCCTGACGTTGCTTCATTCATATTTCCATCTCCACAGTGCTTCACACTAAGTGGTCAGTATATGCTTTCTGTACGAAAAATACATTGGAGTGAATATGAACAGTACAGGGGCAGGACACAGAAAAGAAAGATGGAAAACTGGTAGAAGGGTGGGGGGGAAGAATAGGGAGAAGAAAAAAAACGGAAGAATGAGATGTAGTGCAGAGAAACTGGAGGCAGAAATGGAGAAAGAGTGGAAGAGTGGAAAAGAAGGGGAGAGGGGAATTAATAGATTCTAAAGTGCCTTTCCAGGACTGTCCTTCCTGTTGGTGAAAGGTGCCTTCTCAAGATGGAAGAAAAGTTTTTTTTTTTTAATTTTTCAATTTTTTTTGAAGATTTTACCTATTTCCTTGAGAGAGAGCATGAGCGGGGGTGGGGGGGGTGGAGGTAGAGCAGAGGAAGAGGGAGAAGCAGGCTCTCCTGCTTTAAGCATCATGGCTCCATTCCAAGACCCTGAGATCATGACCTGAGCTGAAGGCAGATGCTTAACCAAATGAACCACCCAAGTGCGCCAAGAAATGTTCTTTAAATCCTCAAACTCTTCTACTAAAGTGATCACAAAAAGACTCAGCACCTGCCATATGGGCATATCTGGAACTGCAGGGTAATGGGATAAATGCGCATCCGTGTACTGGGGTGTTTTCCATGGTTTGGGGGGATTTTTTTTCTTAGACTGCTGCTTGAGATACTATCATTACACACTATGAATTTTCCAGCCTTGTACATGTTAAGTAAGTCTCTTCCTTGGTTTCCTCATCTGTAAAATGGGGATGATAGCCCCACCCCATGGAGTTATGAGGATCCTCTGATTTGGCAAATACAGAGTATTTAGAACAGTGCCCAGCACATAGTAGATCCTTACTATTATGATTATTCAAAAGCACAAACTGCAAAGTCGAAAATATAGAGGAGGGTCTATCTCAAACATTTTCGTTAAACCCTAATTCAGTTGGGCAATAATTTTCAAAATTTAAAACAACAAAAAAAAAACACCTTCAATTGACCCATTCACTGCATTACTATGCCTTCTTCATTCCACAGACAAAAATTCTCAGAGGGAGTCCAGTTAACAAGGGATTGAATCAGAACAATAAAATGATTTTCATAGGTCCTAAAGCAAATCTAATGGAGCCTATAAGGCTCCTCGTGCTACAGAGCAGGAGAACCACAGGAGAAGATAGAGAAGAGAATGAAAATGGGAGATCTAAGTGGTAGACAGGGTAAGAAGAGACTAGATGGAGTCGTCAGAGAAAAAAACAAAAAGGGGAAGCCTCTAGTCTAGACCAAGGCCTTCGAAATTTTTTACACAAAGTAAGAAACTTTTAAATCACTATTTCATATCCCCACTTGGTACACATGTATCTACTAAGCATGTATGTACATCTACGTGTGTGTATTTGTATGTATATATAAACTGAAACAAATTTTTATGCAACATTTAGCTTTATTACATGAAATGCACAAATATTTTTTGTTTGATTCAATTTTATTTCATATTTTTTTTATTTAAAATCAAGACCCACTAAAATGATTTCATTTGACATGATCCACACCAGTGGATCACAATCTACCAATGGTTTGCAACACACAGTTCTATCTAATACAACCTCATGGAATGTGGCTTCCAGAAAAATGAAGACAATAGTACTCCACTCCACACTGGTCAAAACTATTTCTTGAACACTTCATTCAGCTGTAGGTGTTACACTTAAAAAGAAAAAAAACAAAGGGGCACCTGGGTAGCTCAGTGGGTTAAGCCTCTGCCTTTGGCTCGGGTCATGATCTCAGGGTCCTGGGATCAAGCCCCGCATTGGGCTCTCTGCACAGCGGGGAGCCTGCTTCCTCCTCTCTCTCTACCTGCCTCTCTGCCTACTTGTGATCTCTCTCTCTGTGTCAAATGAATAAATAAAATCTTTAAAAAAAAAAAAACAAAAAAACGGGGGGCGCCTGGCTGGCTCAGTCGCCAGAGCATGTGACTCTTGATCTCAGGTCATGAGTTTGAGCCCCATGCTGGGTGTAGAGATGAAATAAAAATGAAATCTTTAGGGTGGGGGGGGGGGTGGGAGGTTGGGGGAGCCAGGTGGTGGGTATTAAGGAGGGCACGTATTGCATGGAGCACTGGGTATGGTGCATAAACAATGAATTCTGTTATGCTGAAAAGAAATAAATTTTAAAATATATATATATTATTAAAAAAACGAAATCTTTAGAAAAAAATTTTTTAAAAAGCAGAAAAGGTAACCGTTGCATACATTCTGCTAGATTTAAGATTCATGTATCTTCTGCCTATAGCTAAAACATAAACAAAATTTTCTTTCAACCCAGGGTGGGTTACTGACCCATGAAAGGGAAGTAACTATAAATATAGATGTATATGTACATACATTATACACAAATAAGAAATAGGTTTTCCTTTTTTATGTTTTTTTTTAAACTGGTCAGGATTTTTTTTAATGTATTTTAATTTATTATTTTTGTTTAATGGCTTGCGGGCTTGTGATAGAATGATCTTCCTCACTAATATTTTTTAAACTATATTTTCTTCTTATAGCTAAATGAAATTTTTTAAATGTGGCAAGACAGGTAATAATGTAATTTAATCATGAAGACTTCTAAATAAATATCATTATTATACATGTAAATAACCATGGCCATTGCCAAAAAATAAAAATCTATAGTTTCAGGGATACAAAATATATTCTAAAATACTGGCATTTTATAAGAAAGTATCTAATAAGTTCTTTACATATATTCAATATTTTAAAGTCACTAGGATAATTAAAGAGTATCTTTTTTTCAACTACATACATAGTCATTATTTTATATATATTAATATATATAAAATTCTTGACAGATTTCTGAGTTAATCCCTATAGGTTATCACTATGGAAGAAATAACATGCTGGTGCATTTCACTGGCCCAGCCAGACACAAGTCATCTTGAGATACGAATCACATAATATTTCCTCTCTATTTAGCAGGTCAATGTTTTGCAATGGTGAGTTGGCATAAAGCTTATTCTTCAAAATGATACTCTAATTTGTTCCCAGGATCTTCTACAAAATATGTGGAATTCTAGATAATTTTTTTTCTATGTAATGGAAATGTTCATTATTCTTTTTTTCCAGAAATCTATGCAACAGCCCACTATTTGCTCTTCTGATTACTAACATTTCTCCAAGTAAACCATACAGACCCTCTCCTTTTTTATTTATTTATTCTTTCTTTTCACCTCATTCAGTTCCAGGTGTTACACTTTAAGGACAGAGACTAATTGGATCTCACTGGGAAGGAGCCAGCAAGGATGCTAAAAGGACACAAATCACCTGATTACAAGCAAAGACTCCATGTTAGACTGCAGAAGAGAAAAACACAACACACCATAGCTAGTTTCATTCATCTGAAGTGTTGTCACCTGGAGGACTGATTACACTTGTTCCATACCCTGCCGTGAGGTATAAGTGACCAAAAAAGAGCTTCAGTCAACACAGGAAAGCCCTTTCTAACAGTATCTGCAGCCCAGCAAACGGCCTTGGGCCTCAGGGGGCTTCCCTGTGACAAGACAGTCAAGTGGCAGAGAAGTCCAGAAGGCACTCATTCAGCACATGGTGGTCTTTAGAGTTTAATGCTGCTAATCTTGAAATTCTGTAATTCTCAACTAGATTAAGACAATATTATACTATAATATGACTTCTAAAGGCAACACCATTTCTTTATTGGTTTTTTTTTTTGAAGATTTTATTTATTTATTTGACAGACAGAGATCACAAGTAGGCAGAGTGGCAGGCAGAGAGAGAGGGGGAAGCAGGCTTCCTGCTGAGAAGACAGCCCGATGCAAGGCTCGATCCCAGGACCCTGGGATCATGACCTGAGCCGAAGGCAGAGGCTTTAAACCACTGCACCACCCAGGCACCCCTCTTTATTAAGTTTTTAAAAAGAAATGAATTCTGGGGCACCTGGGTGGCTCAGTGGGTTGAGCATTTGACTCTTGATTTCGGCTCAGGTCATGATCTCAGGGTCGTGAGTTCAAGCCTTGAGTCGGGCTCCACTTTCAGCGGGGAGCCTGTCTGACATTCTCTCTCTCCTCTCCCTCATCCCTTCCCTCCACGATTGCTCGCTTGTGCACTCTCTCTCTCTCTCTCAAATAAATAAATCTTTAAAAAAATAAAATAAAATTTTTTTAAAAATAAATTCTACCATGAACTACATAAAACCAACTTGAAGAGGCAAATGATAACATTTTAACAAAAACAATATAATAAAAGTTGACTCAAAGTGCCTAACACAGTCACCCAATCTTCATCAATTCCAACTAGAAGAAAACTGAAATACCAACCAAGTCACTGACGTATTTTAAGATGTACATCAACTTAGAAATATAAATCCATATATTGTTTTAGCAAGGAAAGAGCAAAACAATGTTTGAGCTTTAATATGTGCTTGAATAAAGGAAGAATGCTTATCCAGAAAAGACTATACTGTAAACATTCTCTCCCTACTCAAGTCATGCTTCTTTGCTATACATGCAGATATCATAAACAAAGTAGTACTTCTCTCTCATTTTCTACTGACCCAACTAAATTGAAAATTTTAGTCTTCATTCTTACAACCCTCTACCATATTTGTTTAAAAAGAAAAAAGAAAGCAGTATCTCAGATTATCCAATGTGTAGTTAGGAATTACTTATCACTAACGTACTAATGTACTATCTCTACTCTCAAACAGAATTCTACAGAAGCCAAGTCCTGGACTGTTAGAATACAGAAACCCTTCTAGAAAAGTGCTACTCAAAGTAGGGCCCATGGACCAGTGCACTATGAACTGTTACTAATCCATAATAAGGGAAGCAGAGAAAATGAGAGTAAGAAACTTTCATAGCAATATGTAAGACTAGTTTTAAGCCTGATGAATCAAATATTAAAAAGCCCAGCCTTGTATCTCGTGTTTTTATTTCATTTTTCTAGTAATTCGTTTCTATTATGTTTTACAAAACTATCAGTAACAGATCGGGAAAATTTTAAAACACTTATCTTTCACCAAAGACGGAGTTCTCAAAAGTTCCTTTAAATGCTGAAGGTCCTTGGATAGGAAGATAAAATGCTTTCCTTTGATGTCCCCTAATCTCCCTATTCACCTTGGTTTCCCCACGACAGTAACAAACCCTACTAATTTATTCAAGTGTTCTTTTGATATCTCTGCTAAATTGCCAGTAATATCAACATAGTTCACTGCTTAAAATTTATCATAAGGTTATCTGACTGCTCAGAATTTGCACACTATTTCCTCTACATACAGACATAGCTCCAACATATTCCCGGATTCATTCCTTGTAAGAAGATATTAACCACTTTGATGACCTAGTCTGGAGGGTCACCCGATCTTGCAACATGGCAGCTGGCACAATCCGTGGCAGTCAGTTGTCATCTTTGAGAGTCTAGAGACAGTACAGCATGGTTTTAAATGCTAGGCCTCCACTCATGCTAAAAGACTGCTTATCTTGGCAATTCTGCCAACACACCTGTACTTTCAATTTTCTATCTGAAGTATTTTGGTGCCCGGAATCCTCTTCTGCCTTACTTATACTTTCTTTTATTTCTTACACAAACATGTATAAAGATGGATTTAATAAATACATTTATAAAAACCTAAAAACTTGCCAACAAACAATTCCTAAGGATATTTCTATTACATAAAAATATGATGAGTCATACTCTTAGGAAAAGTTAAATACATGGTGATGTGCTGTAAGAAATTATCCCACAGTGCCAATAATTACATGCTTTTAGTTAACATCAACATCAACCAAGCTCTCAATTCTTCAATAACTTAAATGATGCAAAAAAAAAAAAAAGAAGAAGAAGAAGAAGAAGAAGAGTCTGATAATTTAGGTCAAAGAGTTAATCCATGACACACCATAAAATAACTGCAGGTGTTGAATTTCTGTCCTAGTACCAACTAGGAAATCGTAGTCCCTCCCCTCAATCTATAATTTGCAGGCATCTACAAACTCTTGTCAAATGATCTGGGATCTCACCCATCTATACCATAGAAAATACTGCTATTTTCAATAGCTATCTTTTCTGAAGTTCTAAAACTGAAGGAATTCTAAAACTGCACTATTCCTGATGTTTAAGTTTTCATCTCAGTCACCTAACCAATTTCTATCTGGATTCTAACCAGCAACTGGGGGGCTTATTTATGTCCATCTCTAAAGATACTTCATAAATACAGATAAATACATCTAGCCAGAAAACCCAACCTAGACTATATTATATTAACAAGTGATTCTTTTCCCGGCCAATGCTTTTTTTTTTTTTTTTTTTATAAGTTAAGAAGGCCTAGTGTCGTTATACAGGACTTCATATTTAAAAAAAATTTCAGGGGGCGCCTAGGTGGCTCATTGGTTTAAGCCTCTGCCTTTGGCTCAGGTAGTGATCTCAGGGTCCTGGGATCGAGCCCCACATCGGGATCTCTGCTCAGTAGGGAGCCTGCTTCCCCCTGCCTCTCTGCCTACTTGTGAACCCTCTCTCTCTGTCAAATAAATAATAATAATAATTTTAAAAATAAATAAAAATAAAAAATAAAAAAATTTTAGGGTGTGCCTGGCTGACTCAATCAGTAGAGCATGTGATTTTTGATCTCAGGGTCATGAGTTCAAACCCCACGTTGGGTGAGAAGCCTACTTAAAATATATATATATATATGGGGCACTTGGATGGCTCAGTCAGTTAAGCGTTTGCCTTCAGCTCAGGTCATGATGCCAGGTTCCTAGGATCGAGTCCTGCATCAGGCTCCCTGCTCTGTGGGGGTCTGCTTTTCCCTCCCCCATGCCTGCCAGTCCCCCTGCTTGTGCGCTCGCTCTCTCTCTCTCTCTCTGTCAAATAAATAAATAAAATATTTTTAAAATGTATAATAAAAGAAATTTTAACTTAAACAGATTTAATTCACCACAGAGGAGCTATGAGAGAAGAACAGGATTGGTAAAATATAGTATACTTTCTCTAAAAAAATTTGGGAGGGAAAAAAGATCACCACAGAATAGCATATGGAGGGGTAAATATCAAATGGAACCCGGATTAGAGGCCTAATTTATTCCTGGTCTTTAGGCAGATCCAGAAAATAAGAAGTAGGACTAAGGTAAACCTAATACCTAGGTCCACACTATAAGGCATCTGTTCCTTGATCACATGACAGCCAGTGCTTTCTTGACAAAATACAGAACATTTGGTAAAGAAAACCTGGATCCTGTCCTGGGATCTAGTCCTGGACTCCACCACTTACCAGCTAAGTAACCTTGAACGAGATGCTTAACATCTCTGAGACTCATGTTGTCCACATGTGTTTAAAAAAAAGTTGTGAGGGGAGGATATAAAATATTCCTCACAGATCGACTGAGGCAAAGACAACCTATGAAAAAAGAGCTTTTTACCATTCACAAAAACTAAATTCATTTACTGCTCATTTCTTCATAGAAAAAAATATATATGACAGACATCGTCTGCTTGGAGATCTGAATCCACCGCATAGACGGGAGGTAAATGGGTAGACTGGAGGCCAGAGAGCCTCTGAGAGGTGCGGACGGGGGGGCAGTGAGAGGGGCATTTCCGGGAGCGATAATACCTCAAAGCCCATCCTCAAGATTGGAACAGGACAGGGTTTTCAGGACACGGCATTTAGGGCCCCTTCAATGGCTGTACACGTGCCTCTGCTTCTCTTCACCCTTTCTTCACAGTCTTTTCCTCTTCCTCGATTTCATCTCCCCCTCACACTGCCCTTCTGCCTCCCCTCTATCCCTCTGCTCCCCTTCTCTCTTCCCTCCCCAGCCTTCTCCCTTACTTAATTACAATATGGAACTGAAATAATGTTTTAATATTTATTTATCCTATTCTTAGGTTCAGACATGTATATATACATTCACCATAAGACAGGTCCTAGAATATTCACAGATGCACTATTCATGAGACACAAAACCTTGGAACTACCTAAATGTCCTTCAGCAGCAGAACAGAGAAACTGGTCTGCTCACATAACGCAACGCTCCCTCCTCAGCCAGGAGAACGAACAGATCTGCAACAATATAGAATCTCACAGACACGATGCCGAGCAAAAGAAGCTAGACACAAAATGCCACTCTGTGGGATACAAATTCCACTGATAGGAAGTTTTTTTTAAGAAGGCAAAAGCAGGGTGCCTGGGTGGCTCAGTGGGTTAAGCCCCTGCCTTCAGCTCAGGTCATGATCTCAGGGTCCTGGGATCGAGCCCCGCATCGGGCTCTCTGCTCAGCAGGGAGCCTGCTTCCTCCTCTCTCTCTCTCTCTGCCTGCCTTTCTGCCTACTCGTGATCTCTCTCTCTCTCTGTCAAATAAATAAATAAAATCTTTAAAAAAAAAAAAAAGAAGGCAAAAGCAACCTCTGCTTTTAGAAGGCAGGAGAGGATGGTAGTTATTCTGTGCGTGTGTGATGGGAAGGGGAAAGCACCAGAAGATGTGTGAGGTGCTGGTGATGTTCCTTTTTTTAGGTCCCAATTACACAAATGTGTTCAGTTTCTGGAAATTCTCTGAGTAATGTACATATGTTTAGGAGCACATCTCTAAATGTATATCATACCTCAATACAAAGGTTTTTTCCATCAACGAGTTTACACCTTTCATGTCCAGGGGAAGGGACGAGCAAAAACTAAGCACTTCTTGGCTTCCCTGGTGCCCTCAAATTTTTTCTTCCAGCCCAAAGACAACTGTGATCCAGCCCTGAACTTGGAACCATGCAATCCACCTTCAGTTTCCCAACTTTGTGCTGACTGTGCTTCTTCTATGTACCAGGTTCCGTGTGAGGCATGGAGGACACATCTGTGACGCCAGATGAGGCCCCTGCTTTCTTTGAGAAAACAGACTATAAATAAAAGCTTGAGGCTGGCAAGAAGACAGAGCCTGGGATGGAGAAAAACACGGGAGACCTGCTTCTGATGAAATGGTCTGAGGCAACCCTGAACGAGTCACTTAACTTACTTGAGTCTCAGCTACCTCATCTGCCTTAAGGGGATTTTTATAAGCATTGAGCATGATAATATCTCTCAAAGCACTTATAGGACAATAATAGCATTATGAATGATAATAGCTCTTATTATTGTCCTTACTGCTTAATATAGAGCCGTTTGAGTTAACCAACATCAGCATGATCTATGCATTAATACAGTAATAGTAACAATGAATAATAATTTATGGGTCACTAATTCTCAATTAAAAGGCTTCTACTCTGGGTAGAAGCAGATCTATCAATTAATGGCTCTCCTCTCCTTCTCAAGGGGTGATAATGATACAAAGGCCTGGATCAAATTCAGCACAGCCCTCTCTCACCTTTAAAGAAAAATCAAGCACAAAGAGTGCTAAGAGAGGGGCCAGGGAAGTGATAATCAGCATCTCAGAGATCAAATTAACCAACCAAAGAAATGTACATGAAGGACTGTACCTTAACTTATTCTGTGACCAGCACATTCTTGGTGCTGACCACAATGAGTCAAGGTGCGTATTTAAAGAAGCTTAAGATACGGTTATAGAACTAAAATCAAACAAAACAAAGACAACACATTTAGGGGAAAGCTGCAGAGCTCTATGATCAGAGACTCGGTTTCAAACCCCGGCACTGCCGCATGATAGCTTGGGCCCCTCACCTTGACCTCTCTGGACTGAGTCCTCCCCTGTAACGTGAGGATGCTAAAATCTGTACCTCGTACAGCACTGGGAGGTTTCAGGAAGGAAGAGACCTAATATGGCAAGGACAGGATCTGGAGCAGCAGCTACTCCTGCTCTCGTTACTGTCATTATTTTGTAGGCAGAAGCCCGCTAAAAGCCACTAGCACAGGGCCCGAACGGTCTACAGGTGCTGCTTCCCTCTGTTCTTCCCAACCGCTGTTCCCTCAGCCCGACACCAACCAGTGTATACACAGACACATTCACAGCGTACGAGTGAAAACACAGTGTGAATGCAAATCTATGTCCTCACACAGACTGAAAAGGGAAAAAAAGTCTCTTTTGAGTTTCAAGACCCTCAGCTGTTTCTAACACCATGCGGGTGGCTTCACCCGTTTATTCCGGCTTAAGTCTGGGGGCAGACTCCTTTACAGAAGCAATTTTCATAAGAATTTACAAGTTCAAGAATAAGTTCACCATTTCAACATTATTTTAACTTTTCTCACTGTGCTTAACTAGTTTGCATCCTTAGCCAAAGGCTTAAATCAAAGCATGAATTGGGGGGGGTACCCTCAAATGTGAAAGATTGCTAGCCTTTCCTCTAAGGTCAGGAATAAGACGAGGATACCTGCTTTCAGAACTTCTACTCAGAATAGTACTGGAACTCCTAACCAAATTAAGCAGGCAAGAAAATGAAATAAAAAGCATCCAAAAGGAAGGAGGAAAAATATCTGTTTGCAGGGGACACAATCGTACATGTAGAAAACCCTGAAGAGTACACACACACATACACACAACCAGAACTAATAAACAAATTCAGCAAAGTTGCAGGCTACTTGATCATGCAAAACTCAGTTGCCCTTCTATACAGACTAACAATGAACAATCTGGAACGAAATTTATAAAAACATCCCATTTACAATAGTATTAAAAAGAATAAAATGTGGGGTGCCTGGGTGGCTCAGTGGGTTAAAGCCTCTGCCTTCGGCTCAGGTCATGACCTCAGGGTCCTGGGATCGAGCCCCTCATCGGGCTCTCTGCTCAGCAGGAAACCTGCTTCCCACCCCCCCTCTCTGCCTGCCTCTCTGCCTACTTGTGATCTCTGTCTGTCAAATAAATAAAATCTTTAAAAAAAAAAAAAAAAGAAAGAATAAAATGCTTAGGAACAAACTTAACCAAGGGGGCAAGGGTTGTCTATAGTAGACCCCACTATCCACAGTAAATACATTCCAAGAGCCCCAGCAGATGCCTGAAAGCCCAGTACCAAACGCTCTGTGTATCGTGTTTCCCTATATTGCTATGAAAAGTTTAATTTATAAAGTAATCCCTGCAAGAGATTAATTACAAAACTAATGAGGAAATGGAACAATTTTAACAGTATACTGTGATAAAAGTTATGTGAATGTGGCCTCTCTCTCTCCTCTCTCTATACTGTCCTCACCTGGGGCACCTGGGTGGCTCAATGGGTTAAGCCTCTGCCTTCAGCTCATGTCATGATCCCAGGGTCCTGGGATCGAGCCCTGCATCAGGCTCTCTGCTCATCAGGGAACCTGCTTCCCCCCAACCCCCTCTCTGCCTGCCTTTCTGCCTATTTGCGATCTCTGTCTGTCAAATAAATAAATAAAATCTTAAAAAAAAAAAAAAAAGAATATTTCCTTATACTGTCCTCACGCTTCTCGTGACAACGTGAGATGATCAAACGCCTGTATGATGAGATGCGGTGAGATGAACAAGGTAGGCATCATGAGGTAGCATTAGGCTACCAGTAACCTTTTTTTTTAATAAAGATTTTTTACTGATTTCTTTGTCACAGAGAGAGAGTACAAGCATGGGGGAGCAGCAGACAGTGGCAGAGGGAGAAACAGACTCCCCGCTGAGCAGGGAGCCCAATGCGGGACCCAAACCCAGGACCTGGGATCATGACCTGAAGGCCAACACTTAACTGACTGAGCCACCCAGGCGTCCCTACTACTGACCTTCTGATGATGTGTCAGGAGGAGGATCACTGGCTTCTGGACCATAGTTGACCATGAGTAACTGAAACCACGAAAACCAAAACCACAGAAAGAGAGGGATGACCATACTTAAAACTACAAAGCATTGCTGGAAGAAATTAAAGAAGACACAGGTAAATGGGAAGACATCCTGCGTTCACTGATGACTTAATACTGTTCAAATGTCGATACCACACAAAGCAATCTATCAATTCAAAGCAATTCCTATCACAATCTCAACAACAACCTTTGCAGAAATAGAAAAAGCCATTCTAAAATTTATGTGGAAGCTCAAGGGATCCTGAATAGCCAAAATAATCTGGCCAAAGAAGAACAATGTTGGAGGTCTCAGACTTCCTGATTTCAAAACTTACTACAAATCTAGGGTAATCAAAACACTGTGGTATTGGCATAAAGACAGACATATAAACCAACTATATGAGAAATAGCCCAGAAATAGACCCACAAGTATATTGTCAAATAATTTCAACGATA
Organism: Martes martes; assembly: GCF_963455335.1. Lineage (NCBI taxonomy): Eukaryota > Metazoa > Chordata > Mammalia > Carnivora > Mustelidae > Martes > Martes martes. Next base: position 117,466,502 of record NC_137896.1, read on the forward strand.
GTGCCAAAACTATTTAGTGGAGGAAAAAATAGTGTTGTGAAAACAGGATATCCACATGCACACAAAAAAAAGGGAAAAAAAGGAAGTTGGACCCTTATACCATACACAAAAACTCTGAATTAAAAATTCAAAATGGATCAAAGACCTAACCACAAGAGCTAAAATGATAAAGCTCTTAGAAGAAAACATAAGGAAAAAGCTTTAAGACACCGGATTTGGCAGTAATTTCTTGGATATGAAACCAAAAGGACAGGCAACAAAAGCAAAATTCACAAACTTGATTACTTTTTAATCAAAAGTAAAAATGTTGTGTATCAAAAGATACTATCAACAGGGGCGCCTGGGTGGCTCAGTGGGTTAAAGCCTCTGCCTTAGGCTCAGATCATGGTCCGAGGGTCCTGCGATCGAGCAAAATTCACAAACTTGATTACTTTTTAATCAAAAGTAAAAATGTTGTGTATCAAAAGATACTATCAACAGGGGCGCCTGGGTGGCTCAGTGGGATAAAGCCTCTGCCTTAGGCTCAGGTCATGATCCGAGGGTCCTGCGATCGAGCCCCACATCGGGCTCTCTGCTTGGCAGGGAGCCTGCTTCCCCCTCTCTCTCTCTGCCTACTTGTGATGTCTGTCTGTCAAATAAATAAATAAAATCTTTAAAAAAAAATACTATCAACAGAATTAAAAAAAAGGTACTATCAACCCATGGGAAAGGCAGGGTATTTTCAAATTATATATCTGATAAGGAATTATCTAGAATATATAAAGAACTCCTACAACTCACTACGATCAACAACACAATTAAAAAATGGGCAAAGGACTTGAACAGACACTTCTCCAAAGCAGATATGCAAATGGCCACTAAGCACTCGAAGAGATGCTCAACACCACTGCTCATTAGGAAAATGCAAAACCACTGATATACCACTTCATACCCACTAGGATGACTACAGTTTTTTTTTAAGTTTAAAAACAGAAAAAGTTTAAAAACCAACAAGTGTTGGTGAGGATGTGGAAAATCTGGAACCCTGATGCATTGCTGGTGGCAATACAAAATGATGCGGCCACTGCAGAAAATGACATGGTGATCCCTCAAAAAACTAAACAGAAAATTACCATATGATCCAGCAAATCCTCTTCTGGGTATATTCCCCAAAGAACTGAAAACAGGGGCTCCAACAGAAATCTGGATGCCTATGCTTATAGCAGCATTCTTCACAATAGTCAAATGGCGCGAGCAACCCAAGTATGCAGTGACAGTACACGGATAAACAAAATGTGGTCTAAGCATACAACGGAATATTACTCAGCTAAGACTAAAAAGGAAGGAAATGTTGACATACGCTACGACATGGAAAACCTTGGAGACGTTATGCTAAGTGAAATAAGCCAGTCATAAAGGAACAAATACTGTGTAATTCCACTTACACGAGGTACCTAAAGAGGTCAGATTTATACACAGACAGGAAATAAAGTAGTGATTTCCAGGGGTGGATGAAGGGAGGAATTAGGAGGTATTATTTAATGAGCAGAGAGTTTCCGTTTTGCAAGATTAAAAAAGTTCTAGAGATGAATGGTGGTGATGGCTGCACAACAATGTGCGTGTACTCAGTGCCACTGAACTGAAATGCCACTGGACTCAGCGCCACTGAACTGGAATGCCACTGGACTCAGCGCCACTGAACTGGAATGCCACTGGACTCAGCGCCACTGAACTGGAATGCCACTGGACTCAGCGCCACTGAACTGGAATGCCACTGGACTCAGCGCCACTGAACTGGAATGCCACTGGTGCAAATGGTAATGGAACGTATGTTTTACCACAGACAAGAAAAGTACGTGCTAAGCCCCAAACTGAATCTACATAGTAATAATTTACTGAGCCACAAAATTTTAAAAATGATGTTTTTCAGATTAAAAAAAAAGTCTAAGGAGTCCTTAGATAGAAAAAACAATCATCGTGAGGGCACTGTACCCACTTCACGGTAGAACTCAAAATATTCTCCAAAACTTCCACTTGACTCAAGAGCTCTTATCAATAAATTGGCAAGAGCAAAGGTTGAGATGAAAACTGTTTCAGAAAACAAAAAGGATACATTTTTCAAAAAGTCAAGGTCAATGGGAAAAACAACTTTCATCACATGCCACAAGAAAGATAACCACATCACTCGGGAAATGTGGCCCTGAAAGGAAAGTTACAAAATTATTTCTCAAGAATATGGCACCAGAAAGCGGGATTATTCAACCATCATGGAAGTTAAAAAGGGGGCTGTCTACATGGGCATAAGGGTCCTTTCACCTGTGTGAGAGCACAGAACTAGTTAATTTGCAGTCTTCAGACAAACTTATTAACATGTGCCTATTAACGTAAACTAAAAGAGCCCTGCTCATCTAATCTTAAAGCACTCTGGAAATTTGCCATTCTAATGAAACAGAAACCATCAAAAAATACCACTTAAAACTGCATAGAAGAGAGGATACAAAAGATAACATAAGAGTGATTTTTTGTCCCCTTGAATAGTACAAAGTAGAGCTGGGAATAGACTAAAAGATTCTTCTACCTCCTTTCCTTTACACATTAGACTGGCTACTTCCCCTCACCTCTTCCCCTACCCCAAATTCCATACCAAAGGAAGTCTTTCTGAAATGAAATCACTGTAGCGCATGAAAAGCCCAAGATTCATAACCATCTAAAACTCCAGAGCCAGCGTTCTCCCAGCATTCACCACTCTAGTCTCTGTGGGAAGACTGTGGAATCCTAGCACAAGTTCCTAAGGTCAATGATTTCAGAGTTTACTGGGCCAAGGCCAATACTATCCCCTTGACTTTTTCCCCCAAAAAACCCTAAATACAAAATAAATGAAAGCCCTCTGAAATGTTAAAAGACCCATTAACTGTTTCACTAACATTATTTACATTACTGTATTATACTATTATAATCACAAGGCAGCTGGACAGGCAGCTACCCAAGTTAAAGATCGAAGGGAAGAAAAGACTATGGGCTGGAGCGTGAGAAGCAGGACAACTTGTATTTCTCTGAGTTAAAAAACAAAACAAAACAAAACAAGAAGTAATTCCTGGAGGATAACCTAGGCACGGTAATAGGGCTCAAAATATCAACACTCTGCACTGTTCTCTATATGTCTGGATGCCCTGGTGCCTAGCCCTAACCCTGGTGCCCCAGCACCCTGAGCCCTAGCCAAAATTCTGCCCTGTAACACTCACAAGCCGCCCACACTAGCTCTCCGCCCTCCAATAGAGCTCCCCACCTTAGTCCCCACCTTACGAGGTGTTGGCGGGCAGGTTTCTTCAACCCTCTGCTGAGAACTGCTGCATGTCTCTGCTCAAGAAAGCCATGGTTCAATCTCTAATAACTATTGAAAACAGGTTCTGTCTGTTAAAAAAAGAAGCTGGACAGGGCGCCTGGGTGGCTCAGTCATTAAGCGTCTGCTGTCGGCTCAGGTCGTGATCCTGGGGTCCTGGGATCGAGCCCTGCATCAGGCTCCGTGCTCAGCGGGAAGCCTGCTTCTCCCTCTCCCACTCCCCCTGCTTATGTTCCCTCTCTCGCTCACTCTGTCAAAAAAATAAATAAAATCTTTGAAATAAATAAAAATAAATAAAAAATAAAAAAAGAAGTTGGCATTTCCAAGCCCATTCATTCTTCAACCTAATCAAATATTTCAAAGTACATCCACCTGCACCATCTAAATTAGCCACACTGATATTGTTTCTGCCTCCACTGATCTCCAAAAGGCAAAGAACGAGTTACCCTAGAAATAGAAATTCCTGGCTCTCCTGTCCTTTTCTGCTCCATGATCTCTGACTTTTGTTACATGTGTGACCTCTTATATTGCTCTGCTTTCCTGAGTCTTACTTAGACAGCTCCTTTACACTGCCTGCATGGACACTCCCTCTTTATAGTCCCTGATTCTGAAATGCCAAAGTGATTCTACCAGCTGCCTAACAACAATACAGTAAAATAATAATACATATAATAATGTGTGTAATATATGTAACACTTAATATGATAATAACAGCATTGTTATTATTGTAGATAAAAATAGTGACCATTTATTGAGCACTGTGACCAAATATATTGAGATATATTTTTATATATATATATATATTCCCCATCACTACTCAGTAAGACAATTATTAATGTCATCCTCAATTAAGAGAAAACTGAGGTACAGAAAAGGTATGTAACTTGCCAAAGGTCATTAATAATGTCACTTAATAAAGTGGCAAAATCAGGAATCAAACTCAGACCTCACTGACTAAAAAACCTTCATGCTTACCACTATATTATGCTGCCATCCCACACCCCTAAAGATGGCTCACTGGGTTCCATCCTTTGTCCAAACTGCCTTCTGCCTTGTGCCACCCCTGCCCCTTCCACCAGCATTGTGTTAGCACTTCTGGCTCTGACCATTTTTCCTTTCTTTGAACTTTCTTTGAATTCTCCTTAAATATTCCTAGGGATCTGGATAAGAGATTATTGAATTGTTAAATTTCCTTTTTTTTTTTTTAAAGATTTTCTTTATTTATTTGACAGACAGACAAGCAGGCAGAGAGGCAGGAAGAGAGAGAGGAAGGGAAGCAGGCTCCCCTCCGAGCAGAGAGCCCGATGCAGGGCTCGATCCCAGGACCCTGAGATCACGACCCGAGCCGAAGTCAGAGGTCTCAACCCACTGAGCCACCCAGGCGCCCCATGAATTGTTAAATTTTCTAATACACCTTCTCCTTCTACTTCAATCTACCTTTTATATTAGCTCTTATCTATGTCAGTAAACCACTAGAAACTTCTACAGGAAAGCAACCAAAGAATAAGCCACCTAGGAAGAAGGTGAAGAGTCCATGTGCAGGGACAAAATGAAGAAAACACGAACCTTTATTTACAGACATAAAAGTGGGCATAAATAGGACAGTATCAATATTATAAAACAAGTATGCTCAGTATTGTAAAGCTACAATCCAAGGCCACTTGCTTCTTTTTGTAAATCAAGTTTCACTGGAACACAGCGACACTCACTCACTTGTGTACTGACATAAATTCCACGCTACAAGAGCTGTTGTGACACAGACCATAGGACTCACATGCCTAAAACACTATTTGATCTCACAGAAAGTTTGCTAAAATCTGTTGTAAAAGAGGTCCATTCTCTCCAAACAAAAAAGTTTTATCCAATGCCAATCAAACTCCCAGCAGGTGAGATGATGAGTATTCAAACATACTATAAAGCTGTAGAATTGAAAAGCTGTATAATTGCACAAAGCAAATACAGATCATTGAAAATAAAGTCAGAAATAAACAGGAGAATTTAGCATGTAAGATGGCATTTCAAAATAATGAATAAGTCAAGGATTTATCTTATAAATAGTGCTAGGACACCCAGATGATTACTTAGAAAAATAATATCCCATTCCTACATTATATCATACACCAAAATGAATTCCAGATTAATTTCAAGGAACAATAAAACTACAGAAGAAAGCACAGGGGTCTCAGAAGAAAACAGGCGTCTCAGTGGAAAAGGCATTAATTCTGCAAAATGTTAAAAGAACCAATGAAGGAAATCGATCCGATGACAACATAAAAAGTAAACATTTTGGCATATCAAAGATAAATGTGAAAGGAGATTCTTTACAACCTCCTGTTAATAACAGAAGACAGATACAAATGAACAGCTCTGGATGATAAATGATTAAATTACAGTGCATTCTTATATTGGAATATTATACAGGCATTTAAAAGGAGGCAGCAGTTCAAGCCATACTAATGTGGACAGTCTTCAAAATATACAGGTAACATGAATATATAATATGTTACTATATCAATTATCTAGTGCTGCATAAAAAACTACCCTAACACTACTGGCTTAAGGAAACAATTTATTATTTCTCATCATTCTGTGCCAGGGGCTGGTCAGTTCTGCTGGCCTCTCACTGGCCCATGCATGCAGCTGCCTTCAGCTGATAGGTTGGTTGTGGGGCCCAACAGAGCTGGAGCAGCCAGGGCAGCTGGCTACATGGACCAGTCTCTCTCAAGGAGACCAGACCCAAGAAGAATACACCAAATACATCAAAATCTTAAAATTTACATACTCTGGCCCAATAGTTAGAATTTTCTTGACACATAGGAATACATGCATCCATACAGGCACTTCTATCTTTTATAGTCACAGAGATAAGATCTCCAGGTAATGAGTCTGGCAATCACCTGATAAAGAGGCCAAGTTCATGCATGATCATACTACAGTGAAGCTCAGCAGTTGAGAAGTCCACTTGTGCATCTAAAGCTTCAAATTCATATTTTACATTCTCTCTCCTTAATAGACATGGACAGCCAAGAATCACCAGTTTGAGGAAACCTGCCAACACTAAAGATGAAGAGCAAAACAGAGATAATGCAAAGTATATAAAAAATGGTTTTTAAAACATTCAAAAGTTGTAATCGTCAACTGTACCTCAATTTTAAAAACAAACAATAATTAATATCCTTACAGAGCAGAGAAGACACTGCATCCATGGAACTACAACAATATGTGTGTTGAGGGTCCCCAATATTACAGACCAAGGCCTTTCAAATCTGAGGGGAAGAAAATTTGCAACCTAGCATTCTATACCTGCCCAAATTATCAATCAAGTTTAAAAGCAGAATAAACACATTTCAGACCTTCACAAACCCAAAGAATAAACCTCCTCTTCTCCCTCTCTTGGGATGCTACTACAGTGCATGCTCCAACAAAGCAAGAGGGAAAAACAAGAAAGGAAAACATGAGACTCAACATAGGGAAGAAGCAAAAGGAGAGCCACAATGATAACTGCATAGGAGGGGCAGACAATAATCAATCCGAATTCAAGCTGTTCCTCCACCAACCTTCCCCATCTCAACCAATGGCATAACCATCTCAACCCACTTGCTCAAGTTAAGAAGGAAGAAGTCGGGGCACCTGGGTGGCTCAGTGGGTTAAAGCCTCTGCTTTCGGCTCAGGTCATGATCTCAGGGTCCTGGGATCAAGCCCCGCATCAGGCTCTCTGCTCAGCAGGGAGCCTGCTTCCCCCTCTCTCTCTGTTTGCCTCTCTGCCTACTTGTGATCTCTGTCTGTCAAATAAATAAATAAAATATTTAAAAAAAAAAAAAAAAAAGAAGGAAGAAGTCATTCTTGCTTCTCTCTCAAGTCCCAGATTCAACATCCTCATGTTTTTACCTTTAACTAGTTTATAATCTATTCACCTCCTTCCATCTCCATCACCCCCACCATATTGTAAGATTTCATCATCTGTCACCTGGTCTATTGTTACAAATGGGCAGCTATCTTGTCTACCTTACCCTGCACAAGTCTCTCTCTATATAACAACCAATGCTTTTTTTTTTGTATATAAATTAGATCATGTCACTCTGCCTAAAATCCTTCAATAACTCCTCATTCCACCCAGAATAAAACCCAAGTTTCCTAATATAGCCCACCAGGCTCTGCATATTCTGGCCCCTGACTATCTTTAGAATTTCATCTCATTTCCCTCTCACGCTCTCTTACTACATTCCAACACTCAGTGGCCTTGCAGATCCTTGAACACACGAAGCTTTCTCCTGCCTTATACATCATATGCCCTTTATACAACAACTTCCCCAGCTCTTTACATTGGATTATTCTCATCTTTCGTGATTCAACTTAAATGTCCTTTCCTCAGAGAGCTTTCCTGACCATTAATTCTCAATTAGTCCTTCACCAGATCAGTTTCCCTTCATTTCCTTTCCTCAATGAGTTAAAAAGAAGAATTTTTGTTAACTGAAATTTGGGATGTCCTAAGAGAATGGCATGTGACTATTTAAATGAGGTTATCAAAAAGCATCTAGAACACATGGTTAAGCAAGAGAATTTTTAAGAATAAAAACAAGATGGGTGAGAATTTTCCTACCTGATATTATGACATGCCATAAAGTTTTAATAGTTAAGATAGAGTACAACTGGCATAAGGACAATGAGGCTGACAGATCAGGACAGAAAGCCTAGAAACAGATCTGTGTATGATCTTGACATAATAAGAGAGGTAGCATTGCAGATCTCTAGACAAAGGATGACCTTTTCAATAAATGATGCTGGGACAATCAACGAATTGCATGAACAAAAAAACTATATCCCTATTTCACAACATATTTTACAGAAAAAAATAAATTTCTATTTGAAGACCAAAAAAGGAAAATCTTAGAGGAAGGTTTATGACTTTTGAGTATGACAGGATTTTCTGAAATGCCTTCGTCTCTCTCTCTCTCTCTTTCTCACAAACACACATACACACACACACACACGGCACAAATCTAAAAAGGAAAATACTGATGCATGTGACTTCATTAAAATTAAAACTTCTGGACATCAGTAGCATCAAATTAAGACTGTAAGCCACAGACTGAATGCGAATATTTGTAATACATATAAGTGCTAAATGATTAATATCCAAAATATATAAAGAATGATTTAAAACCTATACAAAACTACAAACAACCCAGTTAAAAGATGGGCAAAGGATATTCCTAAAAGAAGAAATCTGAATTAGCAATAAAGATTTGAAAAGATTCTTCACTACACTAGTAATCAGGGAAATACAAATTAAAAACAATGAGATACTATTTCATACCCATCAACTTGGCAAAAATTTAAGTCTGACAATGCAGACTATTGTTAAGGCTACAGAACAATGGGAAGTCTCATTCATTTCTGGTGGAAGGAAATTCATATAATGTGGCAATATCTAATAAAATAGAAGATGCATATACCTTAAGAGCCGGCAGTTTTATTCCTAGGAACGTACCTAGAGGAATAGCTTTCAAAACTTTTTTTTTTTTTTTTTTGCTTTCAAACATTTTTTTTCATGACACACATATTTCACATTGTAACCCAGTACACACATACTTATTTAACTGAAAGCAAAATTCACAAAACAGTGCTTACTCTTATTATGTGTGACACATTCTGGTAGTTTCCATTCTATTCTCATTCATTTTTTAAACGTTGGAGTGACTCACTCAATAGATTTTATAACCACTAATGGGTAAACACACCCAGTTCAAAAACCCATGCCCCAGAAAATATTCTCATACCTTCTTGCACAAAGGTGAGAGTGGGAGAGTGAATAAAAAATTGGAGGCGCATTCATACAATGGAATATGATACAGCAGTGCAAACCAAAGAACTTGAACCCTAAGTATTAACATAAGTAAATTTCAAGAACTTCCTACTAAGCAGAAGAAGCTGTGGAAGAAAACACACAGACACATACACACTCATATATGATGATATCATTTCTCTAAACTTCTTAAACATGCAATATAATACTATATATGGTTTAGGGATATATTTTTATATAATGAATACATAAAGGATAAAGGTATGCACAGGAGAAAAGGAAAAAGATCACAAAAGAACACAGAAAAGAAAGAGAAATGGACAAGCCCAGGGAACAACTGGATACTAAAGGGTTAAAAGTTGCCCATCTTCAGAATTGAAGTATTGGCTCCTGGGCCAGCAGCTTCCTTCCAGGCACAGGGCTAATAAAGGCTCAGCCTGCCAGCCAAAGGGACCAATGGAGCAAACGGAGATCTGTCTTCAAAGCTTACAGCACTCATCTTTGAAAACGGTTCTATTTAGTAACTAAGTACACTGAGTATCTATTTTTAATTAAGTAATGAAATTCAGAACATGAACAAAAAATGCAACAGGTAGTTGTGGGCGGCTGAGATGTCACAGCAGATGCCCCAAACACAGCCATGTGCCAGTAAGGGTGAGTCACTGTGATATGCTGAAAAAAGATAATAAGGCTTGGCTGCCACAGGTTGCAGTAAGCCCTCTGCTTTCCTCTCTCATATTTGCCAGGCACCATTCCAGAACACTGAACATGGAGACAGCTTCAAGATTAGTAAATCACCAAAAATGACAAAATATGGCATCTTACAAATAGCACATGCTTGGGATCAAATTATCACAGAGCAAAAAGCTAATAAACAGTCAAGAGCCCCATGGAATAATTCCCTAAAATAAAAATTCGACCCCTCTACCTAGAAGAGTAAACCCAGTGCTGGTTTTCGGTACTGATATTTCAAAAATATCAATTCACTTATCCAGGAATGACATTTTCTAGAATTATGTATAATAAAGTTTAAGCAATAATCTACCAGACCGAGAAACAGGTTTCCCAGCCAGAAGTTCAAACCGCTATGATCCCCAAACCAGGCAACTTCTCTAGGAAAACATCTTACCTCTTCACTCACTCAACCCCTACTTGCTACATTATGTAGGAAAAGTACCACAGCAGACCTTAAGGAGGCCTAAAAATAAATTAAATAAGAACCCTGTCCTTAAGATCGTGACAGTCTAGCAATGGAGCTCAGACACAAACACATATATACATACATATATACATACATAGGTGTACATAAGGTACAAAGATTTAGGGGCCATTACAGAAAGATGAGTTGCTATTTTTTTTTTTAATCTTACTTGGAATAGATTCTTACCTATCTATTCCTTCTATGAGCCAGATCTAGAATATAGATACTCACACCTCATCTCTTCAAGGGCACGTAACCATATATAGAAATAAGACTAGCTCTGCGCATGCTGTGCCCTACAGGATTCACAGAACTGATATATGTGGACCCCATTTCTTGTAAATGAGTGCTGCTGATGTAAAAGAAAGGGAAATGCCAATAAATGACACGCTAAAAAAGAAGCCATTCTGTTCCCAAACCCCGCCACTGTTTTGCTATAGAAACTTGAGGAATGCACACTTTGCCTGATGGAAGGTTTGAAGAAAGAATTGTTAATGAGACTCTGAGGAACTTTCATGAATCTTTCAGACAAGCACTGCATAAAAGGCATCACTAATGCTCTAGATCATAAGACTCTTCACATCATTTCATGCATAGCAACTCAGTTAATGTAGGTAGAGGTATCTGCATTCCTCTCTTAAATCTAAAGAAAGTAAATTCCATAAATACTAAATGCCATATAATTCCATATAATTCCATTAAATTCCATAAATACTAAATGCCACATAATGATGCCATTTCAAATATTTTTCGAAGAGCTAGTCCAGACCCGGCCAGTTCTAGTGGATTCATTTCAAATGTATCATCAGATCCACTATTTGGACTTAAAAACTCAACCAAACATTCAGGAATCAGGGAGCACTGGAGAAGGAGTCTGCGGAAAAGAAGTAAAGTGACTTCATGTTGATGAACCCAATTGTTCCCTCAGGACACTGATACAAAGAGTAAGAAGTTCAGATGACGTCATCTCCCATAAGCCAATCCCAGTCCCCTGGCCATCAGTCCCCTGTCACATCCTCGCCAACTTTAAAAAAAAAGCGGTTGTGACAAACTAAAGAAGAAACACCCGGGCACCTGGGTGGCTCAGTGAGTTAAAGCCTCTGCCTTCACCTCAGGTCATGATCTCAGGGTCCTGGGATCGAGCCCCGCATCGGGCTCTCTGCTCAGGGGGGAGCCTGCTCCCCCCACCCCGTCTGCTTTTCTGCCTACTTTTGATCTCTATCTCTGTCAAATAAATAAATAAAATCTTTAAAAAAAAAAAAAAACCCATGCCCTATCCATCGAGACAGTAAACATCCCTGGTTCATGGGTTTGGCTCCTTTTGAGGACAGCTTCCCTAAGCTATAATCCATCCACCCTTACAGGTAGCACAGTTCAGTCATCTGTCATATATTTACAGAATTGTATAACCATCCCCGCTATCTTTTAGGACACTTTTGTCACCCCCAAAAGAAACTCCCCACCCACTGATTAAATAATGCCAGATCTTCCCAATAAAGTATCCAACTAACCTAACTAGTCTTCTAACTAGTCCAACTAACTCTAACTAGTCTTCTCTATCCTCCTACTGAAGGAAGTGTACATCCTCATATCTAAGTCTTCTGCTTAGTGAAAAAACAGCAAGACTGGGGCGCCTGGGTGGCTCAGTGGGTTAAAGCCTCTGCCTTCAGCTCAGGTCATGATTCCAGGGTTCTGGGATCGAGCCCTGCATCAGGCTCTCTGCTCGGCGGGGAGCCTGCTTCCTCCTCTCTCTCTCTCTCTCTGCCTGCTTGTGATCTCTGTCTGTCAAATAAATAAATAAATAAATCTTTAAAAAAAAAAAAAAAGGCAAAAAAACAGCAAGACTTACAGAAGGCAAAAGAGCCTAAAAAGAAAAGCTAAAAGAGAATCAAGAATGCATCATATTTCTAGTAAGAAAATACTCAAAAACTGATGGGGATATGTCAAAAAGACACAAACACCAACTCAACAGAGCTCCAATGACAAAGCTAGAACAACTGAGCAACAAAATAAATGAACACAGCATTTGGATGATAACCTACAGACTAAAATAAACACCTAAAAATTCACACTGACATAAAAAAATAAGTGAATAAGTAAGTGACTGGGGGAGAAGGGACAATGCTTCTCTACAGTAGAATTCAAGTTAATAAGTGTGGGGGGGGCGGGGGAAGTAAGGGAAATAGAACATCATTTAGATCAGCACCACAGTGATAATGACTGCAGGCCAGAACCATCCATGACCGCTGAAATTAGTGGCCAAAAGTACCATGAGGAAGTAAGCATCTGCACCATCTCAAGGCATCCCTCCACAAGACACTTACCAATGACAAAGGTCAGATCGAGCTAACGCTACAGTGGACAAACTTGGTGGACACAATCTTACTTGAGTGGTCAAAGTTAACATACCAGTCACAGACATGAACGTCACGTACTCCCTGACCTAATACACTGAAAACCATACAGCATCAATTCTGTAGTATTCTTGGGGTGGGGTGGGGGGAGATGCAGTTCTCACTGTAACAAAGGGAAAACAGTAGATGAGCCCATACTAAGCAACACTTTACAAAATAACTAACCAGTGCTATTTCCAAAAGTGTCAAAATCAGGACACCTGGGTGGCTCAGTTGGTTAAGCACCTGCCTTCAGCTCAGGTCAGGATCCCAGGGTCAGCAGGGAGCCTACTTCTCCCTCTGCCTGCTGTTCCCCCGGCTTGTGCATGCTCTCTCTCTTTCTCTCTCTGACAAATAAATAAATAAAATCTCTCTCTTAAAAAAAAAAAAAGGTGTCAAAATCATGAAAGACAAAGAAAGACAGAAACATTAATAGGTTAAGAAGACCCAGATGTGACAGCTAAATTCAGTTTGGATCCTGGATTGGATTCCGGGCCAAAAAAAGGACATGCATGAGTGGAACAAGTCACAAAATTCAAACAATGCTTGTAAAACAATCAACAACATTACAGCAACATTAATTTTGTTGAATTTTGTAAATTTTCTGTAAATCTACATTTATTTTGAAGTAAAAAGTTGGGGCTTTTTAATTCAACATTTCCAGGTGTCAGACACTACTGTTTCAACCCCACTGTGAAAAACGACTCATTCTGGCTAGCTATTTTAATTTTCCTATTAGGAGAGATTACCAAATGATATCAGATTCAGAATCCCAAAACCCAACTCTAAGAGTACATGCTGAATTGCAATAGACGTAACAAGAAACTGAGTCAATGAATGAAAAACACACTTGCTAAAAACCACATGGCACACTGTTAACAAAGAGACATGTCAAAGAAAAAAAAAAAAAAGAAGAAGAAGAAGACATGAACATTGTGATCATAAAGCAATGGCCCACAACACAAATAAAACAGCTTGAAACATAATACATCAAGATCTGGACAAAACCAACTGCATCAACATGTGATAAGTTCAAGACCTGATTTAATTCCTGTGGTATTCAATTCTGATGAATCTGGTGAGAAAAGTTTATTAGTAGGTGAAGGCTGGATTGGGTCTGATGCACTAGTTGAAGTAGTGCTGGTACCTACCCAGACTTCAAGTCAGTTATCCTCAAACAGTTCGTAGCATCCAGTCCCACTTTTCCATTGCGGACCACACTAGATATGAATGGGGACAGCATTGGAGAAATTCGGTTCAAGGCCACTTCTGGGGACATTTTGGCTTGACTTGCAAATCACACTGAAAGGAGAAGGAAGGGATGGTGGTCAGAGTATTCAGAGGAACTAGACAGAACGGGTTTCCTGAAAACTGGCACAGCAACACGGAAATTTCTCTTGCATGAATAAATACTTCACTTCCTGTCTTACAGCGGCCTCTTCCAATGACCCCTTCAGAAGAAACCAACCTCCTGTTCCTCACCTCCTCAGGAGAGAGACTGCACCAATGCTTTTCAGGCCAGAAGCAGCCCCTCAATCCAATTCCCTCCTCCTTTCCAAAGCTGACCGCTACACTGCCCCACGCAACCTAAATCTACCCCGCTCTATCTTACAACTAACAGTTTCCTACTTTGAGGCCTTAAGAAGCCTTCACCAACAATCCTCTCCCCCAGCGCACAAAATGTGCACACCATTAAGTTTGGAACTGCTCCCTTGGTGTCCCCACAAGAAGGACTTGATTGGTAATACTGTATGAAATTCAAGAATAAGCACAACCTACTTATAATTGTTACCTACGAAAAATTATTTACTTCTGATATACTGTCCCTCCACAGTGTGTTATAACTGTGTGTTATAACAGTGTGTTATAACTTATCACCTCCTTTGTGATCTCTCCCCTGCAGGGACTATGTCTTGAATCCCTAGTGTTTAACAAAAGTACCTGGCACATGCTAAGCATCCAGTAAAAATCTTTAAATAAACAAATGAATAAAGAGACAAAAAAAAAACTAGAGAAATATTAAGGTATGGAGAGAAGACAATATTCCCTCAAAAAAATCTGGTCAAGGAGAATGTATCTGAGGAACATATGTAGCAAAAGCTTTTTAACGGGGCACCTGGGTGGCTCAGTGGGTTGAAGCCTCTGCCTTCGGCTCAGGTCATGATCTCAGAGTCCTGGGATCAAGCCCCACATCAGGCTCTCTGCTCAGCGGGGAGCCTGCTTCCCCCTCTCTCTCTACCTGCCTCTCTGCCTACTTGTGATCCCTGTCAAATAAATACATAAAATATTTTTTAAAAAAGCTATTTAACAATTAAATCATGAAAACATACACTTATCCGGATATTAGCCAGCACAAACAAACATGCATCTAAAAGTCTTAGCCTTTCAGGCACTAAGAAGTTCTTGCACTTGAAAATACAGAAGTAAAACCAACAAAGCATGTCTAAATTATCTGGAAACCCAGGGGCTAGGGGAAGGAATGTATGAATTCCTCTAAATAGATTTCTTAATGAAAACCTCTACTTTCAGAGGTGAGTAAGTCCATTTAAATAGTCACTTTCTTCCTCAATCTGAAAGGATAATCCCTCATCAAAAGCAAATTAATTTCCTATAAGTTACAACTATAAGGAAATGATGTCCTAGTCCTAGTTTTCATATACTTTACCATATGGGGACTTAGAGGTCTCTGCCAAAAGAAATGTTGAAAACCAGTACCTGTTTTAATCACTTTGGATAGTAATAAAGGGAAGGACTGCAATGATCTTTCAAAAAATAATTTAGCTACCTTATATGGTGATGACACCCAGAAGTACCTTTGAGGCTGTACACTTCAGTACTCAAATCATCCTTTCTGCAAATATAAAACAAGCTCCTCTTCCATCCACTTAACAGATTACTTCCCCCCACCATTCCAAAGTCACTACAAAGTAAGAATAAACATCTAATGTCCTGTATTGTCAATCATAAAAACCACACTGTACATTTTTGTAACACTACCACTTATAAAGAGATTCCAAAAACATTATCACAGTTGATCTTCACAATCCTGGGCAGTAGGCAGGTTTTAGAATTCCCACTCTACGGGAGATAAGGATAATTTCTGTAATTTGTCTTTGAACAGCATACTAACCCATATTAGCATTTTGAAGCATTTTTTTCCTATTCTGTGACATTTCCATTCTTATTTCTATCCACTGATGTCACAGTTCTTGAAAGGATGCTTATCTAGATCATATGCAAAACACAGAAATACTCATCTGGAAAAAAAGCAAAGGATCTCACCTACATTACAAAATTATTCTTCCATGCTTTTCCCCATAATATCTATCATTATTTTACCTCTCATTTCTATGAAAAACGGAAAAAGAATTAACACATTCTGAAAAATCTACTGAGTATCAGGCACTCTCTCACCCACCTCTACCTGTAATTTCATTTACTTCACCCCAACAACCCTGTTCTCTATTACTGTTCCCATTTCACAGATAGGAAAACTAAAGCACAGCAGGACTAAGTAACCTGTTCAAAGTCACACACGTAGCAAGAATAAAGACCAGCATTCGAATCCAGATCTCCCTCAAAGTCCACTATACCCATCCTGCTCTCACATAAGCATGTATAATTGCAAAGAGAAAGGCATCAAAGTCACCCGTTTCAAGTGTACAACTTATAAAACTGGAAACTGGAACAGAAAAAAAATTACAAATTTGAACAAATGGTTGCCTGACCACCAGAAACACGTTTGACTACAGCTGGTCTGCTGCCAAAGCTAGCCTGAGTGACCCGCCAGTCAAATGCCACAGGGAAGAAACCTGCACCAAAAGCCAAACTATACTTAAGGTGACAACAGCCCATTCCAATTCAGCAACTGTCAGGACCTTTGACTAACACCTGAAGGAATGAATTTCTTTGTGTTAGAACAGCTACAGTACTATTTTTTGACAGTGCAAGACTTCCTGCAGCATTAAAATGTTTCAACCATAAGTGTAGTGACTTCTCTAAGACAGAGGAGAAATAAATACTCCAAAACCAGAGGTCACCAAATAACCAAAGATGATGGTTCTTTGGTGTGATCCTTTTGAGCCAGGGACATGGACGGGGGAGCACCCACAATAGTGGCTTTCACACATTACGGTTCCATGACAGATCCCAGCTAGGCACAAATTTACAGTGGCCAGCCTCCCCTGAGTGCTAGCTGTGCGATTTCTATTTCCTGATTTTGACGTATTACAAAAGGAAAATGCAGAAATACAATTTTTACAGGGCCTGCTGCTCGAAACAGGGTCACATGAGGTCCTCAGAGGGGCAGCCTGGGGACTACAAAGACGTCTAAGGCATCGTCCAGTATCTCGCAATTAAGATGAGATGACAAACACGGAAACGTGTGCCCTGCTGACGTCATGGAACGGAAAGGGGTGGCGTCCTGCTGCGTCACCTCAACGTCATAAAGCGCACGAGGGAAGTTAAGTGGGGAAGCAATTTCTCCAGGGGCAACATTCAAGAAAAACAAGTCGGCTCAGACCCAAAGAATGACCACCCCACTCTAGGGGCCATCTAAAAAGGGATACTCTCCCTTTTCCCAAACTGTATGGTCCCCTCTTCAGGCGGGCAGAAGAAAGGAGTCTGAGGTTATTGAGGGAGCAGGGGGCGGGCTAGATATGCAAAAAGAGCTGCCTCTGGCCTTGGGGGGGGGGTCTCGTTCTTGCGGGGACCAGCGTGATGGGAATGAGCAGGGCATCTTCAGAACGGGGGCCTTCTCTATAGGAAGAGGCGGCGAGCCCTGGGCATACTTAAACCACGATCCTGTGCACAGGCCACCTGTGCGACTCGGGATCCAACCTCCCCGCACCAGCCCCAGTCCAGGTACCTGGAACTTAGTCCGATCGGTAACCGGCGACTACGTGGGGTACAGGTTACCCGAGCGCGCCCCCGACCGACGCACCGACCTGCGCGCGCACCGCGAGCCGGATGCGTGCGCGCCCCCGGACGTCCCGCCCCGCCCCCTCTGCGGCCCGGGAGCCGGGCGGCGTGCGCGCCCCCGGACGCGCCAAACCGGGCACTCGGAAGGGCGTCCCCGCCGTGCCTGAAAGGTCCTTCCTCCGCGCCAGCCTCGTGGGTGGCGAGCGGCGTGGAGTCTGGAACTCTCAGGAGGGCTCTGTAACGAGAGGGGGTGCAGGGAGACCGTCCCGGGAAGAACAGAGGGCGGCTGGGGGAGGGGTTATTTCGGGCAGTCAGGTGGGCGACCCGCAGAGGCGTCTGGAAGGCCCGCGTCGTTAGGGAGCGTAGGAGCGGCGTTCCTGGTTACGGGGTCGGGCAAAGGGCAAAGGTCAGCCTCCGGGGTGGAGAGCATCTCCTTTGGGCCATGGCCGCATCTGGGGAACCCGGCCGGCAGTGGCAGGAGGAGGTGGCCGCGGTGGTAGTGGTGGGCTCCTGCATGACCGACCTGGTCAGGTTAGTCCGGCTCAGTACGCAGAGCTTGCGGTGGAGGGGGGCGGGGGGGAGACTGTGCCTGGCACCGGAGCTTCGGCGATGGAGAGGGCCCGCTTGGGGGGTGAGCTGCCGGCTTCCCTAGCCCGCAGCCTGCCGCCCTGGCGTGGAAGAGGCAGAATCTGAGTTGGTAAGGTTAACTGTCAAGTTCGGGAACGTAAGAGGCCCGGGTGTAGTGGAAGCTCTTCCTGTTACTGGAAGCGCCCGCGAAGACCTGCTCGGGTTTTTCGACCCGTCGGATGAGCCTGTCCCCTGACTAGCCTGACTAACCTTGGTCAAGTCGTTTTATCTCTGAGAACGTGCCCACCTCCCAGGGTGGTTGTGAGGACTAAATGAAGGAAAGTGTTTTGTGAACGGTGGCATGAACCAGGTTGGGTATTAGTCGTCTGAACTTGAATGATTGGAACAGAGGCCAAAAAGTCCAAAAGACAATCGATCTTTCGCGGCGTCACCTTTCACCATATTGGCTGTTGGCATTCCTTGCTTTTCAGTATTATGTGTATCAGTATATGGGTTATCTTGTGGCAACCCGAGTGTGAATCAAAAACCCATAAACACGAAGTTTACAACATTAAAAAACGTGATAAAATAATGAAAATATGCTAACTGAAAATACGTTCGATGGAGAGATCCCTAATTTTTCCCTTTTTTTTTTTTTTAAATGAAAATGGCAGAGTGCCTAGCTGGTTAGGTACTGGAGCACGCAACTCTTGATCTTGGGATTGTGAGTTCAAGCCCCACCTTGGGCTTAGAGCCTACTGGAAAAAAAAAAGAGAGAAAGAGAGAAGGAAAGGAAAAAGGAAAGAAAATGGCTTTTCCGACTATAACAATAATATACATTATTTTAAAAACAATCAGATATTGCAAGAAAATTCTACCATTCAGATTGCTTCTGTTTAATATTTTTGTGACTAGCTTTTCAGATATGTTGTTTTTACATTATAAAAATTAAAAATGATCAGGGATACTACAGTAAGACCTCATCTGTCCTGCAACGTTGCTTTTCCAAAGGATAGCAGAGAGCCTGGAAATAGGTTAAAAGGCCTTGAGAAAATCAAGTCACCAGATCTCTGCACCACCTATGTTTTACTTAGAAAATAGTTCCAGGGTTTGTATGTAACCAATTTAGTCTTACGTTGCTTAAATTATTTATAAGCTAGGTTATCAAATTTCCAGACAAAGAGTAGAAAGGGGGAGAGACTGCTAGTGATGCCAAAAACATACTTTTATAGATTCAGTGGCAAAAGAGTCAGAAAACTAAACAATTTTCCCATGCACCCTACCTGGATAAGTGTCAGGTTTAAAATTCAGAACCACTTTCATCTTAAATTAAGTCTGAGCTTTCTGTGAAGCTTGACCATCAAACGTTAAGGATAACAATACTTCATAAAATGAATATTATTCATAGTTGGGGGAGGGTGGAGTGTCAAGGGCTCATGTAGCATCTGTCAGGATTTTAAGATCTTATTTAAGAACTAGAAGAATTTGGGGTGCCTGGATGCCTCCATCAGTTAAGCATCTGACTCTTAATTTCAGGTCAGGTCATGATCTCAGGATTGTGGGATTGAGCCCCAGCGTGGAGCCTGCTTAAGATTCTCAGTCTCACTCCTCTCTCTCTCTCTCTCTCTCTCTCTCTTTCTCTCCCTCCCTCCCTCACTTCCTCCCTCTCTGTCTTAAAAAATTTTTTTTAAAAATCTAGAGGAATTTAGAGAGTATTTATTCCACCTCTTCAGTTCATAAAGGAGTAAACTGAGGTACAGAGAAATAAAAAACTCTTACATTGTATATAAACTTACTAATTTCTCTTCTCTTGCCACTTTCTTTCCTTTGTAAAATAACCAGGTGTCTACTTCTCATGAATCACTAGTAAAAGTTTTACTCCCTTAGAGACTGTCTCACAGCTTTTCTGCAAACTACTTATGGTTGCTGATTACTCCTGCCTCTGAAGATCTTTACAAAATACCTGTTGTTATTTAAAATCCTTCATCTGTGATAAACTTGGGTCTAACGTTGCTAGTTAGGGTATATATCATGATCCCATTAGTTTCCTCTTGCTGCCATAACAAATTGACACAAACTTAGTGGCTCAAATAATACAAATTTAATATAGTTCTGGAGGTTAGAAGTCTGACACAGATCTCACTGAGCTAAAATCAAGACTTCGGTAGGCTGCGTTCCTCCTGGCAGCTCTAAGGGGAAATCTGTTTTCTTGCCTTTTCCAGTTTCTAGAGGCTGCCCGCATTCCTTGGCTTATGGCCCTTTACTCCCATCTTCAAAGCCAGCAGTGGTCAGTCAAGTCCTCCTCACATGGCATCACTCTGATGCTCACTTTTTGCCTTCCTCTTCCACATTATAAGAGCCCTTGTGATTATGTTGGGCCCAAATGGATAATTCAGGATAATATCCTTATTTTAAGTTAGCTTATTAGCAATCTTAATTTCCCTTGCCATGTAATGTAACATTCACAAGTTCTGGGGGTTAGGAATGTAGACATCCATGGGGCAGGGTGGGAGGGGAGCGGAGGGACATTATTCTACCTGCCACAATGATGAAGCTTAAGGTTAAAAAATCTTACAATACTTAGAGCTTGGGGGATCACTGAAGCCCCTCGGTCCATTCTCCACATTTTACAGGTGAGGTAACTAAGAGACTTGTTAGATGACCTCCCCCCACCCCAAATCACACAGCCAGTTAGTGGCACAGAGAAAGTTGGAAACCCACGTTTCCCAAGCTTTATCTTTCCGTTATATCATCCTGCCTCTACCTCTACCTCTGGCTGGTATTTTTGCCCTTTTCCTCTGCAGTTCATTTGAAAACTTGCAGTGCGTGCATTGTTTACTTTGTAAGCTGATAAAGAACAACTAAGGATTAATAATGTTCAGGTCTAGAGATGGTATCTCCGTGACTGTCCCTTTATTTCTTGGTTTAACTGGACACAGCCTGGACACCCGTGCCTATACCACAGACTCACTTCAGAAACAAAACTACTTCAGTAACCAAGCCCTCTTGGACAGCACCCAATCCAATTCACTTTATATATTACATTACTGTGTGCCAGACACTGCTAATTCAATCAATGAGCAACTTTTTTTTTCATGTCTGATTTCAGTTTGCTGTGAATAGTAAGCTCTGTGTACTAATAATTTTAAAATATCATTAGCTCATCCAACATGGCAAACCATGAACATTGTTTAATACCCACCTATGTTTACCATCATTCTCTTCCTGAACACCCATCTCTGAAGTTCCACAGTGCAAAGATAAGAGAAATCAAGCTTGCGGAAAATTAAGTCAGACTTCCTCCAAAGACAGGATTCCATGAAAACCCAACAAGAAGTGAACTTCTTTAGAGATTAAGTTCACAGATCTTTGTCAATCATGCTTTCACTGAGCATCTTTATTTCTTAGGACATGTATCATCCATCTCATATTCATTCAACAAATATTTAGTAACTTTTTATATATGCCAGGAACTTCCCTAAGGATGCAACAGTGAAAAACACAGCCAGGAGACCCTGCCTCGTGGGGCTCACATTCTAATAGAAGAGACTGTATCAGTAGAAATAAGTAAAATGCATAGTAGGTTAGATCAATGCTAAGGAGGAAAGTAAGGTTTGAAAGGGAGATGGGAGTAGTAATTTTAGGTCCTTGCCCATAGAAAGCCTCACTGAGAAGGTGATTTTGAGTAAAAACGTAAAGGAGGAAAGGAAGCAAGCCATACTGATAACCAGCGTAGGAGCATAAGGGCCTGAGGCAGAAGCATGCCTCTTATGATCAGTGAACAACACGGAGTCCAGTGTGGCTGAACAAGAAAAAAAGGGAGGGAGGAGGGCAATTAATGATTAAAGGATTTGGGGTCATACCTTGAATAAGATGAAAAGCCACTGGAGGGTTTGAGCAGAGGGGTGACCTAATCCGATTTACATATTAATATCATCACTTGTGGGGGCTGTGTGAGAACAGACTGAAGGCAGGCAAGGGCAAAAAGGGGAGACCAGTTCAGAGTCTTTACAATAATCCAGGCAAGAAATGACAGTAGCCTGAAAGCAGTCCATGAAGATGAAGGGAGCATCTTTTTTATTATATATTTGAAGGCAGAGCGGACAGGATTCGTTGAGGACTACAGACGGGTCAAGGATCACTCCCAAGTTCTGTGGCCTCTGCATGTGGAAGGGGAAGCTGACCTTTGCCAAGAAATAAGATTGGGAGCAGAGCAAACTGGCTGGGGAGAGGGCAGTATCAGGAGCTCAGGGTGGACATGGGAGATCCGAGTTGCCTGTTAGATCCAACTGAGGCCGTCAAGAAGACAGATTACAGGAGTTTGGACCAGCTGGAGATATAAATTTGAGAGTCAACAGTGTGTCGAGGATATTTGAGGCCTTGAGGCAGGATGAGATCACTGAAGGTCTGAACTCCTAGGGCGCTCCAACATCTATGGCATACGTTTTTTACATAATTTATCTCCCATCGCCCAGTCTCTCTAAACCCCTAAAACTTGCTTTGAGACAAGCTCAATACAAACCCATGTTTACATTTCCATGGCGATAGACTATGATGTCAGCTACAACCCTGTGTTATCCTTTTACATGCTCCAATTAAAAGTGATGGCTTGAGAGATAAGGCTCATGTTCAGCCAAGCATCTAAATTTAATCCTTGGCAAGTCAGGAAATGATTGCTTAATTGTCAAAAGATTTTAATTGGATGGCGGAATAAGTGAATTTAGAAGCTTTTCAATCCAAAGTGGATGAAATGTAGGACCTAGATTACTTAAAAAAAAAAAAAAAAGCCAAAAATGTACACCATACCTAGAAAAGGTTACCTGTGCCTAACATATTACAGTAACCTCTATCCTGCATTCCACCAGAAGCCTTTTGACTTGTCATATTTGGAACAGAAAAAAATCTCTTCTGCATTACATTTTCAGTAAAGTAAAAGCCAGAGGATTGTTGACCTGAGGAGTATCATGCATTCCCAGTGCTAGAGGAATATCCTTTATTATCTTTCCTGCTCCTTAAATTGGTCTTGAAAGTCGTATATCTGTTACCAACTCTTAAATTAATATTTCGGTAAACATGTTTCTGTCAACCAGATTTCCTAACATCAAAAGAGATCATTCATGGGAAATTTGCTAATTGTGGTCCCTTTGAGGAAAACACATTAAAAAGTATACTGCACCTGTCAGAACAAGTACACCTACCGTGTGGTATTACAAACAAGTTCATTCAGTGATCCCTGCTCTGCCCGCTCTTCATGCCTGCCTTCCTTCGTCTCTGCACTCTTGGGAGAAGAAGGTTGGGTGGGCTTCGTGATGAGTGACTCTCCAGGATTTCGGTCACTTGTGTAGCTATTAAAAGACTGGGACTGTGCTAAGTGCTAGGGATGCTGCAATTAGTAAAACATAGTCCTTGCTCCTGAGGAATTTCTAGTCCAAAAAAGAAGGCAGACACCAAGAGAGATCATTGGAGTGCGATGCAGTTAGTGCCTGCAGGTTCTGTTGGGAGTATAGGGAAAACGGTCTGGTTGGGATGCCTCCGGAGCCAAGTTTTAGAAAATGAGCAGGTGCTAACCCAGCAAAAAAGAGGAGGGAATACATTGTGGCCAGCTGGGATGATCCCCAAGAGCAAAGTCACGGCTGTGGGTATCCATGGAGCATGCTGGGACAGCCGCAACTAGGTCTGTAGAGCATCAGAGGAAAGATGTTACAGAAAGGTCTCATCAGCCATGCTTGGGTGCCTGGGTTGTATTCCACAGGCCCTGGGAACCAGTGAAGGGCTCAAAGGACAGACATGACATTTCACATAGCTCACCGGCTGCCAAAGTGAAGATAATGCCTGCTCTAACCCATCTCACAAATGTATCAGGAAGCTCAAATATACTCTTTCTTGATTATTCATGATGATGGGAATGTGAAAGAAGCATGAGCACCAAAAACCAGAAATTGCAGATAAGTTAAAATTTTTAATAATTGATTCCAGAATACATTATTTTTTGTATGCTGATTTATCTTTCTAATTATATTTTGCTTAGGATAAAATTAATTCCATTTGTATTTCTTTAACCTACACCAGCAGATGGCAGGAAGAAGTAGCCTAGATAATTACAATGTGGTGACAGAAATCATTTTGAAATTTAAAGTTTACTATAATTAATTGGCAAAATAGAAAATAAAATACCAGTTTTGTAGTTATCTGTCACTATTCATACTTGCCTTCTTCAATGAATTAAAATGGTTTTCATCAGGAACTTTGACGAATGCTTTAGTCTCACCATTTCCCCTTCTACTCTGTTTTTCTGCATCCTGATTTTCTCACGTACCTTACTGCATCCTCTGGTTGTCCAGTCCCCACTCACTAACCCCCCTACACACACATACTTCTCCTGCCCTCTCCTCTCGCACGTTCTAGCTCCAGGATTAGCTCCTTCCCTACCTCTCTAAGCTGCTCTTCTTTGTCCAGAACTTTGCTCAGCTGGGAGGCAGGAAGTCTCTGTACAATTATTCAAAAAGGTGAGTTGATATCAGATGGCATTATAATTTTTAAGTACGTTTCTAACTACTTGACCTATATGCCTCTCCAGTGTCTTCTTACTCAGTCTTCAATCCTATGTCAGAGGGATAAAGGAGGATGCGGCCCCTTTATTCTGGCCATATTCCTTTTTGATAACTGGTTTACTTTTCTCCTTGGGCCACGCTCATACGTACCATTTCTACACTGCTCTCACCTCACTCTGTGCCTTCTTGTGTACACGGGCATCTGTCATCCGAGTTATCTCTATAAATGTCTTTTAAAGTGTAGAATATTCATTCAAAAATATTTACTTCTGGGGGTACCTGGGTAGCTCAGTCAGTTAAGCAGCGGTTCTTGATTTCCACTGAGGTCATGATCTCAGGAGTCGAGCCCAGTATCAGGCTCCACGCTCGGGGGGGAGTCGGCTTGAGGATTCCCTCTCCCACTCCCTCTGCCCCTCCCCACCGTGTGCACCACCCCCCTAAAATAAATAAATAAATCTACGAAAAAATATATTTGCTTCTGACCATGATGGAGTGACTAGTACTGGCCTTACTTTCCCACCATAAACAACAAGAAAATGGGATATATAAGGGACAAAATATATGAAGCAGCTGATTCAGATGTTAGACCACAGGTGTGTTATCCCGACAAGAAAGGAAACAAGCAGGAGGGACATCACTGACCATGGCACAGCGAGAAGAAACTCAGGGAAGTATGGCAAGATCAGTGAGTTGAGAAAACTGAGTTCATAGCTTAGGGAGACTCATATGGCTCAAATGTGTGGGCACATGTACTGGAGAGGAAGGAGCTAATCAGGGAAGGGTCCAGAAATCTGCATAGGAGTCCCCTTGAGTCTGTTGCTGAATTCTACATGGACAGACGTAGAGACTGCACAAAGCTGGGCCACTACTAGAGAGTTCTAAGCTGAACATTCCACAGAAATCGTACAGGAACGGGATATATTGCATTCTATTTGGCATAAGAGACTTATTGAACCCCTGGAGCATTCAGAAGGACCACAACTTAGTAAAGGGGGTAAACTTGCCCCAAAGTAAAGGCTACCTGAAACTGTCCCTAATAAATCTCAAAGGCAATCCTGAAAAGGACCAAACAAATAAATTACTTCGCTGCCCAAAAAAGGCAAAGTCTAATCCTCTAGAAAAACACATCAAAATTAAGACACTCAGTAGTGTAACATTTGCTATATTCAGCATTCACTCAAAAATCAATAGTCATGCAAAGAATCAAGAATGTGATCCATAACCAAGGGGAAGAAAGCCAACCAAACCTGACATAGAGAAATGGCCAGGATGGGGAAATTAGCAGAAAGAGATGTTCAAAGCACCATTATAAAATGCCCATTGATTCAAAGGAAAAACAAGACCGTAGTGAGGAGAAAAGTGGGAAACACATTTAAAAAAAAATAGATGGGGGGCGCCTGGGTGGCTCAGTGGGTTAAAGCCTCTGCCTTTGGCTCAGGTCATGATCCCAGAGTCCTGGGATCAAGCCCCGCATCGGGCTCTCTGCTCAGCAGGGAGCCTGCTTCCCTTCCTCTCTCTCTGCCTACTTGTGATCTCTGTCAAATAAATAAATAAAATCTTTAAAAAAAAAAAAAAAAAAAAGATGGGATACCTGGGTGGCTCAGTGGGTTAAGCCTCTGCCTTCCGCTCAGGTCATGATCCCAGAGTTCTGGGATCAAGCCCCGCATAGGGCTCTCTGCTCAGCAGGGAGCCTGCTTCCCTCTCTCTCTCTGCCTGCCTCTCTGCCTACTTGTGATCTCTGTCAAATAAATTTTTAAAAAAATCTTTAAAAAAAATAGAAGTTTAAGAAATGAAAAAATAAAATTTTTGCAATGAAAAGTTCACTTGATGGGCTTATCAGGAGAGTAGACATTACAAAAGAAAGGATCAGTGTACTTGAAGACCGTAAGAGCAATTATCTAAATTGAATTATAGAGGGAAAAATTACCAAACTACACAGTCTTTGTGATGTGAGACAAGGAGACTGTCGTTTGTGTAATCAGAATCTAAGAGAAAGAGTAGGTGAGGCACAAAAAATATTTGAAGAAATAATGACTGAAAATTTTTCAAGTTTTTTCAATTTGGTCTAAGAATTTCAATGAACCCCAACCAGGATAAGTATACTGTAAACCACAAAGCCCATTGTAATCAAATCCCTGCAAACCAATTATAAACAAACTCTTAAAAGCATGGGGGACATTACAGATAAGGGAACAGACATCACAAATAAGGGAACAAAGATTCATTACAGACTTCTTGTCAGAAATAATGCAAGCCAAGGGGGAGAAAATGAAATCTTTAAAGTCCTTAAAAAGTAAACTGTCAACATAGGATTTTATATCCTTCAAATATGTAAGGGAAATGCAGGAAAATAATAGCTGAGAGAATGTATCACCAGAAACTCACATTACAATAAATACTGAAGGAAGTTCTTTAGGCAGAATCTAAATGATGCTAAAATATAAGCCGAGATCTACCCAAGGGGATGAAGAGCCCCAGAAACGGTTAATATATGGGCAAATGCCAAGACTTCTTTCCTCCACTTCTTAATTTCTTTAAAAGGCAATTGATGGTTTAAATAAAAAAATAATAGCATAGTGTTGTAAGGTTTATATCACATAGAAATAAAATATGTGATAGCACAAAGATTAGGAAGGGAAATGGAAGAATAAATTACACTTACAAGTAAAGTGGTGTAGCAATGTTTGAAAAAAAGCTGTGATAAGTCAAAGATGCTTGTTGTAAACCTCAGATTTTTGAAATAGAAATAAGAGAGGGGCGCCTGGCAGGCTCATTTGGGGGAACATATGACTCTTGCTCTCAGGGCTGTAAGTTCAAGCCCCATGTTGGGTATAGAGATTACTTAAAAATAAAATCTTTTTTTTAAGATTTTTTTTTAAGATTTTATTTATTTATATTTATATATTTGAGAGAGAGAGAGAGAGAATGAGAGAGGAGGGGTCAGAGGGAGAAGCAGACTCCCCGCCCAGCAAGGAGCCTGATGCGGGACCCGATCCAGGGACTCCAGGATCATGACCTGAGCCGAAGGCAGTTGCTTAACCAACTGAACCACCCAGGCACCCCGAAAAATAAAACCGTTTTTTAAAAAATGGGGAAAAAAGGAGTCAACATCAGTAGTGAAGATGAGATAGAAGACAATCCAAAAGGAGATAGGGAGGGAGGAGAGAAATGAGTATTATAATGTCAGACAGTGCTATTGATCTGAAGAAAATCATTGGGAAGCAATGAATGTTTTTCCCATGCATGTTCTCGCATTTCTGCATGATCAGGACTTTCTGAGCAAAGATTGCTAGCACCAGGATTAAAGAATGTTTGAATGGCAAACAAACCTTGCAAGTCAGAGACTTCTGGAGAGATTTTGGGACTTCTTTCTTGGACACATTTATTTACATTCGAGGGGTTGTAAATCTAGAGACCTCCCACCCCTCGCTCCCCTGAGAGCGTTGGTTTATATTACAAAGCAAAGGTCACTTGGCTGTGTTTTCTCCCTCTCCTTCCCCACCCCCGAGGGGAGGAGGAGCAACAGCTGTGTCAGCTTCCATACAAACTCCCAAGAATTCATTATTTGGAAGTTCCTCTCATGTCACCCTGGGGGAGATTGGGACACAGAGAGCTAACACAATTATGAGTAATTAAAAAGCTGTCTCTGATCCAGAAACACAGTATTCCTTGTCCGAATGAATTAATAACTTAACAAAAATTAGGTATAGGGACATCTCCCGTAAGGTGATCTGGGAAGACCTGTGTGAGGAGGTAACATCTGAGCAGAGATGGGAAGGAAGGCAGCCACGTAAGACCATAACATACACCTTATTGGCTCTTCCCGTGCCTACTACACTTTTTCACACGAGCAAAATTTAAATAAGGTTCAAGGGTAGGACACTCTGAAAGGCTGGCCACTTGTGACAAATACTCTTCATAGCTATTCTATAAATTCAAGGATAGCTACATCTTCAAGCAAAACTACTTTTCAGCCCCAGACTGGTTAGCTAGGAAAAATAGGAATTAATAATCAAAATCAGTTTTTTTTTTAAATCAGTTTTTTAAAAAACTGGTTTAAAGCATAATTCAGCTTTCATTCCCCTAAATAAATCCTATGTCTGCAAATTTAGGGTTAGGAACCACAGAATGAAGATTGGAAGCTAAGTGGGTTTTGTTTTGTTTTGTTTTTTTCCCGAGCTAGGAAGAGAGATCACTAGGTTTTTTTGGAAATGACGCTCAGTCCTATAAATGTGACATAGACAAATGCTGAGAAGAACAGATATGGCTGAAGAGTACAGGCAGTAGGAATAACAAATGAGTGTAATGAATTTTAATGGTGCAGTAATAGTACAGTCCCCTGTTAGAGAGGCATACCGGGTGCTGGCAAGCTTGCAGCCAGAAGAAGAAAGGATGAAACGCAACATATTCCTCAACTTTTGGCTGGAGCCTGGGTAGTGTGACCTCTTTGGTCGAAAGACTTCGCTTCCCTGCTTCACCAGGTCATTCCTTCCTTTGGTATGAATCATCTCTGAGAATCCGTAACAAGCACATCATTGTCAAGAAGCTAAAAGCAATTGATTAGTTGTTCTGATAACACCTGTCAGTGAAATAACTCAGTGCACAAAACCCAGGCATTTAAGGAGTTGACAAGTATTATTAAACCTGTTTTGCAAGAGAAGAAGCTGGTTCAAAGAGGGAAAAGCTGTCAAAGGTAGTACAATCAGTAAGTGGCTCAGGCCTGCTACCTTGCGCAACTAGGCCCTAGCCACGTGACCTCTCAGGGCCCAGAAGACTGTGGGGCCATCTATGAACATTTAGCAGTGTTTCCTCCTGTGCAAATTTAAAAGGTGACATTTTTAAAGCTACAAATTTAAGTTCAGGTATATTTCTTATGGTTGGTTTTCTCTGGGTTTTCTCCGTCATCCAGAAACTTGACTCTATTTTTAATTTTTAAATGGTAGCAACAGTGCATTACTACCAGTATACTGCTCTCCTTTTATCTTCCTTTGAGCACTTTGTCCTTGGCGCCCTGCTAAGCCTCACGTCTGAATCGTGGCAAATCATAGCGATGCTTTCATCAGGGGGCAGTGCTTTGTGCAGGTCCTTTCTTGAGCTGGACCTTGATTTCATGAACTTAATAAGGAAAGAGGTAGGAAACCCTAGTTCAAGGTGAATTGGGATTTCTAATTCGGAAAGCTTCTGCCTGTCTGTAACTTTCCAGTTGCTCTCAAAGCTGCTTTCCGCTCCAGTTCATTTACTTAAAAAATAACTAAGCAGTAAACTGTCTTAGCCTGGGTTCAACAAAAAGGTCACAAAACAAAGGTTTAAGAGCATATAATCTGTGCAGGACTGTAATGCAGGGAGCGAGAAAAGCCAGTACAAAGACACTTGACGTGTTTGGCTGGTTGCTCGATGCTGTGGGACAGCCGGGGGAACCATGACAAAGGGACAGAAACCCTGGAATGGACAGAGAGCGGCACTGGGCAAGGCTGTGTTAACGTTGCACCTACAAGGACCCGGCTACCAGGACGCTGGAATACGATGCTGGGAAGCTGGGTGACTCTGAAGTAGTAACAGGTGGCTTCCCGTATGCACAAAGGTATTCCTGTTGTATACACCTCTGTATACAAAGTAAAACAGGAACTTTTGCTCCCACTCTCCACCCTTTTCATGGATACCTGTCATTAACATTTCATTTTCTGTGCATTTACATATTATGAGAACATATACATGCATCTTTTTATTTTTAAAAACCATGAGTTGGGGCGCTCCCTTCTACTTCTTAGATGCTGCCCGAGTCATGACTCCTTTAATAAAACCAATTTGATCTTTAAAAGAAAAAAAATCATGAATCAGATCGTAATAATCTCATGCTCTGAACTGGTTTTTTTTCCCCCCCACTCATCTATTGCTTGCATCAGGGTTAGGATTTATTATATTGTCAGAAGTTGCTTTTGTCCCGTAGAGGTAGACTGGAAAACACCCATTTAACGTTTGTTGAATTAATCCATGAATGAAGAAGGATAGTCTGATTTCTGGTTACGGTTCCTGCTTATAGGAGAGGCGTGCTGCTAATACGGGGAAGGCGGTGGGCAAGGTCTGGTAAACCATGAAATTGTCATTGCCAGACAATTGACATTCCCGCCAGGCTCCTCCTTCCCATTCACCAACACCTCCACGTCTGCAATTCAGAAGTAGGGGTGGATGCTACACAGGGATACAGAAAAGAGAGGTGGAAAGGGAGATAATTTTCCCTCTTTCCTTCTCAGTTCTTGCCTGAGACCCTGGTAATAAAAGACAGATTAACGAGAAAAACAAACAAGTGTATTAACCTGAATGCCCCAGGTGTACGTGGGCCAGGCCCAGGGGAAAAAGGAGTAACTCCCCAAGGGGATTAAGAACTCAGGCTTCTTAAATAGGGAAGGGGGAAAGGGGTGGGAGTCCTCTTGGGGAGAGTAAATGATTTAGGAAAGATGGACTGGCCCTCGGTTTTATAAATAGGAGGTATGACAATGTTTGTGACAATTGTCTGGGTGTGGTGGTGACTTCTTGCCTGTGACAGGAGTCCATCCTTGCTGGTTG
Organism: Martes martes; assembly: GCF_963455335.1. Taxonomy (NCBI): domain Eukaryota; kingdom Metazoa; phylum Chordata; class Mammalia; order Carnivora; family Mustelidae; genus Martes; species Martes martes. The sequence continues at coordinate 117,497,823 of NC_137896.1, forward strand.
ATGAAATTCCCAGGGAGGGGATTCATGGCTGTGGAGTCCTTTGGGGGAACTGGTCTTGAGGCAGATATGGGGCAGGTCAGAGAAAGCCTCTCCCCCCTTTTGCTCCTTTTCATGTGCCTACAGCTCACCATCAGCAGTACACCAAAGCGGCCTGTTTGGCCAGTGTGTCCTGAGCATCTCCAGTCATATTCTCCTACCCTTCAAGGAGACAAGGGAAGTCTCTTTAAAAAATTCACTCAGTCAAAAAATATGTTAAGCCCATTGCTAAGTGGCAGGCACTCTGGATAAAATGGAGACCAGGACAGACTTGGTCCTTGTCCCCATACAGGGAGAGTCTATAATTGAAGAAAGGAAGGAAGAGTAGGGCAGAGATGCAGAAAGAAAAGAGTACAATTCCCAAGGAGAGAAATTTCAGTGATGAAATTTCAGTGATGGCTAAATTAGTACAGTGCTTGTGTTAATATAAGTTGTTTAGAAAGGAGTTGAAATCCCAGCCATCTGCTCCCACATCAAATACACAACACTGTACCCCTGATTTCACTCCTCCATCCCATACATACACATCCCAATAATCATCTGCTGATCTATTTTTCATGATTTCCCACAGCCAATAATAAAAAATATACTTGTGACCCAGACCCTAAGTATAAATATAGTGAAAGTCGTAAGTTTCTATACCGACCATCTTACTAATTCAGTTATTTGGCCTGTTTTTAGCCACGTTGGATATTTTTTCTTTTTAAAATTGTTATGGATGTTGTTGGTAGCAGCGTCAATAAGCCAAGAATTCACATAGTTACTCAGTCGCACAGATTAGTCATCATTGCCTGTTCATAACAGAATCCTAAAATGTTTAAGATTTCTGATGCAAATCAAAATCTCATCATCACTTGTCACTGCTAAATTAAATGACAGGATAATAACATTACATTAAAACCATTTTTCTCTTGATTGAGTACCTTTTTCAGAAGTGAACTTGTAGCTGGATATTTTTTTCATCAGTACTATAAATGCATTTAGAATAGGAGGTAAAAATAGCACTGAAAAGGGGAGGAGTGGAATAGAATGTTTTCAAATTATTGATGAGTCTCTCTTGAATCTCAAATAACCATATTTGACACTGCAGTGCTAGGGAATGGAGTAGGTTAGCCCAATTCGCTGAGACTTTTCGAACTACATAAAGAAGGTGCCCAGGATGAACTTGGTCATTGTCAACACCATTGTGAGTTATTGGCATCGGTCATAAGTCATTCCATTGCAAACAGGCTCTTAGTGACCTGTAGGAATTGGCATTGTCCTGGTACTCTAACATTAGGCGTAAGAGACTGGTTTCAAATAGAACACAGGCTAGGTGGGAAATGAATATAAATTTCAGATCTGCCAAAACAGAGTAGGTTCTCAATCGACTTACTGTCGTGAACTCCCCTCTTGGCCTTTCTTTCCCATCTAAAGCTACTTAACCTTTTTTGGTCGCACCTGCCGGCACTCCATCTGACCCTCAGCCCACTTCTTTGTGGCCATCCAGTCCTCATGCTACTCGGGCCCATCTTCCTCACTAACCCTTACACACAGGACTCTCTCCATTTTCACATCTTCTGTCCCTCAAAGATGTTGTTTCTTCACATCTTCCACTTTAATGTTATGAAAATCATACCCTGGAGAAAACCTTTCACTCTGACTTTTTGTTTCCTCTACTACCACCCTCACCAGGCAATAACAGGTGAGTAAAACTCCTTCGCTCTTGGAGGGGTCCACAAAAGTAGAGACTGAAGCAGGGTTGGCTAGGAGTTGACAGTGGTTGAATCTGGGGGATGAGTGCTTGGGCTAGGGAAGTTAGTACACTGTTTTCTCTAGTTATAGGTTTGAAATTTTCTATAGTAAAAATTTTCAACTAAACTTAGCTCTCTAGACTCCATTTTTTAAGAATAGATGCTTAGATGCTCTTTTTGAGTTAGTACCTGAAATGGGTGGGATACAGGATGGACTGGGACTACAACTTGATCGTGCCATCGAAGTCATAACCCACTCCCGCCCCACCTGCCAGGAAACAGATGGGATTCCTGAGTGCCTGGAATTGCAACTTCCTTCTTCTCCTTAGGTCCTGAGCATGGTTACCAGAACCCTGGTACACTTCCTGCTTCTTGTTAAAGTGACCAGATAAACCTGTACAGAAACACACATTAACTTATCCCACTGTGAATAAAGGTCTGTGCTGGGCGCTGGGAAGTGGGAATTGGAAGGGACTTCCCTGTAAGAGCTCCCCACGATGGAAAACGGAGGCACCCATGAGTACCCCTGATGCAGTAGGCACTATAAACTGTTATCTGAAGTGGATCTCCGGTAGCGTGGCTGTGAGACTGTGGCGGGGCGGGGGGAGACAGAAAGACATCCTGTCAGCAGATGCATTCTGGGTCGTGATGCCAACTGCCGAATGCTGTCTTAAAGGAAAAAGTGATCTACTCTGCTTCTGCTTACATTTCTGATTGCTAGGACTAGACTCCCATCAGAGAACCTTCCCTCTCTCTTCTGAAGAACTTAAATTGATGTGCCTTTTTTTTTTTCCTTCTCTTTTTAAATTATGGCAGTCTTACTTCTCGTTTGCCCAAAACTGGAGAAACCATCCATGGACATAAGTTTTTTATTGGCTTTGGAGGGAAAGGTGCCAACCAGTGTGTCCAAGCTGCCAGGCTTGGAGCAAAGACATCCATGGTATGCAAGGTAAGTGTAAAACATGGTGGAGAGGATTCTAGAGGCAAGGGTCTGGTTTTAAGACTTGATTTTATTTTTTTTAACTATTTTAAAGGGAACAATTCAGTGGCATTTAGTACATTCACAGTGTTGGACAACCACCATTCTCTTAGTTCCAGAACATTCCTGTGATTCCAAAGTAAAACCCCTTATCGTGAAGCAGTCTCCCCCAACTCCCCCATCCCACCTCCTGCCCCTGGCATCCACCAGTCTGCATTCCATCTCTGAGGATTGATCTATTCTGGATATTTCCTCTAAATGGAATCATAGGATACGTCGCATTTTGTGTCTGGCTTCTTTCACTTAGCAGAATGTTCTCCAGGTTCATCTGCCTTATAGCATGTATCTATTTTATTCCTTTTCTGGCTGAATAATATCCCATCGTATAGCCCATAATTTGTCTACCCACTTGTCTGTTGATAGACACCTGAGCTGTTTCCACCTTTTGGCTGTTGCGAACGGTACTGCCATGAACATGCTTGTGCATGCACGTGCTTGAGTATCTCTTTTGTGTTGTTAAAGATTGAAACAGGAGAGATTCCTTTTCCTTATTCTTTATATCCATTCCTCCCTCACTGAATCCTCCGGGAAGTAGCGTAATGCTGCATTCCTTTAACTTACTGAGCTTCTAAGTGAAGGGTGAGAAGGGAGAGGAATTTGCCTAGCCCACGGGCTTTCTACAGCCCAGCTTCTAAACAGCAGAAGTCATCCTGTTTTTAGCAATTTTTGCTACAACACGACTTTTGGAAACTTGGTCTAATAACTGGTGATTCACTCATCTCTAAGTTATTTCTTCTAATGCTAGCTCTTGGATCAGAAAGGAATCTGGGCCTTAATGAACTACCCATAACTAATCCTTAGGCATAGTTCTGTTTTCAGGTATATAAGGAAATGGCATGTTAAATACGGTAGTCCTTCTTTCTAGCCATCTGACTGAAGTCATTTGAAAATAAAATTGGCTACCAAAGGTTCAGCGTTTGTGTGTTTAATGAAATTTTAAGATGCTAGCATTACTGGTAGAACACGAAAGTTCATTTTAGGAAAGCTAGACTCAGTCTGCACAGTAAAGGATAAGAAAAATCTGAGAAATTTCAAAGAATGAGCTCGCTCCTGTGAGCTGGGTCAGTTTCACCAATATTTCTCTGCAATGTCATTTCCCATTGCCTACGGCACTCTTCTCTCCACAGGAGTCTTTCAATGATGTACAAACTATACAATTATCATTTCATCTGCTAATCAACTGTAGTTTTATTTCTAATTTATGATTAACCTGATGAAATTCTTATCTAGCTCTTAGGTCAAAAACATCCCACGAAGCACAAGGTTCAAAGTAAGAAATGCGCATCTTCTAAGGTTGAACTCTTGATTTTAAATGTCAACTAATCAGCCATTAATTACTGATGACCTAGTGCATGCTAGGAACTGTGGGGCTTGGAGAGGGAGCAGTAGGCCTGACGATCCTATGCTTGATTGGAAATGAAGGGTCTGGGGTCTCATCAGATGGTGCTGACTTAACAGGGCTTGGGAACTGGAAAGAGGAGGATATTTGCCAGCTGGGAAAACATGGACAGAGAATTGGTATTGGAAGCGAAATACCAAAAATGGCTGCTCTGGGAAGAGAGGAGTTCCCTCGAGCTGGAGCCGTAACAGGAGAGATTAGAGAACCCCTCTTGGAAGCTTCATAAATGCTATTCATGTAGCCATGAAAGTCAAAATTGGATGTCCCCTGGGATCTCATCCAACTCGAAGATTGAGATTGGTGTTATTTTGGGTCTGTTGAATTTGAGGCAAAGAGAAACGCAAAATAGAAAATATTTGAGTTGTGGAACTGAACTTGGGAAGTGAATCATGCAACCGTCAGGAGTGGATGTGAGAGGAATAGACAGCAGAGGGCTGTATTTGGGGAAATGGTACAGTCAGGAGTTTGATAAAGCAGCGGTCCTGTTTGTTTTATTCTGGTCTGCGTATGACAGTTTAGGGTAGCACCTGTACAGTTGTGCAAGCTGTTCATACCTGCGGTGCCCCGAGGCAGCCAGCGGCCATTAACACCCCGCAGTCGGCTTTCGTGTGGGTGTCCGTACAGAGAGGATGAGAAAGCTTGGCTTCAGCCAAAACCCACATGGGGTGACTTTGCTTAGACAACCTGGAATCTTTAGACATAGATTTCTTTAAGCCTAAACAAATTGCATAATATTCTTAGACTTCTTCAAAAGAAAAGTTATCTTTTTTATAATAGAAGCTATTGTTATCCATCCGTCACAATATTTTTCCATGGTGAAGTATATTCTCATTAAGCAAAGTAGCCAACCTGCTGTATAGCAGTTTTTTTTTTTAAGATGACAAATTCCAAGTAGAAACCAAAATCATGAAATTACTCAAGATAAAAATGAACAGACGGAGTAAAAGAAAAACAGGTAGAAAATTTCCTGCGGTTTTCTTGGCCACATTAACTTAATCTACCACCACCCTACAACAAACCAAAATCCCAGCTCTGGGGAAGTAAGACCGTTTGATGCCACATGCCAAACAGCTTATATTGTGCTCAAGGGACTTATCTGCCAAGATATTGAGACAAGGACTGTTAAGCAGGAGCCCATCAATGTGCATCAAGGGAAACATGTAATCATGAAACACTTCAAGTCATTAAAGAGTGGTATAGTCAGTACTCACCGGGCCCAAGGCCACAGTCCAAGGAGAATTGGCAGTAGTATTTTCAGATTACAAATCCAGGCAGAGATCAAAGAAAATGAAAGTCTTCTTGGCAGGACAAAGAGTCTGTGAGGCTGCCTTTCATAGGACTTCACCTGATTTTCTTAAGTGTTTCCTCCTCCGTCATTCCATTCAAACTAAATGTTATATCTTGATACCCGAAACGGACTGTCAGGAGGGCCAGAGTAGGAAAAAAGAACTCGAGACACAGTGGCCCAGTCTCAGCCCAAAGACCCTGCTTCTCATGTGGTGGGAAGAAGCCCTGAACAGGCATGGCCCCAAATGACCCAGATCTGAAATGAGCCAAGTGGGGAGACCCTCAACCAATTAACTGATCTTACTTTCCTCGAACATAACACTCTCTAGGAGCGCCTGGCTGGCTCAGTCGGTAGAGCACGTGACTCTTGATCTTGGGGTCGTGAGTTCAAGCCCCACACTGGGCGTAGAGCTTCCTTTAAAAAAAAAAAAAAAATCCACCTCTGTAAATACAAGCACTTGTGTGTTTTCCTTGCAGAATGGGTAGATACTAGAGAAACGCTGCCCAAAGTCTGATCCTCGGGCCAGACTGCAAACGGTCACTGGTCTGGACAGTACAGGAATTATGAGTAAGCAATTAGCAACAGTTACAGCATTTGACAGAATAATGTGTATAGCTGATGAATGTAATAGTAACAATAAATTAAGCCTGGTATTTTGTAGGACTCTTTTTTCTGGTTTTATTTCAGTGTTGTTACATTTTACAGAATTATTAGTCCACAGTAGATTGAAAATGAAAAAAGAAAAACAGCCTTCACTACAGATGGAGTGTATTAGAGGACTCATCATCTTAACCAAAAAAGTTAGATTGTCTGTTAGATGACTGTGGGACCGTCAGCTGCTCGTGCATTAAGATTTAGTTTTCCAAGATCAAAAGTAGTCACCAGCGCTTCCCACATTATATGTTAATGAAGTGAAATTTGTCCTTTCCTGAACTTTGCTGAAGGACAACTGGCTAAAACTAATGGCTCTATTGATTGGAATGCCTGGCCACGTGTCCAAATACGGGGTACCCTAGGACCCTAAGCAAATAAACAGTATGGGTCTCATATAGGAAGATTGGAAGAAAATTGGATTACCACCAACCAGCTCTTACCTTCTCCCTACCTCCCCTGTCAGATAAGCAGAACTCATAAATGGGGACTGTGACATTAATTTTGGATGTTAAAGGCCATTATCCCCATTTAGATAGGATTTAAACCACCAGCTAGCTTGAACAATGGGAATTTTTTGTATTCTTCTGTCCTGAATCACAAAGATTAAGTTGCACTCAGCTTGGTTTTAGTGTTAATTATATTTCTGTGCATTCTAACTTTGAGAACTGATAACTGGCAACCTGTTTTATTAGAGGTGATAACTTTTTTAGCAGAAATATTCAACTTCATATGACCTTGGGTAAGATATCTTAGTCTTCTAGGTTTTATTTACCTCAGCTATATGTCAACAGATGGAATCCCTAGAATTTCTACTATTTTTCTACTCTTCAAGGATTCCAAGCAGCCCATTCCGCAACCATTTTGAAATGTAGACATTCACTATACGGTAGCGCTAACTGCAGTCACCTTCCTCAGCACCAGATCACAGTTCTAGACTGTGGAAGCCAGTGATGGGCTCTCCCTCAATGCAGAGAGCCTTCTCGGTGGTAAAAGTGAAGGATATACTTCAGGAACCTTAGCTGGAGGAAAAGCTCTTACTCCTGACCTGACCAGCTGTTTTCCATGATTCTAACTTAACGTCTCTCTATAGCTGCATTAGCCAAGATGGCAGCCACTAGCCATGCGTGGCTGGATTTAAATGTAATTAAAATAAAATTTTAAATTGAGTTGCTCTGTCATACTGGCTACATGTCAAGTGCCTGTTTGGGGTAGCACAGAGAGAGAGAGGGCATTTCAGCATTGCAGAAAGTTCTAGTCAACTGCGTGACTCTACAAGCTTCCGGGAAGAGCTGAGCCTGGGATTTCCTGAAGAGCATCTGGGGTTGTAGGAGTTGCCTTGGCTTAAGTGCAAGTGGTTGTCCATAACTGCCGATGACCTGGCTTCTTTCACCTGAAACAGGCTTACCCAGGCTACCTCATTCTATGTGCTTTTCCCAGAATCCTTCTGCCTAAAATATTTCCCTGTTGCTACTGGAAGAGTATAGGAATGCCTTCCAGGGGTCTATTAGGAGCAAAACCTTGTGTAGGACCTTTTGGCAGCCACAGCTAGGACAATCTGAGTGCCTGTTGTCATGTCCCTTTAAGAATGAGAAAATTGGGGGCACCTGGGTGGCTCAGTGGGTTAAGCCTCTGCCTTCGGCTCAGGTCGTGATCTCAGGGTCCTGGGATGGAGCCCCTCATCAGGCTCTCTGCTCAGCGGGGAGCCTGCTTCCCCCTCTTTCTCTGCCTGCCTCTCTGCCTACTCATGATCTCTGTCTGCCAAATAAATAAATAAAATCTTTAAAAAAAAAAAATGGTAAGATGGGCCAAGGAAAATGAACAGACAGGCGACTAAGATGACCAAACACGTATAGAACACATTTCATGCACAGGCCAAGCTAGAGTCTCCGATAAGGTTTTAGGAAGGCTAGACTTTTAGGAAGATTGTTTAGGCAAACAATAGAAGGTGGTATTCAATTAAATATTTCATGGTATCTAGTAGGAATACTGTAGGAGTTGAGGAAATGAGAGCTTTGAGAAGGGCTAGGGTAGGGGAGGTAGGCCTTAAGTTGCACTTGAAAAACAGGTGAGGTTTGATTAGGTGGCGAGAGGAAGGGACGTCTAAGTTCTCAGAAGGCAAGAAAATAGAGATATATTGTACTCACCTTGTGTTTTAACGCAGTCGAATGATAACATCAAGTTAATAGTGCCTTTCCGCTGACCATTCTGTAGAACAGAGAAATCCAAAGATTTTTGCCAAATACGAGTGTTAGAAGCCCACAGAGCAAGGGGAGGCAGGCCTGGTGACATGAAATTGAGACCAGAGTCCACAAACACACGCTTGGCGATGTTTGTAGCTTTACGATCCCTTGATCCCCGTGTTGGTCCCCGCTGGACCCCTCGCTCCAGGCAGACTGTGCAGGCCACACTGTGTTTTCCCAAGGTAGCGCCAGGCAGGACCTCTCTCCCTCCTCGTTTCTTTCACACAAAGCTTCACCCACACTCTAAAGCGTTCATCCTGCAAGCCCATGGGCCTCAGCTGGAGGCATACATTGTCATCACCGGGGGCGTGGGCCACGGTCCCACCTGCACAGGGGCTGCTTTCATTGACCTGGGGTGTCACCTGGGCACCAGGATGTGGGTAAGCTGCTCGGGAGCTCTAACGCCCAGCGAAGACTGAGAACTACTACCGGTTTCCTACCTGCCCGACAGAACCCACCGCAGTCCCACCCCATCTGGCTCAGGGGGAACAGTTTGCCGCAAAACATAAAGAATTTTAACTAGCCTGATAATGGCAGAACTGAAATTCAATTCCAAATTTCCTGACTCCCAGTCGCACTATTTTGCTTCGCGGCCGGGATACTTACACTTAAAGTTCTCGTTATCAATTTGAGAGGCAAATGTGAGCGGGAAGACAGAGAAGCCTCCAAAAATACCTAAAGAGGTTCTCCTCTGGAATTATGATGTCAAGTCCTTTTTGTTTCAAGGACCGTTTGAAATCATTCACTGTGATTTTCTTTTTTTAATTTTAATTCAGTTAGCCAGATCATTCGTTTCAGAGGTAGTATTCAAGAATTCTTCACTGTGATTTTCATTCACAGTCATTACAAATCGTTCCGTTTGTGTCATTCACCGTGATTTTCAAGATACTTTCGCCCAGCTCTCAATGAGGTAATGCATGATGCCTTAGCCTGGGTCCCACCCCTCTGATTTCTGGTTATGAATTTCCAGTTCCTGGGGAAGAGGCTTCCATTTGAGGCAGAAGCAGCCAAAGGGGGTTGGAAGGTGTTCGCTCCTCTTGACCTTTTTTAAAGTCAATCCAGCAGAATAAATGATTGCGTAAGAGGTTTGAGGGTGGGGAGACAGGGAAAAGGGCATTCTTTTAGGATGATGTTGCCCAAAGCATCCGCGCTACTCTGTAATGCAGAAAGAAAAAAGAGGCCTCAGATCTCTGCTGCTTTTTGCCCACATTTCGCTATAATAGATAGGTATGTCTAAGACACAGACACGCTCTCGGTTGGCTGTGTTATTCTTACGGAAGTAACGGGATACCGGGTTACATTAAACAGCATTAGTTTCACCATTAATGCAGACGTTATGTTTTCATTACAATAATAGTAATATGGTCTTATTTTTAAAATAATTCAGTGCACCCACGTGCTTGCTTCCATGACCAGGTGCTCTTCGGTTTGAAAATAGGGAGCAGCAGGCAGAATTGGAAGCATCAGGGAGAACCAGATAGGGAGGAATGTAGTTTATAAGAAAGATTGACTCAGGGGTGCCTGGGTCGCTCAGTGGGTTAGAGCCTTTGCCTGCAGCTCGGGTCATGATCCCAGGGTCCTGGGATCCAGCACCACATGCCTGCTTCTCTGCCTACCTCTCTGCCTACTTGTGATCTCTCTCTCTCTGTCAAATAAATAAATTAAAAGAAAAAAAGAAAAATTGAATCCAAGCAGCAGGAGCCGTGCCCTCCCCGCAAGGGAAGCAGCCCTTGTGGCAGCAGGACTGTCCTCGTGATGATGAGGATGCGGACGATGGCTGTGACATTGATAGTGCCAAGCCATTACTGAATCCTTCACAGTTGTCAACCCGCTTCACGCGTGTTATTTCATCCCTGCAGCAAACTTGCTGTGACTTTCCAGATAAGGAGACTGAGACCAAGAGGCCGTTAGAGCGGCTTGCCCCAAACCACAGGAGTCGGGAAGGGGCTTCTGACCTACACAACAGAAATGTGAATATCGCCTTCCTGTTTGGAGGCTTCTCATCAGTTCTTTTACTTGGGAATGTGTCACCACGACCCTGAGGCCAAGTTCACAGAGCTGAGGTTGCCTTCTCTTGATCCTCAGCAGTGCTGTTACTTTGCCATTATTTTTTAGTTACCAGATTTTTATTTCTGTCATGGGAATATCCAAGAGGGCGAAGGCAAAGTATGTTTGTTCCAAGTCTCACATAGCAGTTACAACGTCAGCCGACAGGTTTGCCAGGAAGTCACTGTTGGACTAAAACTGGAACCACCACTGTGCCTGGGGGGCTGCAGCCCATCAGATGACTCCCGGAGGAGGAACAGGACTGCAGCATGGGGCGCCTGGGGGGCCCGGTTGGTTAAGCATCTGACTCTTGATCCCAGTTCAGGTCTTGACCTCATGGGTCTTGATCTCAGGGTCGTGAGTTCAAGCCTCACAAAAAATTAAAAATAAAATACCACTGTAGCAAGCCTGCAAAATGCAGTTACCGTGAGCATGCCGTCCCTTCCTAATTTTGCCTCGGATGGGGGCAATATTCCACTTGGTGGGACAGGTGCCTCTCTCAGTCTTATTTTCCCTCTGACAGTTTCTGGAGGGCAAAACCGCATGCTTTTTGGTTTTCTCCTCCCTTCCAACAAATCTTCCTAATCCCTGCATTTCCTAATGTTTATATCACCACACCATTTATCAAACATGCCTTTGAAATTCACCTTAAACGGATTTTTCTCGGGGGGGAAGTGGGTGGTACTGATTTCTCCTGTATTAAACTAATAGGAAAGGGGGGAGAAGTTTCTTCGCTCTCATCTGTACCAGGTCCCACATGCCTAGGAATAGCCTTCCTTTAATCCCTACAACATTCTTATAATGATGCCTTCCCAACTCTATAGTATCTTGATTGCCCATGGGAGACAGCTAAACAATGTTTTTAAAAAAGAGAGAGAGAGAGAAAGCAATTCGTTTCTGGTATGAATCTTTGACCTAAGAAATGGGATGCTTTGGTTGATAAATGGTCAGCCTTCCATGAAGAAAACCTTTGACAGATGACGTCCTTCAACCAGGGAGCTCTCCCCCATGGCAGTGCTTTCTAGTGGACGCTCTTCATTGTAGAGATAAGAAATTCTGCTAATAAGAAATTATTATAGGGGCTCCTGGGAGGCTCAGTGGGTTAAGTCTCTGCCTTCCGCTCAGGTCATGATCTCAGGGTCCTGGGATCGAGCCCCGCATCGGGCTCTCTGCTCAGCAGGGAGCTTGCTTCCTCCTCTCTCTCTCTGCCTGCCTCTCTGCCTACTTGTGATCTCTCTCTCTGTCAAATAAATAAATAAAATCTTTTTTAAAAAAAAGAAAATTATTATATATCGTTCCAGATTATTGCCTAATCCGCATTTCTGCCAGGAAAGGAGCACAGGGAAAAATGTCCTTTGAGGAAGAAGTTCTCAGAGGTGGCATTTAAATCAGAGGTCAGCACGCTACCACCCATGGGGCAAATCTTGCCTACCATGTATTTTTATAAAGTTTTATTTGTACACAGCCACATCCATTTGTCTACAGATTCTCTTTGGCTGCCTTCACACTACAACAGCAGCGCTGAATAGTTGCAAAAGAGACGATCTGACCCACAATGTCTAAACTATTATCTCTCCAGCCCTTTATAAAAGAAAATTTTCCAACCCCTGATCTAGACAATCCAGGATCTCACCAGGAAGTTTTCTCATCACTCATCGAGGATCTTGTCCCAAGTAATCCTGTAGGTTTCCTTCTATTGATATATCCAGAGAGGAGGAGTTTTCTGTGGAAAAGCAGAGCACACCGGGAGCGGCTGAGACCCGGACAGATACATCATCCGTTGAAGTGCTCACTTGCGAGACAGAGAGATAGTAGTTCAGGAGTGGCAAGCCCAAAGCCTACAGGTGCCAGGCAGGTAACATAAATTACAGGAGGCCAGGTGGGGGGCTGTGGGCTAGAGAGCGTGCGCTCACCTTTGGGGCAGTTCCAGCCGGGGTGGCCTTGCAGGAATGTGGGCCCAGTGTTATCAGAACCTCAGGATTTTCAGGACCTCCTGCAAATTTGTTTTTGTGAAGTCCACTAATACTTAAATGGTGACAGCTGGTTGAAATTTAAAATAAAATAGGAGGAAGACCAGTATAACACTGTACATTAACTACACTAAAATTAAAGTAAAATACAAATAAAATCGGGCATCCGCACAAAAGCCAGCACGTTAATTTATCATTACCAACATTTAGAAGCAACTCAGGGTGTCCCTCAGTGGGTGAATGGGTAAACCGCAGTTCATCCCGTACCACGGAACGTTTTTCAGCACTAAAAACAAATGAGTGATTAAGCCACAAAAAGACATGGAGGAAACTTCGATGTATTTTCTAAGTGAAAGAAGCCAGTCTGAAAAGGTTACATATTGTATGATTCCAATGATATGGCATTCCGGAAAAGACAAAACTATGGAGACAGCAGAAAGATCAGTGGTTGCCAGGGGCTTGGACAGAGAGAGGGATGAACAGGCAGAGCACAGAGGGGTTTTGCCACAGGGATCCATTCTGGATAATACTATAATGGTGAATACGTGTCTATACGTGTGTCAAAACACATAGAGTGTACAACACCAGAGTGAACCCTAAGGTAAACTATGGAGTCTGGGTGGCAACAATGTGTCAAACATGGGATTACTGATTGTAACAGATGTGGCACCTTAACCACCTTGCCCATGAATGGAAGAGGAATGGGTGTCCCAGGGGAGAACCGAAGTATCATTACCAGAATGCAGGCAAGGAGGCAAAAGCAACAGACTTCCACGATACCCAGTTAACCCAAGTTAACAAGGGCTTTTTCAGTTCCCTCTTCTCTGCCCCCATCCTGTGTCAGATAAGATTCCAAAACACCAGGCAAGTCATTACAAAGATGCTCTCGTTTATAGTGAAGTACAAACAACTGAGATTCCCCATAAATATTGAGGACTGTTGATGGTAGACAGCTCTGTCTTAGTGGGAGTTTCCACACGAACAGATCAAAATGAGAGCAAAGTTCTAGAACTCGTGACAGTCATTAAATGCTTCACGTTTTAGGTAGGATGTAAGTAGAACAATTCTTTGGGCTGAAATCAAGTTTAGCATCTTACATTAAGAAGATTAATTAGCTAATGTTTATAAAGTACTGTGCAGATATGCCCTTTTAAAATGCTAAGTATTCTAAAAACTACATTGTAGCATTTTACTAAATGTAAAAGATCTAACATTCATCTTTTTTTTTTTTTGGTACAGGTTGGCAAAGATTCTTTTGGCAATGATTATATAGAAAACTTAAAACAGAACGATATTTCTACAGGTAAAATTGCATCTTTTTTAAAGTTAGTTATTATGACTTTCCCCTGGGATCTGGCTACAAGAACAGTTGAATATAGAATAGAATTATTAGATCCTCCTCTGGTGGCCAGAGAATTTCTATGCGCAGCCTCGTCTTGTCTTACTTAAATGTCGTTTGGTTAATTCTTTCATGTATATTCCTCCAGATGGGAATAAAATGATAAGAGGTTACAAACCTTCATCTTGTAGAAATGTTTCCAAAAGCAGGTGACAAGAGAAAACAGGTGCTGTGTTCACAAAAGATATTTTAAGAAAAGTCATTGAATGTCACAGCTGGAAATGATCTTTGAAACCACTGAAGCTGATGCCATCGTTGCACAAAAGAGAAACTGAAGGCCAGATTGGTTCTCAACGTGTCCAAGAGCACACAGCTAGTTAGAGCCAGAGGCAGGAGTAGAATGCAGGTCTTTGGCTCCATTTCAAGGCTATTTCGCTGCTGCGAAAGGCCGCCTGATCAACATTGCCATTTACACTCCAGACCATGATTCTTGATGAGATGCAAAGCTTCCGAAGAAATGCAACTGAGTTCATTGTATAGATTTGACCTTTAATCTCTCAAGTCTATCATTTCTTTCACTGAAGAAAAGAAATGTGATGGTCTAGAAAAATGCACATGTATCCTCTATGAATAGTGTGGATGAATTGGAAGGGAGGTTGTTCGTAATGTAGAGCAAAGGTGCAACTAAGCGTAAAGGCTTCTGTCTTCCTCACTGTATAGGTGATGGGTATAAATTAGCGCTAATTGCTTATTTCTTTTATCATTCCAGATGGTTAAAGGTTAAAAAGTTTTTCCAAAGATGAGTGGTGCATTGAAATCGCTAAAAGAGATTATCCATGCCAGGCTGTGTGTACATGATTGTAATTTCTTTTTTCTTTTAGAATTTGCATATCAGACTCAAGATGCTGCTACAGGAACTGCGTCTATAATTGTCAATAACGAAGGTACGTGTTTCGCATACTGAAGTGTCATTTCATGAAGCAGTTCGTGTCCAGAACTAGGGCAGGAGCATCGATTTTTACCGTAATCCTATGGATCTCTTACCAAACCCACCACCCCAAGGCCTCAAGTGTGGTCCTTCCCATCTAACTATGCATGTTTCCTTTTATTTATACTTCCCAACTTGATTATTTAAATATAAAATTGGCCATCCAATACACAGGAAGTGTTACAGTTGCCTCCAAATATTATTTATATGGTGAAACGTCCCATTATCCTTCTTGTGAATGCAGCATTGATATTTGTCTCTAAAAGCAGTTAAGTATTCATCTGTCATTTCAGTTATACTAGGTAAATAAATGTAAATAGATAGGTGCACAAGGAAGTTAATGAATCATATTTATAGAATATTTACTGAGCAAATGGCAGCAACTAATTACTTCTAAGTTATCATTAGTGTTCAATTTTGTCTGCTCTTTAAACGGCAATCGACCCTCAAAAGTCTATATATACAACTATGTCTGTCTGTCACAGGGCCTTGCGACAGTTAAAACATTTGTCTTGAAAAACAGTAACTTCCCTTTACCCTCCAGTAAAGTTTTCATCATTTCTGCCAACTATTTTAAATATTAAAAAAAAAATTTTTTTTAAACCTATGTGAAATACTTTAATTCAGAATTAAGGACCAAGCATTTCATGGGGCACTTCAGACAGAACCTGGGGCATTGTGGGCAGTCAGCATGTATTTTGTGGAATTATGATTTGTCAGAATATGTCTTTGATTTGTAATATAGTTTCATACGATCATTTCTCACAGAAGATACGGTATTTTTAGCTCTACTCTCGTGATCCCAAAGTGGCAATAACAACAATGAAAAGATGTATTCCACTTAAAGCCGATTAAATTTTTCACTCTAACAATAGACAGTCAGTGTTCATTACTTGAAGCTACATTTTAAGTCATCATCACTGCCAACGGCAGTTCATTCCCTGTCTTCAACCTTTTTCGTGTTCTCAGGATATCTTTGAGTTCCGTTTCATCCTTATCGATGTTGCAAGAAACTACACTTTCCATGCAAAGATGTAGTTTAATGTTGTGTATTGAATGCCTGTTATGCTAGAACTTGTCTGATTTATTTATCGTATATGGTAATACCCTTGAGACTATAGAATGTCCTAGAAGAGCTAACACAAATACCAGAGAGGGGACCATCAGCTCCCTTAAGTGAAGGAATGAGTAGCAACGTAAAGTAAGGAGTTCAGTTTTGACAAGTTAAATTGGTGGCATGAATGGTCTTGCCATCTGGCCGTGTCTACTGGACAGCTGTCGTCGGTTCAGCCAGGCCAGAAACATAGATCCAGGAATCAGCAACACAGAAACACCCGTTGACTCTAGCAGAGAGAATGAGGTCACTGAAGGAGAGAAGGAAGGAGGAGGCTGTCTTTCAGTGTGTGGGTACTTTGAATTTTTCCAGTACCAAGATTGGGTTTATGCTAAACCATCCCCACTTTATTAAGTCCTCCTTGTGGCCAAGAGACACATCTGTGGTAAGATGATAGGCTAGCATGTGTTCTGTGTTCAGAGGTAATTTTAGGACATGTCTATACAAGATCAGCACGAGCAGCCTGGAGCACAAAAAAGAAATGACTGCTACAACTCGTCCCTCTAGATCAGAGCCGTCCAAAAGAAATATCATGCAAGCCACAGACATAATTTGAAATTTTCCATGAGCCGCATTTTAAAAAGTCAAAAGAAATAGGTAAAATGAATCTTAATATACTCACTCAACCCAATATATCGAAAATACTCAACATGTGATCAAAATGTTCCTAAAAACGAGTGGGATATTTTACCTTCTTTTTTTTTTTTTTTGTACTCAGCCTTTAAAAATCTGCTATGTACTGGGTGTTATACACAACTAATGAATCATTGAACACCAACTCGAAAACTAATGATGTACTGAATGTTGGCTAACTGAACATAATAAAAAAAATTTTCTTTTAAGATTTTATTTATTTATTTGACAGACAGAGATCACAAGTAGGCAGAGAGGCAGGCAGAGAGAGGAAGGGAAGCAGGCTCCTCGCTGAGCAGAGAGTCGATGTGGGTCTTGATCCCAGGACCCTGGGATCATGACCTGAGCTGAAGGCAGAGGCTTTAACCCACTGAGCCACCCAGGCACCCCACCCCCCAAATTTTTTTAATAAAAATAAAATCTGCTATGGATTACAATGGAAGCACATCTCAATTTAGACCAGACACATTTCAAGTGCTCAAGGGCCACATGTGGCTTGAGCTCATGACACTCATATGGGACAGCACAGCTCCGGGAAGTTCACCGCACATATAAAATGTACCCCCACTTCTTCCCCCATTTAGGTGGGACTGTCGAGAGTGGGTCCAAGTAAAGAGTGTATAAGATTCCTACTTCTGCTTCTGTTTTGTGTTTTTTTTTTAAGATTTTATTTATTTGACAGATAGAGATCACAAGTAGGCAGAGAGGCAGGCAGAGAGAGAGGAAGGGAAGCAGGCTCCCTGCTGAGCAGAGAGCCTGATGTGGGGCTCGAACCCAGGACCCTGGGATCATGACCTGAGCCGAAGGCAGAGGCTTAACCCACTGAGCCACCCAGCCGCCCCTTCTGCCTCTGTTTGATCTGATGCTGCCTAAGTCAAATATCCCCTTCTCGACCTTAGGTGATCTGGCACAATTTCCCATCTGTTACGTATTACAAAACATGTTTTGATTTTCAGAATATCCTAGGTGCACACGTGAACTGACTGCGTACCACAGAGCCTTGGCTTTCAGTGTTGGGCAAGTTTACTCCTGTTCATACACGTCATTATGACATCTGTCATTTTGGATTTGGAATCTTTACCACATGCTTTGTACCCGTCATTTTTAACTGTTAGGGATCACCTTCCAGCTAGTTTTCTTTGTATATAAGAAGACTGATTGATAGGGGAATTATTTTTTTTATTTTACTCAAAATGATGAGAATAATATTAATCTTACAGAGCAGGGATCCACAAAGATACAGCAGAAAACTAGAATTTCACCCAAATCACCTAGAAATGTCAAAATTAATACTTATAACACATTTAGTATAATGACATTGTAAGGGTGATTGTAACATTGCAGAATATCATCGCTTGGTTTTTAATATAAATATGCGGAAATTCTTTATAGGCCAGAACATCATTGTTATAGTGGCTGGAGCCAATTTACTTTTGAATACCGAAGACCTGAAGAAAGCAGCCAGGACCATTAGCAGAGCCAAAGTAATGATCTGCCAGTTAGAAATAACTCCAGAAACGTCTTTGGAAGCCTTGATGATGGCCCACAGCAATGGAGGTGATTTTCCGTATTTGTTATTCTTCCTAGAAAAGCTTTTGTCGCTGTTTTAGTGAAAGGTAGTCTTTCAAGTTAAGCAAACCAGTCCTTTCCCTGGAGTGAAATATGCTTTCTCCTACCTGTGAGATTCACGGTCTTCTTGTAGTTCTTGATAGTGTTAGAAGGGCTTACAGATAGGGTAAAAAAGTAACCTGAGTAGCACTACTGATATCCCACGATATAAATCCTCAATCTAGTTAGAAATAATACAAGTAGCGGCTAGAACCTCAGAAGCAGCCCAGGGCCCAACAGCAGAATGATGGCTTTTCCAAGAAGCAGAGGCCAAGGTGCACGTCATGTATCATGACCAGACAGGTGGGTGTATTTTGACAAATGTCTCTAGGAATTGAAGCTTAGCTCTTGCTCCTTTTTCTAAAACTCCATCTCTGCTCTATAAACCACAAAAGATTATTTATATGTAGTATTTTCTATGTTGTCAGCGGCCTTTAAGCAGGGAGTTGGTTTTGTTTGACCTTCAATTTTGGAAATTTTCAAACATACAAAGGCAGGCAGAATTACACAGTGAAACCCTTCACCCAGCATCAACAATTAACCAGCACGTGACCAAGGTTGATTCATCTGTCCTCCCACTCACTGCCCTCCTTTCTCTCCCTGCAAATCACAAACTCTTTAAAAAATCCAAATAGTTTCTTTGTGTTTGTTTCTTGCTCACCATTGACTCGTGGGCAAAGCATCTTCTGAGTTAGAATCCCATTTCCATTCCTTTTTAGCTTTGTGGTCTCTCCAGAATTATCCGACATTTCTGAGCCTTG
The DNA here is from genome assembly GCF_963455335.1 of Martes martes. NCBI lineage: Eukaryota > Metazoa > Chordata > Mammalia > Carnivora > Mustelidae > Martes > Martes martes. The sequence goes on from NC_137896.1 coordinate 117,516,671, forward strand.
TTTGTGAAATGCTTATAGAAGAAATACTCCCCTGCAGAATTGTTCTTCTAAGAAGGAAACAAAATAAAATAAAACATGATGCTGAGCATGACATAATAAAATAAAATGTCAATAAATCCCAAATAGCTTCTCCTTTTCACCTGTCTCTTTAAATTTAAAAATTAGGGTAATATCCGGACCTGAACACCATTTGGTAAAAAAAAAAAATCAAAATAGAAAGTCGCCACTCTAAAACAATGGCTTCCTTTTGATATTGCAACTGTAGTTCTGTGACTTACAAGAACTTCTTTGACTTTTGCACATGAAACTTTCTCGTCAAGATACAAAACTAAAAAAAGGGAAGAAAAAGAACAGTAAGTGTGTGTGTGTGTGTGTGTGTGTGTGTGTGTGTGTTTGTATAAGTGACTTCTCCCAAAGTCGACAGCATTCTGCATAGCAATGAAAGTAAGTTACTTGAAATGATTTTGTAGAGAATCTTTAAATGTATGGCCAGATTTAACAAATTTTCCTCTTGGCAAAACAACGTGCTGTGGCAAAATTCTCACTGACATTTAATGTATTTTTAATGGACTTGAAGCTGTCAGAAAGAATTCGAAGCCAAAACCCATTTGGTTACATTTTCCCAGGGTGTCACAGAGAGAGCCTAATGCTTCTGGTAAGCATTGCCTGCACTGCCTTCATGTGAATCAAGCAGTGTGGATACAACACGCCACTTCATTCACACTCCTGTCTTGCTTTCTGTAGGTCAAGGCATATTCTCATCTAACTCCATTTCCTACTCTCGTTTGCTTCTCAGAGATCACTGTTGCCTCTGTCCTAGTCTAGTTCCTTGTTAGCTACCCAGCCTGTGGAGGAGAGAAAGGTACGGACACCACGGGTGAGGATCTAACCTGTCACAGGTGACGCTGGAGTTATCCAGGGGGGCAGACAACCTCGGGCTGTCATTTGGGTGGGCAGCTGGAAGACCCGGGGCATCAGGAACCGGCAGGGGAAAGGGGCGCCTGGATGGCCCAGGTCTGGATCTCAGGGTCATGAATTCAAGCCTTGCATTTAAATAAAGGGGGGCAGGTAGGGAGGGAATGGGCAGGGGTAGTGATGGTAAGCCAAAGAGCACTAGCCGACTTCACGTTTTTACTAAGAGCCAGCATGTCTGAGTATGAATTCCATGCACTCTCATATGTACTTAACCCTCAGAAGAACCTTATGACAGATACGGCAGGCATTATTCTCCCAAACTGAAGGCAGGAAGATAGACTTGGAGAGTAAGTAATTAGCTCAACCAGGGTCAGTGTAGAAACCCAGATTTCAGAGGCCAAGACCCAACTTCTGTGTTCTAGAACGCACTTTAAATAAAGAAACTGCCCCATCCCATTGACTCCAAGGACCTGAGCCTTCGTGGAGAAAAATAAAATCCACAAACTGTAACCTTGTTCAACATGTGGCCTCAGCTTTGAGTGTTTTCGATACTCTCGAGTGCTTCCTGCGATGTGTCCCTTCCCCGCTCCCATAAAACACATGCATGTGCCCGCGCACACACATACTCTGCTGACTAGAACTCAGCTGATCCTCCCTTCGTAGTAACCAGCCAGAAGTGGTTTCCAATTCTATACCATGAGAGAGAGAGAGAGAGAGAGTGTGTGTGTGTGTGTGTGTGTGTGTGTGAATTTACTGTGTTTTCATTCTCATGTCAGGGAAGAGTGATACAATGAAGGGAGCACTGGTTTGAGAGTCATGAAGTTTGGCTTTGAATCCAGAATCCATCCCTTAGTAAGTGGGGGACCACAGGCAAGTCAGTCAGTTCTTCGCTCCGGGCCTCTGTGAAACAGGAGAACGGGTCTGCAAGCTCTCCCAGCTGCTTCCTGTCACGATGTATGAACGGACTGATCGCAGAGCAGAGCCGGCAGTGCTGAGAGATGTGTTGGGCACTGCGTGGCCTGTCCACTGCCCCGTGAGACTGCCTGTGTGCTAATCAGCAGTATTCCATCTATGAGAAAAGTGGTAAAATCCTCCTCCTCCTCCTCCTGCTTTTCCTTCCCCTCCTCCTCTGTGGGTCTGTTATCATAGCTCCCTTATCTGTCCTTCTTACAAGTAATGAACTCTGAGTTAAACACATTGTATGACTGGATTATATATAGTTGCTAAAATACAGAGGGAAGAGGACCCCCCCCCCAACTCCATCTTTGATCATATGGTTTCAGAACACTCTCTTGTCTTCACCTAAAGGAAAGCATTGGTTTTCAATGGACAGCCCCTGCAACACCAGAGATGAACCAGTGGCCCTCGATGGCCCCCTCCTCTCTGGGTCATGATGCCGTGAGGCAGGCCCACAGCAGGGCTGCTGCTACAGCTGCTCGTGATGAAATTATGCATGTCGGGTCTGGTCTTTCTATCCATTTCAAAGCAAATGGAACATTACAGGAACAATTATAAATAATTGAGATTGTAAGATCGCCAAGATTAAATTCTGGGTAGGACACAAAATATCTTTTAATGACACTGTAGTCCTTTCCTCTTTGGCAAAACCAAACTTCTTGGCTGGACACCTTGACTTTCGCGGTGACGTTGTCCAGCACGTAGCCCAAGCTTTGAGTGTTTCTGCTGCTCCTCAACTCACAGAAAACAACCCCTCGAGGGGGACCACCAAGGCAGCATTTTGGTTACCCCAACCTTCCCACGGCTTCTTTACTTAGGGTGACTTTCTTCCTGTTTCTCTGAGCTAGTTATTAAGAGCCTTCTTAACTGTCCTGCGCCTGCCCTCCATGATGACACCACTATGAGCTTCCACCTCATTTTCCTGGCTCGGCACCTGCGCAGCTGCCCTCACAGGCCTCCCCAGATCCTCACTGACAGCATGCCGTTGAGACAACTGGGAGTTTAGTCCATCTGATGTTGTCATGAACAATAATTACGTCGGGTGCTATCCGTCACTCTGCAGCTCCAAGTTACTCCATGGTACAGCTTGTGTCTCTATTTTTACATGATTCCAGAATGATACCACTTTTCCCACTGTATCTATCACAAATGTGCATTTTTCTTTTTTTTTTAAGATTTTATTTATTTATTTGAGAGAGAGAGCCAGGGGAGGGATAGAGGGAGAAAATCCCATGCAGACTGTGCTGAACAAGGAGCCCGTCGTGGGACTTGATCTCATGACTCTGAGATCATGACCTGAGCTGAAATCAAGAGTGGGACACTTAACTAACTAAGCCACCCAGGCACCCCAATCATACTTCCAATGTATTCTTCTTTGATTAGCAACATCTACTCATTCTTCGCATTTTTTTTTCACCAGGTTAAAGTGTTTATGCTTATTTATGGTGGTGGGAGCTGAAGAAGAGTCATTTCTTTATGGCATTTTCATTTTCCCCCTAAATTTACTTACCAGTCACTCTAAGCCTGTTACTGTCCAGCATTGGTCAGAGTGCTTTCCTTCAACAAAATACACATAAAGATTTGGTCGTTTTTTATACAATGTTTATGGTCAAATTAAATTATAGGATTTCTCATTCCAGCAACCCTTCTTATTGCTTAAAATTCAGTGTAACTGTTTCTTTAAAATGTGGTTTTTTAAAAGATTTTATTTATTTATTTGATGGAGAGATCACAAGTAGGCAGAGAGACAGACAGAGAGGGGGAAGCAGGCTCCCTGCTGAGCAGAGAGCCCGATGCGGGGCTCGATCCCAGCACCCTGAGATCATGACCTGAGCCGAAGGCAGAGGCTTAACCCACTGAGCCACCCAGGTGCCCTAAAATGTGCTTTTATTGAGGAAAATTTCAAATATATATGGACATGCAGAGAACAGTATGATAAGCCCATATATACCATCATCTAGCCTCAACAATTCTCAACATGTGCCCAATCTGGTAGCATTTACACCCCAATGCACTATTCCCCACCCCCCCACCACTGCAACCTTGGGTTATATTTGGTAGCACCAGCCAGACATTATATCATGTCATTCACAGTGCACTTGGGTTTTGATGTAAGATATTGTATGTGTTTTAAGAATTCTGTCTGGGGCACCTGGGTGGCTCAGTGGGTTAAAGCCTCTGCCTTCGGCTCAGGTCATGATCTCAGGGTCCTGAGATCGAGCCCCAAATCGGGCTCTCTGCTCAGCGGGGAGCCTGCTTCCCTTCCTCTCTCTCTGCCTACTTGTGATCTCTGTCTGTCCAATAAATAAAATCTTTAAAAAAAAAAAAAAGAATTCTGTCTTTCCCTGGTGTATACCAGGTAATCTCTGGGCAGATTGATTCCCACCACCCTTTGGAAATAATCCCTTATTAGTTTAGGGAGTAACCTCTCAGACTTTTTTCTCCTCTATGCAAGTGTATAAATACAAATACACATATAATTATGCTTTGTTTCGTTAGAAAAAAGAGGGAGTCATACTGTAGATTTTATTACAAAACTTCCTTTTTTCACTTACAAATTATAGAAGTATTTCTGTAACAAAACAGAGATCTGCTTCATTCTTTCTAACCACAGCAGATTATTCCATTAGAGGTGTTTTGTTTTGGTTTTTTTCCTAACCAGTCCTGTCTGGTGGAAGCTTAGGTTTCTTTTTGTTTTTTGGGTTTTTTCTGTTAAAAACAGAGCTGAATATCACTGGACCGCATCTTTGCTTGCCTGTGTATGTCTGTAGGATAGGTTTGGAAAAGAAATTGCTGGATCAGGGATCTTTTGAGATAAAATGGAACTTTTATAAGAATGGCTCAATGCTGGGGCGCCTGGATGGCTCAGTCGGTTTAGTGGCTGCCTTTGGCTCAGGTCATGATCCCAGGGTCCTTGGTTCAAGCCCCATATCCGGCTCTCTGCTCAGCAGGGATCCCCTTCAACCCCGGCTCATGCTCTCTCTCTCTCTCTCAAATAAATAAATAAAATCTTTAAAAAAAAGAATGGCTTAATGCTGTTTTTCCATACTGGTAGCTTGCTCTACCCTGTGCTCAAATGCCTTTGCATACAGATTTGGAGATCACAATACATGAGCATTGCTTTTTCAGTTCACCATTTGAAGAAAATAGGGAGCAATGTATTTGTCCTGGAACCATAAAAAATAAATGGGGTGTTGCATTACTGGGCATTGAGGGCCTTTATGCAAAATTGACATCTCTAAGACCTTGCAGAAGTGGGAACACCCATGAGAGACTGTTGCCAGGCTACGAATTCCAACAGAAGACAAAAGAGATGGGTGGACAGGCGGGGGTGTCGGGCTGTGTGTGAAGGACAATATAATAACAGTAATAATCCCTTACATTTGTACAACACTCTACAGTTTACACAGGGCTTTCACACCCGTTTTCTAATTTAAGCTACGCAGTAACCTGTGCAAAAATATGAGCAGCCAAAAATATACCATAGAATCTCTGTGGGTGGACATTCTGGATTCTAAAATAATGCAAATGTGGGAATCGCGTTAGCCTGTAAACCACTGGACAAGATCCACAGACCAAACCAAAATGTGAAGACCAAGGAAGGTGTGGAGGCAAACTAGCCTCATCAGGCAGAAGTACTGGGCAGTTTCCATCAGCCGTGCTGATGAGTGTCTCCCCAAGAACATGGAAGAATGAGTTCCCACTTGGGGAACTCATCCGTGTGCGTGTTCCCCAAGAGATTCTGATCCCTGGGTTTGAGGTGGAGCCCAAAAGTCATGCACTCTAACAAGCTCCCTTCGTGATGCTGGTGTGCAGCTCAGCTTGGGAGCCACTGTTCTAGAAGGGTCTCTGAGACCTGCAGCTGGAAGATTTGACTCTATGGGTCAGTAGTAGGTTGGGGTCACTAAACACATAAGTCAGTGGATCTGGGTAGAGGAAAAGAAGACCAACCAATCTAGTTGGGTCCCCTGGTGGATTAGCATTTTGACAAAGGGGGAGCTTCCTGTGTGTGGAATCCCTAAAGACTTTCAAAAAAATATGTATTTACAAAATTCCACCCCAAAGCCTGTTTCGAAATACTGTAAATTGGGATGGGGCTTGTGCTGCCATGAACAGAGTCCTGGCCTAGAGAGATGACCGAACACTGGGCTTAAAGCTGAAGGACCCCAGATGGGGGCCCAGCTTAACCATGTCCCAGCGTATGACCTTAGACCTCATCTCTCTGAAACTCACTTTTCTCCTCTGAAAAGTGTAAAAATTCTTCTGACACTGTAATGCTGTGACATTCTCATTTTCCCTGTGTCTGCTATCCCCATCCATCTTCTTCTCTTGTAGGCTCCTAGTATGAGCTAGCTCTCAGCTTTGGATTGAATTTCTGCTCCTTTCTCGGGCTTTCCTTTATACTCCCAGATTGCCAAGAACGTAAGCTTCTGTGAAAAGTGTATGTTTGGAGCACTGGCTGGTTCAGTTGGTGGACCATGCAACTCCTGATCTCAGGATTGTGGGTTTGGGTCACACCTTCGGTGTAGAGATGACTTAAAAATAAAATCTTTTTTTAAAAAATCTATATTTGCATGAGTAATCATGATATATTTGGAAGTCATGCATAGGTGTTCAAAACCTACACATGTACATGAACTTCCTACGTCCTGTTCTTACCAGGAAATTTTTTACTTCTTCATTATTTCTTTCCTAACATCACTCTTTTTCTTTCCTGGAAAATAGATATATGAACAAAAACATTCACACCAGCCTGAATGTTCACATTCATACACGTCCTTTCACGCCACAGCATTTAAAATTTTCTTTAATGTTGTTGCCCTTTGCCATAACTTTGTGATCACCTTGCTTGTAATACTGTCACTTGCCCTTGAAGTTGAAATATTGTAAAGTGAAAAATGGAGGAAATACAAATAAGAAGGGGTTGGTACTAAGTCGCCATGGAGATTGAGATTCCAGACTTTTCTAAATTGATTGTTCATCTAATGGGGAAAATGGCTGCACAGGGGATTTCCCTTACTGACTGTAAGTGCATCATGTTAAAAATGATGACCACTGGGGCACCTGGGTGGCTCAGTGGGTTAAAGCCTCTGCCTTCGGCTCAGGTCATAATCCCAGGGTCCTGGGATCGAGTCCCGCGTCAGGCTCTCTGCTCGGCGGGGAGACCGCTTCCTCCTCTCTCTCTGCCTACTTGTGATCTCTGTCAGATGAATAAATAAAATCTTCAAAAAAAAAAAAAATGATGACCACTGAGCCCCCTTTCTGTTCCTCTACAGTGAAAACATTGTTCAACCCAGCTCCTGCAGTTGCTGACCTGGACCCGCGCTTCTACACCCTCTCAGATGTGTTCTGCTGCAACGAAACTGAGGTAAGGACAGAACGTTTTGCTCAGTCCATGAGAAGCCAAGGGCTTTCATGCAAGTGGATAAAGCAAAGAGGCAAGACTAACCACGTCAGTTTGATCGCATGTAAATTCTTGGACCCAGTGAAAACAATTTTCACTACCTGGGATGTGGAAAAAGGAAATTAGTGACTCCTAGGGGGAAAACAAAAAGTATATCTGAGTCATCTCCATAATCTGTTACTTATCAAAAACCTCAGCTAATTCTAGTCCCCTCCCTGCCTTCACACTGTTGGTGGTTTGTTTTCTTCTTTAATTCTGTATTCTATGGATTAATTTGCAGTAGAGTTGCTAGATTTAGCAAATAAAAACACAGGTGCCCAGTTAAATGTGAATTTCAGATATACAACAAATAATATATTAAATGTACTTCTAGTATGAAATGACTTGTTATTTATCTGAAATTCAAATTCAGTGGGTCCAACAACCCTAAGTAATATACAACCCCTGGAGCATTTGCTGCCTTCTCCTGTGAAGACCCAGTGACCACGGGGTGGACAGACAAAGTTGCTCCATTGATGCCACAGGAAGGACCTCGGGGGCCCCTCTGTTAGGAGAAGGCCCTCTCCGTCATAATGGTCATAGTGGACATAGATCATAATGGACAGAGCCGCATAAGACATCTGCCAACACATTCAGACTATGCCATTCATTCTGGAGCATTTTAGGAAGAAAATTGCAGTATCTCTCCCTTCCTTGGACAGACAGTTTTAGACCAGAGCTCACTCTCAACACTGGGAGGCAGAACATACGATACAATGCAACATGCAGAGAGTGAGAGTTAGTAATGAATGAAAGATAATAATAATTGTCCATGTGGTTCAGAGGCTGAATGGATGTTTCCATGATTTCCTGACCTGCCCTTTTGCTAATTGTATCTCTCAGGACATGAAGTAAACAAAAAAGAAGACTGCCACAAGGAAACTAAGTTTAACAAATCACAATAGGTTATGCAATATTTTGGAGCAACCATCATGGCCAGGCCTTGTGCTAGGAGAAAGGGATTGTGGGAAATAGTTACCATTTCCCAGTAAGAAGTTTGATTACCCTCCACTGCCAACTGGCTTGGATTTGCCTGCTACATATTTGCGGAGCCTATATTTATTCTTCAAACACTCATCACTGTTCCAATTATTTATTATTTTGAAGTCACACAACATCCCTTCTGGTCCATTCTATTGATTGAGGGAGGAAAGTCTGCCCTCGCGCCCCACCTCTCCATAGAAGATTGTCCTTGTCACAGTGTGAAAAGAGCATATATGATGTGATATGTATCGATAGAGTTATCTTTGGAAATTACCATCTGTTATATTGTACTTGCATATAGTTGGCACCTAGTAAATGCTTTTTCAGTGAGTGAACAAATGAACAAACTTTGGTCTTTAAGAAAATTGATCTCAAACACTCAATGGAAAAAAGAAAAACTTTAAAAGCTTAATGCTCTTATGGATGACTTCTAATCATGATAATAACATAAATTCATGCTTTAACTTACTCCATCTGGGGATATCTGGGTGGCTGAGTTGGTTAGGCATCTGACACTTGATTTTGGCTCAGGTCATGATCTCAGGGTCCTGAGATCGAGCCCAGCATCATGCTCTGTGCTAGGCATGGAGCCTGCTTAAGATTCTCTCTCCCTCTCCCTTTCCCCATCCCACTGCTCTCTTTCTCAAAAAGAAAGAAAGAAAGAAAGAAAGAAAGAAAGAAAGAACTCTCTCTGCTCCACACACAAACCATTAACATATAAATATACAAGAGACAATGAAAAGATACAAGCTCAGAACCAAGATAACTCCACAGATCAGAAAGGGAACAGAATCCTAGAGTGTTCAGCCCTGAGTGTGCTAGAAGCAGGTGTAGGTGGTAAGGACCTCCAGTGGGTCATGGGCACTAAAAATGTGCCCCTCATGGGAGACTGGAGCAGTGCCCACCGCTGGGACCCAAGATGCTAGATCCCTGGTAAAGTAGAGGAATCTGCTAGGCCTGCTACCTGGCACTCTACAGCATTGTGCAAAGCTACCAAGCTGAGGAGACAGGAGGACAGAGGTACTGCCTGTGATCAGAAAGAAATTAAGCCAACTGCTAACTTGGTGACCGGGAATGTGACCAGATTGGCAACATCACCGAGAACAGCAGAACAAGAGCTCCATATTGCCAACATAACACCTACCTGGCTCTGGTTTAGAGACCCTTGAGGGGCTGGTGGATGCAACTATGAGACCACTGGAAAGGCAGGAATAAGCCTAGTGGGAGCTGAAGTATGGGATTCCCCAACCCACAGACAGCAACATGAGCCTGCAGATGAAGAAACATAATGCTCAAGAGTTATCCAACAACTCAAATACTGAAACAATGCCCAAAAAAGACTTTAAATACGATTGAGATTCTCATTCATTAAAAAAGGAGAAAGTTAAGTGTGAAAGAGACACAGGATCGAAGTAACGATATGTGAATCTGAAAAGCAGTTAGATATTTTGAAAATGAAAAAACCACCTTTGAAATTTTTCTATAAAACGCTCATGAGGAAGATAAACATTAGACCGGAAGGAAGAATTGGTGAATTGAAAGAGAATTCATCAATTCACAAACAAGGGAAAAACTCAATTCACCAAGAAAGTATCACAGAAAGAATTTTTTTTTAATAATAAGGAGGAATTTAGAGAATGAAATATTGCCAGAGCAGCTCTAACATAGACCTAATTGGAGTGAAAGAAGAAGAGAAAGGAGGGACCTGGAGAGAAGCGATATTAGAGGAAATACTGCAAGGTGTTGTCTGGAGCTACAGAAGGGCATGAGTCATCAGATGAAAAGTGTATTAAAAGTAACACGTGGGACGCCTGGGTGGCTCAGTCAGTTGGGCGCCCGACTCTTGATTTGGGCTCAGGTCATGATCTCAGGATTGTGGGATCGAGCCCCATGTCGGGCTCCACACTCAGCACAGAATCTGCTTGTCCTTCTCCCTCTGCTCCTCCCCCTGCTTATGCTCTCTCTCGCTCCCTCTCGCTCTCCCTCTCTCTCTCAAATAAATAAATAAATAAATAAAATCTTAAAAAAAAAAAATCACCTGAGATAAATGGATATAACTCTATGGTAACATACATTTTAATGGAACTGCATAAAATGAAACACAAAGACAAAAATATTGGGGCCCTTGGGTGGGTCAGTTGTTAAATGGCTGCCTTCGGCTCGGGTCATGATCCCGGGGTACTGGGATCGAGCCCCGCATCAGGCTCCTTGCTCACCGGGAGGCCTGCTTCTCCCTCTCCCACTCCCCCTGCTTGTGTTCCCTCTCTCGCTATGTCTCTCTGTCAAATAAATAAATAAAATATATTTTTTAAAAGGGACAAAAATATTTTTAAATGGCCAGAGGGAAAAAAAGACAGATTACATATAAGTACTAAGAATATCCAATACTTCATTGCTTGCAAAAGGGGAAAATGGAAAAATTGGTATCCATAAAAAGGATAATAGATTTTTTAACCTGTAGTATATTTGCAATATGTTCATAGTGAGTGGTATACTGTCCAGTTTGGCAGAATAGAGCCACAAATATCAACGCAAGTGAAATTATATGAAGGGAAGAAGCACACTGTCAAATAATATCTATGAAAAACATGATTTACCATCTTTAAAGAGAAATATCTGAAGTAAATAAAGTAACACATGAAGATTTACTAAAAGTGAGTGGTAGGTTCATGGGTGTTTGTTGCATTATTTTTTACATTCAGGATCCTTTCATCAAAGAATAGTTTTTTAACAGGTTTTTAGAAACCACGAGAATTCAGTGTTTCTGAAAATAGACCATCTAACCCCATAGATGTAAGTGATTGCAGTAATGAAGATAAGTGGAAAAACTTATGAAAAGAAAACAGAAGGGGTGCCTGGGTGGCTCATTCAGCATCTGCCTTCGACTCAGGGATCGAGCCCCACATCGGGTTCTCTCCTCGGCGGGAGGCCTGCTTCTCCCTCTCCCACTCCCACTGCCTGTGTTCCTGCTTTCGCTATCTCTTTCTCTGTCAAATAAATAAATACAATCTTTAAAAAAAAGAGAGAGAGAGAGAGAAAAGAGAAAGTAAAAAAAAAAAAACAGAAGGTGGCCTCAAGACATAGCCATCTCAGACAGAAAGGGTCTGTGGAAAAGCCGCTTCAAGAAGGACACATGGTCGAGTGAATGAAACCTTTGCTGCTGGGGAAAGCCAAAGCCCAGAACGAGCAGACACTGCGGGGTGATGTATAGGTCCCAAGCAGGGTTAATCCGGACATGTTCAGAGCAGGCACAGGAGAAACAGGCCCTTTCTTAGGAAGAAATGGAATACAGAAAAGACATAATTTAGTTATAAACGTTGTGAGTCCCGAAGTATCCTATAATTCATCTAGTCTAGTAATTTTGCAGCCACTAATTTCAGAGCCAGAGAAGGTCCCCAGAGGTGCCTAGGGGGTGCGGAAGGAGGGCTGCAGTCCTTCCCCCTTACTTCAGCCAGAGCCCTTTTCACGCTCTCGGAGAGAACCGTGGCCCTGTGCAGGCCCCTCATTCTACAGCCTGTACCCGACTTGGGTAAGTCCCAGGGTCAGTAAGCAGCGGACATCTCCTGAATGTCAGCACGGTGCTCTCTCAGCTACATCAGTGACCCTCCTACCCCACTTCCATCTTCTGGAGCAAAAACAAACACAAGAAATGGGTGTTGTGCAAACATGGGAAGCCGTAGCTAGTAATAAGAGAAAGGCATTATGGCCCAAGAGGGGCCTAGAAGAATTACGGCCTTAAGTGTGACATTTACAGGCGTGATTTATATCAAAATCACTGGCAGTGGTCCCTCCCTTTCTCCCGTCTTCCCTCCCCTCTTCCTTTCTCCTGCAGAATTCTTTGTTCCCTCTAACTCTTTTTTTTTTTTTTTAATTTATTTGACAGACAGAGATCACAAGTAGGCAGAGAGGCAGGCAGAGAGAGAGAGAGGAGGAAGCAGGCTCCCCGCTGAGCAGAGAGCCCGATGCGGGACTCGATCCTAGGACTGTGGGATCATGACCTGAGCCAAAGGCAGAGGCTTTAACCCACTGAGCCACCCAGGCGCCCCCCTCTAACTCTTTTTGATGAAAATTATCACACATACACACAGAAAATCTGGAAGAACAGTACAATGAACCGTCATCTACTGTCCGCCCAGATGGTTGTTAACATTTGCTATGTTGCTTCCTCTCTCCCCTGTGTGTGTTGCTTTTTGTTTTTGTTGAATCGTTTCAAAGTTGCAGGTAACATGATACGCGACTCCTAACTACTTCAGTGCGCATCTTTTAAGAGGAGCCACAATACCGTGATCACACTTGAGAAAGTAGTAACAATTCTCTATTGTCATCTAACATCCAGGCCACATTCAGATTGTCCAGTTGTCTCAAGAATGTCCTTGAGAGCTCCTTTTTGTTGTCATTGTTACTGGGGTTTTTCTTTCTTTCCCTGAGCCAGTAAGCATCAGCGTTCCCCCTGGCATGGGTTGTTATGCAGAAGAAGGGAGATGTTTTCTAAGAAAAGCAAATCGAATCTGGAAGTGGACCCAGGTCCCTGTTCTCACCACTGTTTGCTCTCACTTGTCTGTATCCCAGGCTGAGATCCTAACTGGCCTGAAGGTCCACAGCCCTGCAGACGCCACGCGGGCTGCTCTGTTGCTCAAGGGAAAGGGCTGCCACGTGGTCATCATCACCTTAGGTGCTGAAGGATGTGTGATGCTGTCAAAGACAGAACCCATGCCAAAGCACATTCCCACTGAGAAAGTCAAGGCTGTGGATACCACGGTAGGTTTAAAATTTTCAGAATCATTTCTGTCCCCTTGAACATCATCATTGAGTAACAAAGATCCTGCACCTGAATTTTTGGATCATGGGGTAAGAGCCCGAGGAGGTGATATGGTAGAAGAGAAGAAAACCCAGGCCTGGGGGACTAGATCTTAATCCTTCCCTAACAGGCTGGGAGACTTTATCCAAGTCACTTAACCTCTCTGAGCTGCAGTTTCCTCATCCATAGGTGAAGGTAGCATTATACCTGTATTACCTGTATTCATTCATTGATTCATCCAGTAAATATGTACCAAATCCCATCTGTTAGGTGCTGGGGCTATAGCAATGAACAAGACAAAGTCTCTGTCTCATGGGGCTTAGACTGTGGATGCTGTAGCAATTCCTGGTTCTTACAAGGCTCTCGTAAGAGCAAGGAGCACTGGCTGGCAGAACTCATTCTTTTAGCCACAAATAAAGCTAACGTTTACTATCTGCTGACTATGTCTCTTTTGCATACATCTCATATCATCTTTACAATGGTTATAAGAGGCAGGTTACCTCCTCACTTTACAGATTTAGAAACCTGCTCAGGACCATAATGCTAGGACATAACAGCGCTGGGGGTTCAAAACTCAGCCCGTGGACGCCAGACACTTATTATGTAAGGCACCACGTTAAGGACAAGCAGGTTAAGTAGACAAGTCACAGCCCAGAATGGGGTGGAAAGAAAAAAAGTTAGGAAAAAAAGCTTAGGGCTCCTCTAAAACTGGAAAACTAAAAATTATTTGCTTGTGGCCTAGAATTGAGAAGAGCCAGGGGTCTGCCAGGGAGGCTTGGTCAGTGAAGCCGCTGACTCTTGATCTCAGCTCAGGTCTCAATCTCAGGGTCATGAATTTAAGCCCCACGCTGGGCTCCACTCTGGGTGTGGAGCCTCCTTAAAAATTATTTTAAAAAGAGAGAAGAGCTGACTAGCAAAATAAGTAAATGTCAGGGACCCAAAACCAGAGTTGAGGAAGAATAAACATTTTAGGGCTCTTATGTGTAAGAAATTAATATGTAATTATTTATAAAATATATTTTGGCTTTTATGCTTCGTAAAAACTTTGAGATGTGGGTCATTTATCAAAATGGAGCCTAGGTGAATCTGATGAAGTTATGGGTGCGAGTATGCTTTGAAAAACAGGTAAGTACAAGGAATGCTTTTATAACATGAAATTACACCCTGGTTGCCTTCACAGTGTGCTTGATCAGGCATTTGATAAATTATACTTGGTGTTGTCATCCCCTTCATACTGAGTCATTTTGGAAACCATTAGTTTTTTTTCTTTCTGTCAAGCAGTCACCTGAATTTGAGAGGTTCCTTCTTAGTTCTGAAATCGACCCTGCATTAGACTAAAAGTAGTCCAGGTCCTGAACTAGAGCAGAAGAGTTCACTCTTCCTTTGTTGAAAATGAAGGGTCCTAATAAATAAAAAAAGAAAGGAAGAAAATGAAGGGTCCTGGGGTGGGGGGAGGTGCCTGGCCAGTTCAGTCGGTAGAGCATGTGACCCTTGATTTCAGGGTCATGAGTTCAAGACCCACGTTGGGCATAAAGCTTACTTAAGGGTGCCTGGGTGGCTCAGTCGGTTAAGTGTCTACCTCCAGCTCAGGTCATGATCCCAGGATCCTGGGATCAAGCCCCGCATCGGACTCCCTGCTCAGAGGAGAGCCTGCTTCTCCCTCTGCCTGCCCCTCTGCCTACTTGTGCTCTCTCTCTATCTCTCTGTCAAATAAATAAATAAAATCTTAAAAAAAAAAAAAAAGAACCTAAAAGAAAAAAAAACAAAAACAAATTAAAGAACTCTTACCAGAGGATGGGAAGTGGATGCTGGTCAGACAGATACGAAGCCTGCCAGGCACAGACCACACGTGGGGTGATGCACTGCCCAGGCCGGGGAGGAGGAAAGCAGCCGCAGACATGTACGGGTTTGACTCAGCAGTCATCCGCAGAGCCGGTCCATGTGGAATCATGATGGATGGCATCGTGAGCATCTGAAGCACAGCAAGAGGCACAAGGAGGTTTTCTCACTTTGTTGCTACTGTCTTGTGCCCTTTCATTTGGTTCCTTAGCACGTGCAGTTCATGTTTTGGTCTCAGGGAAGGAGAAACCCAGTGAGAGCTCAAAGGAGAAATGAGAACTTAATGCTTGGAGGCAGGAGGCCGAGAATGGGATCATGAAAGACCAGGGCCCTGGATGGGGATCGGAGGGTGTTTTCCACCAAGGGCCAGATAGTGAAGTGTTGCGCTTCACAGGCCTTGCGTATATACCACCTGTCCCAACTACTCACCTCCACCGTGGTGGCATGAAAGCGGCCACAAACAACTTTGCATGCTAGCGACATGAGGTTGGTATTAGTCTAAACTAGATTGTTTTAAGTTAAGGTGTTACCTAGAATCACCAGAGCATCACTAAGAAAAGAACTAAAAAAACAAAAACAAAAACAAAAAAACTAAACTAAAAGAAACAAGGGAGGGGCCCCTGGGTGGCTCAGTGGGTTAAGCCTCTGCCTTCGTCTCAGGTCACAGTCTCAGGGTCCTGGGATTGAGCCCCGCATCGGGCTCTCTGCTCAGCGGGGAGCCTGCTTCCCCCTCTCTTTCTGCCTGCCTCTCTGCCTACTTGTGATCTCTCTCTGTCAAGTAAATAAATAAAATCTTTAAAAAAATAAAAATAAAAAAAATAAAAGACACAAGGGAATTACAGTGGTATCCTTAAAAATATCTACTTAACACAAAAGGCAGGAATGGAAGAATAAAGAAGCTACTGGAAGATATGCTGCTGGAAAGTGAGGGATCAAACGAAGACAGAGGGAAACACGAGATCCAGGAAGCAGGCAAGGCCACTGAGGAGAGAAGTCGGGACGAGGAAGGGGAGTCTCAGGACCCCAGCAATACCGCAGACCCCTAATGAGGCTGTCCCAGTGAGAGGAGGAGAGCAGAGAGCCCTGGAGGAATGTCTCCCAGAAACCAAAACAAAATCAGGAAAGGACCAAGAAAGAAACAATGGAATATCCATGTGTTTAAATATGCCCAGAGAGTTTTAGCTTTCTTGCAGAATTTAAGGATGGAGAGTAATTAATATGCAGAAAATGGTGGCAGTGAAGAAAAGAGGCAGATTTTTGCTCTACGTCATCTGCAGTCCAAGGGTTAAAGTGTGATGAAGTAAATATAATCACATACCACACGGCTGTGAATACATAGTCATAACAGTGTAAGTGCCAATTATTGATTTATCCCAACATGGAGATTATAATCCTGTTTTGGAGATGGAAGAATATGGTGAGTGTGTGTCTGTGTGCGCCCGGGGAAAGAGAAGAGAGCTGAATGCCCATCCTCCAGAGGTGGAAGTCAAGAGAGAATATCAGAAACTGATTTTAAGCCTACTACCAGGAATCGAAGACAGATACTCAAAGAAACCGCTAAAGGAATGTAAAGTCTTTGCCTCATGGAAATGGTTCTGCAGAGAGATGCGGCATTTATTCTTCAAGCCTTGTCTTTTTACACTATATACACGGATGGCTTTGATCCTTTTCTGAAATGACAAAACACTAAGATACCACCTGACACCCACTAGAGTGGCTGGAATAAAAAAACAGATGATAACAAGGTGTAACGAGGACATGGAGAAATCAGAACCCTCAAACAATGCTGGTAAGAAGGTAAAAATGGAAATGGAAACGCTCTGGAAAACAATCTGGAAGTGCTCCAAAAATTAAATTTAGAGTTAAATTTTAAAAGGTTGGATTTAGAGTTACAATAGGACCCAGGAATTCTACTTCTAGGTATACACACGGGAGAAATGGAAACATGTATCCACACAAAAATTTACCCATGGATGTTTCTAGCAGTGTTATTTCCCACTGACCCCAAATGGGAAACAATCTGACTTTCAACAACAGATTATTGGGTAAACAAATTATGATATATACATAGAATAGAATCTTATTCAACCATAAAATGGAATACTGACATGGGCTACAGCCTAGATGAACATCCAAGACATTATACTAAGTGAAAGAAGACAAACATAGGGGATGCCCAGGTGGCACAGTCAGTTGGTTTCAGCTCTGGTCATGATCTCAGGGTCCTGGGATTGAGCCCCATGTTGAGTTCCACGCTCAGCATGGAGCCTGTTTGAGATTCTCTCTGTCTCTCTCTGCCCCTCCCACTCATGCTGTCTGTCTTTCTCTCTCTCTCTCTCAAATGAGTAAAATCTTAAAAAAAAAGAAGACAAACATAAAAAGCCACATATTATATGCTTCCATGTAGATGATATGTCCAGAATAGGTAAATCTATAGAAACAGAAGGTAGATTGATGGCTGCCAACAGCTGGGTGGCGGGGAGGGGGCGGGGAGAGTGACTGCTAACGGGTACAGGATTCCTTCCTGGGGTGAGGAAAATGTTCTGGAATCAGATGGTGGTGATGGGTGTACAACCTCGTGGATATACTGACAATCACTGAATTGCATACTTTTAAAGGGTGAGTTTCATGGTATATGAATTATATCCATTTAGAAAACAAAGGTCAAACAACAATAACACAAAGCTCCATCTAGGCCCTTCACTGATAAGCGGATACTCTTGTGATAAAGAATCTTCCAGTTCATCGCTCTACTGAATCTACTGAATGGGCTCTCAGTGTCCCCCCAGTGGAGCGGAAGTGACACAGGAAACAAGGGTAGTTATTTTCTGGGTGTACAATCTCCCTCAGCGTTTTTATGCTATCTTTGTCCTCTCCTCCTGCACTGTCATTATGAAAATCCTTGCCTGTTCCGCACACCACTGTTAAGCCTCTTCATAAGTCTAAGAAAGAGGAGATAATTCGCATGGTGAGGCGAGGAGCTCCCAGGGAGACATTTTCTCCGCAACAAATGGGCCCCTTCACATTTCTGTCAGGAGGGCATTACAAGCTCTCAGGCGGTTGATGACCTCACTTTTCTCCTCCTAATCACTCACGATGCTCACCTTTAAAAAAAAAAAAAAAAATTCATGTCATGCCACCTCAATGTAGACAGTTCTCATCAGTCACACCTCAGCAGCTCTGGCCAAACTGAAATAAATAAATAAATTGGGGGTGGCTTGGCCGGTGGAAATCCCTTCAGTTGGTTCTGTCCACCCCGAGACAGGCAGCGTGCCCTACAAGGAGCCATTTCCCGTCGGTGCTTCCACACTGCTCTGTTCAGCTCGCCTCCGTGTCCACAGTTGGCTGTATCACTTTTTACCGCCATCTTTCCTGTTGTACTACAGTGACATGGGGGGTGGGGGGAGCACAGATGTCCTCCGCCCAGTTTGGGAGACATGACAGATGTGTCTCTTTTCCCATCTCTCTGTATTATCCGAATCTCAGCCTCAAAACGCCACGGCCCTCATGTCCCCCATGTTGTCCTCCACCCTGAACAGTAGGGGGCTTGGCCTTCTTGTGTTGATGGCACTAAATCATCACTCCATAGTCAAGAGTCGCACACATTTAAGCATGGTAATATTTTAGGTTATCGTGCTCATGTGATATATTTGAACGTTAGTTATCCTTGGCCTACAAGCTGTATAAAATTCTTGATATAGAAATTGCTTTTCTACAGGTAAATGGTTAAGTCCTAGCGTCTGCATTCATCCTCTTACTTTTTAAGAACTCAACTTATAGGCCAAATCCGTCTTCCCAAGAATCACTTACCTTATAATAAATCATCATAGTGCAAGGTATATAAGTAAACTGACAGTAATCCAAAGCCAGGGGCATCGGGACTCTCTTACCTCTTCTTTATCCCCCTTTTTTCTGTCCATTATATTTGAGTCCTGTGGTATTCACAGTTGCTGGGTGAGGCACGAGGCAGTGTCAGCCCAGCTGTGTGGCTGCCCCCAACAGATAATTCAGGGCTTGGAGGGTGCACTCTGAACTAGAAATTGCACCAGTAGGAAGTGGGGATGGTTTCTTTTAAAGTTTGCTTGGAAGCACTCAAGAAGGTAAGTGATTGCTGCAACTGGTGGGTTACCCCGAGTTTTCTGAGTTAATTTTTTTTTTAAGATTTTATTTATTTATTTGACAGAGAGAGAGAGATCACAAGTAGGCAGAGAGGCAGGCAGAGAGAGGGGCGGGGGAAGCAGGCTCCCTGCTGAGCAGAGAGTCCGATGCGGGGCTCGATCCTGGAACCCTGAGATCATGACCTGAGCTGAAGGCAGAGGCTTAACCCACTGAGCCACCCAGGCGCCCCTCCAAGTTAGTTTCTCTTCAGTGCATTCCTCACATCCCAGGATCTGGCCTTCAGCCCTCCAGGCTGTTCTTAAGGATTGGCTCCTAGTAATCTATCTCTGAGGTACCATTCAGAATTGTCATTCTTTGAAGTTGTTCAGCCTTTGAAAACCCAGATTTGAAGGGCCGTTTTCCCATGTTGATATGACTTTTCCCCCCAACCTATATCCTCTTCCTATTGCCACCCCTGGCCAGTGGTCATTAGAACCACTAAATTTAGAGCTGTTAAGATCTGTTCCTCAACTCAGGCAAACTGGGGTGTTTCTTACTTAGCCATAGTCTTGCTGAGAGGACTGAACACTCACCAGTTCTTACACGGGCTCTGCCAGTGTTAGTCTTGGTGACGCTCCTTAAAATATGTTTTCCCAGCAAAGCACTCTTTCTCCCTCCCACTTCTTTCTTTCTGATGAACATATACATTCTTTGCACTTGTTAATAATTAATAGGGTTTCTCAGGGGTCGTCGTAGCTCCTACTCCATCTTGTCCTTGAAAAGAGCCTTTGCACAGTTCTGTCTAGAAACTACATTATAGCCCAGAAATAGTTTGAGCTCCCCTCACTCTTGATTGCCAAGACTTGGAAAAGGGTTGGGAAAGGAAAACACTGTGGGTCAAGAGCAAGAGAATCTTGGATGCTGAAGAGGTAACTATAAAATAACGAGGCTGACTTTAACCGCCATATCAACTCATTATCCAAGAAGTAACTGTTGTTTCCTCCACATTTTGACCTCAGGAAAATTAAGTATCTACTGATACTGCCACTGCTCAAAGTATCTTATTTTAGAATACCTTGAGAGCATTTGACCCTACTTATCAGTCTACTGGGTTTTTTCCTTCTATTCATAAAATTAATAAATACTTATTCTCAAGAGGAGAAAAAAGCAGACAACATAAAAAAGTATAAAGAAGAAAGTCAAATACCCATGAGTCTACCACTTAGATGTAGCCACTGTTATCCTTCTAAAGATTTTATTTTTAAGTAGTCTCTGTCCCCAACATGAGGCTCGAACCTACAACCCCCGAGATCAAGAGTCGCACACTCCACTGGCCCAGCCAGCCAGGCACCCTGTTCACCATTATCCTCTTAGTATAAATCCTTCCATATTTTTTTCTAGACCCATTCATGCATTTTCGAATATTTGTTAATGGAAAATTTGAATATTTCCCCCAGCAGAGATTAATATGTGTAATTAGGGGATGCCTCTACAATTCAGAAAGATCAACTGTTTCTCTAGATTAATGTAAAGGGAAATTCACGGAAGAAGAAATACAGTAAATAAATGTAATAATGTTCAACCTCACAAGAAATCAGGATTATATAAATGAAAATCACAGTGAGCTCCCCCCTTTATTCCCATCAGTTCAGCAAAAAATAAAGACTGATAATGTCAACGTAAATTGGAAGCACATGCACTTACATAATCCTGGTGGGAGTATAAATTTTACAATGTTTTCAGAGGACAATTTGATAGTCCCAATTATTTAAATATGCTTTCCCTTTAACCCAGTAAATCTATCCTGCAGAAATGTCCATATATACAAATGTTTCTAAAGAATATCCTGGCTTTGTTTGTAATAATCAAAAACTGATCAGACATATCTACATCATCATCAGCGGGAGAAAATCAAATGATAATAGTAATGGTGCCATTTATTTAAAAATAACTCTAGCTACCTGTAAATAAAAGCATATTTTATTTCCTTTATCTTTCTAAAGAAACAATTTCCCTCAAGAATATGTTATTTTCTACAGTTTCCCTTAGAAATAACAGAATAAATGTCAAAGCAGCACTGTTTCTGTTCATCACTCAAATGCATGACAGATCTTCAGAGAAGCTTTAACTCATGGTCACGTTTTCTTTCTGAATGGGTCTGCTGACATGTCTGAACTCTTCAACCTTCATTCCCACAACTAATAATATATTGAATGATCCAAACCTTGGCTTTGCCATATTTCTCAGTCTTTATTAGTTGATGACCTGAAGGAATTGTAAAAAGGGCCAGGCCGTAGGTGATACCTCATTTTTAAAAAGAATTTATTTATTTATTTGACAGAAAAAGATCACAAGTAGGCAGAGAGGCAGGCAGAGAGAGAGGAGGAAGCTGGCTCCCTGCCGAGCAGAGAGCCCGATGCGGGGCTCGATCCCAGGGCCCTGAGATCATGACCTGAGCCGAAGACAGAGGCTTAACCCACTGAGCCATCCAGGTGTCCAGTG
Organism: Martes martes; assembly: GCF_963455335.1. Classification (NCBI taxonomy): domain Eukaryota; kingdom Metazoa; phylum Chordata; class Mammalia; order Carnivora; family Mustelidae; genus Martes; species Martes martes. The sequence goes on from NC_137896.1 coordinate 117,538,207, forward strand.
ATACCTCATTTTTAAGTACTTAATAGTTCACATACTTCATTGTCCATGTACCTCCCATTTGAAACAGACCTGAATGGAAAGCCTCATGAGGGATGGAGGAACATATGTAACACAATCCTTTGTACTGAAGTGTGTCCCCTCCAAAATTCATATGTTGAAGGAGGTAATTAAGGTTAAATGAGGTCATAAGAATAGAGCCATAGGACTAATGTTCTTACAGGAAGAGACACTAGAGAGCTCACTCTCTGGATAGACTCAAAGAGATCAGAGCACACAGCAAGATGGCGGCCCCCTGCAAGGCAGGAGAAGAGGCCTTAGAATGAAGCCCGCCTTGTGAGCACCCTGATCTTGGACTTCCAGCCTCCAGAACTGTGAGAAATAAATTTCTGTTGTTGAAGCCACCCGGCCGGTGGTTTTTTAAATGGCGGCCCAAGCAGACTAACACACACAAGAAAGCAAATGAGCGTACTTCAGAAGTAACCTAAAGTGAATACTGAAAAGTCGGCTATTTTGTGAGGAGAAAATAATCTGAAGTGAACTAACAGGATCAGCCTAAATTACCTTTTTTGGTGAGCTATCTTGAGAGTACTGCTTATGGTGTAACTGTAATCATCGGTCCCAGTAAGGAAAGGCCAGATGATGTCCTGAGCTCAAACCCCGATTTAATGCCTTTTTTAGAGAGGAGGAAAGTAATGCTCCTAAAGACGAACAGTCTGCCCAGTCAGACAACTGGCAGGTTGGCAGAGCCAGGAACTGATTCTTGGTCTGTCTGTCTGACCCCTGTGTGCAGGTACTCTCTGCCATACCCCTCTGTCTCTTGATGTGGCCGTCCGCCCAGCCTTCAGCCCCTCCTCTATGGCATTTCAGCAGTGACTTTCCGTGTCACTTGCCATGATACAGTCCTCTATAATCCCTCCATTTCTCTAGATTTTTAGAAGCTTCCAGATCTTGCAAAGGTACAGCCTGCTTTGTGGTCTACTTGAAGGCAGGAACCCACGTAGGAACGGTACGTGGCACGTGTACGCACCCAGTACCTCTTAGTGCTCACTAGTAGGTCCCTCCCTCTGTGTCTGCTCACTGTACTTGGGGGTGCCAGGGTGGTACCAGGAAGCATATACCAGGAGCGCGCATCACTCTCCAGTACACAGAGCGGGCATGACCTTGGCTCTGTACATTACTGGAAAGAAACCCAGGTCTCACTGCCATTCTGTTCCGGCATCTTCCTGTATGGTACCAGGAGCTGGACTACACAGATAGTAGTGTGCCAGGATCGTTTCAGTCCAGATATCAAAGTTTCGGGCACAGACCACTACCATTCATTCTTGCCACTGAATGACCGAACCTGAAGGAGAGGCGCGCCGCTCCTAGAGAATATAACCAGATCGTCTGTCCATGAGATTCTTCAAATAGGGGCCTGGCTTGCTAACGAGAGAGGCTAGGGAAAATATAATCCTCTTTTTTTAACAGTCCCAAACAAGCTCTCCAGTTTCAGGAAAGACAAAAAAAAAAAAAAACAAAAAACAAAAAAACCCTCGTCCTTCCCTGCCTACAAAATCCTTTCCATCCTCATGGTCCGGCTCAGAGAGTTCCTAGTTGGGCAGTCCCACTGCTTACTATGTGCTTAGCATATAATAACAGGTCCTCCTGAAATAACGGAAGAGTTCTAGTTCCTTCTGTGACGAGTGTATGTACCGGGGTCACTTAGGCTCACTGAGCCCCAGTGTTCTCAGGAGACTAGAGGATTTAAGGGATCCCTTATATTCCTTAAATTCGACCTTGACTGTACCAAGGAAAAGAATAAATCTCAGATACAAATGCTTTTTTTTTTAATGTTATGAAAACAAAACACCCAGTTTCCCATTCTAAAACTTACCCTTAGAATGGGGCACCTGGGTGGCTCAGTGGGTTAAGCCTCTGCCTTCGGCTCAGGTTGTGATCTCAGGGTCGTGGGATCGAGCCCCGCATCAGGCTCTCTGCTCAGCAGGGAGCCTGCTTCCCCGTCTCTCTCTGCCTGCCTCTCTGCCTACTGTGATCTCCGTCTGTCAAATAAATAAATAAAATCTTTAAAAATTAAAAAAAATATATCCTTAGATTATTTTACCTGTGTGATAGAAAGGCCAGGCCAAAATTAAGTTACAGAGGGTAGATGGCCTCTCTGAAACCGGCGTCATAGAATACAGAAAACCCGGCTGAGAGCCTTCTCTCCTTAGGAATGACATCGATAAAATGGACGTGGCATCTGAGCAAATTCTGCCAACTCTGGCTGCCAGAAAAGATGAAGATGACAAAAAGAAGTTGACTGAATATAAAGAAAGGACAGAGGACAAGGTGATTGCTGAGCAGACTGATGGACAAGGCACAAGCCATCTGCCATGCCCGGGGGTCCGTATTAGCTCTATTACATTACTTCCGTATCAGCAGATCACCTCATTTGCTGGCTAATCAGGCAGAATTAAATATTTTACATTATCTTTTGTAATCCTGCATGTGATCCGCTGAAAACCCAGGGCTCTAAAAATCTGATTGTAACTGCCTACCAGAAATGTCATCTTCACTTTGAGGAACTGGACCAGGGCCAAACACCAGGCTGTGTTTTCCATTTTCCTAAAGTACCTCCCACAGCCAGACCTGGACAGGCATGTACACGTGCCTGGTGCCCACATCTTCCAGGTCCCCTACGCTGCTTCTGAGCTCAGATGCAGCCGGAGATTAAAAAGAGCCACAGTAGTAGAGAAGAGGGGCGTGGAGGTGGCGGTAGGATGTAGAGAAGAAAAAAAAAAAAAAAAAAACTATCAAAACCTCAGCAAAAGTCGAGAGAGCAAAATCTAAATCCAGATTTAGAGTGTTCTATGGGCGCTAACTAATTGAAAGGATGGGAAACAGCCCCTGTCCCAGGAAGAAGGGCTGGGTGAAGGCTCCAGGAGCTTGCTTGGAGCCTCCTACCGCTATCCTCCCCCTCCCGCCCCCCTGCTCCTCAAGCAGTGTGATCACGAGGAGGTGGGACGGCAGTCTGCGCCTTGCCCACTTGCTAGGATGCTACACTCGCGTCCTCCGGAGCAGAACTGCCAGGACTAGACTATGGTGCTTCTCAGGGGTTTCCAGTGTGTGAAGATGTTTCTTGGGTAGACCTGAAATTCAGAGGCGAAAAGAGCCAAACTGGAGAGCCCAGGGAGCTGGAGCCACGCCCAGTGCCCTCCGTGCCGGGGCCGTAGCTGCTGACAGAGGTGACCAAGGAAATGAGAAAAGAGCCTTGGCGGACTTCTGTCTGCCTTGGTGTGAGAGCATGTGTGTTGTAGGTTAGTAGTGTGTATACTTCGTGTATATTCCACGCTGAGGATGTCTGCGCTGTGTGAATAGACTGTTGGTGGCATGAGTGTCGTGCGTGCCTGTGTATGTGAGTAAAACGTACTGCTGCGGAACAGGGTGTAAAGGGCCAGGTGGTCACTCACACTTTGCTCCTCCTCCTTTCATTCCTTTAAACATGATAGGAGGGCTCTGTACTGTGGTACAACCCTGAGAAAGGGACAAGATTTGGGGATAGAGGGGGCCAGAGGTTAGGTGAATTACATTTCCCCTGAAAGGGTCTCTAAAAACAAAGTTTTATATCCTTTTCCTTCCTTTGGTCAAAACAAATGAAAATAGGCACCTGGGTGGCTCAGTCGGTGAAGCCTCTGCCTTCGGCTCAGGTCATGGTCTCAGGGTCCTGGGATCGAGCCCCACATTGGGCTCTCTGCTCAGTGGGGAGCCTGCTTCCCCCCACTCTCTGTTGCTCCCCTCCTCCTGCTCTCTCGCTCACTCTCTCTATCTCAAATAAATAAATAAAACCTTTTTTTAAAAAAATGAAAACTAGGAAAAGAAAGATCACGGTTACATTTGCTAAGTGACTTCCCATGACTGTCCTATTCCCAGTTAAGGACCATCTTCCGGGGCACCTGGGTGGCTTAGATGGTTAAGCAGGTGCCTTTGGCTCAGGTCAGGATCTCAGGGTCCTGGGACCCAGCCCGGAGTCGGGCTTCACACTCAGCAGGGAGCCTGCTTCAGGATTCTCCCTCTATCCCTCCCCACCCTGCTCATATTTGCATGCTTGCTCCTGCTCTCTCTCAAATAAATAAATAAATAAAATCTTCCCCCAAAATTTATTTATTTATTTATTTATTTATTTATTTATTTATTTGAGAGAGAGACAGAGTGAGAGAGCATGAGAGGGGAGGTCAGAGGGAGAAGCAGACTCCCCATGGAGCTGGGAGCCTGATGTGGGACTCGATCCCAGGATTCCAGGATCATGACCTGAGCTGAAGGCTGTTGATGAACCAACTGAGCCACCCAGGAGCCCCCAAAATTTTTTAAAAAAAGAAAATGAAAACCATCTTCCTCTACTTAGTCTGCTCTTTTAATTTTAGCATGTGGGAATCTAATTGTGTAGATTCAGTTGTACGTGAAATATAATTTGCATTAAATACTTACATTGACTACTTCCCTCAGTTATCCCAAGGCCAGTCAGGTTGCCTGTGTCCTCCCTTCCTTCCTTCTTTATAAACTGTGAAATGTTTCAATGACACTGAAAAGTATAGAGAACAAGATCATGACCACCCGTGGACCCATCACCCAGCTTTGTTATTTCTTCGTATTTTGCTATTTTTGCTACAGGTAGTTTTTAAGAAATAAAATGTCACAAACACAATGTGACCTCTTGGCTTAGGATGCTTAGTGCTATGAAGACGCAGCCTGTGTCTGAACCTAGCTTTTAGAAACACGTTTGAGGGGCACCTGGGTGGCTCAGTGGTTTAAGCCTCTGCCTTCGGCTCAGGTCATGGTCTCAGGGTCCTGGGATCGAGCCCCGCATCGGGCTCTCTGCTCAGCAGGAGCCTGCTTCCCCCTCTCTCTGTCTGCCTCTCTGCCTAGCTCTGATTTCTCTCTGTCAAATAAATAAAATAAAATAAAAAAAAAAAAAAAAGAAACACGTTTGAGCAGAAGAACAGTAGGGTTTTGTAAGAATTTCTCTTGATCTTTGCCATTCTGCAGTTTTACTAAAATGAGCCCGCATCTGAATTTATTCTCATTTATACTGTTCCTGACTGTTCTTCCTGAACCTCAGTATTTGTGTTTCTCTTCCATTCTGAACAATTCTTAGGCATTCTCTCTTTTATTATTGCCTCCCCTACTTCCTCAATTGTCTCCTTCTGGAACCCCTAGAAGATAATATATTACACTGTCTCTTTTCTATTCATGTCTTTTAAAATTGCTGGAGAGAGGAGCGCCTGGGTGGCGCACTTAGTTGAGCATCCCATTCGGTTTCAGCTCAGGTCATGATCTCAGGGTCATGGGATCGAGCCCAGTGTCAGGCTCTGTGCTCAGCTGGGAGTCTGCTTGGGATTCTCCCTCTCCCTCCCCATATGTGCTCTTTTTCTCTCTTCTCTCTTTGTCTCTGTCTCTCTGTTTGTCTCTCTCTCTCTCTCAAATAAAATCTTAAAAAAAAAAAAAAAAACGGGGCACCTGGGTGGCTCAGTGGGTTAAACCCTCTGCCTTTGGCTCAGGTCATGATCCCAGGGTCCTGGGATCAAGCCCTGCATCAGGCTCTCTGCTCATCGGGAAACCTGCTTCCTCCCCATCTCTGCCTGCCTCTCTACCCAATTGTGATGTCTGTCAAATAAATAATTAAAATCTTAAAAAAAAAAAAAAGAAAGAAAGAAAGAAAGAAACCTGCTTAGAGAGAGAAGCCTGGGATCCTGAGGCTGCTTGACACCTTATTCTTGTTCCAGGGTCGATAAAACTCAAGTGACCTTGAGAACTGAAAATACTATCCTTTAAACACAGAATGTGACAGTCCTTCAAGAAATAGAAAAGACCCCTGTGAGATGTTATGGCAAAATGGGATGAGAAGCACCCCACTGTGCACACATTTACTCCACACACTGTATTTTAATTTTCTGCATTGCAAACAGCAGGTGTGCACCAGTGTCATAGGGCCACTGGTGTAAAAGACAGTCCCTGGCCCCAAAGAGCTGGAGTCTGGAGGAGTCTGTAGCCCACGGTCGAATGAGAAGTGCCGTAATGGGGACTGAGGAGCGGCGCTGGCCTCAGGAGCCTGCGACCCTGCTTGGAGAGGGCAAGGGAAGGTGAGCTAAAGGATGAGTCAGCTTGGGGAAGGGTAACCCAGGCAGAGGCAGCAGCTCATGAAAGGTCCAGACCCAAGAGAGCATGTCAGCGTGGGTGCCTTTTCAAGTAGTTCTGTGTGGAAAGAGCATACAGTACAACAAAGGATGGAAAAGAATGAGGTGCATCGGTAACAGGGACAGGTTATGAAGGGCTGCATTTGCCACAACGGAAATTTGCATGTTCTCCTGAGGGCGATGGGGAGCCACTGAAGAGTTTAAGCAGGGGTAGGTCTTATCAGGTTTGTACTCCATTAAAAGATTCAGATGGCTGCTTATAAAGAATAAGCTGGGGGGCACCTGGGTGGCTCAGGTCTTGATCTCAGGGTTATGGGCTCAAGTCCCGTGTTCGAGTTCTGCATTGCACTCTAATTTATTCTTTAAAAAAATAAAATAAAAAGAATAAATTGGAGATTACAATACTGGAGGCAGGGAGAACCACCCAGACTGTTGCAGTGATCTACTAATAGATTATGGCAGCCTGGACGAGGGAGGTGGCAATGCGGATGTTCAGAAGTGAGTTTAAGAAGTCTTAAGAATTCAGGTGGTGGGGTTATGGACATTGGGGGGGGTGTGTGTGCTGTGGTGAGTGCTGTGAAGTGTGTAAACCTGGCGATTCACAGACCTGTCCCCCTGGGGCTAAAAATACATTATATGTTTATAAAAAATTTTTTAAAATTATAAAAAAAAAGGAAAAGTCTTAAGAATTCAGGGGTGCCCGGGTGGCTCAGTGGGTTAAAGCCTCTGCCTTCGGCTCAAGTCATGATCTCAGGGTCCTGGGATCGAGCCCTGCATTGGGCTCTCTGCTCAGCGGGGAGCCTGCTTCTCTCCCTCTGCCTGACTCTCTGCCTACTCGTAATCTCTCTTTCTCTGTCTAATAAATAAAGAAAAGACTTAAAAAAAAACAAGTCTTAAGAATTCAGAGAACATAACAGTAGGCCATTTCCTTTAAAACAAAAGGATGTGGGGACCAAGTAAGATGCTTATTTCGTGGGCAAAACCAATAGATCCTTCTACCAGCGTCAGTGATTGTCAGCATCTTTTTTGAGCCTTGACTCACCTAAGGACCAAGACCTACTCCCAACAGAAGCAGTATATCGTTGGTGATTCTCCGCAGATGGCACAGGAAGACAGAGGTGTAGTTTACAGAAAATAAAATGAAATACCCAAGTGATCCCTGCATGCCCTGCCACTGAGCACGTCTGGCTGCCTGCCACCCCCATTTTGGGGAATCACTGATCTGTGCAACAGAGAAGCATCTGGAGCAGAAATTTATCCCTCACTTAAAGTAAAACAGCATGTGAAGGGAATTCTTACATAACACAGTGCTGATTGGGGTATCTCCCCTACCACCTGTGCCTGAGACACTAGCTTTCCAGATACAAACACAGCCCTCACCTAACTACACGCTCTCTCCCTGACGAAGGGCCCAATCAGCCTGTATGTGACGAATTTGGGTTGTGTGACCAAAACCCCAAGTATGGCAGCCAAGGCGCCCACAGCTTGTCGTGACTCATCCACACCAACCTTCAGCAGTGAGATTCTCAGAACAATTGTTCAGTTCCATCCTTCGCTTCCACGGTGTACAACTAGCCCGAGACCCGAGAGTGAACCAGCAACTGTAAGGAACCAGAAACATTATAAATAACCCGGAGAACCCTTTTATAACAGCAACTGCCTACTGATTCTGTGGCCTAACAGCTCAAGCAAAAAAAAAAGGATATAAATACGATATTGTGCAATGACTAATTACTCAAAATTTTGTGCATCAGCAGAAGTGGAACCTGTGGTTGGTGCTAATATTATCAGATGTCTTTAGTGTTTAATAACCTGGTAGCTCTGTATTATGGAGCACGCGTTTTTCAGAGAGAACAATGATTTTATTTCAGGTACCTCTCACTGACATAAAAAAGCAGCTGCTAGAAGATGACCATTTGGCAGAAAATGTTTTAGCAGAATCTTTTGTGAGATACTAAATCATTTCGGATTAGCTGTTTTCTGTCTAGAATAGTGGCGTCACGAAGAAGAAAGATGGCTGACCACAGAAGGCAAGGCCAGTCTTTAGAACCTGGTGAATCACTCACAGACATTTTAGTTGTAAGTGCCATTTACTCACCAAGATATAAAGTTATTTATATACAAAGCTTCCATTAATGTTGCCTGAAGAATGGGCCTTTTTTTATTCCAGTTTTAGCTCACACTTAGGATTCTACTTTTCTCATTAATTCCATTCCAATAATGGAATTCTTTAAATTATAGAATAAATTAATCCAACACAGACATTTTTGGCCAGAATAGGGTTTTTTAACCAGTTTCAAGTCTCCACAGGCCATTCTCTGTGGCCAGCCATACCGAAGAGCAGTGAGGGCTGTGACTCAGAGTGGCACCTGAACCTGAACCAGAGGGGTGGGCTAGGGCAGCCACTGGGCTCCCTGGCCTCATGGCCCACCAGTCCTAGGCTGACAAGAGACTCTCACATGTTCTTCAGGCTGGTCGAGCACTGGTTGCTGTTCTAGGGAGGAAGTGACGTCATGCCTTGGCTGCTGGCCACAGCCAGTTTTAGCCAAACAATATTATGCTCGAGCTGCTTTTGTGTGGTCATACAGATTCCAAAACATGTTTCACATTAAACTGTGATAACTAGGGACGCCTGGGTGGCTCATTCAGTTAAGAGGCTGCCTTCGGCTCAGGTCGTGATCCCGGGGTCCTGGGATCAAGACCCGCATGGGGCTCCTTGCTCACGAGAAGCCTGCTTCTCCCTCTGCCTGTCGCTCCCCTGCTTGTTCTCGTACTCTTTCTTTCCCTGACAAATAAATAAATAAAATCTTTAAAAAATAAAACTGTGATAACTAAAACATGAAATTCTCCTCCTTTCTAAACCATCAAGCAGTGTACAAAGACTTTCACCTTATCCCCAATTCCCACTCCTGGGATGGACTGTGTGACCGGGGCAAGATTAAAAATGGAGGCTTTTCTGAGATGGCTGAAGATTGCTTTTAGGGCAGAGCCCAGGCTTGGGCTGAGAGTGGCATGAGGTACAGAAAAGGATACGGGGACAGGGAGGTCTGTTCTGTATGTTATTTGATAATTTGAGACAGTAGGTCTGCATTTCACATGGTCATTTTGATGCAAGTGCTAACTCAAAATAGCTTCATCAAAATGCCCCATTTCGGGGCGCCTGGCTGGCTCCACTGGTTAAGCATCTGACTCTTGGTTTAGGCTCAGGTCACGTTCTCAGCATTGTGGGATCGAGCCCCACATCCCGGTCGGCACTCAGCATGGAGTCTCCATGAGATTCCTTCCCTGTCTCTCTCCCTCCCCCTCTGCTTTTCCTCCTGTTCTCTCTCTCTCTCACTCTCTCAAATAAATAATATTTTTTTTTAAATGACCCATTTCATTACGGGTATGACTGGGCAGCCCAGAAACATCAAAAACCAGAAACTGAGAGTAGATACTGAATCAATCAGACCCCAGATGGAGCCAGCAAATGACTTCTGTCAACATGGACCATTGGTTGACTTGGACCAGGAGCCATATAACACCAAAACTGGAGCCAGATCAGTCCGTGGCGCTGACCTCTGAGGGTGAACACCACAACCAATGTACAATGCCAATCAAATAGAATTGATGTGATTATTATAATCGTCCGTACTCTTATACATGATTGCCAAATACTTGCAGGTACCAGTAAGTGAGGAATCTGGAAGTTCTGGGAGGAAGGCTGATAGAGTTTTTCTTACTCTCTTATAGTTGAATTTCAATCAGTATGTTGAAAATTGAAAGACTGGTGTCATTTTTGAATACCATTTATAGTGTTTTGATGCAGTGAGATACTACCTTGAACGTATATTGACCCCACCTTACTTTGGTTTTACACTCAACCCCCGATTGATCCTTCTCTGTTTTCATCCATCTAAAATAAAGATGGCTTTAGCCCCCAAACCTCATTCCAGATGGAAATGCATAATTCAAGAGAAATACTGATGTCAAAGAAGAGAAGGCACACCAATTTGTGTCAGCAGTTGCTGTAAATTAAAGAGGAGTACAAGGAGAGTTTAATGTAATGTAGAATTGAAAATAAAATTAGAACGAATATTTAGGCAATCCTCCGCCTCTTTTTTTTCCCCTTCTGTGACACTAAGGATTGACTCCCAGCCTAAGTGCCTAAGACAGTTCATTTTTCTTGCCTACTGGAGTTTTCTTTCCCCATAACATGTTGCGTGCTTGTCTTTGGCATCCAAAATTAGATGTTTCACCTTTTCCATTCTAATCTCAACAGTCAGGGTAGGAAGAGTCCACGTTTCCCCCCATCTTCCACACCCATCACGCTTGCAGCCCAGAAAGGACCTCTACTACACCAGTCTGACTAGTCAGATACTGTAAATAGCTATTAATTTTTCCCTGATACTGACTCTCCCAAATGTGGGTGTCCCCTCCATGGTTTCTTTTTTTTTCCTTAAAGCTGGGAAATTAAAGAGTCAGTAACACACATCTCACACATGTACCACTGTGTCAGAGAAAAATTCTTTAGCACACATCTGAAAGAGTGAAATCCCCTCTAAGGTAGTGATCCTGGGAACCTTCACTTTAGTCCAACCAAACTGCCATGATTTAGAACCTTTTTGGAGTTCTTTAGTCGAATTTCCCTCAGGAGAGGTGGTGGTCTTTATAGCTGCCCGCTGTCTTGGCCAATGGTGGAATTCACTAGCTTCATCTCCCACTGTCATCATTAGACTTGGTTTTAAATGATTCCCTCTTTCCAGAAATAATTCTTGAGAATAATGGTTCTCAAAATGCAGCTCTGGACTAGCTACATCAGTATCAGTATCAGAAGACGCTGGGAGCGTCTTCTGGGCCCTACCTCGGGTTTACTGGATCAGAAGCTTGGGAGTGGGCCCAGCAATCCACGTTTTAAGCCCTCCAGGTAGTTCTGATGCTCACTCTACTCTAGTTCGAGAACCAGTGACTTAGAAGATGAGATATTGCCTCCATTGAAGACATTCAAAGATGTGCTAAAGATTTGGAAAGGATTCCAAAGAAAAAGTTTTGAAATCTTTTTGAGCAAAGCTGGGGTCCATATATGGCCTCTCCAGAGGACCGCTTTCGCAGAGACCTACCTCAGCTGAGGCATCCACTTCCACCAGCTGGCTGTTTGACCTTGAGCGAGTTCTCACACTTGGCTTCTCACCTGGAAAATCAAAGACCCATCCTACCTATGTCACCGGACTGTAATGAGACTCAAAGTGAATCACATCTGCAAACATGCTCTGGAAAGCATATTGGTATGCTACTGGCATTTCTGCAGACAGGATTCTGGTAATCTGAGCATTATTCCAGGGCAAAAACTTGGAAAAAGTTATAATTTCCTTGGCTATATCCACCTTTTTGTCTGTATAATGACTGCTTCATCGTCTTAGTGGACATGCCTAAGATTCTGCCATTTCAGCCCAGCTGTTTATCTGGTGCTAAGAGAGGGACACCCCTGCCTGATGAATGGCTACGAGGTCTAGAAAAATATAGCCATTTTCAGACATGCTCTTTTCTATGTGATGATTGGTAAGGACGGACTCTGTGTATGTGCACTGAAGCTCTCATAAGCAGAACTTGTCACATACTGGCAGCCGAAGGGTCTGGACTGAAACCACCCATTTCAGCGCTATGCAAGGGAGTCATGACCTTCAAGAAGGACGCTAAATGTCCATTGCTGCACAGTAATCATTGCAGAGAGGACCAAAAAGAAAATCCCTCAAGCAAACCAAATCTACAGAAACCAAGAGTTCAAAGCCAGACCAGTGAACATGTCTGTGCTGGAGAGTATGTGGTAGATTTTGCCTTAGAGATTAGCTGGGTTTTGCTTTTTGTTTTTTTAAGACATTATTTATTTGAGAGAGAGGGAGAGAGAGAACACCAAATGGGGAAGAGGCAGAGGGAGAAGCAGACTCCTCACTGAACAGGGAGCCCAACATGAGGCTCGATCCCCGGACCCTGAGATCTTGACCTGAGCCGAAGGCAGAGCCACCCAGGTGCCCTTAGAGATTAGCCTTTACAAACACCTTCACCACAGGAATTCTTCAACAGCAAGCTCATGATGCATTTATCATTTCGCTTTAAAACTTTACGGACTGTTCAATGCACATATCTGGGCAGGAAGTTAATTCTGTTGCCTTAGTGCTTGTTAGGAATGCAGTTTTCGCAACACAGAGCCGTTCCTACTAGACCAACGTCAACTTCACTTTTCACACAAAGTGCCAGCTAAAATCAAGAGATTAGGTATGAATCTAATTGGTTAAATGTGATTAAGTTATTGGCTGATTGTGCAATAATAAGCTATTGGTTAATTATAGAGTTGGAATATGAAATGATTTTGCTCAAAAATGTGTGCCTAGAGCTGACTTTCCAAAAAAAGAGGGGGGTGTTTTTTGGTGGGGTTTTTTTTTAAGATTTATTTATTTATTTGAGAGAGAACTGGGGGAGCGGCAGGAGGGACAGAAGGAGAGGGAGAGAGAGACCCAAGCAGACTCTGCGCTGAGCACAGAGCCCGATGTGGTACTTCATCTCATGACCCTGAGATCATGACCTGAGCCAAAACTGGACACTTAACCAACCATGCCACCCAGCCTCCCCAAAAGGTGGTTTTTTTCCTTTTAATCGAATAGCTTATAAATTGTAGAGCTGGGAAAATACTGTGCCTATTTAAAAGACAGGGATAAAAATCATCAATACTTCACTGCATGCAGTTTCATACTTGATTAATATGAAATAATAATCATTTGAAATACATTAATAAGGCAGGAAATATTGGCTCTCTCTTTTAATCACACAGTGTTTTAAAAGCTGACTATCTCAGCCTAATAGTTGAAATTCAAATGTAATAAACAAAGGTGGCTAATAGTTGAAGCCAGAGTCATGGACATTTATGACATAATGATTTGCCCGTGTTCTCTACAGGTTTACTTGGAATAAAAATCAGTAGCTCTTACACAGTTGTGATAAGGAAGCTGGATTCTCTCCGTCCATCTCTATGCTTCTAAACTGATCTGGTTAGGGTGGCCAGAAGGCTGAGGTTGGAAAGGATGTGATCTCATCCTTATGATGTCAGTATGCGCTGATAAGAGAAAATAGAGATATTCAGATCTGAGCTGTGACATGGGACTCTAGTGTAAGCATCATCCTATCTCGTGGTATGCTCATCAGACTCACTGGTATCTGCCTAGGGGAGAATCTTTACACTTTCCTACCTTGGGAAGATAGGCCAGGCTCCACCAGTTCAAATCTCCTTGGAAAGTCCTCACTCCGGGCGTGAGGCTTGCCCAGGGCCCACTGGGGGCCATGGAGACCTGACTGAGGCTCAGGAGAGGAACTGGCTGGGAGAGGTAGGGCTTTTGGCTCAACAGAAAGCAAGCAGGGACTACCAACACCTGTCTAGTGTGCCTTGCAGTTTGGAGATTGGTTAGGACATTTTTATTTTTTAAGATATATTTATTTATTTTAGAGAAAGTGGTTGGGGGAAGGGCAAAAAAAAAAGGCGAGAGAAACTCAAGCCAACCCCGCGCCCAGTGTGGAGCCTGACACAGGGCTTGATCTCATGACCCTGAGATCATGACCTGAGCTGAAATCAAGAGTCATACACTTTACTGATTTATCATGCAGGCGCCCCTGGGTCGGGCTTCCTGGCGCACCAGCAGATCCTAACGAGGCCACTGGCGTGTTCTCAGGGACCCAAGGCTGTACTTCAGGGTTTCTCAACCCGTCTGTGGTAATCACCACCCACCCCAACTGAGCCTTTTAAGATTTTTTTTTTTCCTATTTGTCATCTTCCCCCATGAAATTTTAGTACCACAGATACTCTCTCTTTCTAGGTAGAGAGATACATTTACCTACTGTCCCTCCAGAGAGCCACAAATCATTGTAATATCTGAAAAAAATGTTCACCACACCCCCCTCCCCACCACGCAAGCCTGAACTTTCACCCCGTTGGGGAGGGGCCGCCCCAGTTGAGAATGCGCGCCCTGGATGGAATGAAGGGTCAGACAGGGTCAGGCAGGGCTTCTCTCTCTCTCTCTGCTCACACTCGGAGTGCGTGGTGAGGTCAGTCCCGCAGGGAGGACGGATCAGGTGGCCCAGTGGCCACCACTAACCAGGATGGGCCCCGACTTCAGATGCCAGCACGGCTAGAGGAGTGTCCTCCAAAATCACGCTGTCCCTGCGCCATCTGTTCCGCCTGCCTGCTGTCCTCCAGGCTCTGCCACCACGTCCTCCCGGGCAGCAGCCCTCCGCCCGGTGGCTGGCTTGCTGTGATGGAAAGCGGAGTCTTCCATCATAAGCCGCGGGGCTGGCGGAGGGGCCCCGCGCACTGTCCTCCAGCCGCTCCCCGCTGTAGGCTCTCCCAGCAGCCTCACTCGCTGCTCTCCCTGTGTTCCTGCACCCCAGGTGAAAGCAGAACATTTACCAGGTCTCCCCAGCCTGACGCTGACTAGAGGGACCTTTACACTCTTCCCTTTACATTTCCTTCATTTCCTCTTACAGCCTTCCTGAAGGTCTCCTAAAACGGATGTCCCAGACCCCAGCAATTACAGGCGGCCACTACTAGAACTCTCGGGACCCTGGCCTCCCTCATGATTAAGAGCCGCAGGACACTGGCTGCTGTTTCTTCCTGGCTGTGAGAGCAACTTGCAGCTTAAGGCCAGTCACAGCATACACTCCTTCCCCTAGGATCCTTGGGTCATGCCCTAGGATCACGGCCCTCTTTGTCCCTTAGAACCCTTGTCTGGTCATGGGCTTTCATTTCAAAGGGATCCCCTTAACAAACAAAGGGGTCCTCTGAGATGATGTCATCTACTCCCCCCCGCCGCCACCCCACCACCACCTTGTGGAGCACCCGCTCTGCCAGGCGCTGGGCGAGGCCTTTCCTATACATTCTCTCATTCAGCATGTACAGTAGCCCTGCGAGGGAGGGTCCCATTTGACAGAGAGTCACAGAGAAAGTTGAGGAACTTGCCAGGGTGCTGAGATCAGGACATAAACTCGGGTCCATCTGATTCCAGATCATTGACTGCATTGTCCCAGCTGAGAAAACATGTTCCCAGTTGAGAAAACCATTTTCCTCAGCTATGCCCAGCGGGGCTCCCCTGTAGGTATAAAAATGCTGAATTAGCCATTCGTAGAAGATGACGCATGGCTCGTAAAAAGGCAGGACTTAAAACCACGTTTGTTTGTTCCCTCTGTCCGGCTTCCCCAAGGGTCACAACACGAGAGCTCTCGCCAGTCCGTGATGAGGCCTTGAAGGATAGTGACTTGTGCTTCCCCAGGCCTGCCAGAGGTTCCTGCCTCGACCCTCTGCAGACGGGAGCGAGGCAGGAGCCCATTCTCAGAACATGGAGGCAGGAGCAGAGCAGGACTGGCCCCCACGCTAGCCCGAGGGCGAGCCCGCCTGGGGGCGGAGGGGGCAGGGAGCCCAGCAGGCGGGCCTTGTTCTCTCTCTCTTTCCTGAACCCCTTGCGGTAGTTCTTTCTTGAGAAGAAATGGTGCATTGATTTGGGATTTAGTCATGTTTCTTCCCATCTGCCTTTTCCCTGGCCTCTAAAACCACAAGCCTGGCTGAGGAATTCGGGTCCACAGTGTGGGCTTTGAATAGCTTTGTGTAGGGAGAGGTTCTGAAAAGAAAGAAAGTGGTATCTGCTCGTCAGATGGAACGTGTGAAGCCATCGAAGAAGAATGTGAGGGTTTTAGCTCTTAGGGTCCGTCAGCAGTTCGGGTGATGAGTCATTCAGCGTGGGGACGGATTCCTGAGAAATGAAGCCTCGTGGTGACATCATTCTTGCAAGATTGTCTGGGATCTGTCGTAGCCGCCTGCAAGTTCTTACCTTGGGGATTTTCATCACACGGGTTTTTTCCCAACCACACTTAATAGCCATCCTGCCTTCTAACTCATCCACTTTTCTACCAGCTAGAATTTTCATGGGTCTGTCTCATTGTCATGCCTGCTCCAGGGCATTCTTGGGACAGTGTGTGCTCCTCACCCGATCACTCAGCACCGTCCTCCTGACAGTCCTCCCTTCAGTCAGCACGCCTTTCGGCGGTGAGCCCGGCACCGTGCTAGTCTGAGGGGATGAAGGCCAAGGAGGAGGGCAGGAGCGTGTGGGAGGGCACCCGCCCAGTCAGGGGATCGGGGAAGACACCGGGCTTTGAAGGTGGTGCCAGTCAGTAAATACATGATGACTAAGTTAATAGCTCAGTGGAGTCTTGGAAGATGGGTGGGAGTTAGTCTAGGGCAGAGTCCAAGTGAGATATTTCCGTGAATGAAGACCATGGTTCCGTAGGTGAATAGGAAGAGGGAAGAGATGAAACTGGGCACGTGTCCTGGGGAGCCTCACGGGCCATGCTGAAGAGCCAAGATTGTATCCTGAGGAAGACGAGAAACGTTCAAAGGGCTCGGGTGTGGAGGTGAGGTGGCCAGATTTACAGCAGTCTGGGCTGTCAGGGAGTCGAGTCGGGGGGTTAATGCCATCCTCTGGAGGTGACGTGAGCATGAAGCAGGGTGATGCGAGGAGGGGTGGAGGTGAGAGGACAGAGTGGAGAAATATCCCAGATATAAACTTGGCAACTGGTGACTCATTAGTTCTGTGGGAGGGAGATATCCAGAAGACCCCCAGACTCTTGGTGTGGGAAAAATAAGGGGCCCCGAGCTCAGGCCGAGGTGCGAGCTCAGTTGGGGCATGCCGAGTTAGGGGAGGCTGCGGGGGACATGAGCCTGGTCGAGCAGACTCACGGGTAGCTGGATACATGAATCCGAAGACAGAGGACAGTGCGTGCTGAAGATGCTGCCTTGGGGCTCATCGTGTTCACAGCCGCTGAAGGTAGAGCTGCACAACAGCAGAGGCCCCCCTGGAAATTATGGGGAAGGAGGAGGACAGTGGGCGAGGACAGAAGCCAAGGGAGTGCCGATATTGTTAGTGCAGGAGAAGGAAAAGGGCCCCGTGGTAGAGACAAAGGAGAGTCAGAGACACGGAACCCTGGAGAGTCCCTTGCTGCTCTGTGTTTCCCCCTCTCTCGAACCTTCCACTGCAGCACCCCCGGCTGTCCTTGTCCTCATAAGTAAGCTCCTTCACAACCTTAACCCTCCAGAAAGCCCTCACAGGTCAGAGCCGTTCCTACCCCAAAGCCTGTTCACTGCAGCCTCCAGCCATCCCTCGTCTCCCCTCCTGTAGAGATTTCCTGCATCTTCAAGGCTCGTGCAGTTCACTTATAATGCCTGACCGTTCTGTTGAGCGACATCCCCATTTTCCTCTCCACCCCGCTGCTGCCATCCTGTCAGATGACTTCAGGGCCACGAGGGTGAACCATCAACGAGTCTCATAGTTCCCAGATGCCCTCACTTCACCTCTGCCCCTCCCCTCCAGCCTCCCACTCCCAGGGGACTCCCAGGAATGGTTAATGCCTGCCGGGCTTCCATTATATGGGCCTACACCCCACATCCTGCTCTCTGGGCACAACCAGCTCTCTCACCTCTTACCTCACTCCTGTCACTGCCCTGACCTGTTGACTCCCTCCTGACCTCCCCTCCTTCCTTAACCAGGTTAGACTCTCTGGCTGTTCATCGGAGGTGGTGCTTCCTGAAACCTTAGCTTTCTTCGCACTTCCCACGCTTCCCCACACCTGACAAGGGCAACGCAAGGTCACCGTCTCTTCTCTGCTCCTGCCCCAAGCACACCGAGGAAGTTGGGACCCCGTACAGAGACAGCATTAGACATTCACCGTCTCCACTTTGTCATCCTCGTCCTTCTTCAGAGCTACAGAAAACCTAAGCCTTCCCATGGGGAAGTAGGAAAATCCAAGCCGTGGCCAAAAGCCCGCTGTCTCCCAAAATAGCTTCTCCACCTGCTCTGTTGCTGAATTTCCACACAGATGACCTTGGTACAGCTCCTGACTGCCCTTTGCCACCTTTATTCTTCCCTTGGGCCGGTGACTTAACCTCCTCAAATCCTAGTTTCCTCAGCTTTAAAATCAGGACCCTGTGGTGTTGCTGCCGACCTCGGGGGCACTTTGTGCAAATTAGAAGAAGGTGCCCCTTTGGCCAAACACACAGCGTGATGAGCTGGGCATGGCCTGCGGACCACAGTCCCCTGCCCCTCACCTGGGCACCCTGGTGCAGTGCCGCCTTGAATCACCGTACATGGGGCCCCAACCACACCCACCTCTCCATGGGGCCTTGGGAAATATAGGCCATCCCAGGCACAGCACCGAGCCAAGAGCCTCAGAACCTCAGACAAAAGAGTTAATGTAGCCCACTTGGACTTGGACCAATGTATGGGCATGCTCTGCCGGGATGGTGCCAGCGGCCATCTTCGGGCACTGGCTGCCAGCTCCATGAGGCTTATCAGTGGGCGCCCATTTCTCCTCAAGAGAGCGGAGCCCTGAGAGACCGGAAGTGAGCTGATAAGTGAGGGAGCAGACCCATGGTCATAGTCAAGGGCTCTGGGTGGGCAAGGGGCAGTGGGGAGGGCGTAGGGAGTGGGAGAGTTGGACAGAGACAGTGGTCAGCAGGGAAGGAGAACAGAAATGAGTAACAACCTCCCAAGGGCAACATTGCCTCAGGCACTGGACCAGAGGCTGCCCACCCCAACCCCACACCCCAATTCTAGGGTGCTGCCCTCGGGAGCTCCCACCTCTCAGATGCTCCCCTTGGGACCCCTCACTAGCTGCCCATGACTGTCATGCTCCCTACCCCACCAGCCCCGCAGAGTACTGGGCCCCTCCACCTGCCCACCCCCCCCGGAGGGCTCAGGTAGGCCGTAGGGCATGTTTTGCTGTCCTTTCACTCCACTGCCAGTCCACCTGCCTCCATGGATACCACAGACCAGAACTTCTCCAAACCCATGAGTGTGAAGGCCCCGTCCACCCTGTAAGAGTGGCTCTTCCTTAAGAGGAAATCACTGTGCAAAGGCAGCGAATAGTAGCCACCTGGGTATTTTTATGGAAGAAAGATGAATTATGCCATCACCCCTTCTGGCACAGAAATAATTTTCAGTAAAAGGTTAAAACCATCATGTTGTATCAATGAGAACTGTTCCATTATTCCAAGAATGATTGATTGGAAAGTACTTTCTTTACAGGAAAGTCAAAGTGATACAATGCAGCTTCCACTTTTAAAGCACTTTCCATTAAAAAAAAAATCATACCAATGTATAAAAATAGTTATACTGAAGATGTGAATCAACAGCCGAGGAATTTATTGGCACTTGAAAGCCCTGCGATATAAATAGATTCAACAATGAGAATGAATCTCAAGTAACTCTGGGCTGTGGCAACCTAACCTCCATTTTCACGGACACAAAAGAAAGTCACATGTAGTTCAGCGAATCCTCGCTGGCCACCTTGGAAATGAACACAGTGGAACGAGGTCCAACAGGGCAGGTCAACTCAAAGCACTGGGGGAGGCAGTGGGAGAGACAGAGGGGACAGAGACAGGGCCTCTGCCCTCCAAGGGTTTTCAGATTGTCCCAGACTGTTGGCCTGTACACGACACAGCCGCCAGTACCGTGTCTTGAGGGAAGGGCAGAGGAATAGGAGACAGAAGGGAGAGAGCTTCTTTTTAACTTGGTGATTTCCTTCCTTCTGCCCTCACTGTGCTTCCCACAAACAGTCACTCTGTGGTGTAATGTAAACAGAATATGGAAATCAGCTGGGTCTGGAGGCAGACTGCCACTTGCCAGCCGTATGACCCCAAGGATGAATTATTTCATGTCTCTAGGATTTGGCCCCGCAAGTGTTGCAGGGGGCAGGGGCCTGTGGTTGTAAAGATGAAATGTCTCGTGTGTGTATGTGAGCACCGAGCTTTGCGGCTCCCTGATGCGGAGCACACAATAAACGTTCACCCCCTTCCTTATGCTTCCACTCCTCTGTGAAGGTTAAGGAGTATTTAACTTTTCCACCCCTTTCATGCTTAAATTTTGAAGAGCTTTTCCATCATGGGATGTAATGTGATTTTCAAGGTAGCATTTGCTGGTCTTCATGGTTTGGAGTCGATAGCCCCCGTCCTCCAAGGACTTTCCTACTTTGCTGTGTTTGGGGACTCAGAGGCCCAACAGCTGCCCTCTTTGTAAAGAAGAACAAGCAACACCCACCCCACCCCACCTGGGACCAGGGCAGCTGAGAAGTGGCCCATTGGCAATCATTAATGGAGCATGTATTATATATGAGCACACATTGTAGAAGGGTTGTATAACTCTGAGGAATCAAGGAAAGAACTAGACAAGTTTTCTGATCTCCCATAAGACTTCCACATAGGGTGTCATCTCAGTCGAGGCCCTTGGATCTTGGTTGAACACAGCAGTCCAATTGTGATCCCAGGATGGGACCCTGGATGCCATCACCACAGGGCTGCCACTACCATCTCGGACCTCAGCTGCTCTGCAATCACTGTCACGGCCAGAAAGTTCCTCCCAGTCCCCTTGACTTTCAGGTGGATGTCACTGCCCAGTCCATTGCAAGGGAAACTTCCTGCATGAGATGACAAGATGGGGGTTCTCAATGCAGGAAGGAGTGTCTCTCAGTTCGGTTCACCCCGACTTAGAGTCGATGTCCACTTAGTTGAATTAAGAGAAAGGAAAATTATTCGAGGCTAAAATTGGCTCATTTGTAAATTCACAAAGAGTGACTGATGAAATTTTACTAAAGAAGTTTTAAAAATCAACTTTGATTAAAAACTTTAAAATGTCTGCTTACCTAGGTAAAACTGGCAAGTCGTCATAGGCCTATATATGCCACGGAGTTTCTCCAGTGATTAACATTCTGTCACATTTGTTTTACTGCTGCCTCTCAAAGTACACAAATGTACTTTTTTTGGATGAGTCATTTGAGAGTAAGTTGCAGACATCATGACTCTACACCTCTTACGACTTCGGGGGAGACCTCCTGAGAACGAGGACATAACAAAACTACAATATAATGATCAAATTCAAGAAGCTTAACACTGAAATAATCTTATATGCATAGTCCAATAATGTCTCAAAAGTGCTTTTTATAATCTCTTTGGTCCAGGAGGCAATCCAAGAGTTTGTATGGCATTTAATTGTCAGGCTCTTTTAGGCTCCTTTAATAGGAAACAGGTCCTCAACCTTGTCTTTCACGATATTGATATTTTTTTGAAAAGCAGGAGTTCATTGAAAAGCACAAGTTCATTGTTTTGTCGCATTTTTCTCCATTTAGGTTTGTCCAGTGCTTCCCCGTGATCTGAGTTAGGTGACACATTTTAGGCAAGAATACTACACAAGTGACATTATGTCCTTGTCAAGGCCCCACATTGGGGAACACGTGATGGCAGTTTGTCTCATGATTGGTTTGTTGCACACTTGGTCAAGGTGGTGTCCCCCAGGTTTCTCTGCTAGCCCTTTATCGGTTATGACTAGGCCATCTGTATGGAGATACTTTCAAACTTGTAAATATCGTATCCTCATCAAACCTTTATCCAGCAGTTTTAAAAGCATCCATTGATGATTCTTGCCTGAATCAATTATTAGTATGACGGTTGCAAAGTGGTGATTTTTCAAACTTCCTGTATTTACTAACTGGTGTTCTACTTTAAGGAAGCGTTTTTCCCTTCTATGTTATTTATTTTTTCATTTATCTACTTAAAATCAGCATAGACTTGTGAATTCAGTTTTTTCCTAAGATTCATTTATTTATTCAGGGGCGGAGGGTGAGGGAGTCCCAAGCCGACTCCACACTGGGCACAGAGCCTGACTCAGAGGTCGATCTCACAACCCCAAGATCATGACCTGAACCAAAACCAAGAGTCAGATCATTAACTGACTGTGCCACCCAGGCACCCCAGACTCATGGATTCTTTTTTTTTTTTTTTTAAGATTTTATTTAATTATTTATTTGACAGAGATCACAAGTAGGCAGAGAGGCAGGCAGAGAGAGGGAAGCAGGTTCCCCGCCGAGCAGAGTCTGATGTGGTGC
The DNA here is from genome assembly GCF_963455335.1 of Martes martes. Lineage (NCBI taxonomy): Eukaryota > Metazoa > Chordata > Mammalia > Carnivora > Mustelidae > Martes > Martes martes. Next base: position 117,560,322 of record NC_137896.1, read on the forward strand.
TCAATCCCAGGACCCTGGGATCATGACCCGAGCCAAAGGCAGAGGCTTTAACCCACTGAGCCAATTTTCAAGTGATTGTTAACAATTTATCTCTTATCCATCCCTTCTATAAATCACCTCTGCATCTGTGGATGGGTCAACCGCACTGCACGGAGATTTCTTTTTTTACGTGGACTTGAACACTTAACCTGCACCCCACTACTTACAAAGGCAGACAGGAAATAAAAAACTGAACTTTTTATGGGGATTTTTGGTTGAACACATAGGTTATCAAAGCAATTTTAAGTAGCTGTGGCAAAATTGATACGCTGAAAAGACACAAGGGAACAGTCCCTTCTAAAGAAAGGAAGGAGGGTGCCTGGGTGGCTCAGTGGGTTGAGCTGCTGCCTTCGGCTCAGGTCATGATCTCAGGGTCCTGGGATCGAGTCCTGCGTAGGGCTCTCTGCTTAGCGGGGAGCCTGCTTCCCTCTCTCTGCCTGCCTCTCTGCCTACTTGTGGTCTCTCTCTGTCGAATAAATAATAAAATCTTTAAAAAAAAAAAAAGAAAGAAAGAAAGGAAGGAAAGGGGTTTTGCAGGAAGACATGAGAAGGTAAAGAAGAGTGGCATGATCATACTTTATGACTGGACACAGAAAGGGGGGCGTGGCAGGACAAAGTCGGGTGGGCGAAGGGCAGGGCGATAGAATGAATAGGGGAGTAAGGTGGAAAGGTTAAGTTAAAGTAGCAACATGAGTTCTGTGAGTTGAATTTGGGTCAGAAAACTGCAAAGCAAGGAATGACAGATTCACAAAATCCCTATGAGATAGTAATCGTCTCATTATTTGTGAGAAAACTAAGTCACAAAGAAATTACATTAGTTTTCCCAATGTCACAGAGCTAGTAAGTGGCAAAGCCAAGATTCAAATACAGATCTGACTTCAAAGCCACACCGCTAGAAGAGAAACATCTACAGAACAGAGGTGGAATTAGGGCTCACGATGTAAGGCCTAATAGGTTCCTATATGCCAATCCTAACAATTAACCCTGGCCCACGTAAGTCTCAAAATTATCCCAACCATGCACTTTTATCAGCAATAAACCAAGGGCACCTAGATTTTGCCGAAGTTTTCAAAACTTACATTACACTCCTACATGACTCAGTGTCTCCCATCCCCCAACCCTGCCTATATAAAAATCAGCTTTATTGAAATATCATTTTCACACATAAGATTTCAGCCATTTTAAGTGTATGATTCAATGAGTTTTGACAAATGCAGAGTCATTTGCCCACCAATCATAATTACAGAACTTTCTAGCACTCCAGAAATTTCCCTGTGCAGCCCCTGTGGAGTTGATATTCTCCAGCACCTGGCCTGCTTTTTGTTGATATACATATGCCTTTGCTAGAATTTCATATAAATGAAACCGTGCAAGATAGTATGTAGTCTTTTGTGTCTGGCTTCTTTCACTTAAGATAATGCTTTTGAGATCCATCCATGTTGTATAAGCAATTTGTTCCTTTCTGTTGCTAAGTAGTGTTCCCCTCTGTGGATGTACCACAGTCATCTGTTCAAGGACATCTGGATCATTTCCAACCTGGAGCGGTTTTAAAGCTCCTATAAACATTCACATGCAAATCTTTATGTGCATATGTTTCCATTCCTCTACATAAATACCTAAAAAGAGAAATGCTAGGCTATATGATAAGTGTTTGCTGAATGATGGAAGAAACTGCCAAAAACTATTTTCCAAAGTGTCTGTATCATTTTGCATTCCCACAACAGATAAGAATTCCAGCTGTTCCACCGGAAGAAAAGTCAGTATTTTCAGGCTTTTTAATTTAGCCTCTCTAATGGGTTTGTAGTATTATCTCATTGTGTTTTTAGTCGGCACTTCCCTAATGTTTAATGATGTTGAGCATCTTTTTATATACTTATTTGCCATCATCTATCTTCTTTGATGAAGGCTCTGTTCAAATCTTTTGCCAATTTTTATTGGGGTTTTTGTCTTGGGGTTTGCACTATTGAAATATAAGAAGGCTTTATCAGATATATGGGTTTAATATTTTATTTATTTGAGACAGAGAAGGAGAGAAAACAAGCAGGGGGTGGGCAGAGGAAGAAGGCGAGGGACAAGCACACTCCCTGCTGAGCATGCAGCATGGACACAGGACTCAGGCCCAGAATCCTGAGATCATGACCTGAACCAAAATCAGATGCTTAACCAACTGAGCCACCCAGGCACCCTATGAGAGATGTGTTTTACAAATATCTTCTCCTAGTTCATGGCTTGTCTTTTGGTATTCTTTTAAAGGACAAAAGTTTTAAATCTTGATAAAGTCAGATTTATCAGTTAAGAGTTTTATGCTTCTGGTATCTTAAGAAATCTGCCTAACACAGGGTTACAAATATTTTCTCCTCTATTTTCGTCTAGATGTTTTGTTGTTTTAACCCTTATATTTGGGTCTCTGGGCCATTTGGAGTTAATGTTTGTGTATGGTCTGAAGTTGCCTGTTTCTCCATGTGGATATCCATTTCTTCCAGCATCATTTGTTGAAAACGCTATCCTTCCCTCCACTGAATTACCTTGTTAAAATTAAGTTGCTGGTGTATTTACAGACTCTCTTTCTGTTCAAGTGATCTAAGTGTCTATCTTTACATCAGTATCTCCACTGTCTGATTACTATATCTTATGGTAAGTCTTGAAATCAATTTACATCTTCCAACTTTGTTTTTTTTCAAAATTGTTTTATGTACTCTAGGTCCTTTGTATTTCCATATAAATTTTAGAAATCAGTTTACCGATTTCTAAAAATTTCTAACTTGGGATTTTTTATTGGAATTACACTGAATCTTTGCATCAGTTTAAGAATTGACATGTTAACAATATTGAGTTTTCCAATTCATGAACATGGTTTATCTCACCATTTATTTGTTTTCATTAATCTCTTTTACTTTCCATAGTAAGAGTTATAAATTTTGCACATATTCATTCATATAGCACAGATTCATTTAACCCTAAATACTTCATATTTTTGATGCTACTTACTGGTGTGTTTTGATAATTTAAATTTTTTACTGTTCATTGCTGCTATATACAAATACAGTTGATTTTTTTATATTGACCTTGTGTCCTATGACCTTGCTGAATCTACTATTTCTAGTAGCTTTTTTGCTGAATTTCTTAGGATTTTTTATACCATCTGCTAAGAAAGAGTTTTACTTCTTCCTTTCAAATCTGCTTAACCTTTCTTATCTTACTGCACTGACCAGCAGTCCAGTATGATGTCAAATAGAAGTAATGAGTATAGACATCCTTGATTTGTTTCCAATATAGAGGGAAAATCATTCAATCTTTCTCATTAAGTATGATGATAACTGTGGATTTTTCATAAATGCCGTTTATCAAGAAGATCAATTTATACCTTCTGTTTCAAATTTGTTGAATTTTTATTATAAATGGATGTAGAATTTTTTCAAATGCTTTTTCTGCTTCTAAAATTATCATAAGGCTTTTAATTCAGCAAACTACACTGATATTTTAATGTTAGTTTTTTTTTAAAGATTTTATTTATTTATTTAACAGACAAAGATCACAAGTAGGCAGAGAGACAGGCAGAGAGAGAGAGGAGGAAGCAGACTCCCTGCTGAGCAGAGAGCCCGACGCGGGGCTTGATCCCAGGACCCTGAGATCATGACCCGAGCTGAAGGCAGTAGCATAACCCACTGAGCCACCCAGGCGCCCCAATTAGTTTTAAATGTAATTAGTTTTAATGTTAAATTAATCTTGCATTCCTGGGATAAACCCTATTGGTCATGAGATGCATGCGTGCATACACACACACACACACACACACACACACACACACACACAGAGTTTACTAAACTTTTTTAAGGTTTTTGCATCTAAGCTTATGAGCAACATTGATGTGTTTTGTCTTTTTGTTTTTGTCTTTTGTTTCTTGAATTTCTTTTTCGGCACCTTTGCAGTCTCTACAAACACAGTGTATAGCACTAAGAATGAAAGGAAATCAGGTTGTGAAAATCACTGTTGCCTAAATAATGCTTCCAACACACACAGTTCCACCAAACACCGTGTTTCCCTGGCTTTGGCTATAATGGGAAGCAATTTAAATTATTTCAATAGTCTATACGTACAATGTGTTTTATACTTCGCTAAAGATCTTGTCTGCAGCTAAATATCCCACTAGACAACAGGATTATATAAAACTGATTTCTGGCAGTGATGCTAGAATGTTTCCCCGCAGCCCTGTGCCTTTGCACTGGTTAGGCTACAAGTTAAATGTGAGAGAGGTACAGAAATATGACCTACCTATTCATAAAATATTTTTATTCTCCTAAGGTTTTTTTTGGAAAACTATAAGCTTATAATTAGCTTAAGCAATAATTTAAAAGATACATAAAAGAGAAAATACTGCCCCCCTTCCTTGTAAATAAGAAAACCAAATATTAACACTGTTGCTTTGCTCTGCTGTAAACTAATGGAGGGCAAAAGCCATGTCTCTCCCCATTGTTTCCACCAGGAAAGAGTAATATAAACAATTGCAAAGCATCTAGATGGTGCCTGACACATTCTGGGCCCTCAGAAAACATTTATAGGAGGAAGGAAAGTGTTGAATTCACACCTGCGTTACTATGACTCCTTGGCAAGTTTAATACTGACTGTTTTATCTGTGTAAACAAGGGGAAATGTCATTCTCCTTAAAGCCATTCACTGTCTCATGAGCTCACTCTGTTCCTTCCTCCTCCTGTGTCTTTGTTCCTTGAGGCCTCCTTTCTCTATAAATCTGTCTCATCTGGAAGAACTCCCTTCTTCAAGGAGGCTGTCTTCAAACTCTTTCTTAGGATCCAGTAACATTTACAAACTCTGCCACACTACTTAGCATTTAATCTACAATGGCTTCTAACCCTTTACTAGCACCCGTCACTGTCCTGGCCATAGAGCTCATTAAATACTTCCGTTGCAACTGGAACGATCTTGCGTGCCAAGGCCCTTCATGAAGGCTGAAGGAGAGCCTCAAGATTTGTCATGAAAACCCCTGGGTGTAAGGAACAACAAACTGGGAAAAACTGGAAAATGACCCTGAAAGCTATTAAATACCAGAATGATTTTTGTTAGGTGAACAATGACTAGGTATAACCCTGCCTGAGGCGGAAGTCAACAGACTTTGGGATTTTCTATTTCTATGGGTCCGTATAGGTACTTTACCAACTCAGATCTTTGGAGCTTCGGAGAAAAGGGAGAGAAACTGTTTTGTCCCTATAGTTAGTTTGAAAATAATATCTGAATAGCTCTCACCATGTACTGCATCCATTTTAATGGAGAAATGGCTAATTAATTCTAGGACTAAAGCAGGAAATATACAAGATGAACCAGGAGCATTTTATAGTATCAGAAAGTAAAGCACTCGAAAAACAAAGCAATGGGAGTATGTCAAAGGGACACAGGAGCCAACTGAAAGAGCTCCCTATGGCCAAAGCTGGAACAATTTCAGCAATAAAATAATTATAGTACTGGGTTATAGCCCAAAGAACAAAAAATTTTTTAAAGACCCATGAGTTCATTCAGATACAATTAGGTGACTGAATAAATGCGGAGGAGGGGGAGACAAATTTCCCATAGAGAATTCCAAATAATACTCTGCCTTATCCCTTAAGCGTGGACTCCACTTCGTGACTTGCTTCCGAAGAGTACAGTATGAAAAGAGGGAGGAAAGTAACTTTACAGTGGAGAAACCTGGCAAAGACTGCCTTAGCCAAGTAATCGAGATTAACATTCTCAGTGGCAAGTCCTCTTGACAGTATGTACCCTTGATAAATGTGATGAGAGAACGACACGTCACCTCTGTGGTCTTCCTCCCAAAAACCATAACCACAGCCTAACTATGAGGAAAACAGATTCCAACTGAGGCACATTCTGCAGAATATCTGACCAATGCTCAAAACAATCAAGGTCAGGGCGCCTGAGTGGCTCAGTCATTAAGCGTCTACCTTCGGCTCAGTCGTGATTCTGGGGTCACAGGATTGAGCTCCCCATCCGGCTCCTTGCTCAGCGGGAAGCCCGCTTCTCCCTCTCCCACTCCCCCTGCTTGTGTTCCCTCTCTCACTGTGTCTCTCTCTGTCAAATAAATAAAATCTTTAAAAAAAAAACAACTGTCAAGGTCATTGAAAACAAAGAATGTCCAAGAAACTGTCACAGCCCATAGGAGTCTAAGGAGACATGACAACTAAATGTAACAGGGTATCCTGGAGGAGATCCTGGGACAGAAAAACGACATTAAAAAAACTAGTGAAATCTGAATAAAGCAGAGTTCAGCTAGTATCAATAACATTTCATTCATTATGACAAATGCACCACATTACCAGAGGTTACCAGATGTTACCAGAACAGGATGTGGGGTATATGGAAATCTGTGTACTATCCTTTTACTTTTTATGTAAATTTAAAACTCTTCTACAATAAAAGGTGTACTTAAATATTTCTCAAATACAGTCTGGGCACCAGGTGACTACATGCTTATGTCCACAACTGTGCTTTTATTACAGGGTGCTGGTGACAGTTTCGTGGGGGCTTTGGCCTTCTACCTGGCTTACTACCCAAATCTGCCCTTGGAAGAAATGCTCAGGAGATCCAATTTCATCGCAGCGGTCAGTGTCCAGGCTACAGGAACACAGTCATCTTATCCATACAAAAAAGACCTGCCACGCGATTTGTTTTGATTGCTACTAACCCTAAAATAAATGTACCTGGAAATAAAATGGACTGGGGGGAGGGAGGTGGCCTCTCTCAGCCAGCAGCTTACTATAAAATATCCTCTTCGCCTTTCTTTGCAAATATGTTCATTTCCGAAGTCATTCTCAGCCTTTCATTTACTTTTTTATAATGATGATTTCTTTACTTTCCGTGTATTTGCAAGAGCCAACCAAAAATTAAGGAATCCACGACTGGGACGTGTATAAACATTACGAGGATCAGGATCAGCAAACTCACTTGCCAACAGATCATGGATGCTGTGTGGCCGCCACGGAGCAGGGCTTGTGGACGACAGTGTCTAGAGTCCGAGCAGAGAACGTTAAGCAAGGGAAGGGGGCACATGAATTGGGCTGTTCAGGCAGTTCCTAAGAGAGACGGTTGATATTCAGGGTTAGCGTTGTTGAAGCTTCTGTTTTGCGAGAGAAGCCAGAAGTTTGGATGTTTATTGAAATTTCTTCAATGCTTAAGTATCAGCAATTGATTTTTTAAAAATGTAAACACCACCTGTGGGCCACATGCAGCGCTTGTGCTGAAGAGACAAGTCATTTAAGCCAGATTTTAAGCTGTTGGTTTGCTTTTTTTAAAATGTCGATTCATGAGTCACAGGCCCTTTATAGCAGGCTTAGGTAGGACCAGGTGAAGGATTTTTCTTGTAACCCAAAATGACTGTGTGTAGTTTCAACCGAAAAATAGCCAAGATCTCCCCTATTACAGCTTTGAGCCAGAGATTGAACAAAAGATGCCCGAAAACAGCTGATTGACTCTAATGCCACAAGCCCCCGGGGACTCCACAACTGTCTACTTCTAATCCCAACTTCAGAAAAGCTACTCTCGCATGTCCTCCACGGACGGACTAGGCCACGGAGAGGGAACACCTGTTACTCTGGAACATTGGTTTCGTCCTGCTTGAGGCTATGGTAAGCAAGCCATCATTCTTCTACATAAATGCTTTAAATGGTCTAGAATACGAACCAGCAAAACTCAAAAGCTGCCCTTCTTCCATTCAGTCAGAAATGTGAGGGGAAAATGGAGTATTTCTGAAAATCTGTAGGAAACAACAGCTTGCATCAGAAAGTACGTCAGTCTGGGTAGGGCAGTCTTACCTGAACATTAGGGATTATCAGTGGGATTTCCAAGTTGGTTGGCTGTGTGCTGCCATGCCCCAGAAGCCCTACTGCGGCTCTATGGAAATACACCATAGCTCTTCTTTAAAAAAAAAAAAAAGAAAGAAAGAAAGAAAGAAAGAAATCTAGACAATAAAGGGAGTCCAAAGCATTCCTAGAAACTCCCAGCTACTGCTTCAGTGACTAGAGTTTGAAAATACGGGCCAATGTCATTTTTCCTGATTTTATAAGCATAAAACAGAAGTTCTTGTGGTTTCTTTTGTGTTAGAAGGCTGGTCCCCTTCTTATTCCTGTTCCCCGTTACCATCTCTGTTATTACACGGGAGTTTTTTCAAGATCACTCTGGAGACTGACTCTGCGTTTCCTATGAGGTACAAAGAGGAGCAGACTGGAAAGTTTTGCACAAGTTTCACTATGGAAACTTTCTTTTATACGAACAATGGTTATTCTTTAGTGATGTAGTTGTTTTTTATTTCAAAGAGTGGGGGAAAACATCACCAAGAGACAATAGCACAGGCTATTTTAATATTTTTTATTAAGGGCTATAAAAATATCCAGAAAGATAAATAAATGTGATGCAATGATATATGTCCTAATATGAAGAACTTTCTTTCGGTACATTGTTTTTCTTCACAATGGCCTTCAAATCACAGGAGCCAGTGATTCCGTGCCATTTCCTCTTCTTTTATAACACGCTGCAGAATTTCTGAATCAGTACCCCGCCCTCAGTCTTCTCATTTATAAATCAAATTCATTTTCAATCCATTGTTTATAGGGAACGTATTTTCTTCTGTTCCACAAAGAGAACTTTTGTTTTCACTGAAAGAGAAAAATGGGTTGTAGCAGAACGCTGAAGGTTTCATCACCATTTTTAAATAAATACCTGTATCACACCACAAGCACTCTCCTTTCTCTGATTTTACTATTCCTCTGACATGGGGATGGAAGAGATTTACAAACTCAGTTCCTCGATCCCAGAGGCCAGAGAGACCTAGAGAAAATGGGAAGGAAATCAAGGGACGGCTCCCCAGCCCATCAGTGGTGTCTTTGGTACCCCACAAGGTTATTTCCCACCCAGTGTGAAATATCCAAATCAAAAAACAAAACTAGGAACAAAACATGGCAAACACTCGAAGTCTGCACCCAGTTAAGGAACACACTTGCAGGCGATGGGCAGGAACAGACTGAGAGCTGGACTCCAGAGAAAAAAGCAACAAGAACTGAGCAGACCAAGGAAGAAACGGCAGTCTGGCTGGAGGAGTAAACACACATCAAATCGTGTACTTCCAGAGATGGCTTTTGATTTTCGAGTATGGTAATAGAATGAAAGTTATAACCCAAATCTCATTATTGAAAATACCATAACAGAGTACACTCTCTGAAACAAAACCAAAAGTACTGATTTGCCTGGGGCGCCTAGATGGCTCAGTCAGTTGAGCATTCAACTCTTGGTTTCAGCTCACCTCGTGATCTCAGGGTCAGAGATCAAGCCCCACTTTGTGCTCCGTGCTCAGTCCAGAGTCTGTTCAAGATTCTCTTTTCCTCTCCTTTCCCCTCTAACCCTCCCCCGATAACGTGTGTGTGCGCGTGCACACGTGTGGACACACATGCTCTCTCTCTCTCTCTCTCTAAAATAAATAAATAAAAATAAAATATTTTAAAAGGTACTAATTGCCTGGATGAAAGATCAGAGACCAGGGGCACCCAGGTGGCTCAGCGGGTTAAGCCTCTGCTTTCAGCTCGGGTCGTGATCTCAGGGTCCTGGGATCGGTGGCATTGGGCTCTCTCTTCAGCGAGGAGCCTGCTTCCCCCTCTCTCTACCTGCCTCTCTGCCTACCTGTGATCTCTCTTTCTCTGTCAAATAAATAAGTATAATCTCAAATTTTAAAAAAAAAGGAAGAAAGATCAGAGACTGGATGCTGAGCAATAAGGTTTTCACTGTTCCTCTGATGCCTTATAGCACTCCCCAATTAAAAAAATAGTAATAGGAACATTAATTTGGCTTCATGTCATAGAAAAAATAGGGAGGGGCGCCGGGGTGGCTCAGTGGGCTAAATAAAGCCTCTGCCTTCGGCTCAGGTCATGATCCAGGGTCCTGGGATCGAGCCCATCGGGCTCTCTGCTCTGAGGGAAGCCTGCTTCCTCCTCTCTCTCTGTCTCTGACTGCCTCTCTGCCTACTTGTGATCTCTGTCTGTCAAATAAATAAATAAATAATCTTTAAAAAAAAAAAAATAGGGAGCCTGGAGTTGAAAAGATTGCATTTATTAAACCCTGGCTCTACCATTTACATCTGCTGTGAGTCCTTGGACAAATTTCTCACAATGTTCTGCCTTCAGTTTGCTTCCCTAAGAGGGGATAACTCCAACTCCCTCACAGGGCTGTTGCCAGATATACAGTTGGGTTGAAATGACACACTGCTATCCATAATCATAAACAGAAACTAATTTTCTGTCAAAATATTTGCTGCCTAATTCGTAGAAGAATGAATCTGTCAAGTTCTTTCTTTATATCTAACCTAAATCTATTCTGCTTCAATTAAAGTCTATATTGTCTTGTTTAGTCATCCAAGGAATCAAAACTGACAAGTTTTCATTTTCTTTATGGTAAGCCTTCACATATTTAGCAAAGTTTAGTAAATTTACGCCTCAGCCTTTAATCCTCCTTGGAAATCAGCATCTTGTTTTATATGAGGAAAAGGAGTTTGAAAAGACAGAGGCTGGTTCTAGCCAGATTATATTATGAAATGCTCAAATAATTGGGAACTTCTCTGTGTCCTTACCTGATTTCCTTTATAAAGCAGACTAACAAAACATTACCCTTAAACTAACTCTACTCACTGCAGTAACATCTGCTGGGAGGACTGCCAAGCTATTTGGTACCTTGGGCAATGGGGCAGGCCCCTGGGCAGACATCAGCACGCTAGCCTGTGGGGCATTCAGGAGGTGGGCAGAAAGCCAGGCAGTCCACTGTCCCGGAACTATCTCTTCTTCTGAAAAGACAAAGTCATGCTGTCCAGGCTTAGACCATTCCTTATCAGAAAAGTTCTAACAGTCTGTTTGAAATTTATATATGAATCTTCTCTCCCACTTTCAACTTAGGAACCGAACTGTTCATGGCTGTGTCCTTTCCCAATCTCAAAACTCAAAATCAATCTGACAAATAATTAGTTCCTAACAACTCTACACTAAGGATGAAAATCCTCATACATTTTCATACTGGAAATATGAAAGGTTATTCAAGTAACATGAATGTTGCACAAGTTCCTAAAAATAAACCCTAAAGGAGCTAAACTCTAGAAAAACGATTACTTTACTATAAAGTTCATCACTTTGTGTTTTTACCAGCTGATACAAAGAAATCAGAGGGAGAAGAGTTTCACACCAACTCAGTATCATATTGCTGTGGTCTGAAAAATTTGTGCCCCCCTGCCCCAAATTCCTATGGTGAAATCCTAACCCCCAAACACAATGGTATTGCGAGGTGGGGCCTCTGGGAGGTGTTTTGGTCATGAGGGTGTGTTCATGAGCGGGATTAATGCACTATAAAAGACCCCACAATGCTTGCTTGCCCTTCCACTATGTGAGGACACAAGAAGGCACAGGCTACGAACCAGGAAGGCGGCCTTCCCCCAGAAAGCAACCGTGCTGGCACCTTGCCCTTGGGACCTCCCAGGCCCCAGAACTCTGAGAAATAAATTTCTGTTGTTTATAAGCTACACAGTCTGTGGTATTTTGTTATAGCAAACCAAAAGGACTAAGACACATACCTGTCATTCCAATTTTTCTACCATACGAGGTATCATCCTGAAATCCAGACTCTCAGTCATTAGGTACAAACCGGGAATTCCTTTTTTATTATGGTAAAGAATGACCAAAACTGTAACACCATAAAAACAGCAGGGAATTTTATCCCCGTTAAAGAATGGAAATCATCCAATTTTACAACGGGGCTTCTCAGAGCCTTTTTTAAATGCGTCTTCCCACTGGTACAGACCTTTTTTTTGAAGGTGATATTTTTATTTCTCTTAGTGATGAACGGAGCATAATGAATGGTTCAATGGCGGTTATAAGACCTTCTGTACCAACTCTGAAGGCAGCTATGAATGTAGCTATTAGCCAGGATTTGTGCTAATATCCTGCCGAAGTCATGCACTGGTAGGTAGGTTTTGGTCTCCTGTGAAACCTCTCATTAATAGGTCCCTATACAGAGTGGTTTAGGGCCCGGGCTCTGGAGTCCAACAGTCTTGAGTTCAAATCTCTGTGACATAGTTTAGTTGTGTGTCCTTGATTAAGATCCTTGGCATCAGATTCGTCATCTGTAAATCAGAGACTACCTGGAGAGTACAGATGGTCGTGTTCATGACATCTGAAGATAAGAGGCTTGTGCAGGTAAGCAAACAAGATGGAATTTTCCATTTTGTCTGACCACTCACAAACACTAGTTTGTCTCCTTTCTTTCGGGGATCGCTGTCTTTTATTGCCTATGCTGTTCTTTTGTTGTTGTTTCCAGGGGGAAGGGACATTCGGTTCCTATTATTCCATCTTGGCCAGAAGTGAGAGTCTATGAGTGCTCATTCTTAGTTAACAAAAAAGGTGATTATGAGGTTAAGCATCCGTCTTTTGTTATATAATGAATTAATTTTGGGTAATAAGATTGCAGTACCAATTCAATTCTGATCACCAACTGGGTATCTTACAATTTAACTCAATTCTGTTCTCTTTTCATGCCTAGCACAGCCATGGCTTATGGTCCCAAGAAGTATCCAAAGCATGCGGCGGTCCACAGCAACTGGACGCTGGATGAACTGACCACTGTGCTTGCTCCTCAGCCATCTGCTGGTCCCCATAAACTGAGAAGAATGTCTCCCTCTCATCATTTTCCTAAGGAACAGACTTAAGTACACCCTAACAGGAGATGGAGTAAAGAAGATCTGTATGCAGGGTTTTATTAAGACTGATGGCAAGGTCCGAACTGATGTAACCTACGCTGCGGGTTTTACGAGCCTGGGGAGAATTTCCGTCTGACGTAGGACACCAAGGGTCACTTTGCTGTTCATCATGTTAAACCTGAGGTCAAGCAGCAGTTGTGCAAAGTGAGGAAGATCTCTGTGGGGACAAAAGGAATCCCTCACCTGGTGACCCATGATGCTTGTACCATCTGCTACCCTGATCCTCTCATTAAGGTGAAGGACACCATTCAGATGGATCTGGACACTGCAAAGATGATGGAGGCCGTCAAGTTTGACACTGGTCATCTGTGTATGGTGACCAGAGGTGCTAACTGGGAATAATCGGTCTGACCACCGACAGAGACAGACACTCAGGCTCTTTTGATACAGTTCACCTGAAAGATGCCAATACAAGAGCTTTGCCACCAGCTCTCCAACATTTTTGTTATTGGCAAAGGCAACAAACCATCATTTCTCTTCCCCGTGGAAAGGGTATCTGCCTCACCACTGCTTAGGAGAGAGACAAGAGACTGGCAGCCAGAGCAGTGGGTCTACAGGTGATGTGACTGGAATCTTTGTACTTCAAACTAACACAGCATGATTAAAAAAAGAAGAAAAATCTTGATACCAGCTATCAGTGATTAGTAACTCAGGAGCGGCCAGATGAAGTGACACATAGGGCAGGTACGGGGAAGGGACGCACAGCCTCTACGCCTTCTCCCAGCAGGTCACTCTCCCATAGTCACTGCACGGTCAACAACCCAGAAGCTCCAGTACAGTTCTTATTCAGAAGCAATTATCAAGAGGCTGTTCAGAATCAAGGGCACAAAAATGAAACCAATGGCCTGAAGTTTTAAAACAAATAATCTGTTTGCTAGTTTACTTTATATAAATCTTCTCATGAAATCCAAAACTGGGCTTCTACCAATAGCAATAAGCTGCTGTCTTGTATGTAAGCAGGCAATCTGGCCTTGGGAACACTTGTGTCTTTTGGACAAACACTTCTATCAACTGAAACCATTTATATATTTTTTATGATTTTTATTTATTTATTTACTTACTTATCTGACAGAGAGAAAGAGCTAGCGAGAGAGAGAGAGAGGACAAGCAGGGGGAGCAGCAGACAGAGGCAGAAGCAGGCTCCCTGCTGAGCAAGGAGCCCAACACAGCCCTGGATCCCAGGACCCTGGGATCATGACCTGAGCTGAAGGCAGACGCTGAACGACTGAGCCACCCAGGCGCCTCTCTACTGAGACCATTTAAAGTTACCATTTATTATGCCATTTTAGCAGACGGTACAAAATGGAAAACGACACTTCTTACCTTCCTGCACTAATATATAGATACCACACTACTTTAATTCAAATCTGGACCTAACCGCTTGCCACTGTTCGATGATCCCAGGAGAATATTCCCTCCCCATCTGAACACACTCTTTTCTGTTTCCAGAACAGTCTCACTTATTCTCGTTATATGGCTGGTTTCTTTCCCAGATCCACTCTATCTAAAGGCTAGGCTAAAGGTGGAATCTGCCTCTCCCCACTTTCATAGTGTATCTCAGCATCCTGCTTGTTTCCCTCAAAGTACTGAATAGAACATCATTTTTTCTTTCTTTTTCTCCCTTCCACACCAGACTGCAAGTACCAAGAGTGCAGACACTCAGCCTGAATGTGTCCTGGTGTATCCCAGCACCTGGGACAGCCACTGGCACTACAGTAAACGTTCAATACTCACTCGCTGACTGAAAGCTAGAGAGTCAAAGGGCCTACAAAACCGCCAAGACATGTTGCACTTCAGTCTGGAAAGGGCAGCAAGCCTTGAAAGCATCTGAATTTATTGTGGAGTAATTTCTCTGAATCTTACCAATTGGATCATAATGCAAGAGAGTCAGTTTCTCCCGTAGTCGGCTTCTCTTAGTGTTGAAGGAGTAACCTGTCCCAGCTTGGCTCAGCATTTTCACCAGAATGGTTCTAAGATTTAAAAATAAGCTATTATAAGCTGAGGAAATAGACTAAAATCAGTCATGGGAGGATGGCACATTTTGAGAACTCTGTATAGTAGTATTAGCTGTGGGACATCATTTAGCCCTAAGAAGGTTCAGTTCTAAGACAGCCTACATTTTCCATAAACCACAATTTCAACGGCTCTGATACCCAAGGTTTGTTTCATTATTGAGTGCCTTGGTAATCGACTAACCAATCAACAAGATAAAACCACATTGTGGGAAAAGACTCAGACTCCCACCACTGAGAAGAAGCAGAAGTCAGGAAGGGGGAAAATACAAAAGTCCTGGTAACCCTAGCTGGCCAGTCAGGAAGTCGTAAAGACGGCTATCTCAACAGAGCCCTGTCTTCCAGGATGTGCAACAGGAGAACAATCAGAAGAGACAAAACAAAAAGACTGGAACTTTTACATTGCTAACATGTAAGACCTTGCTCTCCTTCATATTTCGTTTAACTTACAGTCATCCCAAACATAAAGTTCATGTTTTTCCTCACTAGTTCCTCACTGCCTTTAATACCTTGTACTGTTACTTTTTCATGTGTCTGGCTTCCCTATGCAGACCAGGCTATTTTATTTCTCATCTAGTTCCAAAAAGAGTCTGTAGCATCTACTAATACATTACATATCTTTGCCTCCCTTTCAATGTCCAGCACAGTGCCTCATATATTAAGAGGCACACAATATTTGTTAATTAAGAAAGACAGCAGACATTCATTCAGAAAGATTTAACAAATACCTATTAAGTGCTTACTCTGTGGAATGCACTAGGGAAAATGTGGAGCTCTGTTAGGCTGCCCCTCCCCCCTCCAGGGATCAACAGAATAGTATGGAGGTGAGTTGTATATATGAGGTATATAAGGCAAGACATATTTGATAGATGCTCCAAGGATACAAAGAACATGAAAGGCAGGAGTACCTCCAAAGAAACCAAAGGCAAGGGAGATTCCTACAGAACTCTGAGTGGGGAATTCTAACATAAATAACTGGACTGTGGGAAAAGCAAAATGAATAAAACCTATATGGGAGAAAACACTAACTTACATATTTTTCATTAACTTTCATCCAAAAAATCTAGTTTTATGATCTGTGATGTGTCTTGGGTTGTAAGCAAAGGCTGTTTTAGAATGTTCCTTTTTTTTTTTTTCTGGAAAAGAATTTTCCTATTTTTAACACATAAAATCTTACTTCAGTTATTATCTACAAAATTTATTTTGAGATGCCAGTTTGGTATTTATAGTATCTCTGGTATAGCATGGAATCTTTAATCTGTGCTGTTTTTGAAATGCTTATTCCATGAATGCAAAGGATTACAAAACTCATTAAAACTGACTCTATAGTTCAATCAAATCACAGCTTTTTCAGCCAGATCCCTGTCCTCAGACAAATGGCCCCCAGTCCTCCCTCTGAAGAAGCAGAAATATGGCGGTAATCCAAAGAGAGCATGGGAACCCTAATGACTTGTTTAGGAACAAGACAGCAAGAGTTCCTTCAATTATTTGAACACTCACTTAAGTAAGTCA
The DNA here is from genome assembly GCF_963455335.1 of Martes martes. Lineage (NCBI taxonomy): Eukaryota > Metazoa > Chordata > Mammalia > Carnivora > Mustelidae > Martes > Martes martes. The sequence goes on from NC_137896.1 coordinate 117,576,672, forward strand.
GTTGGGCAGGAGGGGAAATATTTTTTCAAAGAGTTTACAGAGCCAAAACAATTCACCAAGTAAGTAAGCCTCGAACCAACTTTCAGAAAATCAAGACCAAATGCTTAATTTAACATAAGGATGTGTTGGCAATGGCTGGAAAAACAAACCAAACATAAACAAATAAAGTTTAAAAAAAGAAAAGCCTTACTTACTTTGACTTGCTCTTGGCAACTTTCTCGCAGAGAGGAAGATTGAAAGAGAAAAGAAAATATCAACTTATTATCTTTCTTATGCAAAGTTCATATTAATGTCTGTAATAAACAGGTAAGTGATGAAGTATGCAATGGGTTGTCACTCAGGTAACTACTCCCTAGCTTGCAGAGATCCCGCTAGGATTCTAGAAAGAAGACAAAAGATCCAATAAGACCAACACATTCTGGATGCAATGCTTTGCACAATCTCTCTTCAGTTGGACCGGTTACTTTTCAAATCTCTCTAAGATCTGTTCCACATGTTCCTCTTCTACGGTGCAAAATATTTGCCCTGGAACAAGCCACTGGTTTGACAAGTTAACCCATGCAAACTGCAACCACCACCACATCAGGTGGAGGAGGGAAACTAACCTAGAAGTTGGCCTGGTGCAGGGAAGAGAGAGGACCTGGGGAGACAAACACTTCTTTCCCAGCCCAGCTGTACTGACTTAGGGTAAGTTACTGCCCTTCTCAAGCCATTTCCTCATCTTCGGAATTTGAAACGAGTTAACTAAAAATTCTGAGGGTTTTTTTCCCAGTTAGGACATTCGGGAATTGTGCTACCACATCCGTACGGAGGGAGGGGAAAGCGCCCCATTACTGCTGACCAGACTCGACCACCGCTGTCTCGGAACCCACCCGACCAAGAACTAGTGCCGCAGACCCCCATACGCAACCCGCCCCGCAAGGCGCTGCGCCGCGGGGCATGCCGGACGCTGTAGTCCTGAAGGCCTTGGAGAGTAGTAGCGGAAGCCTCCCCGGCCGGCGCGCGCCCTCGGCCCCGCACCGTCCCGACGCCTTCCTCCCGCCCTCGCCGCAGGCCCTGCCGCTGCCCCCATCCCCACTTACAGGTGACCGCGGACAGGAACATGCTGACAACACGCTCGCAGCCTCCTAAACGGGCCGGAGTCGCTCGACAAACAACTGCTTCCGGGGCACAGGCCTGTTCCGGAAGAGAACGTCGAGGAGCTGCCTGGAGCCACGCCCCCCCACCCCCACCCCACCGCCGACGTAAACCTCCCGTCCTGTCGCCACCTGTGTGTTGTGTTCAGCCCAGGCCAGGCATTTTACTTCTGTGGTGCTGGAGGTTGGAGTCCCCTTCCCAAGCAAAGAGAGAGTTTAAAGCGCTCCGGTTCACGCCCCAAGCTCTGCGTCTTATTTCTAGGTCAGAGTTAGGCTTTTCCATACTTGTTTCACTAAATAATGGCCATCACCAGCATTAAAGCCGCAAAAACTTTATGTGTTTCTCAGCTGCTCCAGGCTCCACGACAATCCCATATTTCCTTAAAATGTTGCCTTCTTTTGCCTCTCGCCATCCAACTTCATCTGGTTAAGAGCTGCTCTCAGTCCCTTTGGAGTTAGAAACCCCGCCTGAATACCCCCCATTCCTTAGTCACCTGTTGGATTTCCAAGACGGCACCACCTTGTGCATCTATGTTAACTGCATCCCAGCACCTCGTGCCTGTAAAAGGGGCTGTATAACAGATTTCGGGCGCTCACATAACTTGCCTAATGTCACCGAACCAGTCAATGGCAGAGTCAGAATTCCAACTCAGGTCTTGTCTGATGGCCAAGACTCGTCTTTCCCACCAGACATTGGGACCTACTAGTAATCTGCATCTTCAGTTCTTCATATTGCTCTGCAAGGAACCCGGGCTCTTTCAACACCAAGAACTTCATCTGTAACCTCATTTCCCAATAATCAGGACTTTGGATTTTTTTTCCTAATCTTTGGTTTTGTCTAGATATTAAATCTTACAACCGTGTGAAATAAAATTCAATCTCATGGATTATCATCACAAAAAGTAATAAAATTATTTAAAAGAAAATTTAGCTCTTCAGTACAATATAATTCAACTCTTTTTCTTTTTTTTTTTTTTTTTAATTAGGACTGTACTTGTCCTTAGTACCTTACAGTTTTTTAACCCTCTAATGATTTTTGGTCCTCTGATAACCTGACTCTAACAAATGAGTACCCCTAAGTGCCCAAAACCTTCTTTGCATTGTGCAATTCATCTGCTGATAAAGAGTTTTAGGTGTTCAAGAAGGTCAGGTTTCTTATCTAGGAAATTCCTTTAGAGGATATACAAGAAAAGTACACAGAACTGGAAGTCAAGAAACATGCATTTTAGCCTTTGTTCTGTCCTTTGGAAAGTCTTTCAACTATTCACACCTCAGTTTCATGCTCAGTGGGGCATTTATTCAGTGGTTCTCATCCCTGATGGTATATCAGAGTCACCTGTGGTCTTTTAAAAATCCATTTGCCGGGGCACCTGGGTTCTTCAGTGGGTTAAGCCGCTGCCTTTGGATCAGGTTATGATCCTAGGGTCCTGGGATCGAACCCCGAATTGAGCTCTCTGCTCAGCAGGGAGCCTGCTTCCCCCCTCTCTCTGCCTGTCTCTCTGCCTACTATGTGATCTCTGTCTGTCAATTAAATAAATAAAATCTTTAAAAAAAAAAAAACCATAAAAAAATCCATTTGCCACCACTGAGGCCCAGAGTCTGAATTTTCCCCAAGTTTTCTATAAGAAAAGCATTTCGAACATATCAAAAAGTTGAAAGGATAGTGCAATGAACACACACACTATATGCCCAGTTCAACAAACGTTGACATTCTGCTATGTAGTCTGAAAAATATATTTTATATATATGGTTTTTTGCTAATCTGTGTGAAATTAAGTTGCAGATATCACAACCCTTCACCCCTACACATTTAAGTAGGTATGTGTCAAGACTAAGATTATAACAATAATAGTATTTTCACTCCTAAAAAATTAACAATAGTTTCCTAATATCTAGTCCATACTCAAATTATATTTTATAGCTGGTTTCTTCAAAACCAGTATCCAGTCAATGGATTAAGACAGCTCGCTCTCTCTCTCTCAGAATCTGGCATCCAACTTTTGCCTCCCTCCTTCCTCCTCTCAACAGAAGCCACTCTGGTGAGGGCCTAATGATCTTTACAGTACCAAGCCCCATGGTCAATTCTCGAGCTTTCTGTTACTCAGCATCAGTCAGTATTATTTTACACAGTGGCTCACTCCTTGAAAAAATTCCTTCACCTGGTGTGCAGGTATCCACTCTCTTCGTTCTTCTCTTTCCTCATCAGCAATCCTTTCTCTGTCTTCACCTCACCCACCTTCCAGTGGAGGCATGCCCAGGCCCATGCCCAGGCCCATGCTCAGTCCTTAGATCTCTTCTCTGTCCACACTCATTCCTTTGGTGGTCACAGCTAGTTTGGGTTTTGAAAAATCTAGGGGTTAAGGATTTCTAAATTTATATCTCCAGTCTCAACCTTTCCTCTGGATTCCACATGGGCATATTTAACTGCCTACTTGACATCACATGTCCAAAATCAATTCCCAAACTTGCTCTGTATCTCTAAGACTTCCTCTATATCAGTGTGTGGCAATTCCATTTTTTCAGTTGCTCAAGTAAAAAGCCCAGGAGCCAAATTGTTACCTCTTTCTCTCATGCTGTATATGCAAACAATCAATAAATTCTGTCATTCAAATGTCACCTAATCAGTAAAGCCTGGCCACAGAAGGAAAGGAACACACACACACACAGACACACACACACACTCCCTATTCTCCTTACCTCACTTTACATTTCCCTACACCACTTCTCACCATTTAATATTTTGTGTGCGTATTTGTTGATTTCCTTATTATCTGTCTTTGTCCACCACAATGTAAACTTCCTAAGATAAGGAACTTTGTCTTATTTCCTCACTGCTGTATCCTGGTGCCTAGAACAGTGCCTACCACATATATTGACTAGCTGCTGAATGCATAAATGAATCTGAGATAAGACAGCATCACACAAATGTTAAATTACTATTAAATATGTTTAAATAGCAAACAATGATAAATGTACTAGTCGTTTCAGTGGATAAATTGTACTAGTGGTTTCAGAGTTCAGGAGAATTTATAAGATTGTGGGGGGCTTTGGTTTTTTTTTTTTTGTTGTTGTTGTTGTTGTTTTTGAGAGACAGACAGAGTGTGTACACTGAGCAGGGAGGGTCAGAGGGTGTGACAGAATCTTAAGTGGCTCCATGCCCAGCACAGAGCCTGATGCAGAACTCAATATCACAACCCTGAAATCAGGGCCCTGAGATCACGACCTGAGCTGAAATCAAGAGCCGGACACTTAACTAAGCCACCCAGCCTCCCCTATAAGCTTGTTTTTAAAAAGAGATAGTAGGGTGGCACTTGGCTGGCTCAGTTGGAAAAGCATGTGACTCTTGATCTTGGGGTTATGAGTTCAAGCCCCACACTAGGTGTAGAGATTAAGTAAATAAATTAAAAATTTGGGGGCACCTGGGTGGCTTAGTTGTTAAGCATCTGCCTTCAGCTGGGATCATGATCCCAGGATCATGGGATCGAGTCCCACATTGGGCTCCCTGCTCAGGGGGAAGCCTGCTTCTCCACTCCCCCTACCTGTGTTCCCTCTCTCATAGTGTCTCTCTCTATTAAATAAATAAATAAAATCTTTAAAATAAAATAAAATAAAATATTTTTAAAAGAGCTATCGGGGTGCCTGGGTGGCTCAGATAGTTGAGCATTGGTCTTTCGATCTCTGCTCATGTCTTGATCTCACTGTCTTGAGTTTGAGCCCCACACTGGGCTTTGCACTAGAGTGGAGCCTACTTAAAAAACCAAAAATAAATAAATGAATGAATAAAAAGAGATAGCATATGAACTATTTCTTGAAATTCCTGGACAGAGTAGAAAGGAAGTAATGGCTTTCTAGTCTCATTACTTCAACCTGCATCCACCTGTTATTTACATCTAACACTTTGTTGGCAGTTGGTAAGTGTTAATTACAATGTTTATTAATACAGATGCGATTCATGATTTGGGTTTTGGGGTGGTTTTTTTTTTTTTGCCTGAATTTACATAATGAGCCCTCTGTGCCTCTGTGCCTTATTAAAGTGTAGAATAATTAGAGAATCCCGGCAGCCCAGGTGGAAGGGGTGAAGGCCTTGGGGGAGGGGCGCGCATCTCTGTTATGGGGAGGTGCTGAGTGGGGGAAAGATACAGCTGTTTCACCTGGATTCTCAGCCCAGGAAAGCAGGTGGAGGAGAACATTTATTTATTCTCGCAGAGCTTTAGACATAGTGTCTGTGTTACACCAGTTAATCTTGCATTCCCAGGGCTTAGCACTGGGATTCAGACCCAAGATCTAGAAGCTATTCCCCTCCTCCTCTACTGTTCCGAGAGGTCCCTGACTGCCCATTGTCCAGACCACTATCATACCTATGACCCACCTGACTTATGGCTGGGAAGTACAGCCACTATTCTTATCTACAGGGTCAGTCACTTATTCCAGGGCCCTGGGAACAGGGGCGGGGTGGGAAGGGAGGCTCTACGGGAGAAGGCCAGGGCTCCCTGCAAAAAGCCGGCACCCTCCCAAGCACAGACACCCCCAGGCAGATAAGACGGATCCACAGTTAGCTCCTTTGCCTCAACAGCTTAGCATTACACCAGAGACTTCCTGAGGGAGCAAGACTAAAAGCTGGCAAGACCTGAGGGCACCAGCTGGGTTCAATCTGTGTGGTGGGTGTCCTCAGGTTGGCATTGAATGGCCTCCGTAATCTAGCTTCAGCCTCCTGATTCAGTCCCATCTCTCTTCACTGGGGCCTGCTGGGTCATCAATCCCTTTCTGGATGAAGTCCACTCCCTCTCCCACCCCACATGTCCCTCCACATATCCCTCTCAGAGCACTTCTCATGCTTCCCTGCACTCCTCACCGGTCTGCTTCCCCGCACTGGCATGTAAGTCCCTTGAAGACCAGAGCTTCTGAATCTCCGCAAGTCATCCCTCTAAGCCCCCAGGCAGGAGCTCCTCAGGTGGCTGCCCTACTCGCTTTGGCAAATACGACCTGAGCACCCTCGGGCAACATGCCTCCAGCCATCCTCTGTCTCTTCAATCTTCCTTCCCTCCCGAGGTCCATCCCAAGGCCGGCAGAGTGGGAGGAACTTGGGAAGGAATAGAAGCAAAGGCACCGTGTCTACACACTGGACAGCGAGCATCCTCCTGGGGCTTGAGTGTGTGAAGAAGTGATGGAGAGGAGCCGGAAAGGATGGCCGGAGCTAGGTCACGAAGGAACCAGGATGTTGTGGTTGGGAGTCAGGATTTTGCTGGGTGGCGGTGGGGAGTTAAGGGATGTGATCAGACCCCTAGAGTGGCAGAACCTGAAATCACATGGTTTTCCTTGGCAGCTGGGAGAGGTAGGGACTCTCCCATCCCTCCAACCAGAACACTCCCAAGGTCCTCTTCACTTGCAAAGCAGCACTTTCTCTCCTCTGCATATTAATGCCTATTTATTTAGTTAACACAAGCATTTGGTATTTCCTTAATAATTGGTAAGCTCTTCCTGTTTATCTATTATCTTTGACCAGTTCCCTGAGCCTTTTCTGGGGGGTGGGGAGGCGGAAGGTGCCATAGACACCTTTGAGCATCTGATAAAAGCAATCGCTTAGCTTTTCCAGGAAATATACTTACCCAGAAACAATTTTCCCTGGACTTTCAGTCTAGGTTGGGAAGCCCCAACCTTGGCTGCACATAAATTACTGATGCCTACCTCCCACCCTGAGTTTTTAATTTAATCGGTCTGCATGCAGTCCAGACATCGGGTTTTTTTAAGCTCCTTAAGAGATTCTAATGTACACTCAAGATTGAAAAGGACTGGGCTAGGGTATGTGGATGCTGAGCTAAGACCCTAATCTTAGACCATGAGCTCCGAGCATGTCCACGCAACCTCACATGGTGAGCAGCACCTCCCCGAGTAGGGTGAGGAGGGGAGAAAGTGGCCAGTCTGGAAGAATGAGGAAGTCTTGAAGCTGTAAGCCAAGAGAGGACGTGCTCACTTACATTCCAGAAGGCTGCAGGACACTTAGCAGAGACGCTGAAAGGGAAGACAAAGAGTTGAAAGTTCAACTGCCTTCTTGAAAGATGGATGGAAAACCAGAGGACAACACCCTTGCCACCCACATATTTCACCTGCCCCCAAGAAGAGCCGCAAACATTATCAAAAGGCTGACAGAAACGGTCTTTGGGGAAGTCAACCAATTAAATGTGTGGTTTCGTTGGTGGGAAACGTGGGTGGGGAGGGTGTGGAGGTTTAGAGGTAATGGGCTGAAACTCACCGCTGAAAGAGGGAAAGATTTGGGTCAGGGTCAAGGAGAGGCATTTCCTGGTGCAGGGTTGCAGTAGGAGGAGAACTGCGCATGTGCTGAAGGCCAGACTCGGCCATTTGTAACCACAGACCCTGGACAAGAACCTGGCCTCAGTTTCTTATCTGGGACTTGTGTGAGGGTAACTTCAGAGGAGCACATGATCTCAGATGATTATCATCAGGTCACCTCTAAGGCTTTTTCCAGTCTCGTGAAGCTCAGACATTGTCCTCCGAAAATGCTTTGGAGGTTTTCAAACCTGGTATCCATCAGAATCACCCAGGGTGCTCACTGCCAGGTGATACACCTCAGTGGGTAGAGGAACAAGACCCACAGGGATTCTGGAACTGTCACGTGTGGCTTCTGATGTTGCCTGTGCTTTGGGAATCACTGCTCTAGACTGTTGTTTCTCAGCTCCTGGGGCTCTTGTTAAAGGACAGATTCTGAGCCAGTAGGTCTGAAGGAAGGCCTGAGAATCTGCATTTCTGTCAAATTCGTAGATGGTGCTGATACTGCTGGCTGTATATCCTTGCCACTCAAAAGCGTAAGCCGAGCAGCATCATTTGGAAGCTTGTTAAATGTTCACAGTCTCAGGTCTCACCCAGACCTAGTGAATCAGAATCTGCATTTTAACAAGGCCCCCCAGGTGACTTGCATGCACATTAAAGTTTGCGAGCTATTGTTCTAGAAGTGGCTCACTGACCGGAAGTCACTAAAATTCAGGACAGAATGGTAGGACAACACTCAGATTCTTAAAATGAAACACAAGTCAGAGAGGGGCAGGGATTTCCATCTGTTTTGTTACTGCCATACTTGTGGGCCTGGTGCAGAGCAGGTGCTCAGTCAATATTTATAAAGTGAATGGACAAGGGAAGAGTCCAGCTCCTAGAGCCAGGAACCACCATGACTCGATGGTAACTACTAGGGCCAGGCTCTGTCTAGGCCTCCTCCCAGGACAAGATTGATCCCGATGATGTCACAGAGCAGATCTCTGGCCACAAGAGACACGAGCATGTTAAACTGTCTCTTCTGTGGAGATTAACAGGCAACAGAACAATGAAACCAGAAAAATACACCGGCCTTCTTAAGTAGGTCTGCTAGAGGAATTGGGGACTGCATCAACAACCTGGGGGTGGGGAGGGAGGGACAGGTGGCCAGAGAGGCCTCAGGTCCAGAAATATCTCATCTGGGCTATAGGAGTAATTCCATGAAGCTGCCTGAAACATGTTTGTTATGGGTGGAATTTGGTTCACTCGGGATCAATTCAATTACTCTCCTATTTCCTCTGCTCAAAACAGATGTCGTTAAGATGCATGCCGGGGTCAAAGGCAACCAGTGTGGCTCTGTGGGTTAAGGCCAAATTCCATGTGCTATATACGTAGGTTGGGCGAATGTTACGTCCTACAAAGAACAAACAGAATTTGTTATTAACTAGCCTTGGAGGAATGGATCAATAACTCCTATCTGAAGTGACTGTTATTCCTAGTCTTCCGGGGTGCCAGTCGAGAAAAGAAAACGTTTCTGTTTGTTACTCCTGTGTGTAGCGTTATCCGGACTTTCTGGATCACTCTGACAGTAGCAGTTAGGACTTCCGTAAGGTAAATTCATTCTCTGCCCTAGCAACAGACTGGGCTGAAGATTTCTGATAGATTCCTCAAACCACCAGTCCCTTTTCCCTAACGATTGTTGTAAATATGCTATGAACACAAAAGAATGCTTTTTAAAGCAGTGTTGTTTTTCTCAGGCCGCTTCATTTGCTTGATTCCCACAAGTAAACTGGGTGAATAGTCACTGTGCATTCCTAAGCGTTCATCTCCCTCTGCCTTGGACTGGATCCCACATTTAAGGCAAAATGAAATGACCATATTAATGGCCATACCAGTCATGGCAGAGTTCCCATGAATAACTGTTTTCAGAAGAATAATTTTCCATCACTGCTTCCTCCCCACTAACCTGATCCTCACCCTAATTTCTAACTGCCCCAATGAGCCTGGTTCCACAGAGGGACAGTGTGTCTGCCACTTCTCCAAGGGCTTTGAAAGATGGTTCCTGGGTGCCTGGGTGGCTCAGTTGGTTAAGCACTTGCCTTCGGCTCAGGTCATGATTCTGGGGTCCTGGGATGGAGCCCCGCATCGGGCTCCCTGCTGAGCAGGGAGTCTGCTTCTCCCTTTCCCTCTACCCCACCCCCTGCTCATGCTCACACACTCTCTCTCTCTCAAATAAATAAATAATATCTTTTTAAAAAAAAGAAAAAGGAGATGGTTCCTGCCCAGCACACAGTCCCCCAAGTTGCCAGGTGCATGTGAGGCGGGAACAAAACTTAATCAGACATTGTACTCCCTGGCTACCAGACAAGCGATTTAAACTCATGTACTCAATGGTCCTGCAGTAAACCGGTGTGAGTGTACCGTTGCACGTTTCTTGGCTTGTGAAAAGGACTCACTAATGAATTCCCCTTTAGTTTGGAATAGCACCCAATGGCAAGTCACCAAAGTCATGCAAATTCCATCTTTTCAAGACATTTTTGAATGGGTCTATGTTTCTTTTTGTTGACTAAGAGAGACAGCGAGTTGTCATGTTCATAAAGATGACCTAACTTGAGCTTCTGTGGTTTGGGATCCTGCCTGCCTGTATTTCACCCTGTTTTGCCTCCAAGGCAGGAGCCTAGAGTCTCATAGCCAAGAGATTGTGGTTAGTTTCCTGGCCTCTAACCGAGGTGGGGACACACCTGCACCCCTGAGGGAGGGAGAGCCTGTGGAGGGTCCATGAGGCCAGGGCTGAGTCATTCACCCAAGAGACATGTCAAACGGCATTAGAACATCAGTTTGGCATTTAAGGAGCAAGAAGCCACAGAAAAATTCTTCTGTATGTTAACGATCTAGTCCATTTTTAAACTAAACCAAGAAAAGAAGTTAAAGTTTGGTGTCACCTTACCCCAGTACTGAGGTTTACTCTTCAAGTGAAATCACCCCCAAAAGAAACCTCAACTTCACCCACAAATCTGAGGGAGGTGGAGGTAATATATCCTCCCATGGGTCCTTCTCTATGACTCCCCACACTTCACAGTGCTGTTCTAAGCCCATGCAAACTCAGAAAACACCACCGTAAGCCAAGGTCTTACATTTTTCCACCCGAACCAGTTTCCTCTCTCAGAAAATTACTCGAAATGCAAGTTGAATAAATCTGAGCCTCCCCTATGGAGGTCCATCTTCATGTGGTATCCTATTCAAAGGAAACACAAGTTGGGGCACCTGGGTGGCTCAGTTGGTTAAGCGCCTGACTCTTGATTTTGGCTCAGGTCACAATCTCAGGGTCATGAGATCAAGCCCCGCATCAGGCTCCGTGCACGATGGCGTCTGCCTGAGATTCTTTTCCCTCCCTCTCGCTCTCTGTCCCTCCCCCAACTAGGGCTGTTGCCCTCTCCCCCTTTTTCTAAAAATAAATAAATATTTTTTAAAAAACACAAAAGCTGAATTCCAAATGCCTTAAAAAATGTAAATTTTGGCTAAGCTTCTTGAAGAAGGGGCCATTTTTCTCAAAGTTCCACTCAAGAGTTACACCCAGCCCATTCTTTCTCCAGAGAGTAGCTTCGCACTTTTTTCTACGTAAATCAATCCAGCCTCTGTGATTCTCATCGTCCTTCCTCCTAGCCATCACCTTAATCCAGCCACAAGAATGGGAGGCCAGGGGCGCCTGGGTGGCTCCGTGGGGTAAGCCTCTGCCTTCGGCTCAGGTCATGATCGCAGGGTCCTGGGATCGAGCCCCACATCAGGCTCCCTGCTCAGCAGAGAGCTCTCTCTCTCTGCCTGTCTCTCTGCCCACTTGTGATCTCTGTCTGTCAAATACATAAATAAAAACTTAAAAAAAAAAAAAAAGAATGGGAGGCCACGCAGCTCAGAATCCTCCCGTAAAAGGCTGGAAGGGAAGAAAGACTGCAACTACCGGGGCCTCAGGGGCTTAGTCCCAAAAGTAAGAATGGGGAACCAGAGCAAAAGGATGTGGAGAACACTATGAGAACCTGAGGGACCCCCTCCATCCTCAAGACGGCAGTCCTCCGAATGGGTTGGGTTCTGGGCTGGGTTCTGGCATGGCTGCCCTGATGTCCACCAGCACATGGAAGGCCAGCTGTGAAATCCTCAGGACCCTCCACGGAGTCCTGGGAAAACTCTGCCCAAACAGGCATGGTCAGAGCAATCTGCATGTGTCTTCCTCTCTGGGAAGAGCTTTTCAAGGATTCAGGTTTCGATGTAAAATGGTATGCAGCCAAAAGAGAAAAACGGGTTCTCATCACGTTTGATTTTCATTCCAGTAAGCCATTTGAAATGAAGGAGGCAAAGTCTTTCCAAAGATGTTTTCTATGATTCAGAATAATTGGGTCCAGTTTAATTTGGTGCACGATGGAGTTAAAGAGCTACATGGCTGCTTCAAGTGTGTTTTGCAGTTCCCAGCATCACTAATTAGCTCCACAACATAAAGGTTAATGAGATAAAACATCTATAAATCAAGTTGATGGCTAATTCAAGAAGAAAGCCCCCAACTCCTGCTACACTGTGATAACACTATAATTTCACTCTTTCAGGCTATTTATTCAATTAAATTTGATCATGTGTGAAGATAGACAAATGTATAATTATAAAATTCATATTTAAATTATAAACTACCTTGCCCAAAGCTCCTTTCTAAATTTAGTTATTCAATACCCACGAGAAAATAAGTCGATTATTAACTATTATCAGCATTAATCAAACTGGAATTAACTAATTTGATGAGAGGGTTAGTAGTGACCCTTCCCAAAGAGCGAAAAACAAAGTCCAGAAAATAAAAGTGTGGATTTATTTTATTGACTAAAGTGATAAGGCAATTTGGTATTTAGAGAACATTCTGGTGAATCCTTTTGTAATTTGAAGGATTCTGTCCAACTTAAATCCTCTGTATAGGTGAGTTTTTCAGGTGGTTATGAGAAGGGGGAAAAAAGCTCAGAGTCAGGGGAACAAGGTTAACATCTCAACCACTTACTAGCTCCGTGGCCTTAGGTTACTTCAATACCTGCGCCTCAGTTTCTGCATCTGTAAAAGGGGATAATAATAGACTTTTTCATGGGTCTGAGGACAAAATGTGATAATTCATGTGTATCACTTAGCACAAGGCCTGGCACATAGTAAATGCACAGTAAATTATGATGATTATGAGTCATGTAGGGCCTAACTGTACTTAGACTTTACTTCTTGAGCCTTGTGCACAAAATGTGCAGCCTCGAAGCATGAATTTAATAGGACGAAGTTCTTTGCCATTTGTCATGAAGGTATAGTTACTCGTTATCGAGCTAGTTTGAGTGCAGTATTTAGCAATTTTTCCTTTTGTCAGGGACTTGACAAAAGACTTGATGCACCTTGGTTTGTTCCCCTTGCAGACTTGGGTTTGTCCAAGGTGTGCAGATCCCCAGGACATGGGCAAGCAGCCTGGAGTCTTGTTGATATTTGACACAAGGGGTCTTGAATAGAAATGGCATTCCTTAGGCCGTTATTTTGAGACTTTAGCTACATAGGAAATTTCTAGATCTTCTGACACTTTCTGAGCCTCCTCACCGAACCCACTTCCTCAGAAGAGCACGGAGAGCACATTCTTAGAATAACTATCTTACTTCCGGATGTCCCCACTGGGTGTGCGTGCGCCTGTGTGTGTGTGTGTGTGTGTGTGTACACACACACATACGTGCACATTTCTAGCAGGCAAGGATGTTCGCTGCAGGTTAGAGCACCGCAGGTGAATTGATGTGGGGAGACTCTAACACATTAGTATCAACTATTGGCTCTGACAACCAGAGAATAAACTCCATTCCAGGAGAAAGAGTCAAGGAAGAAGAGGAAGCTGAAACCCCACAGAGAGCCGAGCCTCACAGCTGCAGCCCAGGTGGACCTGGCCCCGCTGACCTTTGCTCTGTCTTCGAAGAACCACACAGGCTTGCGTCTGTCCCTCCTCTATTGCATCAGCAGCAGCCCATCCGCCCTGCCCCTCCTCCCCACCCTGCTTCACCCCGCCCTGGGAAGTGGTAAGGAGGATGAAGTAACAGCCTGTGAGGCAAGCACTCAGGCAGGGGGGAAATCTGGCTCATTCCTTCCAGCCAGGCCCCACCCAACAGGCGCTCCTTAAACTTGAGTCCACAAAGAACAAGTGCCCAGCTGGCCCACAGTTCTCCCCGCTGTCCTTACACTACAAGTGCTCCCTTCTAGCTCCACTTGGGCATGGGTGGGGTCATGGGCAGGACTTCGAAGCCTTCTGTTTGAGCCAGGGTGGGCTCCAGGATCTCAGAGTCTTAGAGCTGGGGAAACTCAGAGGGCATCTGAATCAATATTTTACTTTTACAGATGATAAAAGTGAGGCCCAGGGAAGTAACGTGATTTGCCTGGGTGGGCAGGGCGCACAGTAGATTGCATCAGCTTATTCTGACTATGGCCCACACCTCTTCTCTCCCCCACGACCTCAGAACAGCTAAAGAACCAAGTGTTCAGACTCCAGACTTGGCCAATCTTCGGAAGGAAGACAGCACCAGAAATTAATGTTCAGAAGTCACATAAGCTGGCAGGTAAGATGCTTAGAAGATTCTAGGATTCTAAGGTGAGGTTGACATACATTCTGAACATATGCAGAAGAGGAGGAGAGGGAGATCGCACAGGAGAACAGGCCAGTAGGAGGCTGAGCTGGGGCAAGAACAGATGGTGAGGGAGAAAGAGGGACCCATTCTGGAGCAGTCCCAGTGAGATGAGCCTATGCCTGGGTCTGCCCGGGGACCTCAAGCCCCCTTCATCCTGGGAAGTGCCAGGCCCACTGAGAAAGATTGGCAGGTTCCAGATTGCACTTCCACTACCAGGCCCACTTTCCTGGACTCAGAACAGGGGACAAAAAGAGCATCCATCAATGAAGGTGTTAACGTGGGCCTCCAGGGAACTGGGTGGAGATCAGGAACTACTGACCATGTGTTCTGACTTAAAGAGTACATTAGGAGCTATAACTGCACACAAATTCACACACATATTGCTTTAAAAAAAAAAAACACTTTATTTAGGTATGATTGACATACAGAAAAGCTAAAAATACTTCATGTATACTTGATGAGTTTGGAGAACATACACATTCTTTACTAACCTGTAATTCCACTGATGCCCAATCTAGGAGGTAGCCAGCTTCCCTGAGCCACTTGCAGCCAAGGAGTACAGCTTTGGGGAGCTCCTGTCTTTTCTGGGGCCCTCTTTAATAACCACCTTCTTCGGCTTTTAACCTAAGGACTGGGGCAACACCTTATATCCTGCATTTTAAGCTTTCCTTGAACTCTGGAAAACTCCCACCTGAGTTTGTGAGCATGATACTGATTTGCTAGACACTTGGGCTGTTTATCTGGCACATGTGATTGTGTTAAAGGTGACACAGTATTTGACCAGCTGTACTGCCCACCTTCTGATAGCCCCTCTGGACTCGAGAGGTCAGCCTCGTTCTCTTGCAGACCGCCCATCCTCTTGATTCAGGGATCTACTCTTACGGTGCAATTACTTCTCTCAAATTTTCATAATCATCTCAAAGAGGCAAGAAACAACCTTCCTTCTTTTCAGCCTGATGTAGAAAGATCTTCCAGCAGCCAGTAAATGCTGGGGGCTCCAGGTAGGGCCCTCAGGACCAGAGGATAGGGCTTCCGTGTGAGAGCCTCTGAGTTTGGCAACCCCGTGGAAAGGAGTCGGAAAAGTACCCATGCTCCCTGGGGAAACAGGAAGATGATCCTGTGAGCAAGAGGGTCTGGCAGAGTCACAGTGGGGAAGCAGGTAACAGGAGAGAGGGATCAGGGAAAAGGCCCACTGGAAGGAGCCCCAGACAGTGGAGGGAGGTCCAAACCAATACCATCGGATGGGTTTCTATTTTTTTGCCTAACAAAGTTTCATGAGTCGACTCAAATGTTTGCTCTGACTTTCTGCCCCTAAGGAGGAAGAAGGTAGCTCGTCCAAGGATTTGGAATTGGGGGCGTTGATTTCCAAGTATGGGAAAAATCCATTAAAAATGAGCACTCACACTCCGTCTTCATTTCCTCATACTCTGTCTTCATTCTATTCCTAGCATAGACAACATGGAATTCCAAAGAAGGAGAGCTGAATAACAGAACATAAAGGGAAATTTGAGACCAGCTAGTCAACATCCTCATTTCACAGATGAGAAAACTGAGACCCAGAAAAGTCCTCAGAATCATTCAGCTAATAACTGTAGAACCGACTTCTGGGACTAGAACTCTGTCTCCTAACTCACTCTGTTCCTTTTTTTCCCTTCTACCTGTCCCATCCCAGCTGCCATGACAGCTTAGGGGTGAAAGTTTGCCTTGGAGCGCCCTCCTCTGGCTCTGGCTCTGGCTCTGGCTCTGGCTCTGGCTCTGGGCTGCGGGTACAATCATGATGTAGGTCCGGGTTCTTGAACTTGAAATGAACCATGCAACAGAATCACCTGAAGGGCTGTTGAAACAGATTGCGGGTCTGTCCTAGGAGTTTCTGATTCAGTAGGTCTGGGGCAGGGCCCAACAATTTGCATTTCCAACAAGATCCAAGGTGATGCTGATCTGCTAATTCAAAGACAACTTATTGAGAATCTCTGGTGTAGGCAGAGATCTTGTGGCTCTTGCAGCCAAAAGACCTGGGTTCAAGTCCCAGCTTTACTCTGTATGCACTGTAACCTTGAACAATATTACTCAATCTCCTGGCATCTCAGTCTCTTCATCTTATGATGGTAACTATAATAACCACTTGGAGAGTTCATGTATAAAATAAATAAATCTGATGTAAAACTACCTGAGGATTGCTGTACAGATGCTGTGTGAATACACAGACTCACCCACATGGCCCTCGTCTGGAGAGATGGTACTGTGGGCCAGGGGAGGCCCATGGTGACAGAGTGTTGTCCTCTTAATGCCACTCAAAAATACCACAGACCCGGCAGAAATGGTGTTCATTCTTACACAAATATTGCCGGAGGAATTATTAGCCACCCCCCCCCAACTGGATTTACACAGGTGAATGACAGTCCCTGCCCCAAGGCGCAATAAGAGGAAGATAAACATGCAAATCCTAATAATTACTTACTGGGTGATGAGCCAGGGAAGGAACCCTATGCCTTGGAGCGCAGGGCATCCAATCCTTTCTGGGAAGTCAAGCAAGATTGGGAGGCATCTGACTTTTGAATAGGGTCTTGAAGGATGAATAGGAGTTCTTTAAGAAGTGGGGGGGCACTCCAGGCAGAAGAAATAGCATATGCAAAGTGGTCCT
The DNA here is from genome assembly GCF_963455335.1 of Martes martes. Taxonomy (NCBI): domain Eukaryota; kingdom Metazoa; phylum Chordata; class Mammalia; order Carnivora; family Mustelidae; genus Martes; species Martes martes. Next base: position 117,593,378 of record NC_137896.1, read on the forward strand.
AGAGGCATGGAAATGCGTAACATCTTCAGGGGAATAACAGTAGTTCTATGTAGCTAGAGCCCAGCGGGTCTGGGGAGAGAGAGCACAAGAGGGGATTGGCAAGGGAGGCTGAGGCAAGATTCTGCAGATTCCTGGATGCCACGCTAAGCAGTTTGGATCTTATCATGGGTCTGGTGGGAAGTCACTAGAAGACACCCACCTTCTCCTTGGAGGATTCCTTGGGGGAAAAAAATCCCTAATGTATCTCCAAGATGAAAATTTATGAGCCAAGGTACTTCATCAACCTCTGCACCACCAATGCCTCTGAGCATCCCCTGCCAGGAAGCCAAGCCCAAAAAGGCCTCCCGAACTGGGTGGGGGCCCTTGGGAACTGAGCTCCCCTGGAAGCCACAGGAGCCAAGGAGCTGCCTCTTACCTCTTACCTTCATCAGATAGGCGGCACTTTCCCAAGATTTCCTCATTCCCTCTCCCCTTGGGTGTGGAGTCACTGGGAGAACAAAAGACTGTTATCTTAAGCTAAGAAGCCTCGGGAGGGGAGGAGGGCGGTGTAGGCGCTGGTGGGGTGGGAGGACTGGCGCTTGAGCAGCGCTGAAGCAATCCGGGAAGAGCCCAGTGCAAACCGACACCTGGGTAGCAAGCCCCTGCCACACTGACCTCACTGAGCTACAGAGAGTTTCGGAGCAGGAAGAGCGCGGAGAGGTCGTCTACTCCAGCGCCTCCTTTACATTCCGAAGTGGCTGGAGATCCCGGAGCTCCCTCTCCGCATCTGACTCCAAGATTTAAAGCCCCAGGCTTGGGAAAAGTGGTGGTTTCTTTGGCCACTGGCCTGCTGCCCCTCTCGTGAGTCTCTCGCATAGTCCCCAGCCAGCCAAATCCCTGCCCCCCTTTCAGAGTCCGTCTTGTGTCCAAACAAGCAGATAGCGGAGCGGAGCGCGCAGAAGGTGGGTGCTGCTGTTTCTGGAACCAGCTATGGCAAGGAAAGGGGCCAAGCTGCTATTCAGAATTGCATGGGCTGGGGTTTTTATACTGGTTCCTCTATCTCCAGCGGAGGGGGAAGCAGATTGCTAAGGCGGGAATAATCCCTTTTGTTTTCAGGAAAATACTTTAATAGGTCTTTGGGTTACGCAAGGATAAAATTCAACTTATTCTGGAAAAGAGACAAAGCAGTTCGGTACAATGTGAAGCTACAGGCCCTGCATCATAATTGTAGAGGGTAGTTTTCCTTCGGAACGAACGGGCATCTCTTCAGGGTTTAGGGGGAGTTTTGTTAAATGCTGCAGCCTGGACTTAGCTGTGCTTTGGGGAGTCGTGGGAGGGGCCCCTATGGGCTGCGGAAGAGAGAAGGACTGAGCTCCTGGCCAGCAGGGAGGGCCTCCCAATCAGTGTGGGATTCCCAGGAGGCCTCACAAATCCTGGAGGAGGAAAGCCAGGAAAGGCCTGAGCCAGGACCTGGGCTGTTCCTCTTCTGGTGGGGGTTGTGATCGCTTCCTCTCTCTGGCAGGGCTACTGAGACCATCAAAGCCCTCCCCAAACCCACGGAGCTCTTTCTGAAAAGACCACAAAGTCATGTAAAACTGGCACATCCACCCCCAGACCCCTGCCACAGCCCACCCAGGGCGGAGTAAGAACCCCTCTGTGAGAGCAGAGCCTCCCCACCTTTCAACTCGGTTCTGCTAGTAGCCCCAAGGTCTGGTGGGACGTGGACAAAACCAGCAGAACCTTTGAGTTGCTAAATGTTTTACTTTAAAAATTTTTCTTTTTCCTCAATAGTTTGATAAGGTAAAATACTCTATTTTGAGAAAGTTGTTCTAGGAAACTGGATTATCGTGAGATTAAGGATGCATGTCCTGCCAGGCATAGGGAACCCGGTTTAAGGCAGTAACCAAAGGAAGGAATAAATAGACATTTGCGGGTTAAAGCACTTCTGTCTTACATTAGTGTAAAAAATTACATTAATCTATTATTTATATGAATATATTGTAAAGATGACAAATATATTACTATATTACTATGTATATAGCATAAATATATTATAAATAACTAAAAACAGTAATTTATAACAGAAAAATCCATGTTAAATATAATACACTACTTTATAGAAAATATAAATAATATGTAAGAGGTAAAAGCCATAAATATCACCAGTTATCTCACCACTAAAAATTAATCGACATTAACCATTTCAGAATACTCCTTCAGAGCTTCCTCTATGCATATAAACAAATTACTAGATATACTGAACATTCACCTACACTTATTTTACAATCCCCATAAAAAAAGAATATGCTTCTTTTTCAATACTTCTAGTAATAATCCCAGAGCCAACTCTCATGGGCCCAGCTCAAGACTTGTACCTATCCCTGAATCTAGACCCTACAAAAGCCAATTTAATGTATAAGATAGTTTAAGTGAATGTATACTTTTTTGAGTTATAATTAATGGATAAATGAGACCGTGTATGTGGAAGTTCTTTGCACATGTAATTATGAAGATCATTGATTATAAACATTATTATCACCACCCTTTCCCCATCCTTCTTCTTCCTTTCTCCTTGCTTTATCTCCTTTTCTGCTTTCTCCCCATCCCACGAAGTCCCCATCACATCTGGATTAACTAGGCTGTTAATCCAGTACCAAGTACCAAGTACCATTTATAGTGGTGTTTCCTTGGGCAATGTGGTATGTGGGAACACACCGTTAAAAGGATACCTCCATCTCTCATTGCAGTCAAAGTGGCTTCTGAGAACTTTGTCTGGAGTGAGGAAAAATGTGGAGAACATAGCTCCTCTCTCCCAGCAAAAGCAAGCCCTGCCTTTTACACTGTCTACTAAACCATTTAGGGCACAGATTTTGGTAGAATAAGAGTTTGTCACTCAGGGAGTACCTACGATGAATACATTTTTTGGTCAGTGGACCTCCAGAAGGACATTTCAACTGGAGAAAAGCCAGAGAAAAACAACCACGATGACTCAAAGCCTAGAGAGGATATCAGTGTGAGAACTGGCATTTTAGTTTGGCAAATTAAAAACGGGGAACGGATCAGGGACTATAAGAACAAAGTGACATAAAGTCCTTTATGGAGTTTTAGGCACTCGAAGTAAATAGTCTGGGAACAATTAAAATGAATTCCTACTTTAAAAAATGGGTGGTTGACAAGACAGGTATACTGGAATTGAGTGAGTAAATAGCTGATAGATAGTGGGAGTCAGATTTCTTATTTCTGGAATTTATATTTATAGATAAACATGGGGAGAAGGCTAAAATGATCCAGTTAATGAATTAGAGTTGAAGACATCAGTGGGAACCCATGCTTAACTTAATATAGAAATAGTTACATATGGAAATATTTATAGATATGTGTACATCTATTTCCTTGATATGTCAGCTGAGAAGACCTAGGGAGAATGACATCCCCATAGAAATAAGCATATCTAGCACCAGACTGTGTTGTTTTTTTTTTAAGATTTTTCTTTATTTATTTGACAGACAGAGATCACAAGTAGGCAGAGAGGCAGGCAGAGAGAGAGGGGGGAAAGCAGGCTCCTCGCTGTGCAGAGAGCCCGATGCGGGACTCGATCCCAGGACCCCGAGATCATGACCCGAGCCAAAGGCAGAGGCTTAACCCACTGAGCCACCCAGGCGCCCCCAGACCGTGGTTTATAATGCCACTCTCCAATAAAAGGACTAGGTCACCTTGGAGAAATGGTTGATTCTAGAACTGGGGCAGGAAATATGCAGGATGATCCAGAAGCATCTAATAGTGTCAGGAGGTAAGGCAGTACCCCAGAAGTCCACAATGATGGGGGAGGTGGAGAGAAACCCAAAAGGACACAGTTGAAAGAGCTCCCAATGGCCAAAGCTGGAATAATTTGAGAAAGAAAATAAAGTAGCATTGTATTGTAATCCAAAGTATAAAATAAATATCCATGAGTCCATACTGATATGAATAAGTAAGTCAATTAGGAAGAACAGATAACATCTCACACACAGAACAATTCCAAATAATTTCTGTTGTTACCTAACTCCCCACCCCTTAACTGTGGGCTCCCCATAGTGACTTCCTTAAATAGAGGACAATTTGGAAAGGAGTGAGGCAGGATGTAACTCTACAGTGTAGACACATGTTAAATACTAGCTTAGCCAGTTGATCAAGGTCAACATCAATAGTAATAAGTCATGTTGATAAGTATGTACCCTTGATATGATGTGACAGAATGGCACTTCACCTCAGTGGTCTTCCTCCTAAAAAATCCATAACCCAAGTCTAATTGTGAGAAAAGCATCAGACAAATCCCAGTCAAGGTGCATTCTACAAAATGACCAATACTCCCCCAAACTGTTAAAGCCATCAACAACAAGGAAATTCTGAGAAACTGTCACAGCCTTGAGGAGCCTAAGGAGACATGACAACTAAATAATGTAGTATCCTGGATGTGATCCTGCAACAGAAAAGAAGACATTAGGGAAAAGCTAAAATACCTAAACAAAGTTTGCACTTTGTTAATAATGAGGTATCAATATTGGTTCACTTATTGTGTCAAATGTATCATACTAATGCAAGATGATAGTAACAGGAGAAAGTGGGTGTGGAGTATATGAGAATTCTGTGCCATCGCGGCAATTTTTCTATAAATCTAAAACGATTCTAAAATAAAGGTTTTTTTTTTTTTAAGTACCTAATTGTATCATGCACCACAATGTTCACACTGATTATTTTTGGGTGGTAGGTTCATGAATGATTGCTTTATTTTTTTAAAGGATTTTATTTATTTATTTGAGAGAGAGAACAAGAGCAAGAGAAGGGACGGAAGAACAAGCAGACTCCCCACTGAGTGGGCAGCCCAATGTGGGCTCCGTCCCAAGATCCCGGAATCCATGACCTAAGCCAAAGTCAGATGCTTAACCTACTGAGCCACCCACACATCTCCATGAATGCTTGATTTACTGTGCTGTTCCAATTTTTCTACAATGTACTATTTATAAATTCTATAAACATTTTTTTAAAGTTGTATGAACTTCTAGTTGGACAACAAATTAATAATATGCCTTTATCTCCTCTCCCTCCACACACTCACAACATTTTTTTTTAAGTATAGACCTATGAGAATACAGAGAATAGAAGTGAGGACATTAGTGGACAAGAGAGTTAGTTCAGCAATTTGAGGATGATTGACAGTGGCTGGAAGAGAGGTAACTGAGGCAGTAGGGTAAGTAAAACTAAGAGTCAGAAGGGCCTGGAGAGGGAATTGATGGTGATAATGAAGCAGATTCTACCCACAGATCCCAGAGAGATGGGGAACCCAGAGGCAGCAGGTTTTGCAAGAAGTGGGTTTGAAGCATGAGCTAAACACTAGAGATTTGGTTGAAAAAGATATGTGAAGAAAGAACATCTCCAGATGCCCTCTTAATCCCATACAGTCAGGGAACTATGGCCCTACCAGAGAAGGGTTGTTTTTTTTTCCTCTAGAAAAATTAAAACAAAGCACCTCCAAGTTCAGTGACTCCACCAACAGTAGAAGGGCAGCTGCCTGGCTGACAACAGGGAAATCAAGTGTAAGTTCACACGTTAATATTGGGGCCCTTTGGCAGACTCCTTCCATTACCCCATTCCCAGAAAGGGACAGTTAAGTATATGTCCCCTGGGTAGACGACTGGAGGATTCTTCACTGGAAAACACTTACTACCTCCAGAGAGAAATCCTCTAAATAATAACTTTTCATGATCTCCCCATGAAATGGCCTGAAAGTGAAGCCCACTCATCAAATCCCTCTCATGTCCCCACACTGCACACACAGTTGCCACCCACATTGACAGCTCTCTGATTTTTTTTTCTTTCTTTCTTTTTCTTTTTTTCTATCTTTTTGACAGCTCTCTGTTTTAAAGGACTATATGGCCCAGGATCACCAGAAATTTGCAGGAACCACTCCACATGAAAGAGAGAGACCAAAGCAAACGAACATTAAAAACAGAAAATGAACTTAGAGGAAACAGAGATGAAGAAAAGAAAATATTTTTTATATATCCGTTTAATTAATAGCCTCAGATCTAGAAGAAGATGCACTTCCACGAGAAAGAACAGGATGGTTTGAGAAAGGAATAATCAGAGGATGAGCAAGAGCAATTTAACATTTAAAATGTGATAGCGAAAATAAAAGATTCAACACGAGCAGAAAAATAAAGTGGAAGAAATCTCCCAGAAAGTAGAATAAAAGCATCAATGAGAATTAATTTCAGAGAAAAGAGTTTTAGAGGATTATTCAAGGTGTTCTGATATCTGTATTCAGTTTCGGAAAACAAAATACGGGAAATTTTTAAATAATAATAATATAAGAAAATTTCCAAGAAAGGACATAAATCTCCAAATTAAAGTTACCCTCTAAATGTTCAGGAGAATAGAGGGGAAAATACCAAGGCAATAATTTTAAATTTCAGAATGCTAGAATAAAAGACATAACCTAATAGCTTCTAGAGAAAAAGATCATGTTGTGTGTGAAGGTGTAAGAAGCTGTGGAACTGGACCTCTCAACAGCAGTACAGGATGCTGGAGGACAGCAGTGTTAGGCACCCTAAGTTCTGAGTGAAAATTATTTTTATCCTATAATTCTATACTTATCGAAATAAAGGACAAGTATAAGTGTGAAATAAAGATATTTTCAGATACGTAAGAACTCAAAATTTGTACCTCCCACACACCTTTTCTTAGGAAGATAGTGAAGGATATGATTCAGTGAAATCAAAGGCTAAGCCAAGAACCAGGAACAAGGGGATGCCAGAAAACAGAAACAATCCAAAGGATAAGAATGATAAAAGGGAGTCCTAAGATGACACCTGAGTCCCAGGTATGAAGAGTAACCCATCCAAATTGAAGTAAGATGAGAGAGCACATAAAAAGGAGACCTCCAGGGGTAGATGGCAAGAAAGATATTGATAGGTTATTTGATACATTTGGACATTTGGAAAGAAACATCACTAGCTGTTAAATAGATACACAGAAAACATTTTTAAAATACTAGCTATAGTTATTTAAAAAAACTAAGCAAAAGAAAAACTACAGCAACTGTTAACTGCAAGAAAAACACAAAGTTGGAAGGAACGTAATTTGTAATATTGTTCAGCAGTAAATAAAATTTACACAATAAAATAGACATGACTATTGATTTAATTTTTAAAAATCATATTATATGGGAACACAAGAGAAGAGACAATGTAAGAAAACTAAAATTTCAATTACCATGAAGGAAATCGACAGATAGCATCTGGCAAGCTCATGCATAGGAGTCAAGGTAAGGCCAAGGCCTGATTGAGTCAACCAGTAAAAATATAATGGGCCATTTTTAGATTTAGATAATTTATTATCACATAAGACAACAAAAAGAAGAAGCCAAAGGTGTCAGCTCCCTGTGACCCTGGTCCCAGACACCAAAAAGGGTGACACTAAAGCAAAAGGGGCCAGATGACTGAAACATGAGTTATGAGACACCTACCTATTGTTGAGGGGCCAATTCTAGACTGTGGCTAAGCAGTTTCATGTTCTGCAACTCTAGTCTGAGGTATGCTTTAGTGATTTGGAATAGAGAAGTGGGGAGGTCTCAGAGATCATAGCTAGAAAGATAAAGATACGGGATTTAAAAAACAAAAGTGGTGAGATTCCTATAATGAGATTTCTGGGATAGAAATTTTTAAAAATGGCAGGAAAAAAAAAGCCCAAGTATATCATAAATCTCATTAAATATAGATTTAATATATTAATTAGAAATTAATACTTCCAATTAAATCTCTTAATCAAAATCCAGCTAGACCCTGTATAAGAGAGGAACAAGCCTTGAAACAATGATATAAAACAGATGAAAACAAAGGGATAGAAAAAGAGACACCAAGCAAGTATTAACTAATAAAAAGCTAGTTTTAATTCAATGTTATTGTCAAATAAAATATAATTTTTAGCGTTCTTTTCTTTAGTCTTTTTCGTATGTGTGGTATGTTTATTACTCCAGCAAAGCAGATACAGAAAATGCTACATAGAACTGAGATACTGCCATACCAAAGGAAAAAGGGAAGGGAAAAAGAAAACACTACAATATTGGCTTTGAAGCTGGGCAAAGAGTATTTTTACTGGAAGCTGAAAAAAAATGGTGCCCTGCGTGTCACAGTGGTGCATCATTTGAGAAACTGTCATCTGTGATCACTTGGAAGGCTTAGGTACCTAATGAACTTGTAGGTTCAAGTGAAGAGGCTGTGAAACAGGATGTTTAGTCGTGTGTCCTGGTTATTACCACTTGCATTTGACAATGTTCTACAAGACAGAAGAAGGCTTAGAAAATGATTGGCTGGTTTTCAAGAAGGGATTGAAGATTAACAGGGAATCCAGAATTCGGGGACTTGCAGGGTTGAAAGAGCAACAGAAAATAAAGCAGAGAAATGTTTCATGCAACCAGGTCAATTAAGACACAGCCTTTTAGGCAAAGACTTGTTAAAACTGCTAAACAGAACTAGACCAAGAGCCCACCCTACCAATGAGAACACGCAGTGGCCCCAGCTCCTGTTCCATGCAGACTCCCCCACGAGAGGCTGCTTCCTCAAGGGAGGCTTAGAAGAGCTCCAGTTGTCACAGGAGTTCACCTACAGAACTGATGCGACTGGTCCAAGAGTTTGTGTTTGGACCCATCCTCCTGCCTTCTGAGACTTCCCACGATTTCAATCTGAGCTCAAGGCCACATCTGGTCCTGACCGGCCAAGACAGAATATGAGAAAGGTGAAGGCCATTAACACCCGTTAATGGTCTGCTCTGCCTGTTCTGCTTCCTGTTCCACAGTGCCAGAGAGCATGGGGACTGGAAGCATCAGGACTGGAAGCAATGCTGGTAATTGATGCTGACTGTAGAGAGGGCATGCATGAACACAGGCAAGGCAGTAGGAGAAGCTGCAGAGACCCAAACCACCTATTCACGTAGGAAGTCTCTGTATAAACCAGCACCCAGAGAGATGGGTGGGTGGATGAAATCCTAACATGGAAGGTAGGCCAGGAGGTATCAGACTTGGTATCTTTGGGCTTAGCAGTAGGAGCCAAAAGCCATGGATTTGGACGTGACTATCATGAAGAGCTGCATGTTTTCACAGTCACCTCCCCACCACCCCCACCCACTTTGTTCCACCAATCGCCACACAAACAAAGACTTGGGTTAAGGGGTCTTCCCCCACCTCACTGAGTACTGAGCTAACTACAAGGGCATTTTAATTTTAAAAGTAAATTCATAATCTAAGGGTAAAATGGGTTACCTGAGCAGGTTTTCATTTATCGGTCATTAGTTCACCAGCATGTTTTTCCTGAGACCCTCCCATGGGCCCACAGCATATTGGAAATAAGCGATAAATACCAGAACCTCTGCCCTTCAGTTATTTAGAATTAGAAAGGAAAAAACAGCACTAAAGCAACTAACTTATTTGAAAGAAAAGGTAAAAAAAAACAAACAAAAAACCACAAACCAACAACCCAATTCTAAAGAAAATAAGCCCCCAGTACATCCTTTCAGTTGGACAAAGAAGAGAGTATAAACAGGATTCCACAGAAGCTGGTTAATCAAAATACTTGCAATGAAGTCTAGAAAGAGGCAATTCTCCAAAAGAATTATGGGAACAGCTATGGACATACAGAGCTCCCTAAAATCAAAAAGTTAAAAAAAAAAAAAAAAGACAAAGTTTTGGAGATAACGACATTCTCAAAAGAGCCACCAACCAGTACTGAAAGAAACGGTGACAGTTTGAGATGTGAAATGAACTTTGAGCCACCATCCAGCACCTGAGAATGAGTAGTTCCCTAAATTTTGATAACAAGATTTGGAGGATTGTCCACACAGAAAAGCTAACACCTTATATAAATTTTCTAACATAGAAAAATAAAGAAAATAGTATAATGAAACTCCATATACCCATTATTCTACTTCAATAATTAGGGAATGTTCTATCAACTATATCCCCACCCACGCCCCCATCTTTGTCTTGGATCATTTTGAAGCAAGTCCAAGATCTCTTATCATTTAAACTGTGAATATTTCAGTATGTGTCTCTAACAGCTAAGAGACTCTCTTTAAAAATAACCACAATGTCATTATCACACTTAAATTTTTTTTTTGCCTTGAACCTATTTTTTTAAATTGTGGTAAAAAATACATAACTTAAAATTTACCATCTTAACCATTTTTAAGCATACAGTTCAGTAGTGTTATGTATATTCACATTGTTATGAAACAGATCTCCAAAACTTTTTCATCTTGCAAAGCTGAAACTCTATACTCATTAAACACCTCCACTTCCTGCCCTACCCCCACCTCTAGCCTCTGGTAACTATCTATCAGTCCACATTCTGTTTCTATGAATTTGATTACCTTAGATACTTCATCCAAGTGGAATCATGCAGTATTTGTCTTTTAAAACTGGTTTATTTGACTTAAAATAATGTCCTCAAGATTCATCCATGTAGCATGGGGCAGGATTTCCTTCCTTTTTAAGGCTGAATAACTCCATTGTATGTGTATATGGTATTTTAGTCAACCATTCATCCATTGATGGATGTTTGTGTTGCTTCCACTTCGTGGCTATGGTATCACACTTAAAGGTTCTTAAGATTATTTTTTTAATATCAAACTGCATTTAGTTGATATGTCTTTTAAGTCTCATTTAATTTGCAGGGTCCCTCCCTTTTTATTCTTTATTATATATTTACATACTTTGTATACATTAAATATATATTATTAAATATATATCTTAAAATAGATTTTTAATATTATATGTATATATGAAACTGTCATTTTTTAATAGAATTTCCCATGGTCTGGATTTTGCTGATCGTCTCTTGTAGTGTTAAAAGAAAACCACAGATGCAAAGTGGAGTAACTCGCCCCCAAAGCAGCAAACCAAGACTTAACTGCAGTTTCAACCTCCCCAGCAGTGGAATTTTTCAGAGAGAGAGCGCGCGCAAGAGCATGGGCAGAGGGGAGAGGCAGAGGGGAGAGGCAGAGGCAGACTCCTAGGGGAGAAGTGCTCTGTCACAGAACCCTGGGACCTTAACCTGAACTGAAGACAGACACTTAACTGACTGAGCCACCCCGGCAGCCTCCAGCAGTGGAATTTTAAACCAATCTGGAATTTTTCTGGTCTTTACCAACAGGGTAATCTGTCACATTGGGCCCCCTCCATCCTCCAAAGGAAGATGAGGTAATCTGCAAGATAAGACCCCCAGCCCTTCCCTCTAAAGGAAGGTGATATTGCCTGAAACAATCCTTTCTTTTCTTTTGCTAATAGCTGCTTGCCCTATGAGCCTTCCTATAAAACCCTTCCATTTTGTACAACTCCTGGAAGCTCTCCTCTGTTTGCTAAATGGCATGCTGCCCAACTCATGAATCACTTAATAAAGCTAACTGGATCTTCAAACTTACTCAGGTGAATTTTTGTTGTTTACCATTAGTGTTGTTTACATCTTTCTTTATACCCTGTATGTCCACTGAATTGGTAAATATGTGTCACTTTTATTTGATTCAGGTTCAGCTCTTGGCAAGAATACTTACTAGATTGTGTTACATACTTCCATCAGGACTCACATTATTTTTGGATGTCTCTCTCTGTGATTTTATTGGCCATTGATAATGGCCATTGCTAAATCTATCATTAGTACATTACAAAATGATATTCAAAATCTGTTACTCCTTTTTTATTAATCAGCTGGAACACTTCATCAGCCTTTTGGTCACCCTGAGATACAGTTCATATAGGAGGGAGGTTAAATGCTTAATCTTTTCCTTTTACCAGTTTTCAGAATTATGAGCTATTTTCCTAGCATCCTCCAAAGGTGACTATTTTTTTGATAATAATATTAACTCAGGCTTTAAGATATTGTATGTGTTTTAATCCAGTGAAGTTATCATTATTACTGACACTTAAACTATCCCATCTTTGGCCAGCGGGAGCCTCTTCAAGTTGATGCTGCTGTTCTTTTGACAAGACCCTAATAGTATTGGACAGCTTCCTTCTATCTGGTTTGATTCTTCTACACAGTACATTATCCTATCCTATAATCAGCGATTTTCCCCCTAAGGAGCCCTGGTCTTAGTAATATGTGGTATTTAGAAATCACAGTCTGGGAGTTAGAGGTGTTCACTGTCACTGGGTTGGTTATTGTTTGAAAGGACTGCTCAGTTGACCCCACTGGGAGATTATTTTAAATTGATTTTAAGTCCAGGGATGCCTGGATGGCTCAGTTGGTAGAGCATGTGACTCTTGAGCATGGGGATTTTGAGTCTGAGCCCCACACTAGGTGTAAAGATTACTTCAAAAATTAAATCTTTTAAAAAAATAAGTAAATTAGGGGCACCTGGGTGGCTCAGTGGGTTAAAGTCTCTGCCTTTGGCTCAGGTCATGGTCCCAGGGTCCTGGGATGGAGCCCTGCATATGGCTCTCTGCTCAGCGGGGAGCCTGCTTCCTCCTCTCTCTCTGCCTGCCTCTCTGCCTACTTGTGATCTCTGTCTATCAAATAAAGAAATAAAATCTTTAAAAAAATAAAAAATAAGTAAATTAATAAACTAATTATAAGTCCATACTTATATGTCCAATTCAAATTTTGAATTTTTGCTTAATTTATTTTACTTTTATATTTGTGTCTATCTTTTCTTTTACCTTGAAATCTTGGAGCTAATGATGTTAACATAGTTGTTTATTTGCTTCATCTTACCTACATATAATAGTTCCAGAATAATATTAATAATATTACTAACAATGATTACCAAAATCTGTAGTCTATAGTCACATCCTCAAATTACTATGTTTTAAAGTCTATTGAAACAATTCCCTGAGTTTTGCCACCAATTTGATACATGGTATCATTTCCTTTTTAAAAAATTGCTTTCTTCTCTTTAAATTTAATTGTTTTGTAATTGTGTAAATATTTACATGGCTCCAAAGTCAAGCCTATAACATCACCTATTCAAAGAAGTCTAGCTTCGGGGGCCTGGCTGGCTTAGTCAGTAGAGCATGCAGCTCTTCATCTTTTAATTTGTGAGTTCAAGTCCCGCATTGGGTATAGAGATTACTTAAAAATAAAAAAATAAAAACTTTAAAAAACAAAACAAAGAAACAAGCAAAAAGCCCAAAGAAGTCTATCTTCTATCAATGACCCCTGTACTCAGCCTCTCTCCCAGAGAGAACCATTTTATTCCTTATTTTTTTGTGTTATGGTTTATTCTGCTTTTTAATATATAGACAACACATACACTGACAAGTAATTTTTTTAGATAAACAGTAGCATACAATATATGTTTCCTCCACTCTACTATTTCATCTTAACAATATAAGCTAGAAATCACTCCATAGAAGCACATGGAGATGTCACTCATTCTTTTTCACAACTGCAGAGTACTCCATTGTGTAGATATACCACAAATGATTCAACTAGTCCTTTACTGATTGGCAAAATAAAACAGAATTGGGGCACCTGGGTGGCTCAGTGGGTTAAAGCCTCTGCCTTCGGCTCAGGTTATGATCCCAGCGTCCTGGGATCGAGCCCCACATCGGGCTCTCTGCTCAGTGGGGAGCCTGCTTCTCCCTCTTTCTCTGCCTGCCTCTCTGCCTACTTGTGATCTCTGTCTGTCAAATAAATAAATAAAATCTTTAAAAAATAATAATAAAAAATAAAACAGAATTTAAGGTAAAAAGTATTGTAAGTGTCAAAGTGGGACATTTCATACTGATAAAAAGAACAATTCACCAGGAAGATATACTAACTAGGAATCTCAATGTATTTAATACAGCCTTGAAACAGATAAAGCAAAATAAAAAAGTTACAGAGAGAATTTTACAAATCCATAAAGATATTCTGTTCACTTGTTTCATAAAAAATGGCTAGCAGTATCTCACCCAGAGTCTTGGAATACTTTTTAGATGTAGCCGTTGGATACCTGACCTTCATACTTCTGTCTTACCTCATCCAATTAATTCTACACACTAAAGCCAGAGTGATTTCTCTAAAACATGCATTGGACCATGCTTAAAATCCAGCAATGATTCCATAAGGTGATAAAAGGACTTGCTTCTCTGGTCCGACATTTGTCACCAGCCACCTTCCTACACTCGCACTCTCACAGCCGGTCACACCAAACTGGTTTATAGATCCTTAGTATGCACCACGGTTTCCCTTGCTCGGGGCTTTTGCCTACGTTATTTCCTTTCCTTTCCTTTTCCTTCTCCTCCTCTTTCTTCTTCAAGATGATTCTTTCTAATCATTTAGGATTTAGATCCTAAATGGCTCAGGCATCACCTCCTCCAGGGAGCCTTTCTGGCTCTGCCAGCCTAGGTGCTTCCTCAGATGCCTGACATTCCCTAACACAGTGTGTGTTCACCTGCTGGCCTTGGGCCTTCCTTTCTCCACTCTAGCTTGTGAGCTGAGTTCCTGTGAAAGGCCAGGATTATCGTGTTTTTTAACTGCTGTACCCTCAATCCCTAAATGCCTAAAATATTGAAAGGCTCAATGTTTATTAAGTAAATGCATAGTGGGGCTCAGTGGGTGGCTCAGTCAGTTAAGCATCTGACTATTGATTTGGGCTCAGGTCATGATCTCATGGTTGTGGGATCCAGCCCTGCATTGGGCTCTCTGCTCAGTGGGGAGCCTACTTAAGATTCTCCCTCTCCCCAACTAAAATAAATAAATCTAAAAAAAATGTTTTAATAAAAAAATAAATGAATAGTGGGCAGAGGTAGGAATTACATTACCTTTATATTACTGGAGAACAAAGGCCTAAAGATGGTCAAGAAACAAGTCAGAATCAGATGGAGGTAAACTCCCTAAACTTCTGGTCTCTTAGCCAAGGCTCTGGCCTCAATGTCTCAAGGACCCACAATGAGCTATCTAAAATAAACAGTGTCTCTCACATGTAGAAAACAGATGATGTCTGGGAGTTTTATAAGCAAAGCAGTGCAAATGGGAGCTTCCTGGAGTTCCTGATCCTGGAGTGTCAGTCATACCTGGGCTGGGTAGCCAGAAGCACGTAGGAGGGTGAGAGAAGTGCCCCCTCACACCAGCCCTTCCCTCCTGGGCTTCTACCCAAAAGCTCCAAACTCAGCATTTGCTCAGGTGACGCTGGAAAGTGTTCTGTGCTCCCCAACCCTTCCTACTATACCCTACAGAGTGAAAGTCAGCTTTCTGGAGCAGAAAGCTCCATCCTGGGGTGGAGGATGGTGTTGGGAGGAGGGGACAGTGCAGAAGGGCAGGGGGATAACAGATGAGGCTAAATTAATTTTGGAAACCATTAAATCTTTGAAAAGAGAGCATGTTTTCAGCAGGGACAGTGAATCACTGTGATTTGCAGAAACAGGCACAAAGCAATTAGCCATCTGGATGCTGTGGCTTCCAGCCCCCCAACGGAAACTTCAAGTGAGCGGAAGGCTGGTCATTACCCGGCCCAGGCCCAGCTCTCCAGGCCCCATAGATAAGTCTGTGCCTCCAGCCGGCTGGGAGCCCACAGGCCTGGGACAAAGGGCAACTTGGCAAGAGTCACAGAAAAATGGGCAGGAAATGCAACACCAGCCACAGGGAGCCAGGACTACTTCCTTCTTCCTGTGAGCGCCTCTCAAAAGCCATCATGACTGAGTGAGCAGTTCATTCACTTGACAAGCATTTGTTAATCAACTACTGTCTACCAGGCCCTGCGCTGCTAGTACACAAATCATGTCCCTTAATCTTCACAACATGCATATGAGGGGTTCCACGCCAGGAACAACTGCAAGGGGACCCCTCACTTACGAGCAAGGGGACCCATCACTTGGTAGTCAGTGTGAATAGCACTCCCTAGAGTTATAAAGCAGCGTAGCCCTGCCTGAGACATTATTGTCTTTTTTAAGCAATGAGGAAATAAAAGCTTTAGCTTTTTTAAAAGATGAAGTGAACTTGCCCAAGATAAGTAGCAGGATTGAGAAGATAACTCAATATTCTGTGCCCTTTCCTTAGATGAGCGTATTTGCCAATTCTGCTCTGTCTGGCTCATAAAATTATGAGCACGAAATAATACACATGGATGTGAAAGGTTTTTTTTTTTAATAAACTGTGGAGTGCCATACATAGCTGAACTCTTCTTATTAGCAGTAACCTGCCTCCTCTGACACCCTGTGACCCTGAGGGAGTGCCCTTCCATTCATTCCTAGAAACTGCTAGGGAGTACTGGTCAAGCCCATCCAAGGAAGAGAGGCAGCCAGCCTTTCCAGGAGGAGAAGGTACAATGGACCAGAAAGAGTGCTTTGGTGGAGGAAGGCTGACTGGACTGGACTGGGCTGTGATTTACAGACTCTGGTGGTTCTGGCACTGTTGAGCCATCGGGACACGCCATGTGTAGCCGAAAAGGCCAAATGCAGCAAAATGCTGCCAAAGGGAGTCTGCTTCCAGAGAAGAGAGAGAAAGCAGGAAGGGCAACCACTCAGACTGACCAGAGAGAGGTCAGTGCCCCCATGCCAAGGTGCCTGGGGCCTCTCACCTGTCCATGTTTGTTGTGGGCCCACTGACCAACCACTTCCCGCTCCATGCTTTGGTAAAGCGTTGCCTCTCCAGAGCCTCAGCCAAGAGCTCTTTAGCCAAGCTCAGGACTCTGCAGGGGCCTAGAAGGCCCCAGAGCTGGGTGGCCAGATTTTCATTTGCCGTCTACATCTGCAATCCATCCAACTGCTGGGAGTACCAGCTCTCTGATCAGGAAAAAACTGGGTGAGACTCCCAGTTCTTTCTGTCTCTCCCTGGCTATGACCTTGGGCCATGGGCTATTGATCTCTCCCCTTGCTTTTTTCACGTACAAAATGGGGTTAATGTTCTTCACAGGGGGGTGAGGTGGCCTGAGTGAGATCAAAGGTGCTCTTGGGAAACAGGGAGGTAATGGAACTAGTGACGAGAACTTCCCCAAAAAGCTTTCCTGATTCAACCATGGCTGCCTCGTAGAACATAGGCTCAGGGGTAAGAGCTTTTTATTTGTCAGAAAAATCAGAAATATGGATTTTCATGTGGACTTTTTCAATTTTTAAAAGCCTATGAGGACAGGACGGAACATGTCTGCAGGCTGAGTGTCAACTCAGATGACAACGATGTTCCTACAGGTCTCCTGACACACTACCTGCTCAAAGTATGGATCTCCTTCCTCCTCTTCCTGTTTTACTCCTTTCTTCCTCGCTCCCTAAGGCTCTGCCTTTCCCATAGTCTGTTATCCACATTGTAAACTGAGCTGGGGATAGTTCAGCCCTGGGGTGGCCTGAACCCAAGGCCATGGGCGGGGCCAGGGGATGACAGATGTTCTCAACAAAAGCAGACTGGGTGCAGGTCTGCCACCTGAAAGCCCCACCAAGCCTCTTTCCCAAAAGGGAGAGGGAAGGATGAGGAACAGGGATCTTCAACCACAAAATGAATGAATGAGTGAATGAATGAATGAATGAATGAACTAAGAACAAATGAAAGAGCCAGGGCTGCCTCAGGTAGAATTTTGCTTGGCAGCTGTGGGGTAGGACTGAAGTTTATGCTCTTCTCAATAATGTTGACAGAGCTCCAAAAGGGCCTCTTGCGAAGGTTGGTGGGGCTTTCGCCTGGGAGTCCTTGTGGAGCAAGTAGGCTCAGAGCCAAGTGAAGCAAACTGCCTTCCAGCTCCCAATCTCTATCTCGTGCTCTGATTAGAATCAGGCCACAATCTCCTCCCCCAGAGACTTCCAAAGAATTAAGCTGGGGCTGCCGGAAGCAGGAGAGCAGGGTGAGGCTGAGGGGGCAGAAAAGGGGGTGGGCACTTGCATCAGGGTCCTTCCCAGAAGGGGCAGGTCCTTCCTAGCACTGAGCCTGCTGGTCTCCCCCCTCTGCCCTTTCCCGGACATGCTGGTGTCCTTCATTGCAGTCTTTCCCAGGCTGGGCTCAGGCTGGTCAGCCCTCAGGAGCCCTCGGTGAAGCCATGAGGAAGCACATGGTCCAGAAACACATCCTTCGCTCTCTCAGCTGCTCTAGAGAAGCCCGAAGAAGAAACCCCCACAAAGCCTCTTTTCTTTCCCATGGCACTTCCCAGCAGATCCTCCAGGGGAGGAATTTTCCATAGGGTTCCCCCTCCCTGCATCCGGGTCTGACTGGAAGGGGCAGATGTGTGCCCAGCCACGTCTCCTCCCTTCTGCTGCTACATGAATTGACCTCAGTGCCTACCAAACAGCGTGGAAACTCATCCACCCAAATGTCAGATACAACTAAACTGAGGGCTCGTTACAGAGAAACAGAAAGATAACAGGGCCAAGGGACTGTTCGGGACTAACGGAGACTAAAGAGAATGACCACTGAACGCAGAGAGTGACCCTGGACTACATCCAGATCAGGGGAAAACTGCTGGAAAGGACATCATTGGCAAAATGTAAATAGGGACTATATCATAGATAGTAATATTATATTGGGGCTAAATTTCCTAAATTTGGTTACTGAAATTTATGAAAAAAAATGGGGAAAAAAGTCTTTGGTTTGTTTTCTCTGAAGTATTTAGGGATAAAGGGGCACATCTGCAACTTATTCTCATAAGGTTCAGAAATAATAATGACAGGGGCACCTGGGTGGTGCAGCTGGTTAAGTGTTGGACTCTTGGTTTTAGCTCAGGTAATGATCTCATGGGTCATGGGATCGAGATCAAGCCCTGCGTGGGGTTCTCGCTCAGCACGGAGTCTGCTTGAGTTCCTCTCTCCCTCTCCCTCTGCTTCTTCCCACCCTACTCCACCCCCGTCCTCTCTTTCTGTGTCTCTCAAATAAGTAAATAAATCTTTAAAAAAATATATAATATTTATTATTTGGGAGAGAGAGAGAGGGAATGAGAGAGAGAGCATGAGAGGAGAGAGGTCAGAGGCAGAAGCAGACTCCCAGCTGAGCAGGGAGCCTGATGTGGGGAGCCTGATGTGGGACTTGATCCCAGGACTCCCCAGGATCACGACCTGAGCGGAAGGCAGTCACTTAACCAACTGAGCCACCCAGGTGCCCATCAAATAAGTAAATAAATCTTAAAAAAAAAAAACAAACAAACAATGAAATAATAATGACATTATTATTCTTCTAATAGTTAAGCATACAGTTAGCATATGACACAGCAATTCCATTCCTAGGTATATGCCCAAGAGAAATGAAAACATGTGTCCGCACAAAAACTTGTACGCCAATGTTCACAGCAGCATGTAATACATGCTCATTATGTAATACATGATCATTATGGAAATTCTGGAAAACGCAGATATACAAAGAAATAAAAATCACCTGTAACCCCCAAATTCTGTGAAAATCATTAACATTTGGGATTGATCGGGTGGTGATATATTTAGAGTAAACATAATACAGTATTTAGCATACTATGCATATTATTTTGTAACATACTTTGTTCACTGTATGTAACAGACCTCTGCTGAGTATTTACCATGTATCAGGTGTGCTGGATATAGTGGTGAGGATTCTGAAATGAATAAGACAGACATCTTCCCTTAGGAGTGAAATCCAGGTGCAAAAGAGACTTACTAGTAAATAATCAGAAGGCAAACTGATGAGCACCACACTTAAAAAAAAAAAGAGACAGTTTCATCTGACTCAGTCTACAGATGTTGGAAGGATTTTTCAGAGGTTCTCTGTAGAAAAAGAGACATTTCAGAAAGAGAAATGGGGAAGCACTGTCTGGGTAGAGAAAACGGTACGTGTGGACAGCTGGGCCATGTTCAATGGACTGTTCAGGCAGTGGATCATGGCAATAGAAGGCAGGGAGGGAGAGCCGTGGGGCTGAGACCAGATCATAAGGGAACTCAAACTCCATGCCAGTGCTTCTAGACTACCACACAGCCTTCAAGGGTTAGAACAGACCTCCAACCTTCTAGTTCTCCCTCTTATAACACAGTGTCCCAACTTAGGAGGCAGATTGGCCTTGTTTAAATTCTGTGTTGTGTACTCACTTTGTGACCTTGGGAAAGTTACTTAACCTCTCTGAACCTTGATTTCTCATGTGGACAATGGAAAAAGTAATAGAACCAAGCTCACTGGTTTACTGTGAGGACCCCATGAACTTACACTAAATTGCTTAGAGCCATGTCCGGCATGTTATAAGCACTAAGTATTTGCTACTGTACTTCACATAACATCACCTCAAGCCTCCCTTCTCGTGGCTGAATTTTCAGTAATTTATCTCCAAGAAAATATTGTAAGAGCAAGGTAGATGCCCAGGACCCTGAGGATCACAGGAGTAGCCATTGCCAAAGCTGGAGCCAAGATGTGCGAGGGAGGAGAAGGCAAAGACAGGAGCCTCCTTACTTCCAGGAGCCCTCACTAATGTCTGATTCCCTCCCATCAGGAAGTTGTCCCCTGGGACTGGGCTGGGCTTGTCCTTTGAGGGGAAAGCTGTGATGGGAACACTTCTCTCTAGGGAGGAAATGGGCAGGGAATGACATTTGTGTCCCTACCAGTATGCAAATCATCTTGTGAGACAAATGATTTTGCAGGAAAACACATCCTGTTCTCTGCAGAACATTTCCCCTGATGTCTGGGAGGAACTAGTCGGGTAGTTAGGGCCAGAGCAAACTGTTCAGGGAACTCCTGACCACTGCCTACAACCCTGAGGGGGCAGAGGAGTGGTGGAAAAGGACTGGGCAGCCCCAGACTTGACAGCTGAAAAGGGAAGTGGCCCAGGACCCTTCTCCAGCCGGGTTTTCTCAACCAGCAGGGAAGGCAGCGGAAGCCTGGTGAAGCAGTGCCTGGGGAGCCTGTGGTCCTGGCAGCAAGAACTGGCTCAGTCCCTAACCCACTGTGTGACCTTGGACAAGTGACTTCTCTCTCAGGTCTGAGTTTCCTGATCTACAGAACGAGAGGGTTAAATTAGATAAAGCATTTGCGACTTGGGGAGCACAGATGCTCAAATCATAAATGGGCTTCCAAGGAATCCGTGCCACCTTCAAGTGTATGCAAACGTCTGTGCATGTTGTGTTTTTCTGGGGAGATATACAAAGCTGTCTTCAGTTCACAGAGGGGTCTATTACCCAGACAAAAGTTGTGGTGTTCCCCCTGAGATAGCTGCTGGTTAGATGGAAGTCTCCTAAGGACAAGGATATGTCTTGTAACATTGGCATAGCACAGTATCTGGCATACAGTAGATGCTCAATAAGTATTTGTTGACTGAATGAATGACACTTATCAAATGCTAGGTAATGACCACAGCACAGGGTAGTGTTTGCTGGTGCAGAAACTCAGCTGTGGGAGTCAAGGTGGCCAGTGGTGACTGGGCTGATGAGGAGACAGAGCACTGGGGGGTGAAGGAAAGATGGTGAAAATGTGTCCTGGAATCTGCTCAGTTTGTGAATTGTCTGGCTCAGATTTCTAGTCTCCACCAGACATGCACAACTCCAGTCCCCCTTGGTTTCTTATGGAAGATTCGGCCAAGCCAAACTCTGCTCAAGGGTCAAAGGTTCAGCAGCTAGATCTGTCTAGTGGCAACAATTTAAATTCTCATGTTTCTCCAACCAGAAAATCCACTGAACCTGAAGAATGTGGACTCACTGCCTGGTCTCTGGGGAGGGGGGGAGGTCACTGGAGCTAGTACAGGTGTGAGAGTGAAAGCAGGGGCAGTCTGCCTCCCCATCCAAGACACCTCCAGCCCTACCTGCCCCGGTGCCCTCCCTCCTGGCCCTGGTCCCAACTTGGGCTCCTGGCTGACTTGTCACCCTGTGTCTTTGAGCCTCTCTCTCCACTCACACTTCCTCCTTTTCCTTACAAATATACAGTGATTTCCAAGCTGGTCTCTCCTGGCCTTAATTAAAATGCCATCACACATTTTCCCATGACCTGGAAAAATGCTTCTGATTTGGTGCTACGTGAAAAAAAAGGGACGGCATACAAAATTGTATCTCTACGGTAAAATCTCAACCCCCAAATATAAAACATATAGACATATGCACATTATATTACATCACTTAAAAATTATAGATTTATGTAGATGTTTATAGAACATTTTAATGTTTTCTCTGTCTGAAGACATCCTATTTCCCCACTTGGAAAAGATGCTCAGGTGAGGGGCATTCTGGGAACTCTGCAGCAGAGGAGGCACAGAGCTTGGGGATACCTGCTTGGCAGGGAAAACCACATGGCCTAAGACACAGAGCTCCTAGAGCAGACACATTCTGGACCTGGCAAAGGCAGCTCATCTGCCACTGGGCCCAGGAAGTCCAGGCCTTGGAAGAAAGGTTCCAGCTGGTCAGTCCCTTCCAGGCAGGATCTCAGCCCATTGGGAACAGGGGGTGGGGTGAGTGCAGGACCCAGCAGGATCCAGTCCCCTTGCAGAGGGGTGACAAAGGCTGGGTCAGCCCTGAGGCTTGGGGCTAAGCCTTCCATGCCTGCAGACCTGGGGCAGACTAGCTCTTTCCCCAGGAAGAGGCCAGCACCCAGGAAGAGGATGGGAGAGGAAGGACTACCCAGTCTTCTTGGGAAGTGGGAAGAAGAGAACTGGAAGCCATTTTCTTCTTTCCCCTCTGCAGGCTGGCTTCCAGCCTCACCAGTTTTCTGGAACCATACTCTTCCCAGAGTCCCACAGGCCTCCTTCCAACAGCACCAGTGTTAACACTACTGGTGTCCCTCTTCCTGGAACCATCTGCATCATTAGCTTTCCTGATCTCAAGCTCCCGTTCTTCCCCTGAACCCACCTGTTCTTCCTTCACTGTGCCCTTTCCAAGCCCTTCCTTCCCTGCTGGAGGCACCCCCCAAGACTCAATCCTTGGGACTCTGACTTTGTTCTTCATGGTGGGCTCCCTCAGAAAAATGAGCCCTCTATGTTTACCAACGGATAATTGGGGGACATGTTCACCACTGGCTAAGGGAGAGATTCTTCAAGATATCATTCTCACTTTGCAGATAAGGAAAGAATTCAGATGACTTAGGTGACTCCCCCAAGGGTCATCCACCCTGGGTAACCTGGCCCCATTTTACTACCTTCTCTTTCACTGTGGCCCTACTTCCACAGCTGGTGAGGCTATAACACAGGCTAAGGGAGCATTTGCAAAGTGAGGAGCCTGGAAAGGAAGCACCGCTTAGTCATGAGAAGTATGAGTGCCTGGGCTGCAGACACTGCCCCTGTCCAACCCCATGCCTCTGCCAGGTCCTTGCCAAACTGTCCCAGGTGTGTGTCCTGGTGACTCCCTGCCCTTGGGAGTTCTGAGCTGGCAATCTGACTTCCTCTTCCTTTTTCCCTCTGCCCCTACTGAGAGCATCTGGGAGGAGTTGCCTCTGTCAGCTGGTCCATTGGTAGGTTACTATTAGAATAATCATAGATGATAATAGCGGTATCTTCACTCAACTAATATCTGCTAAGTCAAGTAACTACTATATACCCTGAACTTTCACGGATTCTGGAGATAACAGCAGCGAGCAGTACAGATTCTTCTCCCACACCGTAATAGAAATATAGCGAACAAAGCATTTCCGCCTTCGATGACACATACATAAACCTATACAGATGATGCTGGCCCAAATGCTTTCACTACAGAAACTTACCATTTTGTCTGCCCAGAACAGCACCTCCCTTCTTTAAGGGGATGGCTCCTTCCCCACAACAATCTGTAATTATGGAAGGAGCTGCCAAACACGAGAATGGTTCCAGTGGTGAAGGCATAACCCAGGTGGGGCCCATCACAGAACCCCTGGCCACTGACTGGTCTAGGAATAGTCACATGGCCCACGTTGAACCAATCAGAATGCTTCCATCATTTTTCCTCTTCACTTTTAATTCTAAATAAATTATACAGAAATGTTATCATTGAAAAACATCTACCCTGACGGTCTGCTTCCATTCCCACCCCAATCTTAGTCCCTCATCACTTTTTTGTAATCATTTGAATACAGTGTGAAATATATGTGAAAAACATACATATAGACATATCTATTATTATCTTGAGGTTTTGTTTTCATTTTTGTTTATGCTTGAGTGATACCATACTGTATGCCTCATTCTGCAAACTACTTTTTTCATTTACCAAGATGTCTTACGGGTTTATGTCAGTACATATTTCATTCTTTTTTAACAGTTTCCATATTTTCAGAGTATAAAATATACCATGGTCTAAAGATGGACATTTTAAGTTATTCCTAATTTCGTTCCACAAATAACATTTCAAATAACATCCTTGCATTTATTTCTTTATGCACATGTGTGAAATTTACTAATCCGAGTTTTGAGAAGTGGCACCATCAGCTCAATAGTGCCCACATTTAAACTCATAGGACATAGTGCCACATTTCCCTCCAAAGTGACTGGGACAACTTACACCCCCTCCAGCAGTGTATCAGAGCATTAAGAGGTCCCCATCCTCCCATCCCTTCAACAATAGTTGAGATCATCGAAGTTTAACATTTTTGAAATCTGACACCCAAAAAGTGGTAGGTTGCTCTTTGCTGAGGCTTTCTACCTGAAGCTGGTGGGAAGATCTCTCTTCTCTCTGGCACAGCCCTGAGAGCTGTGAATGAACCAACACCCAAGAGGGGAAGGTGAGTCCCAAGGGTGTCCACTCCCGGAACCCAGTTGTTCCCTCTCTGCTCCACAGTCAGCTTATGTGAGCCAACACCTTTCCCTTGGGGGCCTCAAGCTAATTAGAATGGTTCCTGTTACTTTCAGCCAACAGACCAACTTTTTTTTTTTTTTTTTAAGTAATCTCTACACCCCAAGTGGGGCTCAAACTCGCAACTCCAAGCTCAAGAGTCACACACACTCTTCTGATTGAGCCAGCCAAGGCACCCTTGATTAAAGGCACTTCTGATTAAAATGTATAAATGACCACTGGGTCTGTCACCCTTGTCTCTGAGCTCACAAGGCAACTGGTAAGTCTCTCATTGCTCCCTGTCTTTTCTCTTCTTTCCTTTTCTCTTTCCTTGCTCTCCTTACTGGCACATTGCTCGCTAGAGGCACCACATTCGTTGGTCTGGATCACAAGGCGGACCTCTGAGGGGAGGGCAGGGCGGAGCAGCAGACAAAAACCCCAGCAACAGCAGAAGGAAGGAGAGCATTTGCCAGGCTCCCCAGTGGGATTCTTCGCAGAGTGAGCACCGGCACTCTTAGAACCCAGTTTATTTGCCTTGGCCTTGTCAGACATGGCCAAGGTCAATGTTAACAGAGGGGTCAACACCTCTGTTACAAGGGAGAAAGAGAGAAAAAAGAAGAAAAGGAAGAGAAAGCAGGACTGGAAAGACCCAGTAGAGGAATCTGCCCTCCTTTTTATCATACTCCCCAGCACTGAGTGAAAACTCGTTTTGTTAAAAATCTATAATACCGTTGCAGTTTAGTGACAGACACAACACAAACACAGAAACACAGGCTGTCAACGTTTTTTGATGGTAGTGTGTGTTTATTGTTTTATTTTATCAAGAGTGAGAAAAAAGGTGCTAAACTACATCCAATTTAAAAGGGAACCTTAATACCCACAGGAACATCATCTCCTGAGTTTATAAAACATGGGAGCCTGGTCTTCCCCTAGCTAATCTAACATTGAACAAGATGACATCAAGGGTGTCTCTGGTTGACCTGACCCACAGTGCTAGAGATCTGAGGAAAAGGCTTTTCAGATATGAGCTCATTTCACCCTTGAATAATTCTGAGAAGTGGATTGGAAATGGGATATAGACAACATCCCCACATCAGAAAGCAGGGGCCCTGCAGATCGAGGCCACGTTTTTCAAGGCCAAACAGTGAGAAAGAAATGAGACAAAAGCCTTCCCTCCCAAGACTAGAGTCTGTGCAAA
The DNA here is from genome assembly GCF_963455335.1 of Martes martes. Lineage (NCBI taxonomy): Eukaryota > Metazoa > Chordata > Mammalia > Carnivora > Mustelidae > Martes > Martes martes. The sequence continues at coordinate 117,619,147 of NC_137896.1, forward strand.
ACTGCAGGGGAAAGGCTGGCCAGACTAGGAGCTTGGGTTGGGAGGTGGAGGGAGGGAGGTGTGCCCCCAGGACAGCTGCAGGGCCATAGGGAGCCATGGGAGAAGGATTTGCATAATGAGGGGCTATGAGAAGAGCCATACTGCTTCTTGCCCTGTCCCAGGAAATCTTCAGTAAAATGAGCCCCTCACCCTATGTTTGATAGAAAAGGATTTTTTTCTGGAAGCTGGTAAAGGGGTAAATTTGCTGTGGTCAAAATAGTCAGTGCACAAGCAAGAGAGAACACTGTGTGAGACACCAGAAGTGTGCACATATATTCTATCCTTTAGTATCCCCAGGATCTAGAATGGCGTCTGGCATGTAATGGATGCTCAGAAGATATTTCTGGAATAAATACATACAACTCCTCATATGAGCAATTTCAGCCCCACACACCACTGTCTTCCTCCTTCAAAGTTTGGTTCAACATTCACTGCACTCTGCTGTGACTGACCCACATCCTCACTCACGGCACTTAGTACCCATCCTGCTGCCCCAGGGAGGTCCTCTGCACTGCCCACTCCATGCCCAGGAAGGGGTACAGATAAGATGTACCCTGGAAGAGTACTCTCTCCTTCAGTGAGAGGGGCCAGCCTGCCTTTTTTGCCTATGGCCACGGTAGGGCTGCGGCCTTGTCCACCTAGTTTTTAAAGTAAGGCCTCAGGCCTGCCCCCTACTGTGAAAATGCAGAAATTTCACCCAGAGTGCCGAATCCCACCCTTCTTGGAGCAGCAGCCCCAGAGATCACTTTGCTCTGTGCTGGGGGGAGCCTCAGCTCTCTAGGCAGACTTAACCTCTCAGCCCCAGTTTGCTCATCTATAAAGGAGAAGGCGGCTGCAAATGCCCTCCTTGCTCACTTGAGAAGGACAGAGTAAGGGTCAAATGAGGTCAGACATGTGACAGCCCCTGAACTTGGTAAAGCCCAGACCAGGTGTGGTGCTGCCATTTTCTATCAGTAGGCCTCTGAAACACAAACACCCTCCCTCCAACCCTGACCCCAATACCTTCATCCCCTAGACCTAGGGCAGAGCTTACCTGTCCCTTTTCCTCCAGTCCTCTAGTCCCAGGCCTGCTGGGCCACCTTTTGGGCCTGAATTTGACACCCTGGCAGATGCTACTGAACCCTGGTACCTCATTTATTAGGTCCCATGATCAGAAGCAGCAGGCTGTCCATCCAGGTGGGGAGCCGCTAGCATACAGAAGGCCACCATAGCGTGGGTTAGATGCCTGCTGGGCTGAGCCAGAAGCTGGAGGCTATCAGGGACAGAGCTTGTCTCTCCAGGTGACCTGAGCCCCAGGGCAGGCTGAGGGACAGAGAGGTTATTCTTAACATGGTCTCGGACAGAGGAAAATCCCCAAGGCCCTGGTATGCAGTGGCAGTGAGGCACCCCAACGGTTGCCAAATTTAGCAAATAAAAAATAGGACGGACATCCAGTTAGACTTGAATTTCAGATAAGAATGAAATACTTTTAAAATATAAGTATATCCCATGGAATTTTTTTTAAAGATTTTATTTATTTGAGAGAGAGAGCGAGCAGGGGGCAGGGCAGGGGGAAAGAGAGTATCTTGAGCAGACTCCACGCTGAGCACAGAGCCCAATGCAGGGCTTAATCTCACGACCCTGAGATCACAACCTGAGCCGAAATCAAGAGTCAATGCTTAACAGACTAAGCCACCCAGGCGCCCCTCCCATGGAATGTTTGACATATACTTATCCTAAAAATTATTTGTTATTTATCTGAAATTCAAATTCAACTGGGCATCCCATATTTTATCTGGAAACCTTATGCTCCCTGAAATCCCCAGGGTTAAAAGAGCTTCGGGAATCCAGCGCCTTCCCAGAGCCTGTAGCTAGAGCCCACTGTCTGTTCTGGAACTCTTCTGAGAGGCCACTTCCTGGCTGTCTACGAAGGCTGTGTCCTCACTTCCTGGGTGGTGACTCATGCAGCCCCGCATTGGGTGGCAGGAGAAGGAACATGACAGAGGGAAGAACCAAGGGTCCCCCTGGGTCATTTGACCTGTGAACCTCTGTGAGACAGGAGTAATCTCCTTTACAGGGTCTTGTCCTCATGGATGGAGGTCCCCGGTGAGCAGGTGCCCTAACATTACACCAGGAGTCCTCCTGAGTACTGTCGCAGGGTCTGTACCCACCTTTGCTCAGCTCTTAAGTGTTGGGGTCCCCAGTGTTCCTCCCTCTTCCCTGAGCAACCTCATCTACCGCCCGGCCCCAGTCACCGTCTATCGAGAGATCTGACCTTTTAACATAAAACCTGCATCTACAACCAACTCAGGGGCGATCTACAGCCACCCCGGAGCTGCTGTCACAGGCAGACCATCGGCTCTCACCTGAACTGCAGCCAGCCTCCCGGCCTGCCCTGCTCCCTGCCACACCATACCCAGGGACCCCTGCTTCAAAACCCTCAAGGCTTTCCCACCGGTCTCAGGATTAAGTCAAAACACCTTGTCTGTCTCTGCCCCCATACAGCCATATTTCTTGTTGTGTCACAAACCAGTCAGCACCGTCCCTCCTCCCCAACCCACTGTCCACCCACATGCCTCGCAGTTCCCTTGCCAGCTCTGCCCCTTCCTCGGACTGCCTCTGTCCACCCAGCCCTCGGTGCCCTCCACTCATCCTTTCACCGTGTCCTTCGCTTCTCTGACTTCCCATGTCCTTCCCTGCATAGTGCTCATATCTGCCACCCTGCCAGGCTTTGTAGGTCTCAGAGAGACTCAAAACTGAGAAAAGGGATGTAAAACTATCTTGTAAACTGGAAAGTTTTGTGAGAGGTAAAGAAAAGAATGGCACCTGGGTGGTGTGGAGGAGCCCTCGAGCCTCCTTACAGGCTTACCTCAGATGAAATTATGGCAGTTTAAGCAGGAAGGTGTGGGGAGGTGGGTGGGCAGTGCCTGGGTGGGGGCCTTAGCAGAACAATCATAACCTATGCATGAGATCTGGACTGCATGGGAAGCCCTGGAGAGGCAGGGGTGGTGATGGGGGTACAGGATAGTGGGGCCTTGGCTCCTTCTTTCCAGCTCAGCAGGATGAGTCATCCGGAGGTGCCGGCCCCAATCTCGCCCTCCTCCACTCGAGGCTGGGCTGAAAAGGCCCAGAGGATGTGCCCAGAGCGTGGAGATGGCAATGCAGAGAGTGAGTCATAGAGCTGAGTCAGAGCCCACTCAGCCCTTTTCGGGGCTCTGACGAAGGCTGTGCTAGCAGAGAGGTATTCTTCCAGCCTTGCCCCTTTCCAAACACGCCCCCCCCCGCACCACCCCCCCACAGGCACACTCACTACTCCAGATTCGTGAACTCACAACATGCTTCCCCTGACTGCTAGCCTCACTTATTTCAAAGGTTCAGTGAAATCCTGGGTCTCCCATATAATGGCCCTTCTTCACTCTATCTCCCTCTCATTCATTCACTTACAGTTCAGATACTAGGGATAAAAACCTAGTTCTTGTCTAAAAGGAGCTCTCTACCAGGCAGGGGAAACAGTTTTCATTCAGGCCCTGCACTGCAGAGGAGTGAGCCAGTATGGCCCTGGGAGAGCCATACACACCACTGGCAATCCTGGGTCCTAGGAGGGGGAATGAGGGAGCTGGTCCCAGACACAGCCCCGCAGTGTTGGGTTGGGCCAGGAAGTGACTGCTCAACATCCAGTCCCAGGGCTCTCTTCCTCCCCATGAAAACACTGAACCTTTAGGATGCATCTACACAGATTCAAACAACTTTCTTCTTCTTGCAATGAGCATGGAGACTTTGACATGTGCAAGCACAGCCTAAACTAACGGTTATAAAACAGGTTCTTGTCTGATCTATCCGTTTTCAGTTGTGAAGACTGACTTTTGGCTTCGAACCTGTAACAGAAAAAGCCACCTGCTTCTATCAGAGAATACACAATATCAGAACTGGGATGAGTTAGCAGTCCTCTCCTTCTAGTCTAACTGCTTCTTACAGAAACTGAAACTAAAATCCAGAGAGAAGAAAGGAAGAAAAGTTCTTTGACAATTTCCATCCATCTTCCAGCCTTTAAACAAATATAATTTTTGCTATAAAAATAAACCACATTACAGAAAGAGTGAAAAAGAGAAACCACATTAATCCCAACACTGTAATATAACCACTGACATCATTCTGCTACTATCTCTTTATGGTTTCTTTTACACAATTACAATCGTATGGGCATGTAACTGTGTGAACTACTTTTTTTCATTGGACTTTACATTCTAAGCATTTCCACCATGTTACTAGAGTCTTCAGAACTACCATTTTTAATGAGCATATAGTATTCCCACAAAAAAAAAGTTGTCATTTTTCCCTATTTATTATTTAACCATTCCCTTATTGAAAGACATTTAAGTTATGCCCAAAGTTTGGCTCTCATAATGCTAAATATTACTTTTTCATTTATTTATTTGTGTGGGTTAGACTCCCACAGGTGGAATCATTCTGAGGCAGAAAGTGGGAACGTTTTTAAGTCTCCCGATACACGTTAACAAATTGCTTTCTCTAAGACGGTACTCATTAAAGTGCCATCAGCAACGCGAGGGCCAATTTGCACTGCATCGCTACCTTTCACTGCATAACATGGTTTAAGATAAAACCACAACTTGCACATTTCAGTGAGTGACCAAAATATAAGTGTTCATAACTTCTGGCCCACCAATTCCCCACGGGCATTTTGAAATGGTAATCAAGTGTAGCCTGCCCACACACACAGACGTCCACAGAAGAGCATGATAGTGTGTGAGACCAGGCTTCTTAAAATGTAGAAGTGTGTCAAAGCCTATGCAGAGGCACATTGTGGGGAAGGACTTCTATATTTTACTTTGTACACTTCGGTGTTGTTTTAATTCTTCACAGTGAGCATATTACTTGTAAAATTAGCATGATGACAAAGATATTTCTGGGTAATTGTGGAGGAAAAAAGCTGCCAAAACTAGCACCTCCTTTTAATCTGCAAAGTCCTGGTTCAGTGCACGAGCCCCTCAAGCCCTAAGCCTTCCCCAACCTCGAGTTTTCTGTCAAATGGTGGTGATACCACTAATGCCACAGGGTGATACTACTAATAACACATGTTATTGTGTCACTTCAGTGAGATCGTGCCTATAAAATGCTTAGCACAATGACTTGCATTGAGGAAGTATTAAACAATTTTTTAAAAAGATTTTACTTATTTATTTGAAAGCGCTACAGAGAGCACAAGTAGGCAGAGCAGTGGGCAGAGGGAGAGGGAGAACCAGGCTCTCTGCTGAGCAGGGAGTCTGATGCGGGGCTTGATCCCAGGACCCTGGGATCACAACCTGAGCCGAAGGCAGACACTTAACCGACTGAGCCACCCAGGCGCTCTGCATTTAGTATTAATAAATCTTAACTGTATCATTATTTTTTTCTGACATTTCTTTTAGTCCCCTTCCTACAACCTTAGCCTATTTCTTACCACTTATTCAAATAATTCCCAGTCTCCAGGGAATAAAGTCCACAGTAAGCCATGCTAGCCACATAACGTTCCTGAGAATTCTGTTTGGCAAGTCATAAGCCATTAACCCCAGAGCCACACAGAGACATAACGCGGGAGGGAGGCAGTGGCGCACGTATGCGTGTGGGCAGCGCACTTGAGCATGAGTGAATGCCCGCTCCATTCCAGATGGTGATGAGGATGCACAGCATTTGAAAATGGCAAAAATGAGAGCACTTATTTTCAGGAGAGGAACAGCTGGGGGGAAAAACACCCAGTGAAGTAAAAATAAGAATATCTGATTTTTTTAAGAACTGAAATCTCCAAGCACCCATAATGCTTAGAATCTCAAATACCTTACACTTATTTTCAGGGGGAAAAAAAAATTAACAAAACAAAGATCATTTTTAGAAAGAAAAGCTGCGTAGAAGGGCACTAAGCTAGGAGGCAACAGCACGTGAAATCTGGAAGAAGGGACCCTGCGGTCAGACCCCTGGGGCCCGAATCCTGGCTCTTCCACCTGACTGTCTCTGAGAACATGGCCAAGGTAATTCATCTTCTTGTGTCTTAGTTTCCTCATCTGGAAAATGGGGATAATAAAAGTACCTACTTTTCTAGTGGGAGGTCGTTGGGAGGACAGAGTTAGTAAGTGCTGGCCAGGTACTATTTTTGTATGCGGCTGTTGGTCTCAGGCAGCACTGTAGCAGTGGGCCCCTTGCGTGGCAAACCTCATAGCCAGTCTTTGTGAGGGTCGCCCGCTGTGGACGTGCCCACGGAGGGAGGACCAGCCCCCGTCTGCAGGCAGAGTTTTTGCTACTGCTCAACCCCTCTGGAGAAGTGGTCCAGGTGAAGCAAAGCCTGCCCTGCCAGCCATCCTGCAGGCACCCCGCTTTGAGAGCATCACAGGGGCTTTGAGAGCATCACAGGGGTGCCAGGGGCAGGGGTGGTGGAAGGGTCATGCAGTCAGACAGGGAGGCTGACCTTGAAGGCTATTGCTCCTAGAATGACCTCTGACTGGATTGCCTAGGAAGACACCAGGCCTCCAGGCAGCTTCCTGGATAAGAGGGCAAGGTGCTTACAGCCCAGAGGCCAGGAGCAAAGCAGGCAGTCTCCTGGGGGAGAGGGTAGAAATGGAGGGGCCGGTGTGGGGAAAAAACAGGGCAGGGGAAGGGAGGGGGGAAAAAAGGAAGGGTTAAGGGAAAGGTAGTGGGTAGAGGAGGAGGCTGGAGGCAGTGGGGAAAGTGGAAGACCAAAGTCAGGGAGGGGAGACTGTGGGGGAGAGGGAAGGAGGAGGCAGATGAGAAGGAACCAGCAGGGAGAGAGCGGGGCCCCAGGCCAGAAAGGGCAGCCCCGCCTTCCCATCCTAGAGTGTGACTGTTTACTGAGCAGTCCTCCTTTCTCAGCAGAAATGCAGCCTTGGCCTTTCTGGCCTTTTCTGGCCTTTTCTGGCCTGACTGCATCCACACACGCCTCCGACGCACTAGTCAGGCAGCCGCTGGGGAGGACTCGGCAGGAGCCTCAAATGCCACCTACTCCCCGGCCTCTCTCCCAGTTGATGCTTCTATTTTAGGCACCACATTATTTCCTGCTGTGATTTTTTCAGCCTTCTAATTCGGGCTCTGAGGTAAGCCGTGACATCCGCTCCAGCTCCCACAGCCTCCCCCTCCCGCCCCCTGGAAGCAGCAACGCGACCCTTCCCGGGGTGGCCACCCCTGTGCCCTGCACTGCGCAGCACCCTGGAGACTTCAGGGACTCACTCCACCACAAGCGCCCCAAAGGAGGCTTTAGGAGGAGGGCTCAACACGCCTCCTCCCCACCCTGTGCCCGATGAAAGGCTAGCTAGAATGTATTTCTGGGCAAGGATTTAGAAAAAAATGACAGGGACCAGGTATAAATTATACCACTGTGTCCCTGTAGATGCTTCAGAATCAGTGATTTTCAACTCTTCTTTGGACAAAGGCCCCTTTGAGAATCTGATGAAAGCTATGCATGCTTTCCCCAGAAAGTATCTATGTGCAACCCCCTCCCCCTCCCGAACACACACAGACCCTGCAATTGTGCTTGTAACGTCAGGGTTGTGCATGCAACCCTAGGAGTCCCAGGACCCCAGGTCAAAAGCCGCAGCTCAGAGGCCCTGAGTAACCCATAGATCAGCTCCTCTTGTCAGTTTCCTCCCAAACATACTCACTGTTCCCTTCTTCCTTTCCTCCCCTCCCCTGTGATCTGCCTCTTTATATTCAATCAGTGTATGTTTTTGAAAGTGGCTTTGTATGTGCAAGGATTTCACCCCAAAGGGCCATGGGAGGTCAGTTTGTAAAGTGCTTACTTGGGATAGTGGGCATCCCTGAGCTCCAGTCTAGTTCATTCCCTGGGTCCGGCCTAACCGGTGGTGGAAAGGACGTCGCACTTGGACTTGAGAAGGCTTGCACTGGAATCCAACACTTAGTAGCTTTGGTGCCTTGACTTCCCTGAGCCTCCACCTCACCGGCACAAAGGGAACTCTATTAATAAAACTTCCCTGGCAGGACTGCATGAGGCAGTGCAAAGGGGGGCAGCTCTCAAAGGGATTTCTTTGTCAAGGGAGGGGCCAGTTTACTTCTCACTCAATCACTCAGACCTTGTCTGGTGCCCCTTCAGAACAGACATCACCTAATAAAGTTTTTGTTTTCTTTTTTAATGCTGATTGGAAAAATGAGCCCAAAATAAGTAAGCGATGTGAGATGAGAATCTCCAGAATGATGAGTGAGAAGTCAAGAGCCCATCCCCAAGCAAAGAGAGCAGCTACCATGGAAATCAGCCTTTGAAATCTGGCTGCTTCTGATTCAGGACCTCCCCTCTTCCCACAGGTGTTAAAAGAGATCCATCCTCAATCTCTCCCTCTCCACCGAAGCCTTCCCTACCACCTACAGACACACTTTCCTCCCATCCTCCCCTTCCCTGTTTCCTAAGGTGCCCTCTGCTTATGGTCTCAGTTCTTCCTCCCAGCCCTGTGAGATGTCTCCAGACTGCCAGAGTCACCTCTACCTCCTAAATATGCGTTCTCAGTGTGATGCCCTCCTCATTGTCCAGTTCAGGGACCCTTGCTCAGTCCCTGCTCTCTCTCTCGAATTCTGGACATGTTTTCTGACACTAGAGAGGGCTCTTCTCAAGCTTTCTTCTCCTGAGCTCCTACAGCAATACCCTAACTTAGCTCTCTCTTCCTGCCTCTCTGATTGCTCCTTCTCTTTGTTGGCTCTCTTCCTCTTCTGCGCATTTTAAAGGGTGGCTATCCCCAGGGTTCATCACGTTGCCATCAATTCCCCATCCTGTGCCCTCTGCCTTTTGGTGGCACTGATCCTGGTGGTGTCAGCTATCACCTCTAGGCTACCAGCTCTGACCTCTCCTGAGTTCCAGTCCCATCTGCCTGTTAGGACAGTAAATGAAAGCTCTGTTGTCACCCTTCCTTCCCTTTCCCACCTCCATTCACCTAAACCTAGCTTTCAGCTCTGATAGCTGTAGTAGATTCCTGGCTAGTTTTTCTACTCACAGTCTCTCTGTTTTTTAGAAGAGGTTCACCTGGGAGTCAAGACCCATCTCCATTATAGCTTTCTCAACCATTTGAACTGCTTTAGCTCACCTTGCCTGTTCTAGTCACTTTGCCAGTACATCTTCTCTTGCCAGGTAACACCTCTCCTATTGTTATTTAGTGTTTCACATTTTTTCACCTAAATGGAAAGACCCTAGAGCTCTCTCTCAGCTCCTAATCTGAGCTTGCCAAGGACGAGCCAGGACCTCTGGTGTTGCACCCTGGTATTTAATACAAGTGTTCTGATTCCTCATTGTCTCCCCTCTTTGGTCTGGCTCACTGCAGCCCTCTTCTTTATTAAACGAGGAAGGCCCTTCACCATAAGGCAGAGAACCCAAATTCCAGTGCCTGGAGGGGCCAGCAGGTCATGAAATGGGTGAGGTAGGCCAAGTATACAACGGCAGGGTGATGGGAGATGGCATCTAGATCCCATGTCCCCAGTTAGAGGGGTTGCTGCTACTCGGTCCTCCTTCATTGCCACGGGGCCAGGTATAACTAGATTTTCCAGCTTTTCAAAAGAAACAAAGTTGGATTTTTATGGGAAATTTCCCAACTTTTAAAACATTGTGCAAGCCAAACAAAACACGGCCACAGGCTAAATTCAGCCTGTAGGTAACCCTGGACATAAAGGTTTCCTGCTTTGTAATTATTCTTGACATGGCAGAAACATTTTGGACTACAGGTTTCTAGTTACAGTTGTGTCAGTAACAAGGTGGGTAACCTTGGAACTCAGTTTCTTCATCTGTACATGAAGGATCCTATTAAATGATCCCCAAAGCTTTTTCAACTTGGTAATTCTGTGGTTCCTCAGTTTATCCTAAATAGTGGGAGAAATGCTGTTTAATTGAATAGTCTGGTTAGTGAAGTTTCCCATACAATTAAAAAAAATGAGATTTACCATAAAAACATACTGCACATAGATTACTGCATTTCAAAGAACTGGAATACAATAAGGCATTGGTTAACTGAAATTCTCCAAGGTTAACTGGAAAATCCCCTTATTATCAAGCTTATTGTTGAAAAACTTTCTGAAGTACCAGAGTCCAGTTTCCTGCCTTTCTAAGCACAGGAGATGTGGCAATGCAGGGCGAGGGGAACTGATGAGTCCATGTCTGGGATGGCTCTATGACCTGAGCTAATGGGGATGGCCGCTGAGCAGGCCAGGAGATCTTCTCAGGCCACTCCCAGCCAAGGAGCTGCACATGGTCTGGGACCCCCGGCTGAGGCCAAAGATAACTATACCAGCCTCTTTGCAAGACTCAGACCCCTGGCTTTAACATCCACGTTGGGAGGCTAACCTCACCCCTAAGCTGGGAATTAGCTGAAAACCCGGCCCTGTGAATGTGTGTTGAGGCTGAATGTCATGACACTACCCAGAGCTCCATCCCACCAAAAAGAGTAAGAGCTCTGCAGCCTGACACATCTTAGTTAGAACCTAGACTCTACCACTTTTGGCCAATACCCTAACCTTTCTGAGCCTTAGCTTCCTCATCCGTAAATTGGAGGTAACAATGCTCTCTCTCACAGGCTTGTTACAAGGACTGGTGAAACAGTGTCTGCTAAGTGGCTCCCAGGGTGTTTGGAGTTCAGTAAGTGCTACATAAATGGAAATCATTATTCTATTAGGAAGTAGCATCTTTTATCATTTAAAATCCAGTCTGATCTCAAATCATAAGAGACTCTTAATCTCATGAAACAAACTGAGGGTTGCTGGGGGGAGGGGGAGTGTGGAGTGGGTGGCTGGGTTATGGACATTGGGGAGGGTATGTCATATGGTGAGTGCTGTGAAGTTTGTAAGCCTGACGATTCACAAACTTGTACCCCTGAGGCAAATAGTACATTATATGTTAATAAAAATAATTAATAATAAAATCCAGTCTGATTTTTTAGTTTTTTTTTCCTAGTGTTAGAAAGTAAATACCAGTCATCTTCTACTTTCCACAAAGACACTTGAGAAACCAACTGTTTACAAAATTAGATGTTGTCTCCAGCTCCCCCATCCCTTTCATCCTGCCCTATTATCGTGAAATAGAGACACCAGCCTTACAATCTGAACCAACATCTCCATTTTGCAACTGTCATACTAATCATTGACTCAGTCAAGAATCATCAACAGATGGAAAAGTTTGGTGAGGGCAGAGTATTCACAGGCTTAAAATATATCCCCTTAAATTATTTATTAATTATAAAGGGAGATTCAAAGAGCTGGGACAAATAATCCTAAAATTTGTATGGAACCAGAAAAGACCCTGAATAGCCAGGGGATAGTTGAAAAAGAAAACCAAAGCTGGTGGCATCACAGGCCCAGACTTCAAGCTATATTACAAAGTTGCAGTCCTCAAGACAGTATGGTACTGGCACAAAACAGACACACAGATCAATGGAACAGAACAGAGAACCCAAAAATGGACCCTCAACTCTATGATCAAATAATCCTCGCCAAAGCAGGAAATATCCAATGGAAAAAAGTCTCTTCAACAAATGGTGTTCGGAAAATTGGACAGCCACATGCAGGAGAATGAAACCATTTCCTCATACCATACACAAAAATAAACTCAAAATGGATGAAACACCCAAATGTGAGACAGGAATCCATTAAAATCCTAGAAGAGAACATAGGCAGCAACCTCTGTGATCTCAGCTGCAGCGACTTCTTGCTAGAACCGTCTCCAAAGGCAAGGAAAACAAAGGCAAAAATGAACTATTGGGACTTCATCAAGATAAAAAGCTTTTGCACAGGAAAGGAAACAGTCAATAAAACCAAAAGACAACCAAGAGAATGGGAGGAGATATTTGCAAATGTCATATCACATAAAGGGCTAGTATCCAAAATCTATAAAGAACTTATCAAGCTCAACTCCCAAAGATCAAATAATCCAAACAAGAAATGGGCAGAAGACATGAACAGACATTTCTCCAAAGAACTGAGATGCCTGGGCAGCTCTGTCGGTAAAGTGTCTGCCTTTGGCTCAGGTCATGATCCCAGGGTCCTGGGATCCAGTCCTGCACCAGGCTCCTTGCTCAGCAGGCAGCCCGCTTCTCCTTCTGCCTCTGCCCCTCCCCCTGCTTGTGTGGGTTCTCTCTCTCTATCCCTCTCTGCCAAATAAATAAAATATAAAAAAAATACAAATGGCCAAGAGACACATGAAAAAATGCTCAGTATCACTTGGCATCAGGGAAATAAAAATCAAAACCACAATGAGATACCCCTTTACACCTGTCAGAATGGCCAAAATAAGAAGTCAGGAAATGCCAGATGTTGGTGAGGATGCGGAGAAAGGGGAACACTCTTACACTGTTGGTGGGAGTGCAAGCTGATGCAGCCACTCTGGAAAACAGTGTGGAGGTTCCTCAAAAAGTTAAAAATAGAGCTACCCTTTGATCCAGCAATTGCACTACTAGGAATTTACCCCAAAGATACAAACACTGTAATCTGAAGGGGCACCCGCACCCCAGTGTTTATAGCAGCAACGTCCACAATAACCAAACTACAGAGAAAGAAAGAGCCCAGATGTCCATCAGTAGATGAATGGATAAAGAAGATGTGGTGTGTATACACACACACACACATATACGTATACATATACATATATGTATATATACGCGCATATTTCTCAGCCATCAAAAAAAGAAATCTTGCCATTTGCAACTACATGGATGGAACTAGAGGGTATTATGCTAAGTGAAATAAGTCAGTAAGAGAAAGACAATTATCATGATTTCATGCATGTGAAATTTAAGAAACAAAACAGAGGAGCACAGGTGAAGGGGAGGGAAAAATAAACAAAGATAAAATCAGAGAGGGGGGCAAACCATAAGAGACTTGATCATAGGAAACAAACTGAGGGTTGCTAGAGGGCAACAGGGTGATGGGATGGGGTGACTGGGTGATGGACATTAAGGAGGGCATATGATGTAATAAGCACTGGGTGCTATATAAGACTGGTGCTTCAGTGAACTCTACCTCTGAAACTAATAATATGCTATATGCCAATTAGTTGAATTTAAATTAAAAAATAGGGGTGCTTGGATGGCTCAGTGGGTTAAGCCTCTGCCTAAGGCTCAGGTTGTGATCTCAGGGTCCTGGGATCAAGCCCCACATTGGGCTCTCTGCTCAGCAGGGAGCCTGCTTCTCTTTCTCTCTCTGCCTGCCTCTCTGCCTACTTGTGATCTCTCTGTCAAATAAATAAATAAAATTTAAAAAAAAATTTTTTTAAATAGAAAAAAATTATACAGGGAGAAAAACAGTAACTTTATGGTGGAGAAACCTGGCAGACACTTCCTTAGCCAAGTGTTTGAAGCTAATGTCACCAATACTAGAACAAGCAGACAGCATGTGGTTCCTGACAGGATGCACTAAGAAGGACACAGCATCACTTCTGAGACTCCTGTCCACAAAAACCTAACCGGCATCTAATCGTGAGCAGAATCAGACTAGACCAAACTGAGAAAACATTTTACAAAATGACCGGCTTATACTCTGGAAAAATATCAGTGTCATGGAGGAGAAAGAAAGGCTGAAGAACTGTTCTGAATAAAAAATGAAAGGGATATCATAGTTAAAAGGAATGTATGATCCTGGGTTGGATCCTGTACTAAAGAAGCATCATTATAGGGCGCCTGGGTGGCTCAGTGGGTTAAGCCACTGCCTTTGGCTCAGGTCATGATCTCAGGGTCCTGGGATCGAGTGCCGCATCCGGTTCTCTGCTCGGTGGGGAGCCTGCTTCCCTCTCTCTCTTTCTCTGCCTGCCTCTCTGTCTACTTGTGATCTCTGTCAAATAAATAAATAAAATCTTTAAAAAAAAAAGTATCATTATAAAGAACATTATTGAAACAACTGGATAAATTAAGTATGGATTGTATATTAAGTAGTGGTATCATACTGATGTAAATTCCGATTTTGATTTTGTATAAAAGAATATCCTTGTTCTTGAGAAATTCACACAGAAGTATTTAAGGGCAGAGATGTATAATGTCTGCAATTCACTCTAAAATCATCCAAAACAAGAAAATCAGTATAAACATGGAAAAACACAAGCTAGGAGGAAGAGAGAATATTAAAACAAATATGGCAAAATGCTCACATCTGGTGAACTTGAGTAAAGAGTATACAGGAGTTCTTTGTACTAGTGTTGTAGCTTTTTGGTCAGTTGAAATTATTTCAAAATAAAAAGTAAAAAAGAAAAAGTCAGTCAGGGGGTGCCAGGCACACAGCCTTGTGTGGTGAAGTAGAAAGAGCCCTGACTCTTTGAGATGAGGTTCAAACCCAGCGCTGTGAATTATAAGATACTTACCATCCCTAGACTTTGTCCCTTCACTGCAAAATGTACATAATAATAACACCTCTCTCTTAGGGTTGTCAAGAGGATTAAATGAGGTAGTCCATGAAAAATAGCCAACATATTTTTCTCATATTCTACAGGTATATGCTGTTAAGGGTCCAGAAGTGATCAATACAAACAGAATTCTTGCCCTCATGCTGCTTATACTATGGTCAAAATGGTGGCAAATAACTAAATGAACCAGCAGATGTAGAACTACAAACTACCAAAAATTCTGAGAGTAATGCAGTGTGGCAGGAGAGCTGGGGAACCCTACCACATATACGTCAGGGAAAGCCTTATTGAGGAAACAACATTTAAGCCGAGACTGAGGAACAAGGAGGGAGAGGCTGGCATTCTAGGTGGTGGGAGCAGCAGGAGAAAAGGCCCTGAGGTGGGGAACAACTCAGTGCATGTAAGGAACTATGACATACTCTCCTCTGCTACAGCATTTAGAACTCCTTGAATGCTCCTTGAAGGAAGGGGCAGCAGAGCACCTAGCAAAGACTGGACACTCTGTTAAGTGTTTGCTGAGTGAACAAGGAAATGGGTATCCCTTGGTTTTAGTATCTGCCATGCGAAGATCTCCCCTCTCCCAGCCCTCCTTAGCTGTACCACGTAGCAGAAAGGTTTCTTTTGAACTTGGAGCTTGGACATTTACCCCTGTGTGGACAATTTGCCTAGATCACAGAGCTGGAAGGGACCCCAAAAATCTCATGCTCCCACCTCTCATGTTGGAAGGAAGAAGCAGAAACCCAGGCTCAGGACAGACTTACCAGAACTCATGGACCGGGTTGGGGACCCATGTCTGGTGCCTTCCCCAGCCCTGCAGCCTGCCTTGTTTATTTGTTCAACAAGTTTGTTTCAGCCATGGCACAGTCTGTTCTGACTCTGGAACATTTATGAGACGAGCCAAAAAATCACAGAAAAATGGTCTGCTATTGGAGCTAAGGGGCGGGGCAGCCAGGGTGGGAGACAGGTTTCAGGCCAGTTCTGGGGCAGAGTTTTGGCGTGTCCTTTGCTGTCTTTTTCCCTTCTGCCCTTGGGAACCAAAGGGACTCTAGTGGGATTTCCTGCCTCAGTTTCCCCAGGACCATGATGTGGACAGACTAGAACATTCGACCATAAGATTTCCAATTCTCATCTCCACCCTCATTAGCTCCATTCCACAACCCAGCTTCCACCCACTAAGTTCATGTCACAGCCCGATCCATTCCATCAGGGTAGAGGGGCACACACAGCAGCAGTGTGGGACCCTTCTGCCCCCTCCACCTGCAGCGCCCTCTTTCTCTCTGCTTATGAACTCTTGCTTATCCTTCAAAACCCAGCGGTTATGGTCACCATCTCTAAAACAGACTCCCCAGGTAGTTGGCCAGCCACTTTCCAAAATTTAAAGAGCTCAACTAGGATAAACAGGATAGCTAAAATGCTGATTACTTTGCTTTTGTTTACTTGGTGTAGTAATGCTGGTTATGACCTTGCGTTGATCAAAAACATTCACTTGCGGTTACATAAATTATTAATTACCAAAAACTCAGAAGTAAATAATTAATAAATGCAGCTTTTTGGGTGACAACATAATTTATTGAAACCTTAATTAAGTCTAGGGTGGGAGAAGGGATGGGGTAAGGATGACAAAAGGATTTCTGTGCTAAAAACGTGACTCTAAGATCCTACGCAGCCCTTTGATACACTTGGCTGCCTCATTTCCCCGAAAGGCCTGGTGCATAGTAGGTACTCAGAAAGTATTCAGCGAATGTATGAATGTGTGAGGATGATGATCCTTCCTGGCCCTGGGGGTCACTCCTCTTCTGCCCTTTTACTCCAGGCAGCTCCCCAAGAAGCAGAGTCTGGCCAGCTCTGGGAGGTGCTGTTCTCCTTCACTTCCAAGATTAGCTCAGACCTTAAAAATCACAGCCCGACGCCTGCTCCTTTCATGCCAAGGAAAACAGTAGATGTCAGAAGCCTCCTTAGGTATCTGGAAGAGAACAGCTCCTTCTGCTCCCTCCCTTCCTTGTATGAGGTCACTGAATCAGGATGACAAAGCAAACAGTGACATGTGTTGGGACTTGTTCCTGCCCTGATTCCAGGTTTCTCCAGCAACTCCCTCCTCCCAGTCTTCAGAATGGCAAACCTAGGTGTGGACCACTAAGTGAACTGAACTCAGTCCTCGGAATCCATGGATTCTAATTAGGAGGAATCCTCTGCAGCAGTGAAGAGGAAGTCCTGGGGGTGCCTGGGTGGCTCAGTCAGTTAAGAGTCTGACTCTTGATTTCAGCTCGGGTCATGATCTAGGGGTTGTGGGACTGAGGGAGCCCCAGTGGCTGGACTCCACACTCAGCAAGGACTCTGCTTAAGATTCTTGCCTTCTGTTCCTCCCCCGCCTCATGCACTCAGGCTCTCTCTCCCAAATAAATAAGTAAATATTAAAGAAAGAGAGAGAGAAAGACAAAAGGTCCTAGATAAACCTCGGTAAGACAGGGAACTGGGATATTAGCAGCACTGGACATTTGCACAGGGGTTTCCCAGGCTTCGGTGTGCTCTAATTTGTTCTCATTTGAGTGAAGGAGAGCAAGAATTCTTTTCTGACTGTGCAGATGAGAAAACTGAAGCTCATTTAAGGTCAGCAACTTAATCAGGGCTACATGGCTTGAGGGTCACAGAGCCAGACTTGAAATGAATTTTGTGGCTCTAGTTACATCTTCCCATCTCACAGCAATTCCTTGAACTTGAATCATTGGTACACCTGCTTCATGCTCTTTGGCTATTGCACACCACCATACTATTATTTACTTAATACTTTTCTTTAAATAAACTCACTTAAAAAATAGACTTCATTCTAAGCAACAATACATATGCATCTAAATATATGTCTAAGTAATATATGTGTAACTGCTAAAATTAAACATTTTCATCCTCCTTCCTTAAAGTAACTCTCGTAACACCAAGGATGCCAGTGCACTCTTTGAGAAACTGTCTAACTGTCCTACATCAAGTCCACATTACTAAGGATGGATCTTCACAGACTGGCAGCCAATGGCTGCCTTTATAGAAATGGCCAGCTAGTGGCATTGCTTGGGGAAACCACTGCTGTTTTTAGGGCTGTGCCTCAAAATCAAAAGTTCCTGAATCAGGGAGGATAAGGGAGAGATCATGGAAGTCAACTCCCACAGGGCAGGGCCTTATACCACACACCCAGTCATAGTCCTAAAAATTAAAGGGTACACAGAGACATACAGATAAACCAGACGTAGTCCTTGCTCTTAAAAACTCAAGAGCTGACAAACATCAGTAATGGAAAGCTACAAAGAATAAGCAAAATATCTGGGATCAGAGAAACTCTAGACTTGGTTCCACCACGAACCTGGCAGGATGACATCTCTTCTTGTTACCTTTTAAGACTAAAGGGAGATTCAGATTTCAAAAATGGGCATGATATATCGAAACATCAAGTTGTGTATCTTAATTATATGCAATTTTTGTCAATTACACCTCAATAAAGATGGGGAGAAACAAGTGTGAAAAATTCTCTGTAAAAAACCATAAAGCTGTAATATAGTGTGTAAGTACTAGATAGGCAGTGCCCAAACTCCTCCACAGAGTATTTGCATTACTACTAGAGAATGACTTTCTCAAGGTAAAATGAAGCACCAGCAACAACAGGTTGGGAAGAGATTTAAGGAGCACCATTTGGGGGTTACCAGCATCCCTGACTAACTTGCTGCTCTCAGGTCTTGGGCCCAGGAAGACACTGGTGAGCGAAACCAGCTTGCTGCCTCTAACTCTTTCAGAATTTTTATTTTCTTCTCTGATTTGTACTCTTTCTTCTGCTTTCAAACATTTTCTTCTTGCTTTCAGCCCAGCATGCAAATTGACTGCATAGTAATGGGTCTCTACTGTCCTCTTGTGGCCATTCTCTGACACCGCTGCATTGACTTTTGAAGGGGTGTGCGTGACAGCCTCAGGAAACCAGAGCCAACCCTCAAGATGAAGATTTTCCAGGGCCAGCAGAGGACTTAAAGCCCAAATTAAAGCCAGCTGCTGGAATCCAGAGCTTTTTGACGGGAAGGGGTAGTTCTGCCTGGTTTTGCCCCAAGTAGGACAGGAATCCAGGCCCTCTGCATTAACCCTACTCATATGGTCAGTTCCTGGATTGTCCAGTTTGTCTGGAGCAAGATCTTGGAAATGAGGCAGCCTTGAGGTATTCCTTCACTGCCCGGAAGTCCCAAGAGTAGAAAGGGCCAGGACCAGAACTTCCAACACCCGCTCATTTAAACCAACAATAAACAGAGTCCTCATTTTGTGAACTGGTAAGTGACATAGGTTAAGGGTGGGGTACAAAATAAGATACATAATTCCTATCCTCAAAAACTCATAAAGTTTACAAATGTAACTAACTGAAGCATACATGTAATTAACGGACATAGGGCCATCGGTGTAAGGGCCATCAGAGAAGTAAAACACAAAATGCTACAAGACTGGTGGGGAAGGAGAGATTCATGATGACCCTGGGGATCAGGGTTTTCTGAAGGTAGTGAGACTCAAGCTGGACTTCGAAAAAAATGACAGACATGAGCAGATGTGAACAAGGAAGACCACAGTGATACTAATAATAGCTACATTTGGGGGGAGCTGATTATGCATCAAGCACAGCTAAGGGTTTTGTAGGGATCTGTTCTTTAATCTCCATACTACTATGAGGCATTATTTTCTCTATTTGACAGACCAGGAAACCGAGGCTTAAGATCATGTACAGCAAGGCTTGATAGAAAATATAGGAAGAAGTAAAAGCAAAAAATGTGTTTGGGGAAAGAATCTTTTATTAGTAGAGTACCAGGTACACCTGGTGAGGTGACAGAAAGAAAGGACAAGGGCATATGGGGTATATGATGATCATAAATTACAGGAACCCTATAATCAAGGATTGGATTTTAAAGCCTCAAATGAACTTAGACCTCACCCTTCAGATACTGAAGAACCTTCCAGATTTCAGAGCACAGAATCCTGCTCAGGGATAATTCAGATGTGTGGAGGAGAGCACGATAACGCAGAGACAAGAGGAAGGGAGCTCTGTAAAGAGTCATGCGGTGAGGGGAGCTTGGGTCAGGGCAGTGGGCAAGCAAAGAGATGAATCTTAAAACTTTACACACAGAAATTATTAAGACTGACTTGGGGGATGAAGAGAACGGAGCTACCTTTGGTGGGAACCACTGTTCCCTCCCATGCTGAACCTTCCAACCCACCTCCTCTTACTGGGGGAAGGGAAACTTCCGGTCTCGCACAGAATGGAAGCCTCAATCCCACCCTGGATTATGGTTGTGCCAAACCTCTAAGGCCAAACAAAGCAGGGCAAAGTCTACTCTGAGACCAGAGAAGAAATCTGGAAAATTGTTCTCAATGCCCACATCAAGTGAGGAATCTCAGGATCAAAGAGCAGCCTGTCACAGAAGAGACCACGGGAGTTTAATGCTGTGACCCACTTCCCAAAGGTCAGGGAGAGTTTTATGTCATTTCCCAGCAGTCTGTCCAACCTGGTTAGGTCCAAACAGGGCTGGACCAAACCCTGTATGGGAACAGAGCTCCCCGGCCAGGGGCTTGGATTCCTGCTTTTGACTACCTCAGGGCTGGGCTGGCAAGCTTCCCTCTGGTTCCCACTTTCAGGAAGCCAGCCACAGCTGCTGGCCACTTGTCACACCCTATCCGGAAGGTGGCAGCATTTCAATGGCAAAGCAACAGATGCCCAGGCGGCGGCTAACAGCCTCAAAGTTTGTTGGGAATTGTGTCATATTTCCCAAAAGAGCTAACTCCATCCAGTTCCAATGAAGTGGTAACTGGTAAAGGCTTGGGTTACAAGGAGACAATGAGGCTTCATAATTCCTATCCTAGACTGGGGCAATTTCAGGGAAGATGCTTAAGGCAGGCACTCAACATTTAAATGTACCAGGCACTATGCAAACTCCTTAGAAATTTCCTAAAGCAGACAAAGAGACTTGTTGTAATGTTAAATATTTATCCTTGACTTTTCTTTCTCTAGAACGCTGCTCACTGTGACACTTACTTTTTATCTTTTTTCTCCAATAAATGAGTACCCATACAAAAAAAAAAGTGCTCCCAAAACCAAAGAAAGGGCAATCAGCTATCCAAGACTGCGGTGGCCTGCAAACTTCCTGCTTGCCTCCTGGTCTTTAACCCCTCACCTGCTGGTGCCCGGACTCCTAGGCTCATGTGGCGAGCAACTGCTCGCCAGCCCTCTCTCCTGCGATCCAGACTCCTGTATCCACCTGCTTTCCTGATGTCTTTATTTAGATGTCTCAGTGGGACATCAAGCTCAACTTGTCCAAAACTGAACTTTTATTCTCCTCTGACTCCACCCCCTCCTCCCACCAACCCATCACTCAGTCTCAGCCATTCCACTTTTCAAGATATTGCTAGGACCCATGTACCTCTTTGCATTTCAATCTCTACTTAGTGCAAGCTGCCACAATCTCTCACCGGGACTTCTGTAGCAGACTTCTAACCTAATCCTCTTGTCCTCTTCCCTTCTTCCTCCACCCTGTAACTTTCAGTACTTTTAAAAACCCAAATCTGATCATTCACCATCACTAACACCCAAATGGCTTTCCACTGTTCTTTACATATAAAGGCAGAGGTGATACAGAACTCCTGGGGAGACCAGGACAGCTGACCAGGGATACCCTGCTTTTAGTTAACCGATTGTGTTCTTGCTATAACAGTATTTTTTGTAATGACTAAAAACGTCACTTTTCTGTGAAAAGAAAACTGGATTACCTCGATTTCTGGTAACATAAAACTGCAACCTCCCTGTCTAGGAGGGGATAATTAGCCTTTTGAACAGAAACTCTTCAAACATCCATTAACTGAGGAACACATTATTTCTTAAAGTTCTTGCAAACACCTTGAGCCAGATGGGACCCTGAAGATGAATTAGCATAGAGCAGGGGTTGGCCAATGATACCCTGCAGGCCAAATCAAGCCTGCCACCTGTTTTTAGAAATATTTACTGGAACACAGCCCCAGTCATCCATTTGTGTACTGCCTATGCCATTTGCCCCCCAGTGGCACAGTAGGGTGGCTGTGATAGGGACTGCAGGGCTTGCAAAGCCTGGTGTCCCTGGCCAGTAACAGAGAAGGTTTGCTGACCATGCTATACAGGCTGGGCTGCACATTAAAATCACCTAGAATGCCTCTTAAAAGGGATCACATCAGAGATTCCGATTAAAGAGATTTAAGGTGGGATCTAAGCATTAAAATGAAAAACTTAACAAATTTCCATAGGTGTTTCTAATAGGTAGCCACAGTTGAGAACCACTGATTTCATCCCATCTCCTCCCTCACGCATGAGGGGCAGCCCCACAGGTCAGGATTTGTCTCCTGTTTGTAGGGACAACTACTAATGCCTACAAAGCCCTATACAGCACACCGCTCTACACTATCTCATTCGATCCTTAGAACAAATCTGAGGTTTAAAGAGCAGGAAGCATTACTGCCCCTGCTTCACACATGACAGAATTGAGGCTCAGGAGATTTAAGTCATGTCCCCAAAGTCTCCTATTTGGTAAAGGGAGCTAAGATTCCGGCACACATCTTTTCAATCAAGGCCACCAACCACTGATGTTAATTGTACAAGTGACATACTTCTATTTTATTTTGTCATAAGGAGTCCTATTTGCTTTCAGGGGGGTCTCCAGAACACTTAGAAATCTGCCTTCCTAAATTAGGATTCCTAAGGAATGCCATGAGGGGAGATGGAGAGGATGCATGCAGGGATGTATCTATAGAGCCCATTTCTGTGCCCACATTTAAACCACAGTAGATATATTTTTACCTGTTCAGACCTAAGGATCCCACATATGATTTTGTTTGAATAAAGAGTTCTACCTTTGAAGACCACTGACATGGCTTGGACCTTTGCTTACTGTTTCAATCCAAGATAGCAAGGTCACTCTGCCCCCAGATTCCTGTCACTTCTAACATCAAGTTCTTCCCCGTTGGTCTAAATGAAGCTCAAAATAGTAGTTTCTCATAATGCCAATATTGGTATTGTTTTTTGAGAAATGAAGGGCATTGCTTTCAGCAGACCAGACTTCCCACATCTGTCTGGGTAACTGAAGTTACTCATTACTGCTCCCTGCCTACTTCATGCGTACTATAAAATGAAGAAAAAAAAATATATATATATACCGTATATAAAAAAAGGAAAACATCACCCTCATCCACTCTCTTGCTAGGCCACAGCGTTTCTCTTGCCTGCTCATTGGGTCTACCTCCAGCCTAATCCACAAACTCGCCACCTTGCTTCTACTCTTAGGCCTTCATTCCCTGTGGAGTGAGGCGTCCATTAATGTTTGCGGGGGAAGAGGGTGCACTGGGGAATATAAGACAACTTCTCGCATTTTTTGTGTTTCCAGAGAGGAAAACCTTTTATAGTCTCCTCTCCGCAGAAGTGAGAAGCTCCACACTGGACAAAACACTTCCAGCTTTTCATTCTATGACCCTATTTGTACCTTTCCACAGGACAAGGGGTGACTAATCTGACTGGTCAGAGTCCAGGACATTGAAAGGACTGAGTTTTTATCAGGACTGATGCCTGAGCACACAAGGTATACTATGATCCTGACCTGTGTCCTGATAAATGAGGGTCTGTTCTCAAACCTGGCACAAGGTTATAGTAGGAGGGAGTAGGAAGCCCCATTCTGTATCTACTTTTAGTTCCAGGAATGACAAGGGACACCCAGAGTCACACTGTGGCGTGACCTCATATTTCACCACTTATTTGAGAAGGCCAAATCAGTGAAGTCTAGAGTCTAACTGCCAGAATCACCCTATTGCTCAGGAGAAGCACAGTTCCTAAAACTTAATGAAAGACATCGTGGCCTTAAGCAAACATGAGACATCTTTACCTTCTCTTTTAATAGGGTCATGTCTCTCACTTTACCCATTCTCAAACTGTATGGTTTCTTTTTACATACATACACAAACACTTTAAAACATAAATGCCAAATTCAAGAGAATCAGATGAGTAGATAAATTTAGGGAGCCATGAAAGAAAAGGCCAGTCACCAGATTTTGCAAAAGATCACCTGAACTCCTTCTCTGGACATTCAACTTGATATAGGACCCTACATATCCCATGTCACATGGTCCACAAGGTCTTCCTTTAGGATTCTGAAGCAGTCAATAGCCGTACTTGTCATTCAGATGGGTCCTGCCATCTCCACTTTGTCCTAGATCAGAGTATAAAGAAAGAAACGCATTCAATTTCCTAAAGTTGGGAGGGAAAAGATACCCAGATATCAGTGGGTTAAAAAGTAAAACAGACAAAAGAGTTTCTTCTATTCTAGAACTCTGCCTTTTTGCATACGATTTCAAAATATGGTCCTCTTTTCATTTCTACCCTTATTATTTATTAGCCAATAAAAACCAAACATTTCTAGTAACAAAATTTCTAAAATTTCTATTAACTACGAATATATTAGAAACCTGATCCATAGAAAAAGCAACTTGTGATGAGCACATGGGAAACAAGCATCTCATATATTGCCTTAAGAGTGTAAGTATGACCATAAGCTGTATCCTCTCGACAGAATGCAATTTACAATGTCTTAAAAATGTTTACAGCCTTTGACCCAGCATGTTAACTTTTATGATTTTTTTCTACATATGCACCTCTATACTTGTAAAAGTATTATGTTAGAGGTTGCTCATTGCAGAATTTTTTTTAAATTCAATTAATTAACATACAGTGTATTATTAGTTTCAGAGGTAGAGGTCAGTGATTCATCAGTCTTATATAATACCCCATGCTCGTTACATCACATGCCCTCCTTAATGTCTATCACCCAGTTACCCCAGCCCCCAAACCCCTCTCCTCCATGCAGAGTTGTCTGTGATGGCAAAACTGGAAATACAGCAAATATTCATGAAGGAACTAGAAATACAGCAAATATTCATTGAAGGAACACTGAAGGAATAAATAAGTAAAGGTATTATCTGTACCATAAGAAAGAACTATGCTACAAGGAAGGACAGGAGGGAGGGAGGGAAGGAAGGAAGGAATCTATAAATAGCTATGGGAGGATCTCCATATAGTGTTAAGTATGAAACAGCAAGATATAGAATATGCTTCTAGGGGCACCTGGGTGGCTCAAAGGGTTGAGCCTCTGCCTTCGGCTCAGGTCATGATCTCAGGGTCCTGGGATCGAGCCCCGCATCGGGCTCTCTGCTCGGCAGGGAGCCTGCTTCTCTCTCTCTCTGCCTACTTGTGATTTCTGCCAAATAAATAAATAAAATCTTAAAAAAAAAAAAAAAAGAATATGCTTCTATTTGTATAAAAACAATGGTGAAATATTATGTATTTAATTGCTCACAAAAGCATTTTATGTGACATATATAAGAAGTCGCAAGAAGGTGATATTTGGCTGGCTTTAGAGGAAAACACCAAGTAGCTAAGGCAGAGCCAGTAGTAGTTGTTTTAATACCTTTAAAGAAAATGTAAAAGACATGCAGAAGTTAAAAAAAAGATGTAATAAATCTCCATATACTCATCACCCAGCTACAACAATAATATGTGACATTACCCCCTCCATGCTCCCTCATCCTCTACTTCTACAGGATTATCTTAAGGCACATCCCAGATATTCTGTCTGTGAACACTTCTGTACACAGTCCTAGAAGATAAGGACTTTTTCTAAAAAATATAACATCATCCACATTTTAAAATAATTAATAATTTCCTAGTATCATCACATATCTGGCTAGTGTTCAAAATTATCTAACTAGTGTATAATTTTTTAAATAGTTTGTTCAAATAAGGATTCAAGCAGAACCTACAAATTGTATTTGATTGATATGTCTCTTTAGATCTTTTACTCTGTTTCCCTAGAAGGGAGAACATTCCCACTACATGCTTTTTTTTTAACTTTTTTTAAAAAGACTACTTATTTATTTGAGAGAGAGACAGAGAGGGAGAGAGCATGAGCAGGGGAAGCAGTAGGGGGAGAGGGAGAAGCAGACTCCCTGCTGAGCAGGGAGCCAGACGTGGGGCTTGATCCCAGGATCTTGAGATCATGACGTGATGCTCAGCCAACTAAGCCACCTAGGCGCCCCTATTTATTTTAGAGAAAGAAAGAGAGCACGCCAAGTAAATCAGTGGAAGGGGCAGAAGGAGAGAGAATCCCAAACAGACTTTGCACTGAGTGAGGAGCCCAACACGGGACTCGATTTCACGACTCTAAGATCACAACCTGAGCCGAAATCAAGGGTTGAACACTATCCAGGTGCCCTATCCCACCATATACTCTTCTAAAACCTTTATTCTGAACCTTAAACCTACATTACCTATTCAGAAATATAAATAAATAAGTCTTAGAAGAGAAGAAAAGTAATAAAAACAATCTACCTTCAGGTGGGACCCACACACAGTAGTCTGGGTCATCTTCTGGATATTTGGAGGAAAGTGTTGCTGGAAGCTACAAAGGAAAGATAGGTTATTTTACTCAAAAGAATTTTAACTCTAAGAATTATTGTCCCTATACCTGTCAGCAAATAAAAACTAAGAGGGAAAAGCTTCCATTAATTACCTTGACATAAGTAACCAAAAAATGGTGAAACACACTCTCTCTGAACCTTGACTTTTTCCCATAAAGCCTCAACAAGCTGATTTTTAGCCAGTGAGAGTGAAGTGACGTTTTCTAAAAGGGACTGTTAACGGAGGCATGAGTTCTAATGGTATAACCCACACAGAGGGAAATTTGTCATTTGTCTTTTGATCTAGGTGCAGAAAAGAGTTAACAGGGCAAGCCTGACTATCCTTTGAAAGGCCTGTTTTAAGGCTGGCCCCTCGCCTGGTATCTGGGGACCTGGATTTCAGGAAGGTTCCTACTACCCTGATAAAAGTGGTTCACTGTGCCTAAACTGTCTATAAAAACAATATGGTTCGTGCTAAACATCGATTTTTCTTCTGGGAGAACAGAATTTGAGGGCATGACAGGCAGAAGGTGCCTATGTGATCAGTCCCCAATAAAAATCCTGGGCACTGAGTGTCTAAGGAGCCCCGCTAATTAGCAACATTTCATAAGATGTCACAACTCATTGCCAGGGCAATTAAACACATCTTGTGTGACTCCAGAAGAAAAGGACTCTTGGAAGCTTATGCCTGGTTTCCTCAGACTTTGCCCCTTGTGCCTTTTCCCTTTGCTGACTGTACTTGGTATCCTTTACTCTAGTAAATCATAGCTATGAGTACAACCACAGGCTGAGTCCTGTGAGGCCTCCTGTGAATGACCTAGCCTGAGGGTCCTGGGGACCTCCTGACACAATCTAGCAATCCCACTTCGGGGAACTTACTATATCCACATAAAATTATGCATATGCAAGATTATTCATTATAGCACTGTTATAGTAAAAGATTAGAAACAACCCAAGTGTCCACCTGTAGGGAACTGGCTAAGTTCAGTACAGCCATACAGTAGGAAGCTCTTGGTAAACTGATACACAGTGATTTCCACAATAGGTTAAAAATAATAAATCCTGACGTAGAATGCGGAACATTATATTCTATCTTCTGTGTAATAAAAATAGTCAAATAAGAATATATTATTCAAATGTCTTTGTATGGCATAAAAGGATATGAACAAAGATTCACAAATTAATCAAAGAGGTATATGCAGAGTTATAGGGAACAGTGTGGACGGAGACAAGAATAGAGAATTGAAAACATAAAAATTCAGAAATAAAAGAGAGCCCAGACTTTTAAAAGAGGGAGTATTAGGCAATTGGGAATTCTGCTAAGACAATCCCTAAAAATTCACTCTTCTAAGTGTGGTCCATGACAAAGGGATTCGTTTCTAATTCTAGAGAGGTGAAGATTACGGCTAAAGTACTTACTTTGCCTGGACCGGGAGCTTTCTTCTTCTTCAATTCATCTCTGTTTTTCTGATATTCATTCTTTGATGCTAATTTGAGAAAAAGAAAAGCAAGAGGCACTAGCTATTTCAGAATAAGTAAAACAGAAAAAAAATTCCTCCTAAGAGATCATTATAAAAATGGAAAAAAACATGTAACCATCAAATTCTCAAAAATTCCTTCTATTATAGGGATGCCTGGGTGGCTCAGTGGGTTAAGCCTCTGCCTCCCACCCAGGTCAGGATCTCAGGGTCCTGGGATCGAGGCCCACCTTGGGCTTTCTGCTCAGCAGGGAGCCTGCTTCTCCTTCTCTCTCTGCCTGCCTCTCTACTTGTGATTTCTCTCTCTGTCAAATAAATAAATAATAAAATCTTTAAAAAATAAATTCCTTCTACTATAAGACTATCTTAAGAGAATTTTCTCTCTGCTAATAACTCTAGTTTTCAATCCTAAGGCTGTTCTACAAGCTTGAATATAATCACACCATTTGAAAAGGGAAAGAAAAATGGGGCTGATTTTACCATTCTACAGTTCAACTGTTACAGTTCAAACAGTAGAAAAACAGTCCCTTTTTCTTTCTGAAGGTTATTTATTGGGGCACCTGGGTGGTTTAGTCAGTTAAGTGTCTGCCTTTGGCCCAAAGTCCTCAGATCAAGCCCTGTATCCTACTCTCGGCTCAGCAGAGAGCCTGATTCTCGCTCTCTCTCTGCCTACTTGTGCTCTCTCTCTGTCAAAGAAATAAATAAAATCTTTAAATAAATAAATAAATAAAGGTTTTTATTTGAGAGTGCACATGAGTGAGGGGAGGGACAGAGAGAGATAATCTCCAATGGACTCTGTGCTGAGCGCAGAGCCTGATGGAGGGCTCGAACCCACAACCCATGCGATCATGACCTGAGCTGAAACCAAGAGTCAGACATTCAACCAACTAAGCTGCCAAGGTGCCCCCAAACCAGGCCTTTGAAAGGCCAATCTTTCAACCAATTTATCTTAATAGTTTTGGAACTGCTCCCATGATAGGCAGATTCATCTCTGGGAGATGAAAAGCTGCGGAGGGCTTTGCACGGGCAGAGGGAAGCACGAAAGCAGTAGGAATTTTGCAGATCAGGGAGACGGAACCCCAGGAGGCAGAAAAGGAATTAAGAAAGGCAAATGGGATGGCACCAAACATAACCTCTCATATATTCCAGTTCTGTCCAGGGTCCTGGCATAGCACCTCCCCAGTGTCTGAAAGGCCATTCTCTATGCTGCCTCAGCTCAGCTGCCAACCCCTCCTCTCTGACACCAGCTGCTTGCTTGTATGCAGAGCAGCAATGGAGCTGGCTGCACTACTTGCCTGAGGGTTCCTCACATGATGCAGCTGTTTCTCTAATCTCTTGATAATCGTTATTCTGTTCCACTTGGCTGAGTTGAGACATGTTTTCTATAAAATGCAGAACCAGAGCATATTGTTATTATTTAATTCATAGTGGGGAACCAAGAAAACAAAAACAAAAGCAAGAAAAGCTACATAAATACATAATCATCCAGCTTTGCTATCATTAGCTTCAATAACCTTAATTAGATTTTCAAAAAAATGTGCCTCCATATGTTTAACAGAGAAATCAATTTTCCACTTTAAAAACTGGCCAACTCTGAGTTAAAACTTTTCAGCACTACTTACCAAAAGCCTTAAAAATGTACATATTCCTTGGCCTAGAAATTCTATTTCCAGGAACATATTCAAAGAAAATAATCAGAGATGAGTACCAAGATTTATTATATATACAATATGTTTAGGATAGCAAAAATAATAAATTATGTTCAGGTCTAACAATAGGGGGTGATTACATAAATCACGGCACCAGCATGTGATGGACCACTGTGCTCCTCATTTGACTCCACAGTTTAAAAGAGTATTTTAAGACACAGAAAAAAATAGGTTATAAAACAGCATATACAACACGATCCTAACACTGAAAAAAGAAAAAGAGGCCTAGAGTAATCCATAATCAACTGCAGATTTACTCATTAATGTGTCTTTACCAAATTTTAAAATCTGCTATTTTTATACACACACATATTTCTTGTGGTCCCTGAACAAAAAAAAATACAATCCTTATTGCTCGGCCTCCTGCTAATCTGTTTATATGCCACCCTCACAATGTATGGATCAGAGACTGGACTCACAAAAAAAGTATGTGTCAGTACTTCGTTTGAAAAGGCTAAGCATTTTGTCAGTAACTAAACAAAGGAGCATGCAAAAACAAAAGAGCTCTTCACAGATGAAAAAACAGAAACTTTTCTTTCTCAAACAACTAAGAATGATTCAAGAGAAGGCCTCCATACCAGGCCTGGCCTTTATGAAGACAAGCCGGGTTTGTTTTGGAAGCAACATGCATGCATTCCCATGCATATTTCATGTCGGTTTTTGTTCTGTTTTTCCTCATGTGCTCTATTTTCTGTGAAGTCTTAACAGTGCCAGACAGGTTGGCCACCCTGCAGGAAGTAACTCCTGCAGTTGACAAGGGACAAGATACTGAAAAGATGAACAATGATCTCTGGGGGTGAGGCTGCAGGAGATTTCCCTTTTCTTCTGTGGACTTAGAGGTGTAAGCCAAAGTTTCTAAAATGAATACACCTTCCTCATAATCAGAAGAAAACATATTTACAAACCAATCACTTCCCTCTGTTGTCATTTGCCGTCAAATCTTGGCTGAGGTGGGTGAGTACGGTGTGCCAGGTTTTCCGCTAGGTACCATGGACAAAAAGATGAATAAGGCGCTATGCTTCCTAAGAAGTGTGATGCTTAGCCTCTGTTTTAGGGAGGGGGAAAATAATGACCAAGGGGAGGTTTACCCTGAGACTACATGATCAGGCCCCATCATGCACCCTCTTCTACTGCCCACCAATCACACAATGGTAGCAGCTCTGGGCTGTTCCACAGCAGCTGTGGTTTCAGATTCCACAGCTTTCAATGTTCCATAATTCTGGAATAGACTGGAAATGCCTGCTCTTGCTTTGCAATGAGGATAAATAATGACGAACAGTCAAAGAAAGACCAAAAAAGTATGTTTCCAGAGTCAGCTGCATCCCATACCATAAAGTGCCACAAAGTCAAAATACACAAGCAAGAACTGGCTTTGCTTTCCAAACCTAAGCACAATCAATGCAAACGCCCCACTGAACAGCACGGGAAGAAGGAGAAAAATATTACCATGGGCTTTTGTCTCTTTAGAACAGGTGAAGTCAGTGGGAGGCCTCACTTCCTGCACTGCATCTTCTGGCTCTGTCTCGTGCTGCAGCCTACTGCTTCCAGCCTCCGTTTTCCCCCTTTCATCTCCCTCCTTTTCTCCCTCCTCGTCCTCTTCCTCTTCCTCCTCCTCTTCTACTTCGGGCTCATCCTTCATTCTCAATAGAGCTGGAGGGAGTTCTGGACGCTTAGGGGGTAACTTCTATGAAAGAAACAAATCATGAACAAATAGTGCTACATAATGACAGAGACAAATCTCTTCAAGGAGATTAAGCTAAATATGTAAAACGTCTAACCTCTCTAGGCTGATGAGCCCTGCAGAATTCTGCTGGAGAGAGGACTTGCACATGAGATTTTGCCCATCTATGGACGCTTAACACATACCTTTATTAGTTTCTAGAGTCAAAAGAATATTAAGTATGGGACACTTGAAACAGCTTGTAGGAACTAACATTTATTGCAGGTGCCAGCTGCAGGAATCCTGTTCTGTCACCCCTCATGGTGTTAAAGGATCTTAATTCATTACAAATTCTTCCAGGAGTAAATCAGACACACATTTCTAAGAAACAGATCATTTGTGCAGCTTTTCCATTTTAGATTTAACACAATTACAAAGAAATGAGACATGTAAATCAGTAAAATAGATCTTGAAGACATTTCTTTTTTTAAGATTTATTTATTTATTTTAGAGAAAGAGAGAGAGACAGAAAGAGAGCGAGCAGGGGGAGGGGTGAAGGGAGAGGGAGAGAATCTCAGGCAGACTCTGCACTGAGCTAGGAGCCTGACCTGGGGCTCGATCTCACAACCCTGAGATCATGACCTGAGGTGAAACCAAGAGTTGGATGCTCAACCGAATGTACCACCCAGGAGCCCCCCGAAGACATTTCTTGAAGAATAAAGCCAAATTTTCTAATCAAAACCTTTTAATAAAATTATTAGAAAAAGAAAAGGTTGATTGAAGCTTAAGGAATGGAGAGATACCAAAGTATATGTTGGGCATATCATTTTTTAAATATAGGATTGAATTCAGTGAACCTCTTTAGAGAGCTTCTTTAGTAAAGAGTTTATCCTCTAACTAAACATAAGCACCTCCTCTCCCCTCACCCTCACAGAAAAGCCTGCCTCTCAGGTGAACCCGAGACTTCAGGCTTCTGCCACCAGAGGGCAGTTTGCCCTAATTCAAGGTCCTGGGGACTGAATTCTGTCCCCACAAAATTCGTATGTTGAAGTCCTAACCCCCAGTACCTCAGAATGTAAACATATTTATAGATAAAATTTTTAAAGGGGCAAGTTAAAAGAAAGCAGTTAGACTGGGGCCCTAACCCAAGATGACTGGCGTTCTGGTAAGGGTGACCCCATGAGTGCAAGTGCACAAAGGGAAGACCACAGGAAGATGCAGGAAGAGGGCAGTCATCTCCAAGCCAAGGAAAGACACCTCAGGGGAAACCAAGGCATGCCGATCTTGGACCCAGGCTCCAGAATTGTTAGAAAAATAAATTTCTGTCATTTAAACCACCCAGTCTGTGGTGTTTGGTTAGGGCAGCCCTCACACACTCACATACAAGGTTCTGCTCTTTAGGTGATGAGACCTTTTAAAAGCTGAATCTGTAAAGAGGGATGTACACAAAGGAAACACATTCACCAGTGAAGTGCTAGAGGACAGTAGAAAGATCACAAAACTCAAGAAACAGAGGACCTGGATTTGATTGCCAGTCTAGTAATCACTCAATGATGATGTGATCTCATATTTAACCTCTCTGACACTGTTTCCTCACCTGCGAGAGGTGGTAATTTGCACACGTCACAAAGTGTTAGAGGGATTAAATGAAGTTAGGAACACCGTATGGCAGGGCCAGGTGCAGGGACTACATGACTAACAAATGTTAGCAGAGTCCGAATGTTACAATATCCACCCACCCAGAAAAGAGACATTTCTTAAATGCAACATTCATCACAAATTAGTTACATGCAAACTGACTGAAGAGCGAAAAGTTTAACACCACGACCCACGACTTACCCCTACTGTTCCTGTTTTTAATTTGAATTTGCTTCCTCCTTTCATGGCACCAAAGAGAGGCAATGTAAGCTTTTTAGCTTTGTTTTCCACATCTGTAGCCTGACTTTCAGTCCTAAGAAGAAAGAACAATTATACACATCTATTCCGGTGAGGCCAAGATTTTATCCAAAACACCAGAAGAATCCTGTGTGCCTGGCTTTAAAGACCCTGTGCCAAATACTATCCTTCACAGCCCCTCCCCAAAGGCCTCAGGAAGATTCTGGCATACACGGACAAAGTCAAGAGCAACACAGATATTTTTCAGCTCCAATAAATAGCTTGGCTGGTCTGGAGGATAAGAAAAGACACCACAGGGAGATGAAAAGGCAGAAGACGGGATCACAATCAAGAGCTGCTTGGGTCAGGGGAGAAAGGTGTTAGGTAGAAAGTTTGGAAGTTCAATCCTCAAGAAGAGGAAGAAAGCGGTACACACATCTAAAGGCCAGGATCTAAAGTAGGAAAGGGAGGAAAAACTAAGCAGACACAAACACAGCAAGAGGGGAGGCTCTAGAGGACACTGACATACCCCTCTCACAGGGATGACTTACCAAGGGAAAGGATTTGGAGTTAAAATAAAACTCACTGTTATTTGTTTGCCCTGAACTATGCCTCAGGAATTTTCATCCTTTCTCCACAAATTCAATGTTACAAATAGCTGCTAGGTATAACAGAAATAGGACAATGATGACAATAATAATACACATAGGCCAGCACTTTGTCAAGTGCTATTCATGTCATTTTTCCCTTTTTAAGGATATTATTTAATGAGAGAGAAAGAGAGCCCATGAGTGGGGGGAGGAGGGAGGACAGAGGGAGAGAGCTAATCCCAAGACTCCCTGCCAAGCACAGAGCTCAATGTGGGGGCTTGATTCCATGACCCGAAGATCATAACCCAAGCCAAAACCAAGAAACCAAGAGTTGGGTGCCCAACTGACTGAGCCACCCAGGCACCCCTATTCATGTCATCTTTCAACATCAATAGTACTTCTACTTTACAGATGAGGAAGCAAAGATCAAAGAAACTAAATAACTTGCCTCTAAATGCCCAAAAATAATTCATAGAGCTGAGAGCAAAAGCCAAGGAGTCTAACTTGAGTGCTAACCCCCCTCCTCACTATCAGTAAATGAAATACCACTTGGATGACAGCCTTTGTGGACTGACCTACAAATCACTGCATGAATATCCAAACTACACATCAATCTTTTAACAAATCTGCTAGTAATTTGGGGATTTTTTGTACAGATGATCAAGGGCTCCAGGAACATTTTACCTTTACATCCCCATAAAAAAAAAAGTGCCTCCCAATATCTAGATATTCATCTATGCAACAACCCCAGCATCAAATTACAGGTTTTGTACACATTTGTAAAGGGCTACATAAATGCTTAATGACAATCTAAAGCAGCACTGTCCATGGGGCACCTGGTCGCTCAGTCGTTTCAGTGGTCAACTCTTGATCTCAGCTCAGGTGTTGATCTCAGCTGAGGTCTTGATATCTGGGTGGTGAGTTCAAGCCCCAAGTTGGGCTCCATGCTAAGCCTACTTAAAGCAGCACCGTCCAAACAGAACTTTCTGCAATAATGGAAATGTTCTACATCTGTGCTGTCCAATATAGTAGCCACTAGCCACATGTGGCTATTGAGGACTTGAAATGTGACTAACTTGAATGAAGAACTGAATTTTAAATTTCATTTAATTTTAATATCACAGGAGACTACCGGGTGCTATACAGGACAGCACAGACCAAAAGAAAACAAGAAACTTCATAAGTGAGTTACTTGCCTTCATACATGAGTGATCCCACCCAGGCAATACCACTTTTTGAGATGCCTACCTGAACTGTGCTCACTAGGAGTTGCTCATTTCCACAGCAACCTACTCAACATTTTCAAAATTTGTTGATATCACATAGAACAAAATTTGAAAATACTGCCAAATTGAAAGACTGCATCTTATTCTCTCTCTCTCTCTCTCTCTCTCTCTCTCTTACACACACACACACACACACACCCCATACAAACATCCACACACTCACAAACATTAGCTAAATCTGGGAAAAACTATTCCCAAAATCTTGTTTACAAATTACTCAGAAAAATGGATTTAGGTTAACTTCTTCCAATAATTTTCACAAAATCAAAGTTAACTAATAAAATCAACTTTAGGGGACTATGCCTTCCCCGATTTTAAAAGAAATTCCACTTTAAAAGTATTTAAGTATATAAGAAAAAAGTATTTAAGTATAGGGGCTCTTGGGTGGCTTAATCAACTGGAAAACCAGTTCTTGATTTCAGTTCAGATCATGATCGGGCCCTGTGCTAAGCTAGGTGCCTGCTTGTCCCTCTCCCTCTGCTTGTGTTCCCTCTCTCTCTCTCTCTCTCTTTCTCTCAAATAAATAAATAAATAAAATATTTTTTAAAAAAGGTATTTAAATACACTAAAGTTATCGACTGGTTCTTAGGAATGACAAACCAGGTGCAAAAACGACAATCTGCACTTGTATTTTTTTCATCTGTGGTTTTAAAATCATAGATTAAAAAATGGCATTACATTATTATATTTATATTTCTCTTGTGAGCAAGATGGAGCATTTTTTAAAATACATTTAAGAGTTATTTGTATTTCTTCTTCAGTGGTCTGTCAGTTGATACCCTTTTCCCATTTTTCTCTTTGGTAGATGGTGGTCTACCTATTCAAGGTCTTTATATATTACCAAAATCAGCCTTGTGGCATGTTCCTCTTTAAAGAAGTTTACTATGCATTAAAAGATTAAGTAAAAAATTCCGAGCCTTGGGGCACCTGGCTGGCTCACTCAGTTAAGGGTCTGCTTTTGGCCCAGGTCATGATCCCAGGGTCCTAGGATCGAGCCCTGCATCAAGCTCCCTGCTCAGCAGGAAGCCTGCTTCTCCCCCTCCCTCTCCCTCTGCACTCCCCCTGCTTGTGTTCTCTCACTCTCTGTCAGATAAATAAATAAAATCTTATTAAAAAAAAAAAAAAGCCTTCCAATGAAACAGGAATCACTACAGTTTTCTCTAAAAACCATACAGCAGTCTATATTTCACAAATGAAATGGCTCTGACTCTACGAAATCACTGCCTCCTGTGCTTTAAAGGGTTTCTTACATTTTATTTCTATTCTCTAATGATTAAGAAAATAACATAATTCAAAATGTTATCTATGCAAATATGCTTATTTAAAATTTCAAGTATAACTAAGACTTACTTTTTCAGCTCTGGAATCTCTGCTGGCTTTACAATTTTTATCAATCCCTTAAGTCTCTGTTGTTCTTTCCTCAGTTCAAAAGTTCTCAGGTGAAGTTTCTTCCGGGACACACCATCCAATGCACTCCCAGATTTCATTTCTGACATAAATGCCTCTAAAGAGTCCTGAGATGGTGACTCTGACAGGGCTGTCCAAGAAAGGAATAATATATGTTCAGAAAAATGGCCTCAAATATTTTAATATTTCCCAAAGTTTCCAGAGAAAAGTCACTAACAGGGGCGCTTGGGTGGCTCAGTCAGTCGAGCGTCCAACTCTTGATTTTGGCTCAGGTCATGATCTCAGGGCTGTGAGATCAAGCCCTGTGTCGGGCTCCACACTCAGCAGGAAGTCTGCTTGGGATTCTCGCTCTCCTCCCTCTGCCCTCCTCCCCTGCTGCATACTCTTTCGCTCTCAAAAAAACCAAATAAATCTTTAAAAAAAAAAAAGTCACTAACATAAAACTGGTCAGAGAACACTACTCATATTGGGAATAAGAAAACAGGTTATAGCTTGAAGACCTTGGAACATCATTTTGCCTCACTGGGCTTCATTTTCCTCATCTATTACATAAAGAGTTTAAATGAAATAATTTATAATGTTCTTTCTAATACTAAGATGCTTAGAACCTTAGAAAGGTTCCATGTTCTGTATATCTTATTAACTAGACTCAGTGCTGGCAGAGTGCACTACATATGGCAGATGCCTACTACAGACTTATTTAATGGGTCATTAACTTACCTTTGCTTGAGGCTTTCAGCTTCTCAGAAATTTCAGAGAGCTCCTTTTCAGCATCATTTAACTTTGCAACCTGTAACACCCAAATAAACAGGGTCAGCAAATGTTTTTCTTCTTTCAAAACATGGTAGCTGTTCTGTCTTCCTCCTCTTATTTTCATTATTGTTACAAGGTTTAAGAGGATTCATTTAGAATTTCCAGTTGAATCTGCATCTTATGGAGTTAACAATTTTCATGTGCTTATTTAATCTGAATTGAGTTAACTTCTGAATTAACTCAGAATTAAACAAAATATATGTATAGAATACAGACTTGGGACGCCTGGGTGGCTCAGTTGGTTAAGCCGCTGCCTTCGGCTCAGGTCATGATCCCAGGGTCCTGGGATCGAGTCCCACATCGGGCTCCTTGCTCAGCAGGGAGCCTGCTTCTCTCGCTGCCTCTGCCTGCCTCTCTGCCTGCTTGTGTGTACTCTCTCTCTGACAAATAAATAAATAAAATCTTTAAAAAAAAAAAAAAAAAAAAAAAAAAGAAAAAGAATACAGACTTGACATTACTCAAAAGAAAGAACTCAAGGCATTTGTTTTCATTGATGAATCAAAAAAACAGATGTTGGGTAATGTTTTAAAGCTCTCTGAATGTTACTTACTATAGCGAAAACACAGGCTAACTTATGATGGTTTCATGAAGGATATATAGTTTAAGACTATTACCAAACTATACTCCTCAAAATTCCTTTCACAATTCTTGACTGCCAAAAGTCTAAAGTTGATTTCACCTCAGAATGGCCCAATTTGGAACTTTTTCCTTTCTTTTTGTAGTTTTAACATAATATCCAAAGATCGCTCATTCATGCATCAATATCCACCTATGGGTGGACAGAGTCTCTAGCAGCAAGCCAAATTTTTTCCAACTTGGGTAAT
This sequence comes from Martes martes, assembly GCF_963455335.1. Lineage (NCBI taxonomy): Eukaryota > Metazoa > Chordata > Mammalia > Carnivora > Mustelidae > Martes > Martes martes. Next base: position 117,656,656 of record NC_137896.1, read on the forward strand.
ACTGTTGTTACTATCAAATTTAAAATCAAGAAAGTTGGAGTGCCTGGGTAGCTCAGTGGGTTAAGCCTCTGCCTTCAGCTCAGTTCATGATCTCAGGGTCCTGGGATCATGCCCCACATCAGGCTCTCTGCTCAGCAGAGAGCTGGCTTCCCGCCCCGCCGCGTGCTGCTCTACTTGTGATCTCTCTCTCTCTCTGTTAAATAAATAAATAAATAATCTTTAAAAATAAAATAAAATAAATCAAGAAACTTATACTTTAGACCAGATTTCAATGCTACTGGTTTAAAAATTATAATTATAAAACAAATTTGAATAATACATTATCTTATTTAAAAATTAAACTACCACAGCTACTTCTATAAATAAAACTTGCCAATGATTCAAAGGTCTCTGGCTTCTCATCTATCTTCCCAGCTTTTTTCATTCGGTTCAGACGCTTCTTTTCAACCAGGCCGGTTCTATCAAGAAAGGTGTCATCATCACTATCATAAAAGTCTTCATCTTCCCAGTTCTTGGCTTTCCTTTTCCGAGATACTAGGAGATAAAATAAATGGTAAAAAAAGAAAAAGGAGACAAGTAGATAAGAAGCTTAAAATATCACTATCAGGGGTGCCTGGGTGGCTCAGTGGATTAGCTTCTGCCTTCGGCTCAGGTCATGATCTCAGGGTCCTGGGATCAAGCCCCACGTCCAGCTCTCTGCTCAGCGGGGAGCCTGCTTCCCCCTCTCTCTCTGCCTGCCTTTCTGCCTGCTTGTGATCTCTCCCTCTATCAAATAAATAAACAAAATCTTTAAAAAATTAAAAAAAATCACTATCAATTACTGCAAGACCCAACAAGCTGTCAAACTACATATACAAACAAAGGGTTAAACCTGGAAGACATTATGCTAAGTGAAATAAGCCAGACACACAGGATTCCACTTAGAGTTAACTGGAGTAGCCCAATTCACAGAAACAGAAGGTAGAATGGTAATTACCAGGGGATGGAGGAAGGAAGAATGAGAAGTTAGCTTTCAGTGGGTATAAGAAACTTTTGAGAAGGGGTAGTAGTGCTGGTTGTACAACAATGTGAATGTATTTAAGCTTACAATGGTAAATTTTATATTATGTATATTTTACCACAATAAAAGAATTAAAACAAAGGGCTAATTTATTTAATGAGCAAGAATTTCCCAAAAACCAATCAGTAAAAAGGGAAAAAGATAAGGAAAAGTCCAATAATCCAAAAATTTTTTAAAGGATAATGAAAGCAGTTCAGAAAAAGAAACATAAATGGCCAAAAAAATTTTTAAAGATGTTAAACACTTTTTAATAATTAAAAAATACAAATTAAAATAATGAGATACCACTTCTTACCTATAGACTAGAAAAAAGAAAAGATTAATAATGCCCAGTTTGGCCAGGGTATGGGGAAATGGACTCTCAAACAGCTGGTGGGAATATACATTGATACAATCTTTTTGATGATCAATCTCACATCTGTCAATAATAAAAATCCAACTGACCTAGCAATTCCACTTATAAGAATTTACCCCGCATACATCAAGGCAACATTGTTTATAACAGTGAAAAATATGGAAAGCTCATCAAGAGGGGACTATGGTAGCTACTAATTTTTGATCTACTCTATGCCATCTTACTCCCCTTGTTCTGGTAAAAGTACCCCTTTTCTTCTAGAAAACTCTTCCCTCATTCCATCTGGATTAGGGGTAATCAAGTGACCAAAGCCAATCAGTAAGAATCTCATATTTATATTAAATAAAAGGAAAAAAGGGTTCTCTTTCCAATGAGATTATGAAAGAGGGAAGATATAAATTCTGTAAGCAGCCAGCTTTTCCAGACGAGGTAAGAATCTATCTGCAAAATAAAACCATGCGCTCATGAAACAGATCACACAGATACACACATACAGCTTTTATGGCATCCTGGTGATACTGAGAGTTCTGGCTTGATAGGACCAGAACTTAAGTTATGGTTCATGCACTTCTTCTTTCAATCCTGTAAGCTACTCTTCTCAGGTTCTGGAGCCAATAACTCTTCTCCCTAAGCTAATCTGAATTGGGTTTCCATTATTTACAATCCAAACAGTCTTTACTAATATAAACTTCATAATTTCCAAGTTAGATGGTACACTGACCATATCTAATTTCACTTTCCCCATATCCTACTAAAGCTACAATGAAAAGATCCTTTTTAAAAACATTAATCTGAAAATAAATAAATGAATAAAGAAAATAAATAAATAAATACAAACACTAATCTACTGGGGCAGCTGGTTGGCTCAGCTGGTAGAGCATGCAACTCTTGATCTCAGGGTTGTGAGTTTGAGTCCAATGCTGGGTATAGAACTTACTTAAAAAATAAATAAAAATTCTAAATCTGCAAAGAAAGGAGAATGGGAGAAGGGATAGCAACACCAAATTTTTGGAAATTAGAAAGCAGACAAGTTGAAACTAAATTAGCAGAGCTAAAAAAGATAAATCCTAATCCAACAGTGAGGAAAGCAGAGAATCAGTCTGATGATACTGCAGAGTCTACAAAAGGATCTGGAACTGGGGATGGATAGTTGTGCTAAAATAAGCAGAAATGAGTAAAAGCTGGTTGAGAAACAGATCCTCCTCCCTGCCTACTTACCTCCTTCCCATCCCGGAAAGAATCCAGAAGTTAATCTCTAGAAAGGGTAAGACAGGAAGTCTGTGCATTGTGGACTGACTGGTTGAGTTGAGGGCATATATTATTCTATTCTAAAAATAGTACTGTCCTGTGAATATCTCAATATTGAGAATCTGCTCAGCGATCCTCCAGCACTTAGCCCTAGACATCTCATGCAGGAGACTGGAAGAATATTCTCTGAGGAATCCTGCCAGCAGAAGAGGAAAAACCCAAGGAAATTTACAAGGGAATCCCCCCCCCCAAAAAAAGGCCCACCAACATCATTCCATATTGTTGCGGAAAGTTAGTAAGTCCTACCTATATAATTCAAGCTATCAATCACCTTTTTGTCCCCAAATAAGAACTTACAATCAAGGACTACATAGCTGAGAAACACATCTAACAAGCAGGATAGAGACCACACAAACAAAAAGAAAAGACAACCTGGAGAGCACAGATTAGCAGTGAGATGAGATACTTACAATCCAGGAAACAATGGCATATTACATTTTAAAAATGAATATTCAGGGACACCTGGGTGGCTCAGTTGGTTAAGCATCTGACTCTTGATTTTGGCTCAGGTCATGATCTCAGGATGGTGAAATCAAGTCCTGTGTCAGGCTCTGCCTCCCCCCATGGAGTCCGCTTGAGATTCTCTCTCTCTCTCTCTCTCCCCGCCTCATCCCCTACCCCTCCCCCGAGTTGCACTCCCATGTGTGCACACATCTCTCTAATGAATAAATCTTTTTAAAAATGTATATTTTTATACAAAAATGAGCTTTGGAAATTAAAATCTTGATAGCAAAATAGAGACAGAAAGATAAAGCTGCAGAAATCTCCCAGAAAGAACAAAAAGACATAGAGATAAAAACACAAAGAAAAAAAAAGACAAGAAACTTTAGACAGTCAGTCTAAGATGTTCACTATCTAAAGAATAAAATTCCAGAGAGAAAGAGAAAACAGAGGGATAAAAAGATTAATGGCATAATTCCAGAAATGTTCCTGAAGTGTCAAAAGATTTCCAGATCAGGAGCACCTGGGTGGCTCAGTCCCTTGAACCTCTGGCTCTTAATTTCAACTCAGGTCATGATCTCCTGAATTGTGGGACTGAGCCCGAAGTTGGGCTCTGGGCTCAGCGCAGAGCCTGCTTTGGATTCTCTCCCTCTGCTCCTGCCCTGCCCTACTCACTCTCTCTAAAATGGATAAATAAAATCTTTTAAAAAAATTTTTTTCCAGACCAAAGGACCCAATAAGTACCTACAAAAATGAATGAAAATAGACCAACAGAAAGGTGCATCATAGTTAAGTTTCAGAACCTTGAGAACAAAGGGAAACTCTGATGAACTTCTGGGGTGGAGGGGGTGGGGGGAGTGACATATAATTGATTAGGATTCTGAACAGTTTTGGACTGTGAGAACAACACTGGATATAGGTGATAAAAGTAATAACTTCAAAGTTGTGAAGGAAATTATTTCCAATTTAGAATTCTACTCCTAGACCAACTATTAACCAAGAGTAAAGCTAGCATAATTACATTTTCAGAATGGAGAATTTAATAAAGTTTACTTGTTATACATCCTTTCTCAGGAATCTACTAGAGGATATCCACCAAAACAAGAGAGTAGGCTAGGAAAAATCAAAGATGTGAAATCCACTGAAGACTATCATCATGCATGGTTTCTACTTTTGTACCAGCTTTTTTTTTTTAACTTTATTTATTAGTCAGAGAAAGAGACAGGGAGAAAGCAGGTGGCGCGGCAGGCAGAGAGAAGTGGAGGGAAGAGAGAAGGAGGCCAATGCGAGACTCAATCCTAGGACCCTGGGATCATGACTCGAGCTGTTGGCAGATGCTTAACCAACTGAGCCACCCAGGTGTCAGTCCTGCAGCAGGTCTAGAGAGCAGTAAGCCCTAAAACAATAGTGCTCTTCAGGAGAAATGTTTCCAAAAGTCAGAACTGATCAATTACTGAATGCGATTGACCATGTGGAAAAATATACTGAAAGGCTATTGAAAGGTGAGAGAAGAATGACCCAGAGCTATAAAATCCAAACACATGAAGAACAAACACAATTATTAACTTTAGGAAAAACAGAAAGAAAAAATTGCTCAGTTGTGACTAATATTTGCATAAACACAATCATGGAAATACTAAACACTAATTTAACACAGTAAGTAGATAATGTTTAGAATACATGACTCAAGGTCGATAGCCCAAGATGGCGGAGGAGGAGTAGACCTTAGTTTCATCTGGTTCCTGTAATTCAGCTAGACAGCTATCAAATCATTCTGAACACCTGTGAACTCAACCAGTGATCTAAGAAAAGAATAGCTGCAACTCTACAAATAGAAAAGTGACTACTTGCTGCAAGGTAGGAGGTGTGGAGAAGTGAAGTGAATCCAAGGCGATATATCAGAAGATAAACCACAAGGGAAGGGAGCCTCCTTAAACTGGCACCAGAAAGTGATATAGCAGCAGAGCACAAAATCAGAACTTTTGGAAGTCTGTTCTGGTGAGGGACATCACTCAGGTGGCTAGCGTGGGTGGAACCCTAGCTGGGACAGTGTGGTCTGAGGATCCCCACGGTCACAGGAAGACTGGGGGTACCTGAGCGTGACAGAGTTCCCAAGCACTGGAGCAGGGAAGCCAGCTGCAATCAGTGTGGCAGGAGTGGGCTCTAGCTCGGGGTTGCAATAAACCGTGAACTGCAGTACAATTGGACCACTGTGCTCAGAACAGGGGTCCAGCAAGTGGCAGAACCACAGCGAGACACCCCCTTCCCTCGGGAGGAGTGGTTGTGCACTGCTGGAGTCTTCAGGGTTTGGACACTTGAAACAAAGTCAAATGCCTGATACAAAAACAGTCAGTCACCAGCTGGGTGAGCACAGAGTGTGGACAGAGAACAGGGAGACAGGAGTGACTGACTGTTTTTCCTTAAAGGCACACTAAGGAGTGGGGCCCCACGCTCTCAGCTCTGGGGCTAGAGACTGGAAGGCTGCCATTTTCATTCTCATCCTAAAGTGGCATGGAAATTCTTCAGGGAACAAAAGCCACAGGGAGCAATGTGGAGCAGATTACTTAGCCTGGCCCCTGGCAAGGGCAGTACACAGGTTCCAGAAGGCAAAGACAATTAAGAATCAACACAACAGGCCCCTCCCCAAGAAGAGCAGCAAGAACATTGGTTAAAACCAAGTTTACTTATCATAGGAACCTGCAAAACTCCAGCACTAGGGGAATACAATACATGGCTTTTTTTCCCCCACGCTACTTTAGTCTTTCAATTTTATTTTTTTCTCTTTTCCCAATTTCTGATTTCATCGACTCTTTTTTTTAATCTTTTTAAATTTCCATTTTTACAGTTACAGTCTACCTTTCATGGTATTTCTTTTATATATGTAAGTTTTTCTTTATTTACAATTTTGAGATGTAGTTTATTCTAACCAACAGACCAAAATATACTCAGGATATAGTGTATTGGTCTGTTTGTTCACCTGTTTATATTCCTTCTTTTGTTGTTGTTGTTGTTGTTGTTTTCTTTAAGATTTTATTTATTTGACAGAGAGATCACAAGTAGGCAGAGAGGCAGACAGAGAGAGAGGGGGAAAGCAGGATCCCTGCTGAGCAGAGAGCCCGAAGCGGGGCTCGATCCCAGGACCCTGAGATCATGACCTGAGCCGAAGGCAGAGGCTTTAACCCACTGAGCCACCCAGGCGCCCCTTTGTTGTTGTTTTTAATTGCCATTTTTACAGTTACATTCTATCCTTTCACTGTATTTATTTTTGTACATATAAAAATTTTTCTTTCTTTACAATTTTGGGACCTAGTTTTATAACAAACAGATCGAAATATACACAGGATCTCAGTGCACTGCTCTATTTTGTTCACCTGTCTGATTATATTCTCTCTCTCTCTCTCTTTTTTTTATTTCGGGCCTCTTCTGATTTGTTTAGTGTATATTAACTGGGGTCATTGTTGCCATTTTAGTATTTTGTTCTCTGATGCATCTATTCTTCTCTGGACAAAATAACAAGATGGAAAAACTCACCTCAAAAAAGAGAACAAGAGGCAGTATGGACTGCCAGGGACCTAATCAGTATGGACATAAGCAAGATGTCTGAACTAGAGTTCAGAATAACAATTATAAAGATGCCACTTGGGCTTGAAAAAAAGCATAGAAGACACTAGAGAATCCCTTTCTGGAGAAATAAAAGAACCAAAATTTAATTAAGTTGAAATAAAAAAGTCTATTAATGAGATGCAATTGAAAATGGAGGCTCTAACTGAGAGGATAAATGCGGCAGAGGAGAGAATTAGTGATATAGAAAACAAAATGATGGAGAATAAAGAAACTAAGAAAAAGAGAGATAAACCACTACGGGATCACGAAGGGAGAATTCGAGAGATAAGTGATACTATAAAGTGAAACAGTATTAGAATAATTGGGATCCCAGAAGAAGAGGAAAGAGAAGTGGGGGGCAGAAGGCATACTGGAGCAAATTATAGCAGAGAACTTCCCTAAGTGGGGAAATAGGCATTCAAGCCCAGGAGGCAAAGAGAATCCCCCTCAAAATCAATAAACTATAGGCCAACCCCCCAACATATAATAGTGAAACTTGCAAATCTCAGAGACAAAGAAAATTGTGAAAGCAGCTTGGGACAAGAAGTCCATAAAATACAAGGGCAGAAACATTAGACTGGCAATAGACATGTCCACAGAGACCTGGCAGGCCAGAAAAGGATAAGCATGATATATTCAGGGTGTTAAATGAGAAAAATATGCAGCCAAGAATACTTTATCTAGCTAGGATGCCATTCAAAATAGAAAGAGAGATAAAAGACTTCCAGGACAAACAAACTAAAAGAATTTGTGATCACTAAACCAGCCCTGCAAAAAATATTAAAGGGGATCCCTTTAAGCAAAGAGAGAGCCCAGAATTAACATAGACCAGAAAGGAACAGAGATAATATACAGAAACAGTAACTTTACAGGTAATACAATGGCACTAAATTCATATCTTTCAATAGTTACTCTGAATGTAAATGGGCTAAATGCCCCAATCAAAAGACACAGGGAATCAAATTGGATAAAAAAGCAAGACCCATCATTATGCTGTCTGCAAGAGACTCATTTTAGACCCAAAGACACCTCCAGATTTAAAGTGAGGGGGTAGAGGGGTGTCTGGGTGGTTTAATCATTTAGCATCTACCTTTGTCTCAGATCATGATCCGAGGGTTCTGGGATCAAGTCCCACATCAGGCTCCCTGCTCAGCAGAGAGGCTGCTTCTCCTTCTCCCTCTGCCTATCGCTCCCCCAGCTTGTGCTCTCTCACTCTCTATGACAAATAAATAAATAAAATATTTAAAATAAATAAGTAAATAAAGTGAGGGGGTGGAAAACCATTTTATCATGCTAATGGACACCAAAATAATGCTGGGGTGGCAATCCTTCTATCAGACAAATTAGACTTTATTATTATTTTAAAATTTTTATTTATATACTTATTTGACAGAGAGAGACAGTGAGAGAGGGAACACAAGCAGGGGGAGCAGGAGAGAGAGAAGCAGGCTTCCTGTTTAGCAGGGAGCCCGACACAGAGTTCGATCCCAGGACTCCAGGATCATGACCCGAGCCGAAGGCAGATGCCCAATGCCTGAGCCATCCAAGCGCCCCAGAAAAATCCGACTTTAAACCAAAGACCTGATAGGAGATGAGGAAGGACACTATATCATAATTAAAGGATCCATTCAACAAAAAGATCTAAGAACTGTAAATGTTTATGCCCCAAACATGGGAGCAGTCAGTTATATAAACCAATTATTAACAAAAATAAAAACATCAATAATGATACAATAATACTAGGGGACTTTAACACCCCACTCGCTGAAATGGACAGATCATCTAAGCAGAAGATCAACAAGGAAACAGGGCTTTGAATGACACAATGGACCAGATGTATTTTACAGATATATTCCAAATATTCCATCTTAAAGCAACAGAATACACATTCTTCTCGAGTTGCACATGGAACTTTCTCCAAAACAGATCCAAACTGGGTCACAAATCAGTTCTCAACTGATACCAAAGGACTGGGATCAACCCTGCATATTTTCAGACCACCATGCTTTGAAACTGGAACTTAGGGGTGCCTGGGTCATGGTCATGATGCCAGGGTCCTGGGATCAAGCCCCACATCAGACTCGCTGCTTGGCAGGAAGCCTGCTTCTCCCTCACACTCCACCTGCTTGTGTTCCCTCTCTCACTCTGTCTCTCTGTCAAATAAATAAATAAAATCTTAAAAAAAAAGAAAAAGAAAAAGAAACTGGAACTCAATCACAAGAGGAAATCTGGAAAGAACTCAGATACATGGAGGCTGAAGAGCTTCCTACTAAAGAAAGAATGGATCAACCAGGAAATTGAACAAGAATTTTTTTTTTAAAGATTTTATTTATTTATTTGACAGACAGATCACAAGTAGGCAGAGAGGCAGGCAGAGAGAGAGGGGGAAGCAGGCTCCCTGCTGAGCAGAGAGCCCGATGTGGGGCTCAATCCCAGGACCCTGAGATCATGACCTGAGCTGAAGGCAGAGGCTTAACCCACTGAGCCACCCAGGTGTCCCTGAAGAAGAATTTTAAAAATTCATGGAAATAATTGAAAATGAAAACACAACTGTTCAAAACCTTTGGGATTCAGCAAAGGTGATCCTGAGAGGAAAGTATATAACAACACAAGCCTTTCTCCAGAAATAAGAAATACAACCTAACCTTATACCTAAAGTAGCTGGAGACAGATGAACAAATAAAGCCTAAACCCAGCAGGAGAATTAATAAAGATTGGAGCAGAAATCAATAAAACAGAAACCAAAAGAACAGTAGAACAGATCAACAAAACTAGGAGCTGGTTCTCTGAAAGAATTAATTAAAATCCCTGAAGCAAATAATACATTATATGTTAATTTTTTAAAAATTTAAAAAAGAGAGGCGCCTGGGTGGCTCAGTGGGTTAAGCCACTGCCTTTGGCTCATCATGATCTCAGGGTCCTGGGATCGAGTCCCGCATCGGGCTCTCTGCTCAGCAGGGAGCCTGCTTCCCCCTCTCTCTCTCTGCCTGCCTCTCTGCCTACTTGTGATCTCTCTCTGTCAAATAAATAAATAAAGTCTTTAAAAAAAAAAAAGAATTAATAAGATCAACAAACCTGTGGCCAGACTTATCAAAAAGAAAAGAGGAAGAACCCAAATAAATAAAATCATGAATGAAAGAAGAGAGATCACAACCAACACTGAAGAAATATGAACAATTGTAAGAACATATTATGAACAACTATATGCCAACAAACTAGGCAATCTGGAAGAAATGGATGCATTCCTAGAGACGTATAAACTACCAAAACTGAAGTAGGAAGAAATAAAAACCTGAAAAGACCCATAACCAGCAAGGAAACTGAAGCCATAATCAAAAATCTCCCAACAAGTAAGAGTCCAGGACCAGACGGCTTCCCAGGGGAATTCTACCAAACATTTAAAGAAGAATTAATACTTATCCTTCTAAAGTGATTTCAAAAAATAGAAATGAAAGGAAAATTTCCAAACTGTTTCTATGAGGCCAGCATTACCTTGCTCCTAAAACCAGACAAAGATCCCACCAAAAAAGAGAATTATGGACCAATATCCCTGATGAACATGGATGTAAAAATTCTCACCAAGATACTAGCCAATAGCATCTAACAGTACATTAAAAGGATTATTCACCACAACCAAGTGGGATTTATTCCTGGGCTGCAAAGGTGGTTCAACACCCGCAAATCAATCAATGTGATACACTACATTAATAAAAGAAAAGATAAGAACTGTATGATCCTCTCAATAGATGCAGAAAAAGCATTTGACAAAGTACAGCATCCTTTCTTGATTAAAACTCTTCACAGTGTAGGGATAGAGGGAACATACCTCAATATCATAAAAGCCATCTATGAAAAGCCCAGAGAGCATATCATCCTCTATAGGGAAAAACTGGGAGCTTTTCCCCTAAGGTCAAAAACAAGACAGCGAGGTACACTATCACCACTGTTGTTCAACACAGTAGTAGAAGTCCTAGCTTCAGCAATCAGAAAACAGTAAGAAATAAAAGGCATCCAAATCAGCAAAGAAGAAGTCAAACTCTCACTCTTTGCAGGTGACATGACACTATGCGGAAAACCCAAAAGACTGCATTCCAAAATTGCTAGAACTCATATAGGAATTGAGCGATGTCAGAGGATATAAATCAATGAACAAAAATCAGTTGGATTTCTATACACCAACAAGACAGAAGAAAGAGAAATTAAGGAGTCAATTCCATTTATAATTGCACCCAAAACCCAAGATACCTAGGAATAAACCTAACCAAGGAGGCAAAGGAGCTACACTCAGAAAACTACAGAACACTCATGAAAGAAAGTGAGGAAGACACAAAGAAATGGAAAATGTTCCATGCTCATGGACTGAAAGAACAAATGGATTGTTAAAATGTCTATGCTGCCTAGAGCAATCTATTCAACGCGACCCCTATCAAAATACCATCAACTTTTTTCACAGGGCTGGACTAAATAATCCTTAAGTTTGTATCAAACCAGAAAAGACCCCGAATAGCCAAAGGAATGTTGAAAAATAAAACCAAAGCTGGCGGCATTGCAATTCCAGACTTCAAATTCTATTACAGAGCTGTAATCATCATGACAGTATGGTACTGGCACAAAAACAGACACACAGATCAATGGAACAGAACAGAGAACCCAAAAATGGACCCTCGACTCTGTGGTCAAGTAATCTTTGACAAAGCAAAAAAGAATATCCAGTGGGAAAGACTGTCTCTTCAACAAATGGTGTTCGGAAAATTGGACAGCCACAAGCAGGAAAATGAAACTGGACCATTTTCTTACACAATACATAAAAATAAACTCAAAATGGATGAAACACCTAAATGTGAGACAGGAATCCATCAAAATCCTAGAAGCAGCAACTTCTGTGACCCTGGCTACAGCAACTTCTTGATAGACACGTCTCCAAAGGCAAGGGAAACAAAGGCAAAAATGAACTATTGAGACTTCAAGATAAAAAGCTTTTGCACAAAAAAAAAAAAAAAAAGCTTTTGCACAGCAAAGAAACAGTCGACAATACCAAAAGACAACCAACAGAATGGGAGAAGATATCTGCAAGTGTCATATCACATAAAGGGCTAGTATCCAAAATCTATAAAGAACTTATCAAACTCAAAAAAAAAAAAAAAAAAAGAACTTATCAAATTCAACCCCCAAAGACCAAATAATCCAAACAAGAAATGGGCAGAAGACATGAACAGACATTTCTCCAAAGAATTAAGACGACTAGGTGGCTCTGTCGGTGAAGTGTCTGCCTTTGGCTCAGGTCATGATCCCAGGGTCCTGGGATCCAGTCCTGCACCAGGCTCCTTGCTCAGCAGGCAGCCCGCTTCTCCTTCTGCCTCTGCCCCTCCCCCTGCTTGTGTGGGCTCTCATCTCTCTCTCTGCTAAATAAATAAAATATTATAAAAAAATACAAATAGCCAAGAGACACATGAAAAAATGCTCAATATCACTTGGCATCAGGGAAATACAAATACAAATCAAAACCACAATGAGATACCACCTCACACCTATCAGAATGGCTAAAATTAACAAGTCACAAAATGCTAGATGTTGGTGAGGATGTGGAGAAAGAGGAACCCTCTTACACTTCTGGTGGGAATGCAAGCTAGTGCAGCCACTCTGGAAAACAGTGTGGAGGTTCCAACAAAAAGTTGAAAACTTTGAGCTACCCCATGACCCAGCAATTGCACTACTAGGGATTTACCCCAAAGATACAAATGTAGTGATCCGAAGGGGCACCTGTACCGCAGTGCTTATAACAATGTTCACAATGGCCAAACTATGGAAAGAGCCTAGATGCCAATCAACAGATGAAAAGATAAAGAAGATGCGATGTGATATATGTGTGTGTGTGTGTGTGTGTGTATATATATATATAGTTCATATATATATATATTCATATATATATATATATAATGGGAAATTATGGAGTCATCAAAAAATGAAATCTTGCTATTTGCAATGACATGGATGGAACTAGACGGTATTATGCTAAGTAAAATAAGTCAATCAGAGAAAGACAATTATCATATGATCTCACTCATATGTGGAATTCAAAAAACAAAACAGAGGAGCACAGGGAAAGAGAGGAAAAAATAAAATGACAAAATCAGAGAGGGAGACAAACCATTAGAGAATCCTAACCATAGGAAACAAACTGAAGGTTGCTGGACGGGAAGGGTTAGGGGGATGGGATAATTGGGTCGACATTAAGGAGGGCACATAATGTAATGAGCACTGGGTATTATATAAGATTGATGGATCACTGACCTTTACTTCTGAAACTAAAAATATATTATATGTTAATAATAAATAATAAATAATAATAAAAAATAAAATAAAATAAATAACTCAAAAATAAAGTATTATACTCTTCCTTTTTGGAAATATGGATTTTTTAAAAGATTTTATTTATTTACTTGACAGACAGAGATCACAAGTAGGCAGAGAGGCAGGCAGAGAGAGAGGGGGAAGCAGGCTCCCCGCTGAGCAGGGAGCCCAACGTGGGGCTCAATCCCAGGACCCTGAGATCATGACCTGATCCGAAGGCACAGGCTTTAACCCACTGAGCCACCCAGGCGCCCCGGAAATATGGATATTTTTAAATGCCAAAAGGAGTAACTGAAAGAGTTAAAAAGCCTTCCCTCTAAGGTTGAAGAATGAGGAGGAGCAGGGCAAGGAACAGGTATATTTTATAATAAGCCTTTGGTAGTTTTAAACTATACGTAAGTTTCTCTGCAATAATAAAAACTAATTTTAGAATAAACAAAAATACAGCATAAGCCTTTATTAATAAATGATGATATAACCAGACAGGTTTTTTAAATGGGATAAATTTAATGCAATCACACAGATAATATCCATGATAAATTCTTACATTAAAAATGTAAGTATGAAAGAGTATAAGTAATATAAACGCATTTGTATATGAGTATTTGCTTTTTATTAAAGGATCTAGTTCTGAACACACATCTGTATTATAAAAAATGTCTAGGAGAATATAAGCAACGGCTTCCTTTGGGTATCAAGATATGGAATCTTTTCTTTTCCCTGCATAGAATTCTAGATAGTTTACACTTTCCTCCTAAAAAGATATTTTATTGCCTTCTGTGTTAAATTGTCCTTTCTTCTTTCTCTCTGTCCATCTCATTGTATCTCTCTCCCCTCTTTCTCTCCCTTTTTGCTTCTCTCTCTCTCTCTTTCTTTCTTTCAAGGAAAAGAAGTGTTCCCACATACCTGCCTCCTGCCGCAGCAATCCCAAAGTATCAAGGATTCGACAAGCTTCCAGTGAACACTGGATCATTGCTTCTTTTTTCTTTCCTGAATGAATGGCCTCAGCTACCAGCTGTTTTCCAGTTGAATCATCCACAGGTAATCTGTATTGGTTTGGAGGGAATCATAGCACAGTATTAAGCTCCAATTCTCATGAAAAAAAACTAATGTGCTGTGATAATAGTCATTTTTTGACATGCCTTTTTAATTTCTCCATTCATCTTGTTCTATCTTGCCAAGGTCAGACTTCAAATCTTTTCCTCATACCTCTGACCCATTCCACCCCACCTGCCAAATTATCAAGGCCCAAATTCAAGAACAGCCTAAAAATAAGGTTAAAGTCACTCTTTGGGTTTGCTGTATATAACCTGAAACTGACCACTTTTAAAAAATGGACATTAATGAGAACAGAACATACCTCACTCTACAGAGCCAAGTGCTATGTCCCTGTTCATCAAATTCATATTCTAATTCTTCTCCTATGGGAGGAAGAAAGACAAAACAATTTTAATAACATCTGAAAACTACTAGTTGAGACAAAGGGAAAAGAGAGGAAAGGTTAAATAAGAATATCAAGTTCTCATACTACACTGCACACTAAATTTCAAAGCATTTCACTTCTTTTTTTTCTAGGGATTATCATCTGATAATAAAATTAAGATGAGCTTGGGGAGCCTGGGTGGCTGGCTTAGTCAGTTAAACGGCCCACTCTTGATTTCAGCTCAGGTCCTGATCTCAAGGTCCTGGGATAGCGCCCCATGTTGGGCTCCACGCTCAGCAGGGAGTCTGCTTCAGGAAATCTCTCTCCCTCTGACCTTTCCCCTGCTTGCTCTCTCACTTTCTTTCTAAAATAAATAAATAAATCTTTGAAAAAAATTAGGATGAACTTGAGGCGAAGAAAACCAAACTCAGATCAAAACAATCAACTCTCCAAAAATAGCTTTGTCCACTATACAGCAGATTTCACGCTAGATATTTAAGTTGTAGGTGTAAGCTGTTAATTTGTCACAATTGCCTCATTTTTAGAAGCATAAATATTATACGCAGAATGCAACCAGTTCATATATATATTCATACACACAGAGATGTTCTTTCAAAGCACCTCTACTGAAACAATCCTCTGTGGAGACATTCTTTAAATCATATAAAGTGAATATCCATGTTAAGAATTACAAAAGATCAAGGGCGACTGGGTGGCTCAGTAGGTTAAGCCTCTGCCTTCGGCTCAGGTCATGATCTCAGGGTCCTGGGATCGAGGTCTGTATAGGGCTCTCTGCTCAGCAGGGAGCCTGCTTCCCCCTCTCTCTCTGCCTGCCTCTCTGCCTACGTGTGATCTCTTTCTGTCAAATAAATAAATAAAATCTTAAAAAAAAAAACAAGAATTACAAAATATCAGATGAATTAGAAACAAAAAATTTTACAAAGTTAGGTCAATCTCCCCAACACCCAAGTTCTGGATCTTTTGAGAAGAATGAGATGAGTCAAAAAAAACCAGTCCCTTTTTTCCAACATGGGAAGACTTTTAACATTTTCAAAATAAACCTGAAGCAATTGATCACAGTGAAGGAACTGACTAAGGAGAACAGCAGATAAAATACAGCATTTCTGGGGCACCTGCGTGGTTCAGTGGGTTGAAGCCTCTGCCTTCGGCTCAGGTCATGATCCCAGGGTCCCTGCCTTCGGCTCAGGTCATGATCCCAGGGTCCCGGGATCGAGCCCGGCATCTGGCTCCCTGCTCAGCGGAGAGCCTGCTTCCCCCTCTCTCTCTGCCTGCCTCTCTGCCTACTTGTGATCTCTGTCTGTCAAATAAATAAATAAAATCTTTAAAAAAAAATACAGCATTTCTAAGTACCCTGAAGATCTACAAAACAACACTGCTATGGATACCTTTTACTGGCAGGATCAGAATCTGTTTACATACCTTCTCGGTCAAAAAAACCTTGGAGAGCCTTTTTTGGATCCTTTATATAAAACGCCTCCCTTTCCTGCTGAAACTCTAAGACAATGGGGTTCTCTTCAGCCTCATCTTCAACAGCATCTTCTCCTACAGGATATGGAAAAGAAAGACAGACATGGGAAGAGACTGTCTTAATGACGTCCACTTTCCATTCGGCCTGCATGAAGATACAGTTACCAATGAAAAGAAAGGTGGGGGGTGGGTGAGAAAGAGGCAAACACAAAATCACCAGTATAAATACCTTTAGTTTTTTTAAGCTGTGTAACAAATTAAAACTTGTTTTCATGGCATCTTGTTTTTTTTTTTCCTGCTTTTTTTTTGTTTTTTTTTTTTTTTTCCCTCCATCACTATATTTTAAAAACAAAATCACCTACCACATTGTCCATGGAAAAAAAAATCTAAGCTTCTTGGCTGGCATTCCCGCTCTAGATCACCTGGGTCTAATACTCTGTCTCTAATACAGTTTCTTAATATTTACTGTATCTGTCAAATAGACGGGTCTACTCATCACTCCCTTAAAATAATCAATCCTGCCCTGAAAACCATTCTCAACACTCAGCTTCCTGGGGGCTAATTTTCTTTTCTTTCAAGTTCCACCTCAAGACCTGTCTGTTTGTAAACTTAAAAACTTTCCCAAATTTTAAGTCAGTGTTGCCCAACAGAAATATAATGAAAGCCATACATGATGTTTTTCATTTTCAGGGCATCTGGGTGCCTCAGTCTGATTCCTGATCTTGGTTCGGGTCATATCTCAGGGTTGTGGGATCCAGCCCCTCCTCGGATTCCACACTCAGTGCAGAGTCTGCTTGAGATTCTGTTTCTCCCTCTCTTTCTGCCCCTCCCCATCCTCATGCCTGTTCTCTAAAAAAGTAAATAAAATCTTGGAAAAAAGAAGGTTTTCATTTTCTAGCAGACACATTAAAAAGGAAAAACAGGTAAAATTATTATCATGTAATCAGTATAAAAATATTATGACCATTTCACATTCTTTTTTCACACTGAGTCTTTGAAATCTAGAGTGTATGTTACATTTTTAACACAAGTCAGTTTGGACTGGCCATACTGTAAGTGTCCAATAACCACATGTGGGTAATGGCTACCATACTGGACAGTGCAAGTCTAACTCCTCAATGGCTACTCCCTTCTCTGAACCTTTACTCTGGCATACTTATGGTTTCTAGCTTTTGTTTTGCCATTACAAAAGTAATTTCATAATATTTATCCAGTCATCCCATCAACATATTAAGGTCATCTTCTTTTTATATTCCTAGCTCCTGAATACTCATCCTTCAAAATGTCTGGCATTATGGAAAATTCAATTCATTCCTCTGGCTATGGGACAAGCTTTCTCTGACTAGCTATCTCACATTTCAGGGAATTTACATAAAGTACAAAAAAATTTGAGGGACTATCCTATACTAAACATCCCATGTTATTTGACTGAATATAGTCCCACCCCCTCCAGGGATGATCATCAAAATCAGTACTACATACATGATACATATATAAACATATACATAAATATATATATATATATAAAGATATATATAAACAGTAAAAATAAATTAGTTGTGTGCTGAGGAAGAATTCTGAACAAGGGAGTGCGCTGTAAAACGCATTAAAAGAAATCCATAGGGCCCATAATTCAATTTTTTGACATCAGAAAAGTTAACAAATCTCAGTGGGTTTTAATAATCTCATGTCCAGGGGCGCCTGGGTGGCTCAGTGGGTTAAAGCCTCTGCCTTCCGCTGGGGTCATGGTCCCAGGGTTCTGGGATGGAGCCCTGCATATGGCTCTCTGCTCAGCAGGGAGCCTGCTTTCCTCTCTCTCTTTGCCTGCCTCTCCGCCTACTTGTGATCTCTGTCTGTCAAATAAATAAATAAAATCTTAAAAAAAAAATCTCATGTCCAAACTGTATTTGTCTCACCTATCTCAAAAAGACATGAAAAGCTGTATGACAGAAAGCAATTAAGGATACCACTAGTCATGAATTTAAAATATTAACCTCTGGCAGCAATATTAATTTCTTACCCATTCCCCAGGTGCAGCCCATCTCATCATCTTGACTACTAGTATTTCTCTTCCCTTCAGTGGCATCCATTTCCTCCTCGTCCGAGTCTTCTCCTAACATCTTCTTCTCCAACATCATTTGCTGCTGCTTTCGCAGTTCTTTCAGTTGCGTTACGGTCAACTCGGATTCTGCTTCCCGGTCTTCCTCCGGTCCCTGACGAACCAAGCGAAAGAATTCTTTCAGAGTTCAGCATTGCTGGAGTCACTTTCAGAAGTATGGCGATGCATACAGAGGTCTGGAGAGGGGCCAGACTCCACTTTTGTCATCGCTCACTGGGAGACTCGCCTTCCTCGGCGAAAGCTTAAGGAGCTCTGGAACCCAGCCCCGTGCACTGCAGAGATTGCAATCCCAGGTTTTTCTACTTACCTGAAGAAGAAAGAGCCGGGTGCTACCTCCAAAGCGAAGAACGTGCCCGACGTGGACGCGACAATAGGTGCGGGGTGGGATGCGAGTTTTGTTAAGGAAAGTGCCGTGAGTGCTTCCCAGATCGTAAAGGTAGAAGCCCGGCCCGTGGCCGTCGCATTCTCCTTCCAGGCCGGACGCCCGGTGCTGCAGCACGGCGTGGTACCGGGACACCGAAGGGTGCTCCAGGCACACGTCGCAGCTAGACAGCCTCCCGAAAAGGCAGCAACTCGTCCCTTTCAAGCTACGGGTGCCAAGGATGGTACCACCCTTGAGTGTCTCTAGGCTGTAGGGGGCTGTCGCGGGGCCGCCCCACGGAGGCTCTCGGTAAGGGGGAGCCCGGGCCGGGCCGCCGAGGGAAGGAGCCGCTGTGGGGGGCTGCGGCTGCTCCTTCGGTGGACTCCTGGTGCCCCCGCTGTCCCGCCGCGGTGGCGGGACGTCAGGCTCCCCGGAATCGGGCTCTAGCAGCGCCGCGGGCCTTTCCTTCTTCGCCTCCTCAGGGTTTGAAGGATTGAGGGCTGGGGCCTTGCCCCGCACAACCGGGGGCACCGGCAAGGTCGGCTTCTTGAAGTCATCACTGAGGTCTTGCAAAGCCAGAGGCTCGGACTGAGAGGGACTGTCAGCCATCCTCGGTCAGATGCAGGCTCGAAATCTGTTCCTGGGAAACCTCCCCCTTCGGTCTCTAAGTTCCTCTCCACGCCCCCCCCCTCTCCCCCCCCCCCTTCAGCTCCCAGCAGCTTCTCTGGGCAGCAATAGCGGAGTTGCTCCTTCACCACCCACAACGTGACGAAGAGGTGAATATTACGGGAAGGAAAAACAGAAAAGGGCCGCCAATGCTCTGTGGGAACAGGGACATCTTTAGAGGTTGCAACCGGCTGGTAACAACTTCCTGTGGCATACCCTGATTGAGAAGAAGCGCTTCCGGCGACCCAGGACCACTAATCAACAAGCCCGCCCTCCCGGCCTAGGGCGACCCTCGCCTCAGGCCTTTCGGAGGCACACGGTCGTCCAGTCCAGCTCCTGTGACGCTGCGGTGAACAGGAGCGCTTCCCTGCTTGGGTCTAGGTACGGACCTCCTCGTCTCCCGGCCGCCGCCGGCAGCAGGTGACTCTAGGAGCCCCCGAGGGACCTGGGCATTCTTTGAACTTGCGCTGCTTATTCTTGCTCTTTTCGTTGAAATTAAGGAAGAGGGTGATTGGGTTGGGGGGGGGGGGTCCCTTCGTTGATCCGTTTCTTTGTTAACTCTTTTGTTGTTGTTGTTTTCCGAAACTAATTACTGAGATTGCATAGTGTAGTGGTTAAGACCGCAGACTCGAAACTGTCTTCGTTTTCTCCCTCCCACATTTGTGACATTGGGCAAGACCGTGGGCCTCAGCTTCCACATCTAAAAAAATGGGATAATTGGGGAAATTGAATTAAACAATAAAAGCAAAGCCTGGCACATAGTAAACACTCAATAAATGCCAGATATACGGTGTACCAGACACGGTACAAAGATTATAATGGGGGGGTAGTTAATGGGAGAATAAACTCAATTAAGGTAAGACCTAGTTTAAATCCAGGTATAAACGCTGTGGTGGAGACATGGGAAGTGCTGTGAGAATATAAAGAACAGAGATTTACTGGGGAGGTGATGGAGACTGGTGACTTAAACTATCCATAAGAGTGAATACAAGTCTGCCAGGGATGTGGTGGGCAGCAGGGCATTTCTAGCAGAGATCACAACTTAAAGGGTCAACTGGAAATGCATGACATTTTCAAGAAACTGAATAGTATGCTATTGTTAGAACTAGGGTAGTGATTTCCTCCAGGAAGCTCCCTCTTTGTGCTTCTACTGTGTCTGTGTGGTTAGAACATCCCTTACTGCACACTTCCATATGGAAAAAATGTTGTTTATATTTCTCTCCCTCACCTCAGGTCAGGGATCTTGCAGTGGTCTTTGTCTCCTTCTATAATGCCTGGCATTTGATAAAACATTTGTTGAACTTGAAGAGATGTATGGGCAATGAATCTGGAAAGGTGGGTTGAAGCCAGATTGCAGATTTTGATGAATGGGAGGCCCAAGAATTCTGGCTGACTTTTTTTTCCAGTAGGCAACAAGAAGCTATTAGATCTGATTTTTTACAAGATTAAGTCTGGCAGCACTGGGGAATAGATTATATGTAAGCAGAGACTGGAGTAAGGGATACTAATTAGGAGGCAGCAGAAATCACTCAGATTCTCCCCTATATGTGTCAGAAGTTGAATGTGTAAGACCATTTAGATTACTGGTCAATAAATTTTGCATCAGGACCAGGGAAAGGGTTGCCTGTCTTTGACACACACAGAATTAAGAACCACCTCTTCCTGTCTTTAACTCTACTTCCCCTTCTCCTGCTGATTCAGGACAGATGTGTCAAGATACTCAGAGAAATATTCCAGGTCTCATTTAAGTTTCTTGCCTTGCAAATTGTTCAGGATTGAGCATGAGGATAGTTATAGTAATGAGTTAGTGGGGTGAGATGGAAAACATGGACACTAGCGCTCCCGATACTGTTGCATCTTTAAGTCTACTAATGACCCAAATTCCTCCTGTGATTCAGTCCAGCAAGAATTGCCATTGTTTGTGACTGTGATGACTGGCATCTAATGGTTTTATTTCTCTTAATCTCTTCAGGGAGAACATCTTTGGTCCTACAGTGTTGCTGACCCTGACATTTTCTGAGTGATCTTGAACAGCCTACTTTTTATGTAAATAACTGGCGATACTTCATATTTTTCACTACAGAAGCCTACATCCTAGAGTTTTTAAAACATTGCTTTTAGGTTACGACTACATTTAACCTGAAAGCTCTTCCTTTCTTACTCCAAAATGTTGAGATACTGGGGAGAGATACCAATCTCATCCAGCCAGACCAACAGAAGTTCCTTTGACTTGCTCCCACGGGAATTCCGTCTGGTGGAAGTCCATGACCCACCCCTGCACCAGCCCTCAGCCAACAAGCCCAAGCCCCCCACAATGCTGGACATCCCCTCAGAGCCGTGCAGCCTCACCATCCATACTATTCAGCTGATCCAGCACAACCGACGTCTGCGCAATCTCATTGCCACAGCTCAGGCCCAGAGTCAGCAACAGACAGAAGGTGTAAAGACTGAAGAGACTGAACCTCTTCCCTCTTGCCCTGGGTCACCTCCTCTTCCTGATGACCTCCTGCCTTTAGATTGTAAGAATCCCAATGCGCCATTCCAGATCCGGCACAGTGACCCAGAGAGTGACTTTTATCGGTAAGACGAGGCTTTGCTGTATCTTAGTTTTCTCAAAAAAAAATCTTCACAACAGCACTGTTAAGCATGTAATAATATTTCCATGAGGAAACTGAGGATAAGGGTAATTAACATGGTTGAAGTTGCTCAGGTAATTAGGAAGTCTAAGACTTGAATCCTGAACTTCTAATCCTCCTTCCTTTTATTAAAAAAAACATGATATTAATCTTTTTTAAGAGTTCAGGACATTTGGAATGTAGAATGTCCCACTCACTGGATATGCTGATTATTTCCTCAAGATTAGATTCAGGTTAAATATGTTTGGCAAAAATAAAAAAAATTAAAAATAAGTAAAATTGTATAACACTTATTGCATCTGCTATTGATGGTAGTAGTTACTACTATTTTAATTGTCCCAAATTAATGAGAAAAAGACAGAAACGGACTTAATATGTAAGGATTGCAGTTGGGCCAGATGAAAACCAGATGATGTCCTGGTGCACAGTATAA
Source organism: Martes martes (assembly GCF_963455335.1). Classification (NCBI taxonomy): domain Eukaryota; kingdom Metazoa; phylum Chordata; class Mammalia; order Carnivora; family Mustelidae; genus Martes; species Martes martes. Next base: position 117,678,900 of record NC_137896.1, read on the forward strand.
CTGAAGGTTCTGAAGTCTTGAAATAATGAAAAAGGCAGGGTTAATTGTACCATTATAGGCATGGCACATGTTTGTATAGATACGGCCAACTTCAAAACACTTGTTCTGCACTGATTAGTACCATGTTCACATTTTGAAGGCAATTTAGCTTTTATAAAATAATATTGTCCATCATATTAAACTGATGGTGTTATTTAGAATTTTGTAATTTTGCAACAAACTTCTAATTGTTTACGACCATCAGAGGGAGGCAGAAGATAGGAATTTTCAGGAGACAAGTAAATAATTAGAAGTTTACTAAAAGTTATTTTTAGGAGATCAGACAGCTTTTTGAATTTTCTTTTTCTTAGATTAAGATTTCTACAACAGTGAGTAGGGGTAAAATGGTGTATTATGAAGAACATGGGATCTGAAGTCAGAAGCTCCACCTTCTGATAATACCAAAACAACTTCTGGCAGGTCAGCCCCTCTGAACCTCAGTTACTCAAACCTGCCAGATGGGAATCATAATATGGACTTACTGCCCATTTCTGTGCACAGGATAGGATAAAAGTGCTTTGTAAACTCTATACATTTTAAATTGCTTTTTTAAAATTGAGTTGCTTTCCCAGTTTTACAAATGGCCTGCTGTAGTTGTGTAAGACTCTCCTAATTGGGACTGTGAATTTCTGAAACTCCGAGTATCATCCAGTAGATGAGGAAACTGTGTTGTGATGGAATAATTAGAGCACTCTGGAGCTGTACCTGAGCTATCCTGTTACAGGTTATTATATCCTAAAAGTGATCAAAACTGAGCAGTTGGTAAAAGGAAACTTCCTATTCATCTGATACACTTTTATATTGTTTATTGTAGACATGTATTGCCTGTGAAGACTTTATGTAATTGGAGGAGCTCAGAGAGGGTTGTGGGTCGTTGAGACACGCCCTGGCAGCAGCAGGATGAAACTGGGCTCTGTAGCTGCAGAGAATCCCCCTAGTAAGCTGAGCCAGTGGTTCGACTGAAATTGTAAAACTCCTAGGGAGACAGGACAGCTCACCCCTTTGCAAGAGCACTAATAACCCTGCCATGTCTCCCCTTTCAGGGGGAAGGGGGAACCTGTGACTGAACTCAGCTGGCACTCCTGCCGGCAGCTCCTCTACCAGGCAGTGGCCACAATCCTGGCCCACGCGGGCTTTGAGTGTGCTAATGAAAGCGTCCTAGAGACTCTCACCGATGTGGCACATGAGTATTGCCTCAAATTTACCAAGTTGCTGCGCTTTGCTGTGGATCGAGAAGCCCGGCTGGGGCAGACTCCTTTCCCTGACATTATGGAGCAAGTATTCCATGAGGTGGGCATTGGCAGCGTGCTCTCCCTCCAGAAGTTCTGGCAGCACCGCATCAAGGACTATCACAGTTACATGCTACAGGTGAGGTCACCCTGGGAGAATCGGGTAAATGTGTGTAATCCAGGAGTATTCAGCGGGATCCCAAACTTGCCCTAGAGAGTAGAGCATGGGGTCTTGGAACAGACTGGACAGGTCTGCTCTCCTTAGGGCCCTTGGTGTGTTCCACTGGCTTCATTGCTGGCCTCGCCAGCCCCTGGGACCTCCTTTAGTCAATGAGTGGCCGCATTTATTGATAACACTTCTGCTGGAAGAAATTATAGACAGGAATATGGAGTCTGAAAGAATGTGGTTAGCATGCTTTATTCAACAAGTAGTTACTGAGTGCCTACTGTGGGTCAGGCACTGTGGGAGACAGCAGTTAATAAGACAGATTCCTGGAGCTTGCATTCTTGAGCGGGAAACAAAAACAAGTAAGTAAATAATGACCAAAACAATTCTGGGTGGCATTAAGCGCTATGAAAAGCAAAACCAATCAGAATGAGGTGATACTACCCAAGGGTGGAATAAGGGGTAGAGATACCATTTTTGGTTACAGCCAGAAATATCTAATCTCTTCAACCCTTGTGGCCTTCAGCAAGTCATTTTTTTCATTATTTTGGTTTCCCTAAATCTAAAATATGAAAAGGAATTTTTAACACCCCACAAAAAAGTCTTTGCTAAGTGATCCAGATTTCCTACACCCTTCCTTATCCATGTAGGGTCCTGTGTCAACTGCTCATTTTTACAGCCAAAAATGTGATCTTTTGTCCCCATTCTGATTTATCTTTAACAAAGTCTCTTTTACCTTTATGTAACTTTTAATTAATGACACACACACTGTCTGCTAAACAACCTTTTTTTACGTGTCTCTGTCATTTACAAATGCAAACTCAACACCTTAAATTCCTTCCATGTGTCTACTATGCTCAAAAGAAGTAAAAAAAAAAATTCCTTCCATTGGCAGTGGTTGCTTTATGCATATTCCCTATTATGTTGGCTTTTCCGTGGGATGCCACAAGCTAACCATCTACCTTGCTTTTAACATGCCTTTGAAAAACTGACTCTTGCTTGCCAGCAGATTAGTAAGCAACTATCTGAAGAGTATGAAAGGATTGTCAATCCTGAGAAGGCCACAGAGGACACTAAACCTGTAAAGATCAAGGAAGAACCTGTAAGTGACATCACCTTCCCTGTCAGTGAGGAACTGGAGGCTGACCTTGCTCCTGGAGACCAGTCACTGCCCATGGGGGTCCTCGGGGCTCAGAGTGAGCGCTTCCCATCTAATCTGGAGGTCGAGGCTTCGCCACAGGCTTCAAGTAAGAGAAAGCAGCTGACTCTGATTCTGGGAGATCTGCCGGTCTCAACACTTTTTGCATTTTGGAGTTAAACTCTGGAGATGAGAGAAAAAAAGGGGGTTGGGCCAGAGAATGGCAAGTCTAAAAACAAACACAGCCTCACTGATCTAGATAAAGCAACATTCTTCTCTTTGAAATTAGTAAAGGGAGGACTAGCAGAACCTTACAGGCATTCTGTAAAACAATTCCTAGTTAGGCTGTAGATGCAGTGTGTGCTCTCCTATTGCATACTGGAGCTAATTTAGCTGATCTAGCTGGGTGAGCAGACGCCCCTTCATCCCTTAGTATGCTTAGTGTTTGTTTTTCCTGATGCTTGTACTAGTAAGACAGCTTCTGGATAGATGGAGGAAGGCTAATTGCTCGAGGCTGTTTGAATAGTTGGGCTTCCTTGCTAGAGTGCCCCCAACAGATTGGAGCTGAAAGGGACTAAAATAGGGCTATTCAGTCGAGACAACTGGCCTCTTCTTCCAGACAGACTCTGTGATCACCTTGGGAACCAGGATGACTCAATCCTTAAGTCAGTTAGATTGCAAACTGGTCTACTCAGTTCTACAGAAATATAAATTGTCATTTCACCAGTGCAGAAATGATACAAGTAACAAATCTACACAACAAAGGCCACATTTTTTAAAGTGTTGGGCAGAGAGCCTTTTACCGTGAAGAAGTAATAATCACAGAACAGCATTGCCAGAACAGAGACAGGAGGGCCAAAGAGAGAGTGTTGCGGATTTAGAAGCCATGTTTGCAGTTTTAGAAGTCTGTTTTCAGCAGTCTGGGAACTGCTGCCAGTGTTCTGTAGTGGTAACTTCATAATGTGAGAGAGGACCAGGGATCCAAACAAAAGGCAGGAAAACAGGACAGCATGAAGGAAAGAAGAAATGAAGGAAAGAAAGAAGGAAGGGAGGGAGGGAGGAAGGAAGGAAGAAAAGGAGGGAAGGAGGGAAGGTGGGAGGGAAGGGACTGAACCCCTGAACAAGAGCCTGTGGATGTGCCTGCCTTTGGGCCACGAGACAGCGAATCATCCCACCTGCGTAGCTTTATTTCCCTGGTTTAGGCCAAATGTCAGGTGGGTGAGGTGGGGTAAAGGAGGGTGGAGGAAGTGGAAAAGAAAATATTCAAGAGTTGGTAGTTTTTGGAACAGAGAATAACCACCATATTCTCCAGCCAGGTAAAGCCAAAGTGAAGTCTGAGCTCAAAGGCTAGGAATCTGCCCTGGGTGAGATATTTGTTCTGCTGCATTCAAGCCGTGGCTTACCACTAGTTGTATTCTCTTCCATTGCTAGGCACAGAGGTCAATGCTTCACCACTTTGGAATCTGGCCCATGTGAAAATGGAGCCTCAAGAGAGCGAAGAAGGCAATGTCTCTGGGCATGGTGTGCTAGGCAGCGATGTCTTTGAGGAGCCCATGTCCGGGATGAGTGAAGCTGGGATCCCCCAGAGCCCTGATGACTCAGACAGCAGCTACGGTTCCCATTCCACGGATAGCCTCATGGGGTCCTCCCCTGTTTTCAACCAGCGCTGCAAGAAGAGGATGAGGAAAATATAAAAGGAAAAGAGGAGACTTTGTCTCCAGACCTACAAGACCAAACAGAAAACCTTGCTGCATTCAAATTTGTTTCCATACAGGGTGATTTGACTCTTAACTCTTGAATACAGTGGATCTTCCTGATTTCATTGGAGCTGGATTTAGCCAAACAAGTTTGCATTTTACTTATATAGCCAGTTTTTGTTCTTTTCCACAACCAGGCCACCTTTCACAGACAGTTCACAGTACTGGGATGGTAATCAGGAGACCAGAGCACTGTCCCTGACTGGTGTCTGCCTTTGACAACTGAGAAGAATCATACTGCTCGGCTCCGTATCGCAGGGATGTTGTACAGATTGAGATTCTCATCAGACTTCAAAGCTGTGCTTGAAGAGACTCACAAGTAAATATGTATTGATATCAGAAGCCAGTTTTTTTCATTGAATTTCCTTCACTTTGGGGTCAGATCATTGGGAACCCAGTACTAAAACCTAACAGGAATAGCTAATCCCCTTATCCATCAGTAGTCTTTTTTAAACAGTTTTTGCTGCTCATGTCTTAGGAAACCAAGGGTCTGTGGTGCTCCTTTAGACAGCCCTCCTGATCTTGTGCACATCGTTTCTTCTTCCTTCTTTTTTATTAAGTAAACTCTGCCCCTCAAACTCATGACCCCAAGAGAGTCACACTCTTCCAACAGAGCAGCCAGGCCTGCCCCTCGTCTTCCCTTGTTACACTTATTCCATCTACCTTCATCCTTTCTGTCGTTTTATTTCCATTCAGATTTTTTTTTTAAGATTTCATTTATTTATTTGACAGAGAAATCACAAGTAGGCAGAGCAGTAGGCACTGAGAGAGGGGGAAGCAGGCTCCCCACTGAGCAGAGAGCCTGATTCGGGGCTCGATCCCAGGACCCTGAGATCATGACCTGAGCCGAAGGCAGAGACTTAACCCACTGAGCCACCCAGGTGTCCCCCATTCAGATTTTTTTAAAAGACTTTATCAGAAAGAGAAAAAGAGCAGCAGGCAGAGGGAGAAGCAGACTCCCCCCAAGCAAGGAGCCCAGTGCTCAATCCCAGGACCCCGGGATCATGACCTGAGCAGACGGCAGATGCCCAACTGAGCCATCTAGGCGCCCCTCTGTTCAGATTTGTGAAAATGTTTCACCATGTACCTTTTTTCAGTTGTTTCCTTCATCTCCTCCCTTGGAAATGAGCAACCAGGACCTGTCCAAGGACAGACTTGAGCTGACTGCATTTGCTGCATCTACTCCGCCATCCGCGGGCAGCAGGCCACTCCTATGCCAGAATGCGGCAGCTGCGCTGTGCTCCTGCGGGCTGGGCAGCCTCTCAAAGGCGAACAGTACACATCTCTCTCCTTCATATCCTGTCCTCAGCTTTACATTGTTACCCATCACAGTATCTGCCCCGCTTGGCATCGGATAGTCACAGTCACTGTTTATTAAGTGAATGATTCACACTGGAATTACTAGGAGTAATGAGCAAATGTGTGCCTTGGTAGTAGGTGCCAGCATGTTAAATACTGCTGAAATTTGGTTTTGGGAGGCAGAATACAGTCTTTTGAAATTTACAGCATTCTTTCAGGAGACCAAAATCAAGGCACAACTTGAATTAATACATTATCGAATGCCTTCAATATCCCAGGCACTGAGAATAAAAGTGAAAGCAGGGGGACGCCTGAGTGGCTCAGTTGGTTAAGCAGCTGCCTTCGGCTCAGGTCATGATCCCAGGGTCCTGGGATCGAGTCCCATATCGGGCTCCTTGCTCAGCAGAGAGCCTGCTTCTCCCTCTCATGTGCCTGCACTCTGCCTACTTGTGCTCTCTAGCAAATAAATAAAATCTTAAAAAAAAATTGAAATTAGTATCTATAGGTATATAATCTATAGGTACAGAAGACTGAAATTAATACTTAATGGCAAAATGAAATACTTTTTAGACTATTTACATTGGAGTATAGGCACCAGATGGTCAAGGTTAGGTACTGTGATAAAGCAGGTCATTTTAAGATACCTGAGATTCTCCTGGCCTAGAACTGTCACAGGCTATTTTAGCTAGAGCAGTTTGCAAACTTAACGTACACGGGAATTCCCTTAGGATTTATTAAAAGAGATGTCTAGGTACCACCCCCAGTTTCTGATTCAAGTGTTAAGTGGTGTGTTTCTAACAATTTTCCAGGTCATGCTGAGGCTTCTGGTTCAGTGACCACACTTGAGAACCATTGAATTGGAGTACAGATTAGGCAGGGATAAAATTCCTTAAGAGAAATGCACTATGTTCTAAGATACTGTGAAGAATGTGGAGGCAGGGCCAACCTTACTAAGGCTATCATATATGGAATGTGCACCTGACCCAAATTCATGGCCTTTGAGTAAATCACAAAGGATACTTTGCCTTAAAGTATAACACAAACAATGCCTAGTCTGTACCTGGTTACTTGGTAGGTGTACATGGGAGACTTTAGTATTAGTAAACATCCCCTCTTTACTGAGACAGGTTTGGACATGTGGCTTTAAAAGTCTGTGTTGAATAGAAGTGAACCTATTTGCAGTTACATAATTTTCTTATTTGAAATTATGACAGGCAGGCTTACAACGAAGTTAAAATTAAAAACACTGTATCCAAGTTATCATTCAAAACAGGATCTTATTCATTAATCATGTTTTGCTCACTTTTCTCAATGAACCTGTTGTCCTATAATGAGTTACCCCCACCTGAGGCACGTTTTGTACCCAACATTGATTGGTTGCCAAGGAGACTCCACTGCCACCCTGGGCAAGCTCATGTTTCCTCTCCCTTTCTGCTAAAAGGAGGGAAACTCATGGTATAGGGTCAAGGGCAAGATGCTGGGAAAGTAGAGTACAGATCCAGCCTGATAGAAGTTTGAAGTGAATAGTGATTTCTCGCTGTTCGATCCACCAGCAGCAAAAGTACTTGAATTCAAATGATAAAACTTGAAGCTTTAGGCTTGAAGGGCTATCAGCATCCAAGAATAGTGAGAATATCCTTCCTTGCATAAATCCAAGGGAAAGGCCAAGGGAATTGGCATCTACCTGCCAGGTCCAATGGTTTTCTATCCCTGGCTGCATCTGAGTCAAATTTCCCTATAAGAGAAACTCTGCTACTCTGAACAAAATTGTCCTTTATAAGTAGTCCCCATCAGAGGTTAGGATAATTCCTTCACAGAGTTCCAAAATTCTGGACTTCTAGAAACTACTTGTTGTTTCTCTTCCAATACTGTGCCATTGATTCTTGCATAAAATTCTGGAATGCTGGCTCTTCACGGCTTTCTTCCGTAACTACAAGGAAAAAAAGGTCAATTCTTTTAACTTTCCCATTAGACCGGTAAAATAGAGTTCTGTCACCAATCCATCACAAACAGTACTCAGCTTCTAATAAACTAAGTGTTCATTTCTCCCAGAAGCATGCTCTATCATGGAGCCCAAAATGTCGAGTTTCTTTCATCTCTAAGTGGGGAGAAAAACCCCCCCTCATAAAGTAACTAAAATGAGGTCCCACTCCTACGTACTTTTAACCAAGAGAAATATATCCAGCAACTTTATTCATAATAGCTAAAATCTGGAAACAACCCTAATGGCAATCAGCTGATGAATGAATAAACCACTTGTGGTAAAAGGCGTACCATGGAATATTATTCATCAATAAAAAGAGTGCACTTCGGATACATGGATGGATTGCAAAAGCATTACACTGACTGAAAAAGTCAAATCCAAAAAGCTAAATACTGTGATTCCAATTAGACAACATTCTGGAAAAGGCAAAATTACAGGAACAGAAATCAGATTGGTGATTGCCAAGAACTAAGTGTGAGAGAACGGGACTGAATAAAAACAAGCATGAGGAACTTCTGGCGGTGGTGGAAGTATTCTGTATCTTGACTATGATGGCTGTTTCGAGTGCACATATATTTGTTAAATCTCATCAAACTATACACTTAAAAAGGGTGGGCTTTACTGTTAGTAAATTAGACCTTGATACATCTGAGTCAATGAGGCAATTTAGATGTTAGCATCCAGCACACTGGATGGTAAAGAGAGGTTTGCTCTTGGTCGTAGCTGGAACCATAAAGGTTGTTTCAAGAAACAGATTCTGTTCACAGCCCATAAAACTATGCCAGGTGGAACGCTTTTGGGTTTCCAGAGCCATTCTAGCCTCAGTGGTACAGTCCCTTGTAACTGGCTTCGGTCTGCCAAGGCCTCCTTAGGCATTCTTTTTCCCTACCTCATGTATTCTTAAAACCGTTATTAAACCAAACTAACATCCTGGATTTCTCAAACTGAGTTAGGCCCTAACGATGAGAGGACAAGAGACTAATTAAAAGCTTGTGATGCGCTCAGTATTAACCATTCAGTAGACGGGCCAGGAACTTGATACGTGGAACTCTCCCGCATCTGATTCCAGGGCCACGTCTTCTCTCCTGATCACTGGCTGCATGGGTAAGGCTTCTCTTGGCAAGAAGCTCCTGAGCAAATAATGTGGAAGGAAGCAGCTACTCTCTTCTCACGAGCACTTCAGCCACCTCTCACCTCTGTGGTCAATGTCATCCGTATCGCTGTCCGCTTCCTCATCCTCTTCATCCAGCGTTCCCCGAGTCAGGATCAGGTCAGAAGCGTCCAGCGCAGGAGACAAGCTGTCTACAGAGAAAACACCTGTCAGGAGTACATCAGGAACCTCTGCCTCCTCAAAAAGGTGTTCTGATTCAGTAACTATGATTATAAATTGGCAGGATGAAGGTGGTCATAAACATAAATGCACAATCTTACCTATTCTAAATGTACTATTGTTAATACCACTTAATGTTTTTAAAGTAGTGTAGTCCATAAAATGCTCTCGGGATCCCAGTAACCCAAGAGGTGCTATTTTTAAATTGAGGAAAATAATTCTCAAGTAGCTTGTCCTGGTAGTAACATCGTTTGTTCTTATTGGCTCACAACTTAGAAGAGGCTACAGTTTTTCCTCTGAAGACTAAACGCATCAGAGCAGATGCAGTGTGCTGGGGAGTCAGCGCGAAAGTGTAGAGGACTGAGGAAGATTCCTGGGGGAAATGTGTTCTGAGGGTCTGAAGAAAACAGACGGTGGAATGACAGTAAAGGAGTGAGGATATTATTCAAAAGAGGGAGGGAGGAATGGGAAATTGAATATACTAACAGAGGCAAATTCCCTACTCCGGGCAACTGAACAAAGGCCAAGTGCCAATCAAAGTCAAATCACTTCATTCCTGTGCAGGGGATTTGGCCTGCAAGGGTTGGGCTCTGAGAACCTAAAATGATGCCCAGGATCCTAGAGCTACCAGAGCACACGACCACTCTCTGCAGGAGCCTAGCTGGAGAGAAGTTAGCAGGGGATGAAGGAGACCAACAGCAGCGACATCAAGGGGCACAAATCTCAAGGGGCCCGTGGCCCTAAAGAGGGATGGGGACACGGGGTGCTAACAATCAGTGCTTCAGTCTGGGCCCCCTATACCTGTGACTGCCCCCAAATTATTTACTGCAAGCTCTCAACCTTCAACAGGTTATCTGAGTGTGGAAGGCCTTTTGCAGCAGATTTAACATTTGCTGCTTCATATATTCCTGAGTGATGAGCACAGAAATTTATGGCACCGAGGTGCACAACAAGGATGGCCAGGCAAGTTCACGTAACAGGTAAATCCAGCCAGTTTCTAGCATCTCCCCCTCCAAGCAGCTTTGCTGTTGTTGTCTAGTGAAGATACAGCAATAGCTTTCATGAACAGAACTTCACTCCTTCAAAGGCCAGTCCATCCATAAGTGTGGGTCGGAGGGGGTGCACCCATACTAAATATGAACACCGACCTAGAACCCCTAAGAATCAATGACAAAACTAATTCAAACATTAAGAAAATTCAGGGGCATCTATGTGGCTCAGTTGGTTGAGGCACTTATTCTTGTTTTGGCTCAGGTCATGATCTCGTGGGTCATGGGATCGAGCCCCACACTGGGCTCCTCGCTCAGCAGAATCTGCTTCCAATTCTCTCTCTTGTCCTCCCCCTCCTCCTCTTCCACTTCCACCCCAGGGGTGTACTCTCTTTTTCAAATAAATAAATCTTCAAAAAAATATTTAAAAAGTGGGGCACCTGTGGTTAAAAAACTAGTGGCTCAGTGGTTAGGCAGTCTTTTTTTCTTTTTTTAAGATTTTAGTCATTTATTAGAAAGAGAGACAGTGAGAGAGGGAACACAAGCAGGGGGAGTATGAGACGGAGAAGCAGGCCCCCCGCTGAGCAGGGAGCCCGATGTGGGGCTTGAACCCAAGACCCTGGGATCATGAGCCAAAGGCAGACGCTTAACAACTGAGCCACCCAGGAGCCCCAAGGTGGACCTTCTGAGAAACAGTGCAGGTACAACTGTTAATGAAGAAGATAATACAGACCTATACTCTACATCATACCCAGGTATAAACTCTAAATGGATCAGGGATCTAAATGCAGAAAATGAGGGTTACCTGGTGGCTCAGTCAGTTAAGCCTCTGACTCTTGGTTTCGGCTCAGGTCATGATCTCAGAGTCATGAGATCAAGGCCCGCTTCAGTCTCCCTGCTTCCGGCTCCATACTCAGTGCAGAGCCTGCTGGAGATTCTTTCCCCTCCCTCTCCTTCCCCCTCTGCTCACCCCCCACCCTCCTGTCACACTGGTACATTCTCTCTCTTTCTCTCTCAAATATATAAATAAAAATCTTTATATGTAGACAGTGGAGCACCTGGGTGGCTCAGTGTGTTAAGTGTCTACGTTCAGCTCAGGTCAGGATCCCATGGTCCTGGGATCGAGTCTCGCATCGGGCTCCCTGCTCGGTAAGTCCACTTCTCCCTTTGCCCCTTCCCCCACTAGTGTTCTCTCGCTCCTCGCACTTTCTCAAATAATCTTTTTAAAAATAAATAAATAAATACAATGAAACCATACAAGTACTACAATAAAACATGTGTGAATTCCTCTTTAACATAATATAGATAAGGGATTCCCAATTATGACTCAAAATCCAGAGGCAGTAAAAATGCGAACTAAATCTGCCTAGATCAAAACAAAACAGAAACTTTCACCTGGCAAAATAACACCATGGACAAAGTCAAAAAACAAGTGACAGAGAGAAAATATTTCTAACAGGCATGACAGAAAAATGGATACTACCCCTATTACATTAATGGATACTAAAACTAGTGGGTAAATGTGAAAATTAAAAGGATATTCATATGTTCTCAAAGCATCATCCAACAAAATATTTATTATAAAGGGAAAAATAACTTTACAATGAAAAACCTGGCAGATACCACTTTAAGCAAGTGATCAAAAATAACACCACCAATGACAGGACAAATCTACATGGTGGGCCTCTGGATGTCGTGCATGGAAAAATCACAGCTTCACTCCTGTGAAGTCCTGCCAACAAGGAGCCACCTGAATGGAGTCCTGAGGGAATAACAGACCCAAACTGAGGGACATTCTATAAAATATCTGTCCCATACACTTCGAAATTGTCACTGCCATAAATACAAAGAAAAATGAAGGAACCGTTCCAGATTACAGGAGTTGAGACAACTAAATGCAATGCAGATCCAGGATTTTCTCCCGCTACACAGGGCAAATGGCTAGATCTAAATAAGGAACACATCAGACAACAGGATCAGAGTTAATTTCCTAACTGTTTAGTAATGAGCTTATATAAAATACCTTTGTTTTTAGGAAATACACACTCAAGTATTCAAAGAGAATATTTAAGTCTTATAACTTACTCTTAAATGATTTTGAAAACAGGTATATACATAATATATATTTTGTTTACAAATACATTTATAGGCTTATACATAAAGTCATACATAATGAGAAGAAGAGAAAGAATGAAGTAAATGTGGTAGAATGTTAACATTTTGCGAATCTGGTTGAATGGTATATAGTAATTCTTAAACTAGCCACACAATTTTTCTGTTAATCGGAAAGTAGGTCAAAATAAACAGGGAAAAAAAAAGGGCAAGGGGTAGAGGGTAAAAAGTATTTAAGAAAACTGTGGAGGATGGGGTAATTGGGTGATGGGTGTTAAGGAGGGGAAGTAATGTAATGAGTGCTGGGTATTATACGCAACCGATGAATCACTAAACTGTACCCTGAACCTAACAATATGCTGTATGTTAACTAACTTTAATTTAAAATTTTTTGAAGTATTTAAGAAAATAGAGAATATTATGTGTCTTGCCGAAGTAAAGCAAAAATTATCTGAAGGGGAAGAACTCAGAGTGGTAGTTATACACAACTTTCAGGAGTTTACCTTTCCAAATCACAAAGTGTATCGAGCCATCTCAAAACACCACATTATCTTTATCCTTTTCTCTCTCTCAAAGTTAAGCATCTTCCTGCTCAGTGGAATTGAGCATATCCTCCTTTCAGTTCCTAACACCAAGAAACCCTCCAATACCTGCGGCAGTCCCTGTGTCCAAGGCTACAGAGCCCATATCTTTCCGAAGGCGCTCCAGCTGTTCCTTCTGCTGTTGGCTCTGTGCGCTGGCCTGTACATACAGAGAAAAATATCTCCATGTTAAAGAAGGAGTCCTAGGGGCACCTGGGTGGCTCAGTCAGTTAAGCGTCCAACTCTTGATTTTGGCTCAAGTCATGATCCCAGGGTTGCTGAGTGTGGAGCCTGCCTAAGATTCTCTCTCTCCCTCCATCCTCTCTCTCTCTCCAAATAACTCACTCTTTCTCCAAAATAAATAATATAAAATCTGAAAAAAAAAAAAAAAAAGGAGCCCCAAGTTAGATGCCAGACTTCTAACAGAAAAGACTAAATAAACAAATACTAAGGACTATTTAGACACTGGGGCAGTTAAGAGATGACAGACATAGAAACGCCAAGCGGTGTGGGCCCAGAGGAGCACAAGTTCAGTCTAGAGGGCTCTGGAGACAGAATGAGAGGTTTTGGAAATTGGACATGAGAACACATCAAAAGAATCCTCAAGCAGACAGAGCAGTGGTAAGGGGCCCAATGCAGCTGACGAGGGCAGGCCAAGGGATTATTTGGAATAAGCACTGTGAACCACCTTTTTTTCTTAAAATTCTATAACCAGTCCTTAAACGAGCCTTGAGAGTAGGGGTGCGGTGGGGCCCAAGAAGTGCTTAGCAAATGTAGCAAGAAAAATCAGACTTTAAAAGATTCAAATAAAGAGAAGAAAAATAATTAAGGGGCCCTGCTGCATCTAGACAGCAAACACACAGATTTACTAACTTAAGTAACAAACATCTACAACATACACTGATAGCCAAAACAAAAGCATTTATGGCAGGAGGATTAGTGCATGGTTTAAAGTTATTTTTCAGTGGCCCAAAATACACAAACAGCCAATCTTACCAGTGACTTCTTCAGACGTTCATATTCAGGGCGATACTCCCTGGAAAGAGAAAACACTTTCTAAATTCCTTTGTTTAATAATCTGTCCTGCCCGCCCCCACACCATTTCTATTTTCCTAGTTCCCTCACAATAACAGAAGACCTTACTTCACTGAACATTATATGTAACAAGGCTTAACCACTGAGATTCTATCCCTATGCAATTAGAAGTCAAGGTGCTTGTCCCCACCCTGAAACCAGCAGAGACAAAAGACTGCTGGCCTGGAAAGATTAACTCTGTGGCGTCCATAACTCATGAGCTCAGCATTTGTTTGGATAAAACTGAGATGAATAAAAAAAGTGAGGCCTGGGGCGCCTGGGTGGCTCAGTCTGTTAAGCATCTGCCTTCAGTTCAGGTCATGATCCCAGGGTCCTGGGATTAAGCCCCATGTCAGGCTCCCTGCGCAGCAGGGAGCCTGCTTCTCCCTCTCCCTCTGCCCCTCCCCCTGCTTGTGCACAGGCACACACTCTCTCCCTCTCTCTCTGTCAAGTAAATTTAAAAAAGGAGGACTGATGGGCTCAGGAAGCCCAATATGTAATTATGTGGTTTATCTGGGCAGTAACAAAAGGAGACAGAAGGGTCTATTCCTGAGACTTTGGTCACACACAGAAAGACCCCTTGTCTGAGGAATCAAAATCAAAATAATGTGTCTAAAAACCACCACGTGGTTGTTAGAATCTTGCTAAGTATGAAGCCAAAGAAACACGCCAGTAAGCAGCTAATTATCATGGCATCAGCCCAAGGAAAGTGCTCTGATTACATTTCCATGTAAGTAAACAGAATTCCAGTATTAACCATGATAATAGTAGTAACAACCATTTATCATGAAGTGTGCTTGCTCGCTGTCAGCAACTGTGCTAGATGCTTGGATATATTTTCTCAAATAATGCTCCCAACAACCTTAATAATAAACGCTATTATCCCTGATCTACAAATGACAAAAACTTGCTAAGGCCACTCATTTACTCAGTGGAGAAAGCAGAAATCCAACCCATGGCTGTCTGACTCCAAAGTCTATGTTCTTTTTTTTAAAGATTTTATTTATTTATTTGACAGACAGAGATCACAAGTAGGCAGAGAGGCAGGCAGAGAGAGAGGAGGAAGCAGGCTCCCTGCTGAGCAGAGGGCCTGATGCGGGGCTCCATCCCAGAACCCTGAGATCATGACCTGAGCTGAAGGCAGAGGCTTTAACCCACTGAGCCACCCAGGCGCCCCCAAAGTCTATGTTCTTAATCCAAGGTCAGCCAATGTGGCGAAGAGGCCAAATCATGCCTATTTTTGTAAATAAAGTTTTATTGGAACAGCCATGCCCATTTGTTTGCAAATTGTTTATGGATGCTTTTGCCCCACAATGACAGGTAAGCAGTGGCAACAAAGATCATATGGCCCACAAAAGCCTAAAACATTTACTAGCTGGCTTTTTACCAAAAGAAAGTCTGAAGACTCCTGCTCTTAATCATTCAATACAGGGGCGCCTGGGTGGCTTAGTGGGTTGAGCCTCTGCCTTTGGCTCAGGTCATGGTCCCAGGGTCCTGGGATCGGGCCCCACATCGGGCTCTCTGCTTAGCGGGGAGCCTGCCTCCCCCTCTCTCTCTGCCTGCCTCTCTGCTTACTTGTGACCTCTGTCTGTCAAATAAATAAGATCTTCGAAAAAAAAATTAAAAATCATTCAATACAGAGAAGGTTTTATACTCCTATTTTTTAAAAAAAGGTTAATGGGGACTTGTTATCCCTAAGTGTACACGTACAGATCCAGCACACATACATATGGCAAAAACAATACCTAGATTATGAGAACCAAAATGCTTTGCTGGCAAAACTGCTATCATATCAGATTATAGGTTACCAAAAATGTCATCAACAGGATTTTCCTTTATCCTCACCTTTCATATTCTTCTGCAGCACTGGTGACTTGCATGAAGAGTTCATCTAAGCCTGTACCCAGAACAGCAGACACACCCACCACCTGTCAAAAGCATCAATGCCACTAAGGAAACTATATTTTTACATGGTGTACATTACTGTGTTCAAATATCATAAAATTTTCCTAAAAGTTGTTTAGATACTTCAAGAAGTTTCCGGCAAAGAGTGAAGCCAAAACAAAACAA
Source organism: Martes martes (assembly GCF_963455335.1). Lineage (NCBI taxonomy): Eukaryota > Metazoa > Chordata > Mammalia > Carnivora > Mustelidae > Martes > Martes martes. Next base: position 117,694,668 of record NC_137896.1, read on the forward strand.
AACAGCACATATACTCAAGAGCCATGGAAAGATGTGTATGGAAAAGAGAGGACTAGAAAATAAAGAAGTAGGAGAAACACATAGCAAGACTCCCCATCTATTTCCTGCCAATACAACCACTGTCTGTTCTCTACAAAAATCAGTGTTGCAATGCCTTTGCTTGGCCAATTACCATCCTCCCTGACACCCCGATGTACTTTTACTTATATAAATCGTACCCTTCCCGGGAGCCTGGGTGGCTCAGTCAGTTAAGCGTCTGCCTTCAGCTTAGGTTGTGATCCAAAGGTCCTGAGATAGGGTCCTGCATTGGGCTCCCTGCACAGTGGGGAACCTGCATCTCCCTCTACCTCTCTCCCTGACTCGTGCGCACACTCTCTCTCTCCTCCGCGCGCACACACATGCACAAAAATAAATAAAATCTTTAAAAGAAAAATAAAAAAACAAATCATACCCTTCCTTCAAAGCATACCTCTAATGCTATATCCTCCAAAATCCCTCATTTCAAGAGTGATCTACCCCTTATCAGCATCAGGCCCAACCACCAATCTTCATAAGGTCCTTATCACAATACATCATGTTTCAATTCTGTATGTAGCCCTCTCTTCAAACTAAACCATAAATTCTGAAGGTAGGGTTTTTTACGTTATTTATCTTTTTTTTTTTTTTAAGTAATCGCAGTGCCTAACATGGGGCTCAAACTCACAACCCCAAGATTAAGAGCCAGCCATATGCTCTACTGACTGAGCCAGCCAGGCACCTCTATTTATGTCTTAAACCTCCAGTTTTAGAACTGGCCAGCAACATACAAAAGAATGAAAAAAACCCACAAAACTCCAATTTTTAATAACTAATACTTAAATGCTTTTTTTTATAAGGTAACAAACTTCTTTTCTAACATAGGTTCAAAGCCAGCCCTATGGGTTAAGAGGTTGTCTGAAGGGACTGTCAGTATAAGCAGAGGAGAAAGTTTACCCTAAGTGAGCTGTAAAACTCATCTAACACCAGGCTCATTGAACGAGTCAGGTTACTGACGTATGTAGTCTCTTGGTTCAAGGCATCTTGGAAAGCCTCAAAATCTTGCATCCATTCCACTGCAAAGCTGTGATCAATGATGTCAGTCTGTACCAGAGAGAAGTCAACTATCAGCACCCAGAGATGTGCTTAGATAGCAAACATCGAAAAAAATTTTAATCAAGCGGCAACAAAGCAATTATTCATATATTTTTGCCCCCACTTCCCCCCTTCCCTCCTCCACTACAACAAACCATAAAGGGCCAAGACTACTGTATATAATGAAACGAAGATATGTGTTCTCTTGGTTGAAGCAGACCCTTCACTATCTACTGCCAAGTGACCATGGCAACAGTAGATGCCAGCACATTCTAGGCTCTGAAGTCATGTCTCGAATCCCAGCTGTCAACCCAACAACAGTGAAGTTTTCTGTTTTAACTGTGACTGCTAATAAACTAGCAGTCCCTCCCACACATACACAGTTGCAATTCTGAGGGATAACCTATACACTACAGTTGAGGGGCTACTCCATCTAGTTTAAAATTACTTTGATGAGAGCCAGTGATAAATATTCATTCTAATTGACTGAATCTTTTTCCTACAAGTGCTCATGACTTTGTTTCAGATAAGTTTGAATCTGTTCTCCGACTTGTGAAAATCCTCACCTACCCAAACCTTCCAGTAACCCAAGGTTCTGATGAAAAAGAAATACTGAACCACAAAAGGAAGGATCCACTTACTTTATTCATAACCACGATGAAAGGCAGCTTGGTTTTGTACAAAATGCTGAGAATTAAACATCGAGACATTTTTAGTAAAAACACTTAAGCTCTTGCTTGCCCGGTGTCAATCTGTTGGAACCGACTAAAGACAAGTGGAATGGGTTCAGACTCTACTTGTAGGTATCCATTCTCACATGCCTTCATTCTTCTCTCCCAAGAGGAAAAACCACCATTACCATCAAGCAAACAACACATACACACATGCTCGCTTTTTCTTGGAATAATAATGCTTTAAGACTGATCTTGTTTTCTGTATATGGGTTTTTTTTTTTTGTAGGGTTGTTTTTACCAAATAATTGTCTTTTAAACAATAAATATGGAAACAAAAAATGCTGTCAGTCCTCAGATTTCTATGTGGACTAGGATTTCTTGCATCTAACAAGAAGGGATAGCCCTAGTCATATTAGAAGGCATAAATGCTGGTAATGGCTTTTGTGTGTACCTTCCCCCCAATGAATTCTCTCAGATTTAATAATAGTTTGCCTTGCTCCTATGTCTTCTGCACTCACACACCCTAGTGAGGCATGTCCTTCTGTCTCTAATGATACCAAGTTGGGCAAACTTGTGCTTTGTGGAATTACAGATAAATCTCTTTATTCATAATCTCTCATAATTTAACTCTACATGTCATAACACAGAAAAGGAGCATTTAGACCAGAGGGCTCTGTTCTATTTAGACTTGTTTCATTCATCATTTAGCAACTACCAAAGGTTCATATTCATACACCACCCATTTCTGTAATAAGCAAGAGAGGAAGATAAGAAGCTTCTCAGAGAATGCCAACACATATGCCTCTTTTCTCTTCTAACCTCTCCCCAGCTCAGAACTACTAAACTGAGGACCACATCTGAATGAGCACAAATCCAGGTTAATAAGTACTCGGGAGTCAAATACAAAAGAGAAAAAAAGAGGCCTCCTCCCTGGACGTAACAGCATGCCTACCAGCAATCAATTACCTGCAGGCATACAGCATATTGGACATGAAGGTCACTGGGTTGGTACTTCTTGATGTGTCCATTACATAAATGACAACTGTTGGAAATGAGGATGCCTAAAGCCAAAAAATGATCACAGCCTTAGTCAAAGGGCTTATGAGCTATTTCCAAACTCTTTTCCCACCTTCCTTAGCAAGGGAGAACCGCCTTAGGCAGAGCTGCGCTGTAACTCCCTCCCATATAAAGTCCCATGCAATAAAAAGATGCTTAACCAGTCTAGCTCTCTAGTTACTCTCAGTAACCAGTCCTACAATACTCACCAGGGCCTCAGTGATGATTGTCCCAGAAGCTGACCACGTGAACACCTCAATCTGTCCAGGTGTGTCAATCAAGACGTATCTGTGTCAAGAACGACCATTAAAGAAGTATTACAAAAAAAAAAAAAAAAAAAAGAAGTATTACACTTGTGCAATGCTGAAAGATATCCCAGCACACAAAACACTGAACATCTGGTTATCCGGGACTGGAATAACCTCATCACACTGTCAAGTCTAACTTCCTCCCACTGCCCTTAAAACGTACTCCACGTTCCCCCAGGCTTTGTTCAATGTCCAATATTCATGCTACCAGGCAGGAGCAGTAGTCCACAAACTGCTGCAAATGATCACAGAGGAAACCGTGATAGTTTCAGAAACACGCTGCATTGAAAATGAGAGATAAACAAAACCAAATTTCGCAAAAGTTTCAGGAAACTATCTGGTTTCTTGGGGTGGGGGTGAAGGAAGGTGGAGGGGAAGGAGGAAAACAGAAATAGGGGAGTAACAGCTAAATACAGGGTTTCTTCTTGAGGTGATGGAAATATTCTAAAAGTGACTATAGTTATGGTTGCACAATTCCGTGAATATACTAAAAGCCACTGGACTATACACTTTAAATGATATATGAATTACATCTAAATAAAGCTGTTTTTAAAAATAATCAAAAAATTTTGAATGGACATTTCTCCAAATATATACCAATGGCCAAAAAGTACATAAAATGATGTTTAACACCTTTAATCACTGAGGAAATATAAATCGAATCCAATACCATAATGAGACACCACTTCACACCCACTGACATGGCTATAACCAAAAATGAGGATAATAACAAGTATTGGTGAGGATGTGGACCAGGAACCCTCACACAGTACTGGTGAGAATGTAAAATGGTACAGCCACCTGGAGCTGGGGCGAGAAGGGAGAATAACAGGAACTGCTAATGAGTATGGAGTTTCTTTTGAGGATGAAGAGAAAGTTCTGGAATTAGATAGTGATGACCATTACATGACTTTAAGAATGTACTAAAAACCACTACACTGTATACTTAAAAATTAGAATGGGCCTTTGTTATGTGAATTTATATCTCAATAAAGCTGTTACTTCTTTTTAAACTACCTCTAGTAGTTTTTTATAAAAAATATTTTTTGTGAAACACCTTATCCCTTATCCATCCATCCCTCTACATATATATGATAGTTACCAACAGTAGTAATGACAATAATACTTATTATATAATAATACTGTATGTTATACATTATAAAATAATATAACACAACATAATAGTAATAATGATAGTTGTTTCTACTAGGAATCAGGGTGAAATAATTTTATCTCTTAAATATTATGCATAGTTGTAAATTTTTTTTTTAGTTGTAAATCTTTTTAAGATTTATTTTTAAACAAGGGTTAGAAAGATGTTGCAGAGATTTTAATACCCACAAATGTGGTTTTCCCAAGAGAAGGCAAGTAGACAACTGAATATGGACAAAGTCTCAAAAATACCTTCTAGGAAGCCATGGGCATATATGACAGTGATTGAGGGCAGAATACTAGTAAATTTAGCTCTTCACTGTATATGACCTTAATGTGGGGTTTTGGGGTTTTTCTGGCCTACTTTTTTTTTTCCACTTCTAATGGTTTCATCTCAATCTACATTCTTTCGGAATTTGATGGTATCCTGAAATCCTTGAGACACGTCAACTACAGAGTAACAAATTGGTGTTAAACTGAAATCACTTACTTAGACATGTTCTGGGCCTTCTCGATAAATTTCATCACCTAAGAGAAAAAGATGCCGATTACAACAGGATCCATTCTCAACACAAAAATCACTCTTTCTAGGGTGGTCCAACTTACAGGCATTATCAACTATTCAATCTCTGTTCTCAATCTTGGGACACCAACTTATAAACTCCATGAGTTAAAGAAACACAGCCACACCAGCAGCCCTGCAACACGCTGGAGTATACTGCAAGGCCCTAAGAAGCTAAAGACAATCCGTCACCGTTGCGACACATCTCTTGGTGCGTCAGTAAAATGTTAACAACCTGTCTCACGGAGTGACATCAGGGTAAAAAATGAGCGATTACAAAACACTCTTATGGAAGTAGATGATAGAGAAAAACTTAAAAAGTGGCAATTATTTGTCACACGTAAAAAAGCCCATTATCTTTCCATTCCATGCCCACTAGCCCGTCCCACTCCCCATTTGTCCACTCCATCCTAAAGGTGATACTACAAGCCAAGATACAAAAAAAGAACCTGGATTTTTGTTTTATTGGCCATCACAAATATTAAATGTGAAGTGTCTCAAAACATTGATCGTCCTTTCATAACCTCCTTCTCTGTCTACCAAAATGCTTATTTATTTTCTATGTATGTCCAGGTTTACTGCTCTTCTTTCTCAAAGTGAGAAAGCTAAGGCATTTAAAAGTCAAACGTTTTTACACAGCCATGCCTATAAAAGTAAAGACAGACATACCTGATCAAATCTCGTAGCAAAGAGATTGAGTGACGTCACTATACCACCATTGGGCCCAAGTCCATACCTGGACACTAAGTTGAGGATTTAAACTACTTACAGATCAAATTAGATGCTGAAATTCACACTAAGGCCATCATTCACACAAACAGCATTGTAACATTAGTGTTCCATGAATGGATGCTGGCAGCCTATCCTTGACATACCACACAAAGAATTTCATTATCAACATCTTCCTCATATCTTTATCATTTTGGGGATGCCGAGGCCAAATGAAGACGTTAAAGTGACCAAAATGTAACAGAGAGATGCATGTGGAAGTGACAGCTTAATAGCATTAGCCATTAAGATCATCTTAAAATATCATTAAGACATGACACTCCTGGGTGCCTGGGTGACTCAGTGGGTTAAGCCTCTGCCTTCGGCTCAGGTCATGATCTCAGGGTCCTGGGATCGAGCCCTAAATCGGGCTCTCTGCTTGGCAGGGATCCTGCTCCCCCCACCCCCCACCTGCCTCTCTGCCTACTTGTGATCTCTCTCTCTCTCTCTCTGTCAAATAAATAAATAAAATATATATATTTTTTAAATCACACTCCTTGCTCTGATCCTCACTGATCAAGCTAACTGCTGAGTAGAATTAGTCTATCCACCTAGACCTACCTACACGGAAAGTACACATTTCATACAGCAACATACTAAGAGCTAATCCTACTAAATGAACCTGTTCATTTCTGAGTCTCCCAGTCAGAGGAGGCAGTGGTCTCCAAGGCGATACTGCTCTCTGGAACCAGGCCCAGCATCAGCTAGCCTCTCACTTTCCATGCTAATTACAACAGCCTGTAGTCTAGGAAGATGGTAAAAAAAACTGAAACCACAAGCTGAAACAGTATTTCTAATCACCTAAAATACCTCTCCTCACATTCATCTTTCTATCCTCAAAAATTACTTTAAAGCCATTAAATGCTTTTGCTAATGTATTTCACAGAGAAATGCAAAAACGCTCTCAAAGCCACAACAAAACAGACAGCAACCAGTCAGGGATGAGTCAGCACCGAAGCAGATGCCGAAAAGGATACTGTTTCATGACCTCTTTATACTTCACAGTGTCACGAATATCTGGGGGGAAAAAGAATTCACTGGAATTTAACACATAGAAACAATACAGTTCGATACTCTCTACCTATAATATCCTCAGACAATGGACCCCTCACATCATCTCTGCTTCCTCTGAGGAAAAAAAGTAAGTTTCTCTCTTGGCATCTCAGTTACTTTTCAAATCTGTTTTCCAAATTTTTAAGCTAAGGTCACTGAACTGTGATAGGGGGAAAAAGCAAGATAGTGAAGAGAACAAATGGTAGAAGTACATTCTCCCCCAGCAAGAAGCTGAAACCAGCCTTTCAGGCTTCTCTTATCTGCATTCTCTTCTACTAAATCCCCCAGCTTCACCCTGGATTCCTTCCTTACAAAAGATAACTGGGAGGAGTCGGGGAGGGGGGGGGCCGCGCCTGGGTGGCTCAGTCAGTTAAGCGTCTGCCTTCGGCTCAGGTCAAGATCCCAGGATCCTGGGACTGAGGCCCGCATCAGGCTCCCTGCTCAGCGGGAAGCCTGCTTCTCCCTCTCCCACTCCCTCTGCTCCTGTTCCCTCTCTCGTTGTGTCGCTCTCTCTGTCAAATAAATAATAAAAATAAACATTAAAAAAAAAAAGAGAGAGGTAACTGGGAAGTAACCCATGAAAAATGTTAGCTAGGAGCTCAGAAATTATGGTAGAAATGATCTGAAACAATGAGAAGTTTTACTGGTTTTTGGTTTTGTTTTTTAAGTAATGTGGCAAGAATGGGGTTTGGTTGGGGGTTTTTTGTTTGTTTGTTTTTCTTTTTTTGAGTTTGTGGTTGTTTTTTTAAACTTTCTTGAGAGAGAGCGCGCTCATGCACAAGCAAGGGAAGGAGCAGAGAGGGAGGGAGAGGGAAAGGGAAAGAATCTCAAGCAGACTCCCCCTGAGCTGGAGCCCAATTTGGGGATCGATCTCATGACCCTGAGATCATGACCTGAGCTTAGACCAAGAGTTGGATGCTTAACTGACTAAGCTACCCAGGTGCCCCAGGAGAAAAGTTTTGTACAACTTAAATATCTTATCAGTGACCATACGCATAGAAAAAGGGAGCAAAAAACTGCTGAATTGTTGAATCACTATATAGTACATCCGAAACTAATATTGTATGTTTAGTATACCGGAATTAAAATAAAAGTAAAAGTAAAAAGAAAGAAGAAAAGAAAATGGGAGCTAAATCAAGAACTTGATTACTAACTGTCCACTGGTAATGAACGTAATGCAGACATGATTTTTCAAAGGGAATTAATGCATCCGGGAAGATCTAACTAAACCTGTCTACAAGCCTGTAAACCCCACCAACTATTAAAATTCCAATTTTTTTTTTTAATTTAGGTATAACTGACATATAGTATCATACTAGTTACAGGTTTATATCACAATAATTTGATGTTTTTATATATTTCAAAATGATCTCCACAATAAGCCTGGTTACCCTCTGTCACCATACAAAGTTATTATATTATTGACTATATTCCCTATGCTGTACGTTACATCCCCACGACTTACAGTGTACCCAGACATTTGTACCTCTTAATCCCCTTCACCTATTTCACTCACCTCCCAACTCCTCCCTGCTATGGTAACCAACAGTTTATTTCCTGCATCTATGAGTCTGTTTCTGCTTTATTTTTTAGATTCCACATATAAGTGAAATCATAAGGTATTTGTCTTTCTCTGTCTTGGCTTATTTCACTTAATATAACACCCTCTAGGTCCATCCATGTTATCCCGAATTGTAAGATTTCATTCTTTTTTATGGCTGAGTAATGTTTCATTATATCTGTATATATAATGGAAAATATGGAATATATATATAAAGATGTGATTAAAAATGTATATATATATAAATATGGAATATATATATATCACATCTTCTTTATCCAGTCATCTATCAACAGATAGAAGTTCATCCTTTAGGTGAGAAGGTATCAACTTTTTCCCAAACTCTTCCAAAAATGATCTCTGCTTCTTAACAAGGTCTTCCTTTATTAGTATGACTGGGGCACAATTAGCTTAACAGGATTAAGAAGAAACAAAGAGGGAGAGTACTAGCACAGTGACAGCCTGGAAATCAGAAGGCCCCTAGATCCTATCAAGAATCATGACACTGAATCTTATCTACTCTTAAATTTTTTTTGGTCACAGATCCTTTGACAGTCTGATAACTAGAAACCTCTCCCCCAAAAATGTATCTATGCATATATATACACTTTTTCCTATGGAACTTTGGGAGTGGAAGAAAGGTTCCTATAGACCGGTGGATAAACTACCACACAAGAACCCTTAAACTCTATAAACTTTTGAGAAAAGAAACTAAATAAAACAAGTTTATGTATCTGAGCCTGCTGAAGGCTTTTTGACCTTGAGGTTAGAGGACTGGCTTTCTGTCACTTCATTATCCCAAATAACAACAGCCTGAATCCTCTGGTCAGAAAAAAAGTAGATAACAGTGAGAGGTAAGGAAATAAACTTACTTAGGGAAAGGAGTAAATAAAGAAAATGTGAATAAGAGAGAAGGCTTGTTTAAAGATTCTAGGAAATTCAAGGAAAAGAAAGTAGTTTAGAAAAAATTAAAATGAGGGGCACTTGAATAGCTCAGTCAGTTAAGCGTCTGCCTTCCACTCAGAGCACGATTCCAGAGTCCTGGGATGGAGTCTGCTTAGGGCTCCCTGCTTAGCGGGGAGTCTGCTTCTCCCTCTCTCTGCCCCTCCCCCGGCACTTTCTCTTTCTCTCTCTTAAATAAATAAAATCTAAAAAAAGAAAGAAAAAATGAAAATGAAAACATTAAGGACTGGTGGGCTGGGGGCTTTCCATATTCTGAAGGACTTCACACAGTTCTGTTACATTTTACTCACCAATATTGGCAGGAAAGGGTACTTCATGTACAGCTGGGTCCAGATTAATCACATAAGGTGGAGAGCCTTGGCTATGCAGATGTCCAGTAAGCCTCTGTAGAGATATAAGAAGAGGGATGGAGTGAGACAAAGAGGGAATGATAAGGGGCCAAGATTCCTTTATCCATCATAACTGAAGACTTCTGCACTTACATTTCCCTCTACGTGAAATATTCGTCCCCGGTATCCACCTCCAACATTCAACTCTCATAAATGCTATCTTTTTCTTTATCACCCATCTAACAGAGTCTCCCCTACTCTCGATCACTTATTTACTTGATTTTTGTGAGGTTTTTTTCCTATCACTCTCTTTAAAATATTAGCTTCAAAAAGCGGGAACCCAGTCAAATTCAATCGCTGTTATCTCCAGGGCTTGAAACATGAGAGCTGCGTAAGAAATAATTATTTAGTAATCTACACCAAAAGCCTGTGTGCTAACCCTGTATTAATTGCCAGTTAAGGTATGCCTCTGCCTTCGAGGAGTCAGCAATTGTACCGGTAAGACAATTCCAGAACAACGTGGTAAATTGTAGCAAATATGACCTAAGGGTGCGAAGAAGAGAGCCTTAATTAAACCAGGCTAGAGTCCGAAAAGGCCAACCTAGGAAGGAACCGGAGATGCTGGCAAGTTCCTGAAAGCCACACGCGGGTCCCCTCCAACTCTGAGAGACCTCCCCCTCCCCTTCTCCCTGGCCTTCCGCCCACCATTGACAACCTCGCGCGCGCACCCACTACGCCCGCGCCGTCTACGTCACCTGGACAAAGGTAGTTTTCCCAGATCCTGCCATTCCCAACACCAACAGACAAACTGGGGGCCGAGGACCCCCCGAAGCCTGCGAGTCAGGGGCCTCCGCGGGCGCCGCCATCTTCCTCCTGGCTCCGCCCACTCTGCCATAGAGACGCTGCGTGCCTAGAGAGGCTGCGGTGACGCTCGGGGCAGCCAGGGAGGCTAGAACCCGACTAGCGCTAAAAGCGAAAGCGAAGGGGCGGGACCGGCGCCGGAGCATCCTAGCCCCCCGGCCAACTAGCGACAGTGGCCGGGAATTAGAGGCCTGGAGAGGGCCAGGAAAAGGGGCACTCACCGTCGTAGGGGTTTTCTGGGAGGGGCAAAACTTTGATCCCCAGAAGGGCGAGACGAGATGGAGTCCCTAAGGCAGGGCACCCACGGGTCGAAAATGAGAGTGCGTTTCTCTTTCGGCCCCCAAGGAGCGGGACAAGCGGCTGCTGGGGCTTATTCGGCAGCCGACGAGGTTCAGCAGCTCAGGGATGGACCGGCCGGGACTGGGGCGGAGTGCGACCCGGCGGGTTGCGGGGCAGCGTGGAGACCCGTGGAGTACGGCACGGAGAAGTTGCGAAAACTTCCCGCAAGGGGACGCCATTTCCAAGTGTCGCAGGCCCCTGACACCAGCGCTCCCTCCTTGTCAGTCACCCTCAGTGAATCAGGCCGTGACCTTGGAGATGAACGCTTGGATTCCTGGAGCAAGTAGGTACTGAAGGGGCGCTTCTCTCCACGGAAGTGTCCTCGGATACCGGAAAGGTGGTGGAAAAGCCGTGAAAGTTATGGCTATTCTGGACCATCCCGCGTGTTCCTGTGGTCCTCTGTAGCTACTGTAGTGTTGAATAAATCCTAAAATCTGGATCTCACACCCACATTTGCTGGCGGCATAAATCGTGGCCAAGTCATTTAAATTATCCGAACCTGTTTTCTCCTCTTTAAACTGGAGTTAATACCTCACAGGGTTGTAGTGAGTTAGCATTGTAAATTGTAAACTACACTCATTCATCTTTATCCCTAGCTGTATTCCTTGGTGACTTGCATAGCGGCAGAACCATAATAGGTACTCAAAGAGATTTCCTGGTATGAATTAAAGTATAATTGTGCATTTTGTATTTACTAAATGTTCATTAAGAATTGATGGGGTAATGTCTCACTTGTTCTTCCTTCAGGTTTGCTAAGGATTCTAGGAGTTCCGCTCCACCGTATCTTAGTTTAATTAACAATTTTTTCAAGCCAGGGAAGCCAAGAAACTCAGAGATGAGGTTTAAAGAAAAGGCAGTGGTGGAAATAGCGAGGCTGGACAACCAAATAAAACAAGCTCAAACCCAGCAAGAATTACTAATGGAGGAGACCAGGCAGCTCTACGCTGAAAAGTTCCTTGTCCAGACTGAAAACAAATTCTTTCTGGAATACCTAACCAACAAAACTGAGGAGTATAGAAGGCAGCCTGAAAAGCTGTGGAACAACTATTTACAAAAAAGTGAGGAGATTAAACAAAGGAGGCAAGAATCAGTCTCTGCGTATGCGAAACAAACTTCAGCGTTTAAAAGGGAGCTCTTGCAGAAGGAAAAGCTCCAGTTCAATTTAAAGCAGCAGTTGCAGGCACTGAGGAATATTTCACTCTTAAAAGAGAAACAGGAGAGAGAAATGCAGATGTTACAGGAGGAGAAAAAGAAAACCCAAGCTGAGACAGAGGCAAAGAAAGAGGAACTCCAGGTCCAGTTACTCCAGGAAAAAGCATTCCTGGAGAAACAACTCAGTGAGCCAGACATGAGGCAGCTGGGAAACAGAAAAAGAAAGGCGCTGGACAGGAAGGCCCAGGCCTTGGAGCTGGAAGCAAAGCAGTATACTTTGGAGTTCTATCGCAGCATCAGGAGAGAGAACTGGGAGTTACAGAAGAAATTACTGCAGCAAACTCAGCAGTGCCAGGACTTGCAGGCTATTAAAAGCCAGTTAAAAAATCAGAAGCAGCAGCTGCAGCAGGAACAGTGGTATGTGCAGTGCTTGATCCGGGGGAGGCAACGATTGCAAAGGAGGCATAACTGGTGCCCAAGACAGGATGCTCCCAAGGACCACAGCGCCCCCTGAGTACCAAACCAAGGATTAATCCAAAGCAGTTCCTAAAATAACAGATTAAAAAAGGACTGGAGTGAATATTCTTATGTGCTGTATACACCTGGTTAGGAAGGCTTTGGCATCTCAGAATGCTATGGTAAAACATCCTCGTGATGTGTTTAGTGGGAAAGATTAGGTGTGTTTTTCCAGCAGTACTGCTAGATATTTGTGCCATCAGCTTCCCTTAATTAGGTTTTTCCTTAATTAGATCTTGTAATAAATGGGATGTTCCTCAAATCTCCAGATAACATAATACCATTTCCCAAACACCAGTACCTTAAACTAGCTCAAGAAAACCACCTTGAGGTAGTGAAAGGAAAACAGTTCTGTGATTTATTTCATCTAAGTAAGTTAGATTTCTAAGAATAGCATTTCAGACTGGCTTTGTGTAGTGCCCCGGCTCAGTAAACAACCAGTTATCCTTATGCCTCTTGGCCAGCTGCACACAAAGAAGGCCAAGTGCTTTTAAAAAGCTCTTTTGCAAGTCTGCACCAGGGGCCAGGCGGCTCCTTCTATGGTTTTGTCCAGAGTGGAAAAGTAATCTAAACAGCACGTTCATTAAGCTGGAGGAGGGGGCCAGAGCACTGCGCGGAATGACCTTTTGTCTGATGCTCAGCCCCTACAGTGTTAGCTTTGAGTAAACTGAGAAGGGAACAGCAGATAAAGGGAATGTCTATCAGGTCAGCTCTCACTTTTGTAAATCTTGTCTGTGAAGAAAGACCTCTATCATTAATGAGGTCACTGTTAAGTTCAGGAAAATATATGAAAAGAAGTTTTTAACATATTGGGACTTTAAAGGGTCTTGTGCCATCTATTTCCCTAACAACATTCTAAATTCTAAGACAAGTAAGATTAGTTAACGTTAGATGTAATAAGTACTTCAGTTTTAGGTCACTTACTGCATTTTCTTACTATGTGTGCACTTGATAGTACATGAAATGCCTTTTGTAATCAATATGTGCCTTATGTTTATGTCTGTTTAGGAGAACTGGGAATATTTTTAATTAGTATAGACTTTTAGGGTAGTTTTTAAAAATTTTTTTGCACTTAAAGACATACTGATGGTTGGACTCTTTTATTTCTTTGCACGCTGAATCCCAGGTACAGGAATATAAAATAATCACATATTTTAACATCACTCCTCTATGGGAAAATAAAGGTAACTTTATGTTTTCCAGAAACTGTCAGTGATGAAAAACTTCAAAATAATTTTCCTGAATTTTCAGTTTTATTCCTATGTAAAATGAATTCCTTTAAAATTGTGGAATAAAATCTTTTTCTCCCTCAATGCCTTCAACTTCTAGCTTTAACAATGTTTTTGTTAAATATGTAGTTTGTTATTAAAAATAAACACCTTAGATTATAATGTATCTGTTGATTTTTTCCCAGGGTATTTTCTACTTCATCCCTCTTCTCTCTTCTACTGCTACTGCATATCTTATTCTTACTAGTGTGCACATAATAAAACTGCAATTTCAACACAGAAAGTAGAATTTGATAGTATGCAGAGTACCTTAACCTGAATACTTTGGTTCCTGAGCTGAAAATACAGAAAGACTGAACCTGAAAAACATGGTAACTAAGACAAATTTGAAGCCCTATTCTCTGTGGATGCAAAAGTGCAAAAAAGCATAGGAAAATAGATACTAAGACTGTAAGAAGTTGGAAAGTAGGAGGGATTTGGAATCTTACTATTCTGCTGTTAATTTCTCTCCTGCCTTTGCTGTCCCAATTATCTAATTGGGGAGTAGATAACTTCCATCCCATACATTTATTTTTAATTCCTATCATCCCAAATAATGAATGGTGTATTGCTTTATGTCTGTCCCTTTCAGAGTTAGGTCTCAACACTTGAAGACTTTAGAGGGTGGTGAATTACCTGATTAAGGGTACTTTGAAATCCATACCTGCCAAGTGAGCAGTAGGTTGGCCAACTAATCTCAACCTACTTTTAGCCTGCTTAGCTATGAAGAAGATGAAACAGGGTGATGTTACAGAAAGTGCACTTAGATGGAAAAGACCTCCAAGGTGAAATTTAGGTTAAGATCTAAATGATACAATGAAGCCCACCTTGCAAAAATCAGGGAAGAAGCCACTCTGGACAATGGGAACAATAAATAAGGTAAAGGTCCTAAGACGGGAATGAGGCTTAGTAGGTTCCAGGAACTAAAAGGTTAATGTAGCTAAAGTGCAGTTAGGGAATGGTCAGAGAACAGAGGTGGAGTAGAGGGAGAGGAGGCTAAATGGGTTAGCAGTGGGAGCAGAAGGCCTATGGGACAAAGAGGAAGTGACTTTAAGGGCGCTGAGAAACCAGGCTTTTAGCAGGTGAATGAGGTCTGATTTACAATTTTAAAAAAATACAGCTGTTATGTGGCAAGTATCCAAGCCAGTAAAAACCAGAAAGAAGCAATCAGGAAACTATTATGGTCTAGCCAAGAGGTGATGATGGTTCAGACTGGGGTGGCTGAAATAGAAGTGACTAGAAAGAAGAGCAGGCTAAAGGGTGAAGGGAAAATGAAGGGTTAAGAATGAAGCACAAGGGAAATTTCTCAAGTGTTCCCTTTTAAGAAGACGGTGAGCAGCATAATTTGTGAGAACTGATTTTTAAAATGAAGTATTTCAGACACACAATATAGAAGACCAGAACAAACTAACTACCACCTTAAGAAATAAGAACTTAAAAATTCACTTGTAGTCCCTCTGAATCCCAGAAGCACTGTCCTAAATTTGGTGTTTATCATTCCTGCGTATGTAAATGTGATATTAAACTGTAAATGTACACTAAATACAAATACTTATATAGCATAGAAATAGATATTTTAATACACCCATAAACAATATAGAGCATAGTTTTTGTTTAAACCTTATATAAAACGGCACACTTCATGTCCACTGTAACTTGCTTTTCCCAGACATTATTTTTGAGATGTCTTTATGACACAAGCAGCCCTAGTTAATTTTATAAGCTGTATAGTAATCCACTGGATGACTCTATCACAACTTATCCCTTCTCCTGATGGACATTTAGATTAGTATTAGAGTAGGCTAACAAAGACACCCAAGAATATATAATGCCTCAAATAACAGTTATTCTTTTCTCTTCAGTAGTTTCAGACAGATGTACCTGGTCGGCAGTTAGTCCTTCATGGGGGGGATTCAGGGTATCACCTATTTTCCATTTTGTGCTCTGCCACCCCCCAAAGACACTCTATTAACTGCATTCAGCCAAGGAAGGGGAAAGAAAACATAGAGGTACACGCACTATCTTAAAATCTAGCCTGGATGTGACATGTCACTTTCCTCACGATCTACTGCTGGGAAGCTGGTTGGCTACCCCTTCACTACAGGGCAGGGGGTTAGAGGGCTGGGAAACATAGCCTAACCACTTGTCCTATAGTCCTGTAACTCTGCAAGGTGAGAGCAGATTTTGGTGGACAGCTAGTAGTCTCTGCTACATGTTGTAAACCATACCACAGTATCATTCTTTGTTTATGTCTCCTGGTACAGCTGGGCAAGAGGATTTTTCTGTTATGTACCCAGGAGTAAAACCGCTAAGTCTTAGGGCATATTTTCAGCTTGACTAGATACTGCCAAATCATTTCCAAACTGACTGTACCAAATTTACGTTCCAAACCGTCCATGAGAGTTCACATTCTCCACAACCTGGCTATACTCAGTATTGTCAAATTTGTATTATTCCAATGAATTTGGTTTAAAAATGTAAAGACTCAGTGGTATGAATATGATACTCTCTACTGAATCCTGCTGAGAACTGGCCTCAGAAAGGAAAAAAAAAAATTTTAAGATTTTATTTATTTGAGAGAGAGGGAGAGATCACAAGTAGGCAGAGCAGCAGGCAGAGAGAGAGGGGAAGCAGGTTTCCCGCTGAGCAGAGAGCCTGAGGGGCTCGATCCCAGGACCCTGAGATCATGACCTGAGCCGAAGGCAGACGCTTAATGGACGAAGCCACCCGGCGCCTCAAGGTAAAATTTTTTAAAGTGCCTGCAAGGGCCTTGGATGAGACTGGACAAGTTTTCTATACTAATTCACTTTAATCTCAAACAAATTACTCATTTTAACCAGCAGATTTCAGGGGCTAAAAAACTATCGCTACCCCTGCATTTGGTACTTATTTCAAACCCACTCCCATGTCTAGCCATTGTCTTACCCCCCATACGCTGTGTCAGCAAGGAGTGGAGTAGCAGGTCGAAGTCAATGAACAACTGCAAACATCATTCTAACCGACAGTCATTTATTTCTTTTGTCATTGCCCAACATTCCCCAAGTCTTACTCACCAGAAATTAATATAGCTTCTTCATTTCTCCTCCCTGACAATCCTCATCTACCAAAAGGGTTTTTAAAGGTGCAACTGCCCAGGAAAATGTAGAGTGGACAGACCATGCCCTTGACTTGTTTCAAAACTATCTATTCTGGCAGTATCCAAATCTGGTTTCCATGCTCCCTTGTTTGAAAGTGGTCTTCACAAAAGCCCACATTTTAAAGCTATGTGGAGCGGCACAGAACACAGACCTCAAGAGTAGTAACAGCCTTTCAGAATTTGGAAACGTAGTATTTATCCATATCAGGGTTTGGGGTCTTTGCTCTTTATGTGGCATGTGCCACAAAAATTGGCAAGAATATAGAAGACCAGTATTTGTGAAAAAGGGGAAGAGAATCTAGAAACACAGCAACAGAGCTGTTCTAAGCAACGCTCCAGAGAAAGCCAGCCTTGAAGAAAAGTAGCCCACCAGACATTTTTTATCAGGTAGGTGTGAGGTACAGTAAAGGAGTTTTTCTTTCCGACATCAGATAAATATCCACCTCTGGTGTCAAAGTCTCAAGATATAAAGAGGACAGAACTCCACATATAAAAGAGGACAAACGACAATATTCTCAGAAAACTCCCAAGAGACAGAGGTTGGCTAAAGGGAGGAATGAAGACTTAGCACAGTGTAGACTAACAAGTGAGGTCAAGTCCAGGGGAGAAGGAATGTGTACCTTGGCTGCCAATCTTAGTGGCATTACCGGGAACACTAGGGTTCTGTGTCAAAACATCAAGTGCAATGTGGTTATTTCTCAATCCTTAAAACTGGGGGAGAAAACAAGCTTCCAGAGGGCACTGATCGTAACAACTGATGAGGCCTCAAGCCCCAAGAAAGTCAAGGCAGTATTTATTGCTTCTTCTACTTCCTTCTTTCCAATCATTTTCACGTTTGGGACATGTTAATGTTTGAGCTGTTTTTCATGCTTGTGGGTCTAGTCAGTCAGTCACTGCTACTTGGGACAAACGAAACATTTCCCAGGAAAACCAGCGTAGAGAGGTTCTAGCTTTTTCATCCTAAATCCATTTTCTTACTTTCAATCCTAAAACCATATTGAGAGAACAAACAGCCTCCATAAAATCTGTTTCCCAAGGAGACAGGATAAGCTTATTACATGAGTGACAACAGTTCTAGCTTCTAGATTGTTATATCACAAATACAAAATGGTAAGTCAGTATGATTTTAAAAAATTAATTTGGAATTGTTGTATAAGCGAGATGATGGAATGACTACTTAATCAGTGGAGAGTCCAAGAACATTCTATAGCCCAGGAAGGAAAAGGACAACCAAATGGGTTTCTCAGTTTTGTAGAGGGCAAGAGGGGCCCACAGTTAGCCTTAAGAGGGAGCTCTTTGGGCAAGAGAAGAGAAAAACAAGAGGACTCCAATGAGGAAGAGCAGGAAAACCTACCCAAAAGGGGTGGGGATAGGGGTGGGGCCAAAGTGAATAAATAGGGAGAACAGTGAAATTTACACAGGAGGAAGGAGCTGAGAAACTCACAGCCTTACACAAACAGCTGGAAAAGGACATTTCTCCTCACTCAGCCCCCGTGACTCAGTCCTCCCAGCACAGGTCCCCGTGACAACAGCATCACGTCCGCCCTCCTAGGAGCTTTCGCACTGCCTGCCTACTTCCTTCCTCGTTTATGGTTAGTCTTTGGGGGCTTTGCTTTCTGGAACTGTGCCGGCACGGGCTCCTGCTCCGGTTCCTTACAGGAGGCCGACACTAGCAATTCCTCATTACTCCTCCTCTGATCCTTCCCTACTCTAAGACTCAGCTCTGCCTCGGGAAGCTCGATGCCAGGCTGCTGCAGCCTTCGCAGAGACCTTCTGCTCCTGTGCTGCTGCCTCCGCTTTTCTTCTTCCTGCTGCCGCTGCTTTATCTTCATTAGCTTTTCAAAGCTTTTGGTTGTTGTCGGGTTTACAACGAACCAATCCTACAGAGGCAAAATGGAAAAACCATTCAGTCAATACACAGTAGCGAGCATAAAGGAGTATGGGAAGACATTCTTTACTTTTTTGTTTTTTGAAGATTTATTTGAGAGACAAAGAGAGCATGAGGAGGGGGTGGGGCAGAGGGCAAGAGAGAATCCCAAGCGGACCCCCTGCCAAGCGTGGAGCCCAACACAGGACTCGATCCCACAACCCCAAGATCATGACCTGAGCTGAAATCAAGAGTCCGCCAACTCAACTTCCCCTGGGTGTGGGAAGAATTTCTAAAAGGCATGGTTAGGGCAGAAGGCATTAAGAAGGAAACAGATAGGAACCATACCTTCTAACTCTGTACTCTTTGAACTGGAGAAATTCAATACAAAGTAGTCATTACAAGTATTTATTGTCTAAGACATGATTTGGGAGACTTCAGTAAGTGATCTACAAAGTCTGTTCATTTAGCATCATCCCACTCATTTATTTCCTTTAGAAAAATCTCATGAGCTAGAAAGCACTGGGCCATAGGAGATTTTTATTTCATGGTAGTATGGTGGTTAAGGGTATGAACTTTACACCCAGACCGCCTAGGTGCTAATCCCAACTGTTTCTAGCTCTGTGACCATGGGGAAATTACTTAACCTCTCTGAGACTCAGTTTAAAAAAGTAAGAGTTGAGGAACATGGAATCCAATTGTGAAATATTCTTGTGGAAGGAAGGAAGGAAGGGGACGGAAGGAAATGAATTTCAACTGAAAGTGAGTGATCTGATCAGTCTTCTAGATCTAACTACCAATTTATAGGAAATATCTGAGAGAGGACCACCACCATAGAAATGCAATCAGCAAAACCCAAAAGGTATGTAAACATATGTGACAAATGACCGCTTCTTCAGAGAAAGGGGGAAACTTCTAGACCTACGGTGTCTAATGAGATAGTCACTAGCCACACATGGCTACTAAGCTCTTGAAAAATGGTTAATCCAAATTGAGATACGCTTTCAGTATAAAAAATACACATTAAATTTCAAAGGTTTAGTATGAAAAAATGTAAAGTATCTCATTAATACTTTTGTATTGACTACATGTTCAAAAGATAGCATTTTAGGTATACTGGGTTAAATTAGATAAATTAATTTCACCTGTTTTCTTTGTATTTTTAAGATGTGGTTACCAGAAAATCTTAAATTACATAGAAGACTCAAATTACATTTCTACTAGGTAGCACTCTGGATTAAAACATGCACACACACACACAAAAAACCCAGTATATGGACCTTTTTTTCTCCCCTTGCTCCTGATTTGAACAAACCAACTCTGAAAAAACTTATGAGGCAATCAGCAAATTTAAATAATTTAAATAATGACCGGGTATATGATAATACTCAAGAACCACTGCTAATTTTTCAGGTGTAATGATGATTGTGGTTATACCTTTTTAAAAGTCCTTACATTTCAGACACAACATCAAAAGAAGCAGTAACAACTGACATGGTATGTGGAATTTGCTTTAGAATAAGCCTTTTAGGGACAAGAAAAGTGGGTGTGATTATAAAGGAAAACAAGACTGGCCATACTGATGTCTGCTGAGGCTATTCATTATACTATTCTGTCCATTTTCATGTATTTGAAAATTTCTGTTTTTAAAAAAAAAAAGTAGTATAAGAAAATGTGACGCCAAGAGGGAGGAAGAGAGTAAAAATGTTTTACCACCCCATATAGTTCATAAATACAGGCACAAATCATCAAAGTAACGCTCAAGGAACAGGCCGCAAACCCAGTGAAATTTGTTGGCCCCAACTTCTTAAGAAGAAACTGAAGAAACAGGTTAACTACGTAAAGGCCAGATTTTGTCAGAAGATCAATTATCTCTTAAAGAATTCCTAAAATACGAAAAAGTATGCTATTATTATAAAAAAAGATATGACTGCCTTCCGGAAGAAATCTCAGATATGCAAAGAGACTCCCAAAGCTTAAACCTATAAAACAACAGGGACCACATTTGGTGACACTAACTACAGCCCACATTGTTAAGAATGTGAGGTCAGAGAACAGCTAAAGGTGCTCGCTCTTTTTCCTTATCAGGCAACAACAGTTTCTGTAGTAAACTTCAGAAGTTTGATCATTTGATAATTGATATTCCAAGAGAATGCACACTTTACTCCTTTAACTTCTGCAATACAGGTATTTAATTATGCAGGAAACAATTTCTCTATTCACCTGTATTATTAAAAAGTTGGCCTAAGAGAAAACTCTTGACTTTCTGAACCTTAAAGCATTTTAGTACAGAATTGATTCTTTAATTTTGGAAATTTACAAACCTTAAGAAAAGTGGCAAGAGTTCAATGAACCCTAGATTTGTACTAGGGTTAACTTCTCTTCCCTTTCTTCCTTCTTTTCTGCCTTTTGCTGAACCACCTGCAAGTTATCTGCAGATTTATTTCATCCCTAACAACTTCAGCACAGATCTGCCTAAGAACAAGGGCTTTCTCCTGTACAACTATAATACAGTAATCACATTTGGGAACATGAATATTGCCTCATTACTATTATTTAATCAAGTCCATATTCCAATTTCTCCAGTTGTCTCACTAATGCCCTTTATAGTTGTTTCTTTGCAGCATCTGAAACAACATTAAAAACAGGTTGCTCAAAGACATTAGAATAAAAGAAAACAGAAGTACAGAGATGGCTATAAAACAAGAATTCCAAAGGTGTAAATTCAGCCTGGTGCCCAAGTGCCTGATTTCACTGAATTTAAAAGAATCAGAAGAGTTCAGGCACGCTCACACCTACAGTGAGCTCAAATGCTTTCAAAGAGAAATACAATTATGCACGTAATTTTACAAAGTATTTTAACTTCATCTCTGGTAACCACTTTTGAGTTACTTTACGACAGTCCTAGCCCACAAAAACGCACAAAATCCACCTTTCTTGGGGCATATGTATGGGTTTCACAGGACTACAAAAACATGGTGGGAAAGCAGGGACCTCACCTCGGCGTGGACAGAGTTGATATGATACTTGACACCACTCTCTGACACGAATTCTTTTTGACACAGAAGACACTTGTATTTTCCAGCCACAAAGTTTCCCTGTTTTCAAGAGAGAAAGAAAAGGAAATTACTGGTAAATTCAGGAACACATACCTGGGTCATGTATAGGGATCGTTAAAGATGAAAAAAGGGGATTTTACTGCCGCAAAGGTAGGAAGGAAGAAAATCCAAAACAGCAATATATTTAGGAAAACCAGATTGAGCAGACTGTCACCATTACAAATCTATCCTAATATAAACTCTACATGTAATCTCCCCACCCTCTCAACACAACCTGAAGTTCTCCTACTTGTATTATAGAACACGTCACACTTTTCTATCCTCCCTTGTTTCTGTCATTTCATTTCCAGGTTCTCTTGGATCCTCTTCCCAAATGATCAAACTTCTGAAGTTCACCAGAGGCACCAATGTATATAATTCTTCCCACTATAATCCACTGCTCCAAAGAGTGCCTTGGACATCCAAAATTAGAGAAGTATCATCCATAATGCCTAGTTTAAGGACTCAGACACTAAGTGGCAGCAGTCCCCATAGCTGTGGGTTGTAGGGCACCTGGGTCAACACAGAAAAGATTCAGTGAGGTGAACAGCTATCTGCTTGACACCCAGGGACAGAGTCTACTTCTCGTCCCCAGAGGCCAGTACAATTCAGATGAGATTAGAGGCTCTTCACCAATCCAGATAAGCACAGGTAAATTGATTCTAGAAAGTTAAAGGCCCATAAGACGGGCCAGGCCCAAGGCAGGAGAGGCTCAGGTGGAAGAAATTAAATCCTTGGTAGAGACTCAAAATTAGTAATATTTTTCTCCAAATACTTTAATTGATAAGATTTAAGGTTAGGTTGGCTTTTTCTGTATCTTGGACATATGCTGGCATCCCATCCAGTAACAGACCAAGAATCTTTAGGACTTAAAAAGCTAAACCAGCCTCTGAAGATAACAGCAAACAGGACAACTAGCTGTTCACCTAAACTGAATTCTCTTCCGTTATCAGACTACTTTAGAGGTCATGCTAAGGTAAATTGTTCAGAAAGTTACAAACCAAGGTACAAGAGCCCAGGTGAGCTTTAAGGCCTGATACACTACTGTAGACAGCCTCACAACCCTGCAAAAGAGAAGAAGAAATAACATAAGACTATATGAAACCTTGTCCTTCTCTTAGCAACCTACTTTACACTGACCAACCCTACATGTGGAAGAAGCCCAATAAATCGCATGGCAAACCAAACAGGAAAAGAATCCACAAACAAGCCACAAAAGCAAAATGAAAAGAAAAAAAAAAAAAAAAAAAAAAAACAAGGAAAGGTTTAAAAAAAAAAAAAAGGTGAACAAGCTGTTCAGAAAAGCTTAAGATACTCTCTTCTCTGGTACTTTTTCTTTAACAGTTAGAGAAACAAAAACGCACAGTTAGTTTGTTGGTTTTTTTTTTTTTAATCTGCTTTCTTGAGTACAAATGTGTCTCCTATTTCTTGTGTATCTGCTCCTTACTTGGGGAAGGATATGAGCACATGTGAGCATATATGGCTCTGTGGTAGATTAAAGATGTCTGGAAATTCTCTGCCACTCTTTCCTGTGAGAAGTGGAGTCCACTTACCCTCCCTCTGAATCTGGGTGAACCCTGTGAGTCCTTTGACCAATAGAATGCCATGGAAATGATGCAGAACAAATTCTGAAGCTAGGCGATAAGAGATCTTCAGCTCCTACCTTCATGTTCTTGGGATACTCTGGGAAGTCAGTTGCCATGTACCCTGCTGGTAACCCACTACACCCTGATGGAGAGAGGCCATGGGGACAGCCGAGCTCCCAGCTGAATTAGCTGCACAGGAGCCATCTTGGACATTCAGGTCCCATCCCAGCTTGCAGCCAAATGCAACTCACACGTGATCCCAGCTGATGCCATGTACAACAGGAGAATGTTCTGAGCCCTAGCAGAATTACTGATTTATAGAAATCTGAACAAATCCAATAATTGATGTTTTAAGCCACTGAGGTTCAGGTACTTCGCCATGATGGAATAAATAACTAAAAAGCAGTTTGATAAACATTTACTGAAGAAATGAATGAGAAAGAACCACCTGGTTAGGGCACTGAATGCGATGATATTTCTTGATATCTGACTTCCATTTGTGTAGGACTTCCTGGCTGAAGGTAGGTAGCCCAGGGCGAGTATATTTTAACTACAAGACAAGAAACATTTTATTGGAGGAATCCAACTTCCAACCAAAATACCCCAAAAGTTTCATACCCAATGCTTCAGGTTATGTAATTCTGGAGTTCAACAAGCATACTTTCATATGCAAAAAAAATTTGTAGTATGTGAGAAATTTGAAATCCAAATTTACCTGAAACTGGTAAGTATAGCTGTCTATTGTTTAATGTTAGGATAGTCTGATTTTTAACAGAGGGCAGGAGACTTTCAGATATAGCACTTCATCTACAGTTTGAAAAAGCTAGTGACAGAGCATTTATACAGTTAAAACAATTGTTACAAAAAAGGGATACAAATATGTACTATATATAAAATGCACTTATCACATGTATACTTACAGGGTACATATATACACACACATATATAATACATTCAATAGATATATATGTAGCTGGGGAAAAGGCTAGAAGGCTATAAATGAACATGTTAGCAGTAGTCATCTCTGGGTGGTGGAATTTTGAGCGGTTTTAATGTTTTTTCCCTGCGCCTCTGCATTTCTACTTCTTCTTCAAAGGTGTCATGTTAATTTTGGGGTTTTTTTTTTTAAGATTTTATTTATTTATTTGAGAGAGAGACAGAGACAGAGATAGCGAAAGAGATAGCAAGAGAGAGCACAAGCAGGGGGAGGCACAGAGGAAAGAAGGAGAAGCAGGCTCCTTGGGATCAAAGAAGGACTCCATCCCCGGACCCTGGGATCATGACCTGAGCCAAAGGCAGATGCTTAACCAACTGAGCCACCCAAGAGCCCCAATTTTTGATATTTCAAAAATTCAAACAAAAACACTGAGGTTCGACCTGAAACAAAGACGCGAGAGAACTCTAGGGATGGAACACACAATCTTTCCTTCTACTGCCCAAGCAGAATTAACTATTCCTCACACTTGCCTCCATGTGCTTTGACACAACTTAGTCTCTTCTTACAAGGGCAACTGTACTTTCCAGAAAAGAGACAGCTAGCACCTGGAGAGACAGTTCTTACAAAGTTCACCACAGGTAATAGCTATATTTCCAGGGAGTAAACGATCCTCCTGCTTGAAAAACTAAGTATATGAAACAGATACTGAGACAGAAAAACAGAACCAAAGCCCACAGTGGTAAGGGGTAGTAAGGAAGTCACCCTAAAGAACTCTGGCAAATCTATAAAAGAAATCAGAGCACAGAACTGGCTTTATATATATGCAGCTAGTGTATATGGATCCATCTAAAATCCTTTTAGAGTGATATCAGAATATTTACATAAGCTATTGTATTCATACAATAAACTATCATATTTATGCAGCTATAAAAAAATGAGAATAATCTCAATGAACACATATGGAGTGAGTTCCAGGATATACTTTCAAGTGAAATAAAGCAAAGTACAGAAAAGTACTTATGTAAGAAAGAAAAGAATATAAGAAAATACGCATCATCTGGCCATCCATCCCATAAAAATATAAGAAGGACAAACCAGAAACTACTGAGTGTGTTTACCTTTGTGGGGAGCAGGGTGGGAACAGGATGGAAATAAAAGGGTTCTAGGAACTGGGAACTGGAAAGAGGGCAGTGGCCCTTCTCTGAGAAGACCTTTAATACCGGTCTGACTTAGAACTATGGTAATGTTTCCCATACCCCCAAGATAGATGACTAGTTTCAATTAAACAAGATGTAGCGGGGACCCAAAATGTAATAAGATAACATATAAACCTAATGATTACAAATGAGAAACCTAACGGGGGGGGGGGACGATCTAAGTAACTATAAAATAGGACTCCATTATATAGTGTGAGGCCAAAGATGACAAGCACTGTAACGACTACTGTTCTCTAATTAGCAAATCTGTTTTTACAGGGGTGTGGGTTAACAACTGTAAAACTGTATTATACTAGAATTAAGCATTAAGTAAATAGCTTGTACACAATGAGAGCCAGGTCTCTCACTGTTGGAGAAAGGAGTTACAAATAAGCACAGAGGAAGGCAAGAATGAAACTTGTGGTGTTGGACTGGAATTGAAGGTATCATGGCTTTCAATATGCATACAGATAGAGAAATGAACACGAGAGAAAGTAGGCCTGGGTGGTGCAGTCAGTTAAGCATCCGACTCTTAATTTCAGCTCAGGTCATGATCTTGAGCTCCACACTCAGTGTGGAGTCTGCCTGTCACTCTCTCTCTGCCCTTCCCCCCTTCACCCGCTCGTTCACTCCCTCTTTCAAATAAATGGATAAATGAAATCTAAAAAAGAAAAAAAAGAAAAGAACAGAGTGTGTGTATGCACCCATGAATATACATATACATGGATATGCACAGACATATACACCCATGGATACACACACACATACACACTCTCTCTCTCATATAACTTTAACTCTATCCACCAAGAAGGCCCAAAAGCATTGATACCCCAGCAGGCATGAACACACCCAGCATTCAAATCTTGGTTTTTAAATATATTCTTCAATAAGAGAAATCAGCATTCCTTGGAGAAATGGTTGATTCCATGGCTAGGGCAGGGAATATATGAGATGACCCTACAGCATCTCGTGGTGTCAAAAATTTAAGAAGTACTCAAAAAAATGATAGAGGCATGTCTGAAAGACACAGGGGCCCACTTGGAAGTGCTCTTGATGGCCAACTCTGAGACGACTTGAGCCACAAAATGACCAACAATAATAGCACCCTATTATGATGCTACAATAAAATATCCTTGAGTCCATACTGATATAAACAGAGTAACAGAAGAAAAGGACGTATCTTTCTCACAGAATTCCAATTAATAACTGCAGAAGAAATAATGGGAACACTAAACATCATTAGGCAAACAACCATAACTGTTGCAGTGACGGATACTATGTTAAGTGGGCAGAAGTATGGTTAGAGAAGGGCAGTTGTATAGTGTAAATCCCCCCACAAAATATTCACTAATTATAAGGGGGAAAACTGTAATTTTGCCTTGGAGAAAAACGCGACAACACACCCTCATCAAGTGATCAAAGTTATAATCAGTAAAAAGACGTTCCAGTATCATATCCCTCCTGATACAGTGCACTGAGAAGTGCCAACACTGCTTCAGTGGTATTCTTGACGAAAACATATGACCCTCAATCTAATCTCAAGAAAAGACTACACAAATCCATACTGAGGATATTCTACAAAATAACCAGCCTGTCCTCTTCAAAAGAGTCAAGAGCACAAAAGACCCCCCCAAAAAAGCCAGAATTGTTAACAGATGAGAGGACTCTAAGGAGACAGTAAAGAGAATTAAATGGGGATCCTGATGGTGTCCTATGATGGAATCCTGATCGGATACTATGTCATTCGTTATGTAAGGAATTGGCATTAGAAGAAGCCAGGTAAAGAGCATATGGGAACTCTGTGCTAATTTTGCAATAGCTCTGCAAGTCTAAAATTATTCCCAAATAAAAAAGGTTTTTCAAAATGGAATATATACTTTGTGAAATAATAAAAAATGTATCTTGGTCTCTGCACTCAGTTCCTGTTAGCACTTAGTCTTCGACCCTGGTTCCTGACAGAGAGCTCCTAAAACTCCAAAATTCCTGAGTAATACCAGTATTTCACACAGAGCTCATAATTCCTTGGAACATTCTGGTGACAGGAGTATCTTTTGTTCTAATGAGGCAATTCTCGGTAGGCTCCTGGGTGGGAGCTAGTCACCAGAAAGGACCAAGCCATGACTTGAAGCTTGGAACTTTCAGACCCATTCCCCATTCTCTGGAGAGGAAAAGTAGCTAGAAATGGAGTTAATCAATCATGCCTACTTGATGAAACCTCCATAAAAATCCCCAAATTATGGGGTTCAGAGAGCTTCTAGATTGATTAACGTATAACTATATATATATATATATGCCAAGGCGGTGGTGTACTCCCAACTCCACAGGGACAGGAGCTCCTCCTCCTCCTTCTGGGACTCTTCCAGACCTCATTCTATTTATTTCTTCAACTGATCATTCATCTGTAGGTTTTTATTATATACTTTATAACAGACCAGTAAATGTGTTTCCCCAGCTCTGTGAGCCATTCTAGCAAATTATCAAAACCAAGGATGGGGTTATGGGAACCCCAATTTATAGCCAAACCAGTCAGACGCACGGGTAGCAACCTGAGACTCGTGATTGGCATCTGAAATCAGAGCAGTTCTGTGGGGGACGGAGCCCCTAACTTGTGGGATCTGACACCAACTCCGGGTAGATAATGTCAGACCTGAATTATCTGAGGGACACCCAGGTGGTGTTAGAAAATTGGTCTGTGTGGGAAAAACCCACACACCTGGCGTCAGAAGTTTGTTAAGCATGCAGTTGATGTGAGTAAAGGAAAACACAAGAGTTCTTCCTAGACAATATTGCTTGTATTTGTATCAGGAAACACTGGAATGGGACACTTGGGTGGCTCAGTTAAGCGTCTGTTTTCGGCGCAGGTCATGATCCCAGAGCCCTGGGATTGAGACCCACATCGGGCTCCCTGCTCACCGGGGAGCCTGCTTGTCCCTCTCCTTCCGCAGCTCCCTCTGCTATTCCCCTGGTTGTGCACACTCACACTCTCTCTCTCTCTGTCAAATAAATAAATAAAATCTTAAAAAAAAAAAAAAGAAAGAAAGAAAAAGCAGCATTGGAAGACACTGAGGAAACCAGCAAGAATGGTTAACCATGGAAACAGGATAGAACAAGGATAGGGTAAGAGTGTGATATCTCAGTATTTATGACAATCTTGACTTTTGAATGATAAGAATATATAATCTACTGAAACAAATTCTTTTTTTTCCCCCTTTTATTAGAAAGGGAGAGAGAGGCGGGGGGCACAGGGAGAGAGAGAATCTTAAGCAGGCTCCACGCCCAGTGCTGACCCGATGCAGGGCTTGATCTCACAACCCTGAGATCATGACCTGAGCCAAAATTAAGGGTCAGACACTTAACTGACAGAGCCACACCCAGCAGGTGCCCCCAAATTTGATAATTCCCTTAGCCTACACAATGTCAAAGTATAAAACAGATGATTTTAGAAAAGTATCTGTGAGATAAGACTATCAAAACTTAAAAAAAAAAAGACTATCAAAACTTATCAATGAGCTAACAAGTATTTATGTCAAATTCCCTACCACAGACCATGCACAGTGAAACCAGATGGTCTACAATATCACAATATACACATCACTGTACAAAATTCACATTTAAACTGAATTTAGATAACCATATTCTTTAGCCTGTGACAGGAAGAAAGCAGCATTAGTCTAAAACAAGAAAGGATGCTCTGCTATTCAAAAACAGGACCCTACTCTTGGGACACCTGTAGGACTGATTTTTAGGCCAAGTAAGAGGTATTAACTTCTAGGATTTGACCCATTTTCTTTTAACATATGACGTTCCTTTCACATGAGTCAAAGCCCTAAGCCAAATCTAAACTATTCTTGTCCATACCATGGAGAGTAATAGGTCCTTAGCTCTAATCTCAATCTTCACTGTAGATCCTCCCAAGCCCTTCCCATGACTACTCCCACAAGTCATATACCCCTTGTCTCCTCTTGGCCAAATAATGTTCCTCTGGTCTATGATCTATTTTAAACCAAAGGCTTCCAAGCTGGGTTCTGTACCCCGCAGAAATACACTTGCGACCATGGAGGGAATGATGGAAGTATCAAGGAGAAAGCCAAGTAGACAAGGCTTTGGGTTCACTACCCCGTAGTTATTCAGAGCGACTCTGCTGCCCCTTCTTTTACATACTGGTGTTTTATATAAGCTTCCATTTGGAAAACAGAGTGGGAAGGGAGAGGAGTTCCGTGGCCAGAAAAGCAAGTTGCAAGCATTTATCTAAACTAAATATAAACTACTACATACGAAGTAACAAAGTGGAAACACACTAGGCAACAACCAGGCAAAAAACTAATTTGGAAATGCCGATTCCCTCTGGAAGTAGTCCAAAATTAAGAAGGTTCCTTAAGGAACTTCTGAAACGGACTGTCTCTCTAGGACCCACAAGAATCCAAACACTCATGTTTCATCTCTAAGAATAAAGAAGCAATTTATCGCGCACTCCAGTGCATTTAGTTTTCCGTATGCAGTAAGCACAGAAGCAGACACGGTTCAACATTAATACTTTAAGTCTCTACTTTACCTTCCGATCATCAGGTACCAAATCCTGAAGCACCTTCCTCTTGGGCCATTCCTTGGCCAGTTCAGCAGAAGCCAGCTCCTGCAGGTGGTATACAGCTATCTTGGCAGAACGCCTCTGAACTCGACCGCCACTCTTTGGCTCCAGGCTCATCTCCTTTAAGCACTCTGGCTGTCCTGACTCTGGAAAGAATGAGATCTGCAAGAATGAGACATAGCAGAACACAAGCCTGAGAGGTGGCTTCCATCAGAGCCAATGATTAAAGGCTATCCTTCCTGTTCTAAGTATCAAAAGCTATTTATAGCTTGCCAACCATTAGCATAAAGTTCTACCACCTTAATGCGTATTTTGTTGGTTAAAAAAAAGAACTTCTCAGGATAAAATCTGTTGTTTTGATAAGTCAAATTGGTTAAAGGTCAAGACATGGCTGTGTGCAAAGACAGGACCCTCAACCCATATCTCATACTACATACAAAAATCAACTGAAAATGAATCAAACATAAACCATATAACTGTAAAACTCCTAAAAGAAACCAAGGGAGAAAATTTCGTAAGCCTGGGTATGACGGTTTCTTGACGTGTCACCCTGGCTAGGCTACAGTCATCAGCTATTCAACCAAACACTAACCTGCATGCTGATGGGAAGGTACCTTGCAGATCTAATTTTTAAAGTCCAAAATCAAGTAGGAGAGGTGTGAGAGAAGAAAAGGCGGGAGAGATTCAGAGCATGAGAGAGACTCACTACGTCTGCTGCCGTGACGATGAAGGGAACCAGGGAATGCACATGGCCCTCAGAAGCTGAGGACACTTCCTGGCCTACAGCAAGCAAGGAAGTGAGGTCCTACAACTGCATGGAACTCAATTCTTAATCTTAAGAAGCCTCAAAACAGATTCTCCCCTTGAGCCTCCAGAAAGGAATAGCCCTACTCACACTTTGATGCCAGCCTGGTGAGGTTCTACACAGGGGAGTCAGCTGAGCTGTGCTATACCTGAACTTCTGGCTTGACAAGCAGAGTTAATACAGCTGTGTTGTTTAGGCCATTGATTTTGTGATTTTTTTTTTTATAGCAGCAATAGAAAAACTGTACCTTGGGCTGGGAAAATATATCTTAGATACAATAAAAGCATTATCCATAAAAGGAAAAAAAATAAATTGAATGAACTTTATCAAAGTTAAGAACTCTACTCTTTGAAAAACGCTATCCAAAAATAAAAAGCTAAGCTGGGAGAAAATATTTATAAAACAGGTAGTTGGTAAAGGACTTCTGTCCAAAATACATAAAAAAAACTCAGAATATTTCTAAACCTCAACAGTAAGACAATGAAACTCCAATAAGAAAGGCTTTCAATGGCCACTTCACTGAAGAGGACAGACACTTCACTAAGGACCCACATTGCCAATAAGCACATGAAAGGAGGGTTAATGTCATTAGTCATTAGGAAAATGCAAATTTAAACTGCAGGGAAATACCACTGCATACCTAATAGAATGGATTAAGAAAAAAATGACACTGACAATAGCAAGTCCTAACAAGGACACAAAAAAACTGGAACTCTCATTTTGCCAGTGAGAATGCAAAATGGCACAGCCACTTTGAAAAACAGTTTGGCAGTTTCTTATAAACATGTATTTATCATTTGACCTAGCATTCCCATTGCTAAGTATTTACCCAAGAGAAATTAAAATTTGTTTTCACAGAAAAGCCTTTTATGTGAATGTTTATAGCAGCTTTATTCATAATTGCCAAAAAATGGAAACAACTCAAATGTTCTTCAACTGGTGAATGGATAAAGAAACTGTGAAACATCCATACAATGGAATCCTAGACAGAAATAAAAAGAAATAAAATTAATGATACATGCAACACAGGGACGAATCTCAAATGTATTATGCTAAATGAAAGAAGCCAGACTCAAAAGGCTATATATTGTATGACTCCGTTTATGATATTCTGAAAAAAAGCAAAACTATAGGGATAGAAAATAGATCGGTGGTCAAATCATTCTAGATCTTGAATGTGCTGGTGACTACACAACTGTATGTATTTGTCAAAACTCTTATAACTGTACACTAAAAAGGGTGAATATTAATTACCATATGTAAAGTATACCTTGAAACTTAACTCTGAAAAAAAAAATGAGGTGGGGCAAGCCTAGAAATCAAGAAAAAAAAAGTCAAGACAAAAAAATTGGGACAGAAGAACCAGCTGAACAGAGATTTCCAGAAAATTTCTAGCTAAAGGGGAACACCTTAAGCTTTAGAAATATAATAATGAATTTACTTCTGCACAGATCATACAGTGAACTTTGATTTCTCTAAGCTAATTAGGTTCAAAAGGCAGAAAAAAAGAGAACCAAGGAAAAACAAGAGAAAACAAAAGCATTCAAAGATTAAAAGGGGATACAAATGAGGAACCAAGGAGGTATGGGAAATGTCAGGGTTAGTAGTCACCACGAAACAGATCCCCCAAACAGGGTCTGGAAAGTAATCAGTACTCACAGGCCCATGCTCTGACCTCAGGTGATACGCAAGTCCAGCCTTCGATTTATATGGCTTTCCACAGTGGTGACATTTCAGGGTCATCTCCTCCAGCTCTGCAGCCCCTTTGCCACATTTTCTGACATGGTACAGATATCCCATGATGCTGGTGAAGCTACTAGAGCAACTCTGAACACAGGAGAGAGGCCTGAACTATAATCTTCCATCTTTTGACAAGATCTCTCAATTTCTAAACAGCCACAAAAGACTCAACCACCACATCCTATCGATAGATCCTCCAACATGGCTAGACCCTCTCCAACACTTCCCATTAGCATGACCCTTCCCTGTCCCTCGTCCCTGCCCTAACAGCTGTCCTGTCTGCCACCAAGAGCGACGTTCCGTCAGTTCAGTCAGCATCCAGTCCACTAGCACCGTGCGTCTCCTCTGCCGCAGAGCTTCCTCGCTGGCTCGGGACTCGACCCCACCCCAGCAGCAAACACCCAGCGATGCCAAAGCTCCTCACAGGGAGATTACCAGGAGCCTTTTCATCACACTAAAGAAGGGTGGGAAAGGAACCCCTTTGAATAAAGGAAAAGGGGAGAAAAATAAGTTTGTGGAGATGTGAAAGAAAAATAAAGAACTATTAATGAACTCAAAACACCTGGAAAAGCAGGAGCCAGTCTTAATGCTGGAAGGTGACACAGAACCAGGTCTACAAGAGAGGAGGAGAAGAAATGGAAGAAAGAAACAGAAAGACAGTGACTCGAGACTCCAGGCAGAAGGAGACGCTGTCCCTAGGCTCTTACCTCACGCATGCACCTGAGCTTGCCCAGTCTCTTTAGAACTGTCCGGAGCCGCTCTCTCTCACTTGGCTCGTCTATTTCATCCCCAGCCTTCAAAATGGGCTAGAAAGCAAGAGAAGCAAACAAGCAGATGATGCACGGAAAAGACAGATACAGACAAAAATGGTATCATAGGAGAATCAAGGACTGGACTAGCACCTAAGCCGAGGCCCATGAAGCTTAGTTATCTGACTCCTGGCTTTCTCCATCTTCTCCTAGACAGACAAGGAAGCAAATGCAATGCAAGTAAGAGTTCAGAGCCTCTGTCTTCTAGGAGACGAAACTTTGGGGCTAATGTAAACACAAAAATACCCACCACAACGGTTTCACTGTACATAACTCTTCTATCAAAAGGGTGCTCTTACACGCCTGCAAAGCCCCAGAGCCTCAGCCACCTCCACGGGGTTATCCAAACCCATCTATGTAAAGACATGCGAACCCCCCGCAGGCTCATACGGGACAGGAGACACCTTACCAAGCTATTGTGATTTGCCATGACGTGATACTTCATCCCTGCCAGGGAACGAAGCTGTTTCCCGCAATGATGACAAGTAAACATTTCCTACGAGGAAGAAATACTGCTCAGTGCCAGGCTGTTCAACAGAGAAATAAAATGTTAAAAAGTCCTACTCAGATACTCTCAACCGTATCTCCTTTCACTCCCAAACTCGACAGTCAAGGCATCTCAAAATCCCACAACCTCAGCGTCATGTCCTTAAGGACAAAGGAGGAAAAGCAACTCATTTTTCAAGAATGACCATTTACTAAGTGCCAATATTTGCCAAGTAATGGAACAGGCCCTTTGCATGTATTCTTTCTTTCTTCTCCTCTCAGGGATTGCACAAAATTATCTTCTCTCTCTTATAAATGAGAAAACCAAGGTCCACACATAAAAAAGTTAAATGACGCAACAAATAAGTGGCTGAGTGAAGATTCAAACCCAAGTCTGTCGGACTCAAAAGCCTCTGTCTTCCTTCTAACACAATGCTGCTGCTTCTCCACAGGTATCAGCACACCCGACACAGAATAGAGAGCTAAGGTATGGGGAAAGAGCATAACTGTCACGAAATGCCACAAAATCTCTAACCTGTTTGCAGGTCTCCATGTGTTTCTTTAAGCCCTCGATGGTCTTTCTCCCCACTGCCTGGCAGGTAGGACAGGAGACACTGCCTTTATCCACGATTTCTAAGTACCACTGTTCCTCCAAACTGCCTACAAAGGAGAAAAAGGAACACCTCGTAATCTGCAGAATTCTCCTGAAACAAAAAGCACAATCCTGAAACTTAGTAAAAGTACCATAAAAATGGTTTGTTCCCTTCCTGGGGAAAAGACTCTCTGCGTATAATTTCTAGAAATATTTTTTTCTCAGTCAGTGAGGAAACACCTACTCAGTTTCCCATGATAAGAACCATCTGGGCACCACTTAAAAGCCCAGTGGCTTACAGAACTGGGCAACGTTTTTTTTTTTCCTAGCTTTACTGAGATACAAGCCACAATGGGCAATACTTTCATAGCCGCATATGACAACGGGATACTGAGATATTTAACAGCCGGTTTGCTGAGTGTTTCCTGTGTACCTGAAACTTTGTACAATGTTTTTATCCCATTTAATCTCTATGAAAATTCTGACTGCCTTCATTATCCCACTCAGAGACAAGGAAACCAAAGCTTGCAGAAGTTAACTAGATGGTGGCAGGCCAGAAAACCAATTAAGAGCCAAACCTTCCACAAGGGTCTGACCGGCCTCCAAACCCATGCCCTTAGTAACTGCCTCCTGAAAGAAACTCTCTGCTACATCATCCCTTAACCACCACCAACAACAACAAAGACAGGGTGTGAGAACTAGATACCCCAAAGCTTCCAACAGAAAACATACCTGCTGCATAAGCTGGTGGTTCCTTCCGAATACGACGAGCCTGGGATTTGGGATTAGGTTGAGTTTTAGGCCGTTGCTTCCTCCCTGACGCAAGACAGAAACTTGAAGCCCAACATATCAACTTTGCTACCCCGTCTCTACTACCAAAATCTCCTCCCTCATCTTCTCAACACCCTGTGCCCCCACTCCCTCAACCAACTGACTCCCTTAAGTTGTAACAGAAAAAAACTCGTAGAGTCAGGCAGGATGGAAGCCATTCCATGCCAAAAAATCAAAGGGCTCAACAGTGCTTCAAGGGCCAAAACCTAAGGTCTCTCTTGTACCTCTAAAGAATAAAGCCCAGGCGCCCACGGAAAGAGAATGAGCAAAGTTACTCCCTTACCATAAAGCTTATGCTTCTTCTGAGGAAATTCTCGATAGTCTTCATCTTCTTCCTGCCTGGGTTTCCTTTTTCCTTTGGTTGATACTCCACCTGACCCTGAAACACCATACAAAAACAAACAAACAAAACCCTCAGTGTGGTTTACAAGTGAACGTCTCTGGCCTGCCTGAAGTTTTGAAACTTCAGTCACGAGACCATCATAGAGGAAGATCATCAGTGAGCACAGGCCTCACAGAAGTGGTTTGACATTTTTAGGGAAGTTGGTAAAACTTCACTAACTCACTCAACCTCCCCTTTTCCCTTTTTCTTATTCTTCACCCAAGTGATCAACTGTTCCCCTATGAGTAATAAAAGCCTTCAGGCAATGTGCTTTCTTTGATCTTGATTCAAAGCTAACACGAAGTAGAACTGTTCCAGATAAAGGGCTACTAAGGACCCTTGAGACTACGCCCACCAAGACAATGACACCCAGAATCGCCCTTACACCAGCCCCTAAACTTCAACAGACGATCAAACTGGAACAGTTGGAAAGAAGTTCAAATCATGTGAAGAGGGAAGGCTGACACCAGTCTAACCGAGAGGAGTGAGATCAGCAGAATTTCACTCTAAAATAGAAGGATAGTTCACAAAGTTGAATAGTATGTGGCAGCCTAACATAAATGTGAGATACACATATGTGACATTTACAACAAGTACCTAGAGAGTGCTCTGCCTTTGACATAAGACAGAGATACTCATACCTTCGACACGGGAAGCCGCAGCTGGCTTGACCCTTCTCATCTTCATCCAGTAGGTAGATTTTCGGAAGGACGGTGGAAAATCACTCACTGGCTCACATGATGAGGCAGATGATGAACCACTTAAGGAGTCATCATGAGGGATAGTGTACTGGAAACTATTATCCTTTATGGAGCACTGGGTCCTGCTAGTAATACGAAACAAATAGACATACCACAAAGGAGGATCTGGAGTAAAGTTCCTATTAATTTTTTATATCATAAGAAGACAAGTTGGTTACCTATGCAAAAACTAAAAAGCCTAATAAAATCAGACCTAAGATTGTACTCTAACAATTACAAGAGTTGTGATCAAATGCAACATATAAAATTATTACACTTCATTGTAATAAAAGCAGTCCACATTAATGATCACTCTGGAGCCCAAGTAGGCACTCTTTTCTAGACTGATCAAAGAAAAGAAAGTAGTGAAAGTAATAGGGTGTTCTTTGATCCTTCAGAAGATCCTTCAGTAACCAGGTATGTCCAGGCCTCCCAATTTCTCTGACAGAGGGACAGTAATAAATACTATCCCTGAGAACAAAGAAGGAAAAGCAGAGTTTGTAGGTCCCTAGTCTGATCCATCTTCCCTAAACACTGTGTCAGCGCTATCCTGTCTTATTTAGGCAACATGATTCTTAGCTCCCAGCCTTAAAGGAGCTACCTTATCTAAGGTAAGCTGGCTGGAGAAGTCTGGTATACAGCTGGATCCAAATTCCCAAATCTAAGACCAATCAGTACGTAGTTAAGAAACATTCACCAGTAACTAGGTCGTTCAGAATGCACAGAGGAGCAGCAGTTCTCACAGTGTGGTCCAAGGACCTCGAGACAACCCTTTTCCAGCTGAAGATCCGCGTGAGGCCTGCCTTATGTTTACGGTTTAGAAAGACCACTCTGGATGCTGTATGGAAAATGACCCGTGGAGGAGGAGTGAATACAGGGAGAAGGGCTAGCCGCTCAAGGTAACAGTATGGATAAGAGCTCATAAGGACCTGAACTAAGGTTCTGTACCAGAGATAAGTTGACAAATTCAAGATAACACTTCTGTGGTACAGCTGATAAGAATCACGTAGAGGTCTGAGGTAAGGAGATGGAAGTAACACAGGTGACCATTCTTAAGAATGTATGTTAGTAAAATATGATACAGGCCCACTATGGAATTCTAGGTAGTTGTTGGAAGCAATAAACCATTTCCACAAATAGAGACGTGAACATAAGCAAAAGAGCATACTGCTGAATGAACAAGAAACAGGGTGCCTGGGTGGCCCAGTCAGCTAAGCATCTGACTCTTGGTTTCAGCAGCTCAGGTCATGATCTCAGGGCTGTGAGATGGAGCCCTGCGTTGGGCTCGGTGCTCAGTGCTGAGTCTGCCTGACGCTATCTCTCCCTCTCCCTCACCCCCTCCACCATGTGTACACGCACACTCTCGCGTGCATGCTCTGTGTGCGTGCCTGCTCTCTCTCTCTCTCCAAAAAGAAGTAAGTCTTTAAAAGAAAAATAAAGAAAGAGCAAGACTTAATGTCAATTTTGTAAATTAAAAACAAATACACATATAAACAACACTGGCTATTTTATAAGGATTCATAAATATTTAAGGACAAATATCAAACTTGTTAACATGGTTGTCTCTGGAAGGGAATGGAAATGGAAACAGGGAAAACAAAAAACAACAGGGACTGATGATGTCAGTATGCTAGGAACAGAGAAGAATGATTTTCCATTCTCTGCACATGAGATCCAAAATTACGAATTTAATACAGCGAAGTCCTGATTCCGCCGTGGTGCATAAGGCCACCACAGCTCATCCCTCCTGCTGACTACAACTGAAAATCCTGGACTCTGAAAAGTAAACAAAGTAGGTGGACTATAGAGAGGTGTCAAAACTGGGAGAAGTGACTCACATGGGTGTGTTGCCCCATTTTGTTTGTTTTCCCTCACATGCAGCAATGCAATAGGGGTGGGCCCCATTTGCAGAGGAGCATGGGCAGTCTAAATTGCAACAGAAACTCTCTTTCTGGCCACAGAAACCAGGAAAAGGGTCTCCACAGACTAAAATGTGTGAAGGAACTGTGCAGAAGAACCAGGCAAAGAAGATGATCCCATAATTCTATGTACGAATCCACACAAATCACAGCTTAATCTGAACTACATATGTTTGGAGCATACCGAAACCAGCTTAGCGAAGGCTTTGAGAAATGAAATAAGATTTGAACAAACGACACAAGTCTCAGAAAAACCCCT
The DNA here is from genome assembly GCF_963455335.1 of Martes martes. Lineage (NCBI taxonomy): Eukaryota > Metazoa > Chordata > Mammalia > Carnivora > Mustelidae > Martes > Martes martes. The sequence goes on from NC_137896.1 coordinate 117,733,308, forward strand.
GAGCTGCTAATAAAAGATAGACCCAATGTATCAAAAGCTTGGAGAAATGAAAGGAGACTTGAAACACCCAAAAAAGTCTCAGTCAAATCCCTGAGCTGTTCAAGACCGACCTAAACCATCATAGCAAAGACTCAAAGAATGGAATTAAGACTGACCCAGTGACCTCAGAAAGTAAGACAGAACTTATGGTCTGAACAGTAAACAGGTTACTTGCTAAAATAAAAATAGCAATGATCCCCCAGAAGATTCTAAAAAGACCCAAGGTCTATACAAATAACATTCACAATCTCGGGAATAAGTTCCAAAATTATGCAATACACAAAGAAGCAGGAAAATCTGCATAATTTCAAAAGGAACAGATAATGAACAAATGTCAACCTCAAGATGTTAGAACTATCAAAGATTTAAAGCAGCTATTATAGGGACGCCTGTAACACTGGGCGTATTACTGGGTGGCTCAGTCAGTTAAGTGTCTCCCTTCAGCTCAGGTCATGATCCCAGGGTCCTAGGACTGAGTCCTTGCTCACCAGGGAGCCCGCTTTTCCCTCCGCCTGCCTTTTTCCCTGCTTGCGCTCTCTCTGACAAATAAACAAACAAAATCTTAAGGGGAAAAAAAAAAGCAGCTATTATAACTATGTTCCATGAAATAAAGGAACACACACTTCAAGTGAAGGAAAAGGTAGGACTTCTCAGCAGAAAAAAGAAACCAAAAAAAGAATTAACTGAAATTTTAGAACTGAAAAAAAAATATATTTGAAATAATAACAAAATGGGCTCAATAACAGAATGGAGATGACAAAGGAAAGAATCTGTGAACCTGAAGACAGAAATTATCTACTCCAAAGAACAAAGAGAAAAAAGACTGAAAAACAGTCAACAGAGCTTCAACAACCTATGAGTCAATATCAAAAGGTGTCACTTAACACCTTAAGGATATCAAAAGGTGGGGCACCTGGGTGGCTCAGTAGGTTAAGCCTCTGCCTTCAGCTCAGGTCATGATCTCAGAGTCCTGGGATGGAGCCCTACATCGGGCTCTCTGCTCAGCAGGGAGCCTACTTCGTCCTCTCTCTCTGCCTACTTGTGATCTCTGTCTCTGTCAAATAAATAAATAAAATCATTAAAAAAAAAAAAAATACCAAAAGGTGTCCAGAAGGAAAGGAAAAAGAAACTGTGGCACAAAAACACATTTGAAAAAAATAATGGTGGAAAATCACCCACATTTAATGAGACATAAATTTACAGATTCTAGAAGCTCAACAAATACTCATTGGATACACTGAAAGAAAAACACACCTAGACACATCCTAACGAAAATGTTCAAAAGTGAATATTGAGAGAGAAAAATCTAGAAAGCAGCTAGAAAGAAATGACATGTTACATATAAAGAACAATGGTTTGAACGGTTACAGAATTCTCAACAGAAACCAAGGAGAAGAGAAGATAATGTAACATCTTTAAAATCCTGAGACAAAAGATCTGCCCATCTAAAACTCTATACTAAGTAAAAATATCCCTTAGACATGCTTCTTCAGATTAAAAAAAAAAATTAAAAAAAAGAAAATTTGTTGTTTGCTCTATGACCTGCTCATAGACCTGCTCTATGAGAAATGCTAACGGAAATTATTCCAGATATAATGAAGGAAAATGATACCAGAGAGAAATCTGGATTTTTCGGAATGAAGAAGAGCAAAAGAAATGGTAAATAGCTGGGAAAATATTAACAATGACAACAACAGGGGCGCCTGGGTGGCTCAGTGGGTTAAAGCCTCTGCCTTCTACTCAGGTCATGATCCCAGGATCCTGGGATAGAGCCCCGAGTCGGGTTCTCTGCTCAGCGGGGAGCCTGCTTCCCTTCCTCTCTCTCTGCCTGCCTCTCTGACTACTTGTGATCTGTCTGTCAAATAAATAAATAAAATCTTAAAAAAACACAAAAAACAATACTACTTTAAAACAAAATTTTGGGGGCACCTGGGTGGCTCAGATGGTTAGGCATCTGCCTTCGGCTCGGGTCATGATCCCATGGTCCTGGGATCGAGCCCCGCATCTGGCTCCCTGCTCGGGCGGGGAGTCTGCTTCTCCCTCTCTCTCCCCATTGTCCCCCCTGCTAGTGCTCTCTCGATCTCTCTGTCAGATAAATAAATAAAATCTTAAAAGAAAAAAAAAAACAAAATTTTGACATTATCTGGTGAGGTTTTTAAAATATGTAGATGTAATACATATGAGAGTGATAACTTAATGGTCAGCAGACAGGGGGCTGAGGAATTCTACAAGGTTGTGAGGCTTCTAGATTTAAGCAAAGTGGTAGTATAATAACTTTAAGTAACCTATGAAACAGTAGGTATATACACTGTATTTCCTAGAGCAACCACTACACATGAGAAAAACAGAAAAAAAAGAAAAGTGAAAGAGAGATTAAAAAATCAATAAACTAAAATCAGAGACCAAATATTCAAATAACCCAAAATAAGATATAAAGGAACAATACACAGGGTACGATAACCAAAATAAAACTGCAAACCTAAATCCAACCATATCAGTAATTACTTTATTTTTTTTTTAAAGATTTATTTATTTATTTATTTGTCAGAGAGAGAGAGAGAGAGGAGCGAGAGTGAGCACAAGCAGACAGAGTGGCAGGCAGAGGGAGAAGCAGGCTCCCTGCCGAGCAAGGAGCCCGATGTGGGACTCGATCCCAGGACACTGGGATCATGACCTGAGCAGAAGGCAGCTGCTTAACCAACTGAGCCACCCAGGTGTCCCTCAGTAATTACTTTAAATGTTTATGGTCTCAACACTCCAGTTAAGAAGTCCAAGACTGTTAAAGAATGAATAAAAAAGCAATACTCTAGTACAGTTGACCCCTGAACAACACAATCTGAACTATACGGGTCCACTTATACATGGATTTTTTTTTATAAATACAGTACAGTATTGTAAATGTCTTTTCCTGGTAATTTTAATATTTAAATTTAATATTTAAATTTAATATTTAATATTTTAATATTTAATATTTAATATTTTCTTTCCTCTATTGTAAGAACACCATAGAATATAATATATAACATACAAAATCTGTTTTAACAGACTGTTTATGTTATCAGTAAAGCTTCCAGCCTACAGTAGGCTATTAGTAGTTAAGTTTTGGGAAGTCAAAAGTTATATGCTAATTTTCAACTGTGTTGGAGTCAGCATCCCTAACCCCTGTGTTGTTCAAGGGTCAACTAACTGTATACTGCACCTATAAGAGGCACACTTTTTCTTTTCTTTACTTTTCTAAGTTTTATTTATTTTATTTATTTATTTAAGTAATCTCTGTACCCAATGTGGGGCTTGAACTCAGGAACCCGAGATCAAGAGTCAAATGCTCTTCCAACTGAGCCAGCCAGGTGCCCCCAAACTTTCAATATAATGACATATACAGCAAACACAAGAAGGCTGAAGTGGCTATTCTAATACCAGATAAAACAGACTTCAAGGCAAGAGTATCACCAGAGATATAAAGGGACACTTCATAATGATAAAAGTAACAAATCATCACAAAGACATAATTATTCAGTGTATGCATCTAGTAGTACAAGCTCAAAGTTCACAAAGCAAAACTGATATAATTAAAGCAAAATAACAGACAATTCTACAGTCTTAGCAAAAACTTTAAGACCTCCTCCTTTCAGGAATTGGTAGAATGAGACAAAAATTCAGTAAGACATAAAAGATGTGAACAACACTATTAGCTATACTACTCTAGACTCACTTTATAGAACTACATCCAACAACTATAGGATACAGTTTTTTCAAGTAAACACTGTGCATTCAACAAGACAGAGTATATTTTGGGCCATAAACTTAAAACTTAAAAAGATAAAAATCACACATGTATTCATTGACCACATCAGAATTAAATTAGAAATCAAGAACAACAGGAGATCTAAAATAAAATAAATATGGACATTAAACAATCTACTTGAAAATAATTCATGGGTCAAAAAGAAATCACAAGAGAAATTACAAAATATTCTGAAGTGAATAACAACAAAAATACACACATCAAAATTTGTGGATTGCAACCAAAGTAGTACCTAGAAGGAAACTCACAGCTCTAAATACTGCTATTAGAAAATTAGATCTATAATCAACGATAAGATTTCATCTCAAGATATCTTAAAAAGGGCAAAGTAAACCCAAAGCAAATAGAAGGAAAAATATAATGGAGAGGAGAAATTCATGCATTAGAACAGAAAACAGAGAAAATCTGGTTCTTTGAAAAGACCAACAAAATTGACAACCTTGTAGCTAGACTGAGATAATAGCAACAAGCAATTAGCCATGAACTTAAGTGTCATTTACAATAATATTTTTAAAAAGCTAAGAATATATCTAACAAAAGATAGCCAAGACTTTTTTTTTTTTAAAGATTTTATTTATTTATTTGACAGATCACAAGTAGGCAGAGAAGCAGGCAGAGAGAGAGGAAGGGAAGCAGGCTCCCCGCTGAGCAGAGAGCCTGACTCGGGACTCGATCCCAGGACCCTGAGATCATGACCCAAGCCGAAGGCAGAGGCTTAACCCACTGAGCCACCCAGGTGCCCCAAAAGATAACCAAGACTCTTATAAGGAAAATTATAGCATGTTGGTGAGACAAGTTAGGGATCTAAATAAATGGAAAAATATAACATGCTCATAAGTCAGAAAACTTAGTATTGTTAAAATGGCAATCCTCCCCAAATTGATCTGATGACTCCATAAAATAGTGATCAATACTCTAGCGTGCTTTTTATAGAAACTGACAAACTAATTCTAAAATTTATATAAAAAGATGAAGAACCTAGAATAACTAAACAATTTTTTTTGAAGATTTTATTTATTTATTTGACAGACAGAGATCACAAGTATGCAGAGAGGCAGGCAGAGAGAGAGGGGGAAGCAGGCTCCCTGCTGAGCAGAGAGCCCCATGCAGGGCTCGATCCCAGGACCCTAGGATCATGACCTGAGCTGAAGGCAGGGTCTTTAACCCACTGAGCCACCCAGGCACCCCTAACTAAACAAATTTTGAGAAAGAACAAAAAAGAGTTAAATGACTTACCCTATCTGATTTCAAGACTTACTCTAATCCCACAGTATCAAGACAGTTTAGTATTGGCAAAAAGACAGATACATACATCAATGGAACAGAATAAGGAGTCCAGAAACAGACTCACACACATATATGTTCAAATAATTTCTGACAAAGGTGCCAATGCAATTGAATAGGGGAAGTCTTAACAACAGGATATACAAAATGAAAAGAAATTAACACTGACTGTTATAACACACCATGACCAAAAAATTACCTCTAAACAAGTCATAGACCCAAATGTAAAACCTAGAAAACTTCCAGAAAAAAACAAAGAGGAAAATCTTTGCAATTAGGGATGACAAAGTTTTCTCAAATATAATACAAAAAGCATGAAACACAGGAGGAAAAAAATAATATTTTAATCATTTTTAATGATAAATTTAAAACTGTTGATCTTCAAGGCACCCAAGTGGCTCAGTCAGTTGAGTGGCTTCAGCTCAGGTCATGATCTCAGAGTCATGGGATAAAGCCCCAAGTCCAGCTCCACACTCAGCAGGGAGTCTGCCTCAAGATTCTCTCACTCCCCCTGCCCTTCCCCCCTCTCTAAACTAAATAAATAAATCTTTAAAGAAATAAAAATAAATAAAACTGTTGGTCTTCAAACACGCCATGAAGATATGATGCAAATCAGAGATTGGAAGAAAATATTTAAGACATATCTATTAGACAAAGGAACTGTATTCAGAATATAATTTTTAAAAATGCTACAATTCCATAGTAAGACAGACAACTCAATTTTTTTAAATGGGCAAAAGATATAATAAACAGGCACTTTCCAGAAGATGATGTATGAATGGCCAATAAGCACATGAACAGATGTTCTACATCATTATTCATTAGGAAAATGCAAATTAAAATCACAATGAAACACCACTATACACCCATAAAATTGGCTAAAATTGAAGACGTTATTCCCATACACTGGTGGTAGAATAGAAAATAATGCCACCAATTTGGGAAATAGGCAATTTGTTAAAAAGGTAAACACTCCTGACATAAGACCCAATCAACCTAAGATGGTAAATCTTAGTAAATAAATACCATCTTAGGTATTTATCAAGAGAAAAAAGAAACAAAGCATTTTTCCACATAGAGACTTGTACGTGGAAGTTCATAGCATCTTTATTTTAATAACCTCAAAATGAAAATAACCCAACTATCCATCAAAATAGATGGCTAAACTAATCATGATATATCTATAATCAAATTCTGTTCAGCAATAAAAACTAATTTTCACTCAAAATCATTATTTTGAGTGAAAAAAATCATGCAAAAAGAGAACATACTACATGATTTCATTTATATAAAATCCTAGAACATGGAAACCACTATATGGTGAAAGGAAAAAGGTCAGTGGTGTCTGGGAACCGGAGTAGAGGAGGGAATGGATTGCAAAGGAACCCAAAAAATTTTTTCAGAGGGATGGAAATGGTATCTTGATTGTGGTGACACTGTTATGGTTATTTACATATACCAAAGCTGATCATACTGTACACTTTAAATATGTATACTATAAATATGAAGTCTACTGTACTTCAGTAATACCTCAAAAAATATTTAAAAATTTTTAATCGGAATTGGCAGGCCTCTAGGGCCAAAACCCACCATCCAAAACAATGGGAACAATCTCTACTAGGAACACTTAATAGTATCAAGAAGCCATTAAGAGTCAAGTCCCATGTGACTCCTCTTGATAAACTGTCCTCATAGGAATTTCTTTACTGTCAATGTAGGACTCAGATACACCCATACCCCCTCTCATGAATAAGTACAAGCACAGTAATAAGTAAATAAATAAATATCAATAGTTCATATAATCAGTATGATTAACATCTTAGAAATTAAATCAATGTGATTAGGGGAATCCCTCCCGATAGGTCTCTCTTATTTCCAAAGGACTCAACAAAAACAATTTATCTAGTATTTTACAACACTTGTCATATGACAGTACTTGATTGCTTGTAAAAACCCAGATTAATTTCAAACTTCCCTTTCCATAAATATGGCAAGAGAAAGACTTTGGTTTAAAGAATATAATCATAATTGTAGTGACTTCATAATTTGTTGTGTGCAGCACACCTTTGGGTCTCAGCTTCTAACCACAAGAGTGAAAAGTTTAACCAATTTTCAACTCCTTTCTGACCTACCAAGAATTTTTCAGAGACCCTAGTTCATTCTCCAGGTGCAACTACTTAGACTTCATTAGAAAATTATTTCAGTTCATCTCAGTTTCCTTTGCAGCCTCCGTTCATTCTACCCAATCTTTAAATGTTGATGTTCTCTAGGGTTTCATCCTCTAGCCTCTTCTAGTCTCACTTCTCACCGATGGTTCTCAATCTCTTACAAAGGATTCCTATGCCCTAACTCCAGTGATTCCGATTCAGAATAATAGACAAGGACCTGTTAATCTTTATATTTTTTAAAAATTAACCACTTGCTATTCCATTAAAAGCTTTTATCTGTTCACATTCTGTTCTCTATGAAAAAAAAAAATACCTTTTCCTTCTGGCTAACTGGATTATCCCTTGACAGGCAACTCTTCCCTTCTGAACTATCACTGAACTGAACTATCACTCCCCTTTCCCCAAGTGCTATATTAAATTCCTGTTTAAAAATATTTACTTACACCTTATCATGTTGATGTACTTGCCTATCTCCCCTTTTAGACTATTTAGACTATTCTGTGTTTTTCTTGTCTGTATATCCTACAGATATATGTGTTGTAGCACATGAGATATTCAGCAAATGTTATCTGAAGGAATTAATTCCTTCCAATGAATACCTAGTTAATAAGAATTTCTTTTGTACCAACAAATAAAATATGGAAAAAGTTAGCACATTCAGTCTACGAAATAAACCCGCCTTAAAGCCAAATAGTCTGAAAATAAAAGGATTTCTTACAGCCATTTTTACCAGTCCTTTCCATGTTCATCAATGTATTCATGAGTATATACTTGATGTCTGAAGACATGCGGGGCTACACTGTCAATACGTTCCATTTTTAATATAATTCATACTTTGCAAGCTAGGTTCTTCTCCCCTACATTAGGTTTAGACCTGCACTGTCCAATCAGGTAGGCACTAGCTACAGGTGACTATTTAAATTTAAGTTAAGATTAAATACAATTGAAAATTCAGTTCTTCAATCACACTGGCCACATTTCAAGTGCTCAAAAGCCATACGTGGCTACGGTCCTGAACAGTGTGGATACAGAACATTTTCTCATCATCACAGGAAGTTCTACTGGCCAGCGCTGGCGACACAATTGTAAATGGATCCCAGAAAACCTCACTTACTTCTTAGCTCCCACGATCTTCGTGCTCCTCTGCTGCTTAAAGGATGTGGGTTCCGGTGTCTAGCAAATCGCAAGCACATGAGTGAATGCTAGGGACCTCTGAATCCTGACCACAAAAAGACGAATCCCCCTGTGCTCAGAAGAAATGTAGCTCTCCCCCCGCAACTACCTCCAACGGAAAAAGGCAAGACTTTTTAAGAAAAGTGTGTCGTCCTGTCTTCCTACAGAGTTAAGGCAGCTGACAACACCATAGTCTTCACCATAGTCTTCACCATTCCCAAAGCCCTGTCCCAGATAAAGGTTCTAAAGGGAGGCGAAAAGAGAGGATACGGATACGGGAGGTACTGGAGATATAAAAGGAACAGAAACTAATGGCAATCGGGCGAGAAACTGAGTCCAAGGAGGTGGGGAACAGTCAGCGGTAAGTGGGGGGAAAAAAAGGAGACAGGTAGATCTGACCTAGAAGGGTGGGGCCTACGATGGGCTCTGATAAAACCAACTCTGAGCACGGGACAAAAGCGAGGGACCGCGTGTTGCGGGCTCCACAGCGCTACCCCTAAGGCATAACGGCCAAACCGAGAAACTCACGGCGGGTACTGCACCGAGTCTGGAAGACATCACTCCCTCTCCACGCCTAACAAATCCACCCAAGGGCTCCGGCCAGACCAACGCCACTTCCGCTCTCCTCTCCTCTCCCGGATGTGGAGTCGGCGCCGCCGATCCCAGGTCTGAACGTCTACTTCCGCCTGGCAGCTTCCGAGGGGGCTGCGGCCGGAGTGAGTCACGTGACACGACTCACTCCTCTGAGACCCCGCCCTGGGAAGCTGTAGGTGGGGTTTGGAGCCCCAAACCTGGCTTCAGGGCCTCTTCCTGGCGTTCCATCCATTTGCGCGACACCAAATATCCCTTCACCCTCCATTCCCCCCTCCAGCACGACGAGTGGTCTTTCTAGGTGGAGATCAATTATTGCCCCTTTATTTATCTTAGAGAAATTACAGACCCATTCCCGCCCTCCCTCCTCCCAGGTAGAGAGGCTCTTTGATTGCTGAGGGTGCAGGTTTGGGAGGCATTGGCTGAGCAGGAAAGAAGCCAGATAAGGGGCAGGTCGGTGAAGGCTTGAGCCAGTCAGTGAATAATGGGGACGAATCTCTTCTCATCTGTTAGCTTCAGGCCTCTAAACTTGGCCTGTTTTGGAGCATTTTGTGTGTGGTCCCTAGGAGACGTGTTTGAGTAGCCCTTGCAATCTTCATACAGACCATGTCTGAGCCTCTCCCTAGGGGAGCTGTGTTTGAGTCTCTCCTTAGCGGGACTGTGATGGGTTCTCACAGAGGGACTGAGATGGGTTTTGCCACACCAACTGTACTGGCCCCTTTCAAGGTGGCTCTGATGGCTCTGCTCAGAATGACTGTGTCTGTTCCTCTCAGACCGACTGCATCCACTTCTTTCAGAGGGACTACAGTGAGTTCTCTCTGAGGAACTGTGACCACTCCTCTCAGAGGGCCTGTGCTGTCTTCTCTCAAAAGGGCTGTCTGTGTCCTCTCACCTCTAAGGGACTGTGATGAGTTTTCTGAAAGAGACTGCGACTGCTCCTCTCAAGGGGACTGTGACATCTCCTCTCAGAGGGACTGCGACATCTCTTCTCAGAGGGACTGCGACATCTCCTCTCACAGGGACTCTGATGGCTCCTTTCAGAGGGACTGTGATGGCTCCTCTGAGAAGGACTTCGATGGCTCCTCTCACAGGGACTGTGATGGCTCTTCAGAGAAGGACTTCGATGGCTCCTCTCAGAGGGACTGTGATGGCTCTTCTGAAGAAGGCTTCGGTGGCTCTTCTCAGAGGGACTGTGATGTCTCTTCTGAAGAAGGCTTCGGTGGCTCCCTTTAGAGGGACTGTGATGTCTCTTCCTAGGAAGACTTTGGTGGCTCCTCTCAGAGGGACTGTGATGGCTCTTTAGGGAAGGACTTCGATGGCTCCTCTCAGAGGGACTGTGATGGCTCTTTAGGGAAGGACTTTGATGGCTCCTCTCACAGGGACTGTGATGGCTCTTTAGGGAAGGACTTCGATGGCTCCTCTCAGAGGGACTGTGATGGCTCTTTAGAGAAGGACTTCGAAGGCTCCTCTCAGAGAGACGGTGGTGGCTCTTTAGAGATGGACTTCGATGGCTCCTCTCAAAGGGACGGTGGTGGCTCTTTAGAGAAGGACTTTGATGGCTCCTCTCAGAGGGACTGTGATGTCTCTTCTGAAGAAGGTTTCGGTGGCTCCTCTTAGAGGGACTGTGATGGCTCTTCTGAGAAAGGCTTTGGTGGCTCCTCTCAGAGGGACTGTGATGGCTCTTCTGAAGGCGGCTTCGGTGGCTCCTCTCAGAGGGACTGTGATGTCTCTTTAGAGAAGGACTTCGAAGGCTCCTCTCAGAGGGACTTCGAAGGCTCCTCTCAGAGAGATGGTGATGTCTCTTTAGAGAAGGACTTCGATGGCCCCTCTAAGCGGGACTGCGATGGCTCCTTTCAGAGGAATTACATGGGGTTCTCTCCCTTAAGAAGCTATGGTGGTTTTGCTTCTTGGCTGTGAGTTTCTCTTTAAAGTGATTGTGTGAGGTTCTCTTAAGTGAACCGTGTCGATTTCTCCCTCTGGCTTGAACTCTGGTTCCTCTTTTGGAGCTCTTGGACTCCTGGCTAGAGATTTCACATCTGTAGGAGTTTTTCTTACCTTTGCTGCTATTGTCGTTTTGAACAATAACCACAGGCTGTCCGGCTGAAGTGGTTTTGAAAATAGCACTTCCTTGGGAAACTATGGGCTTGGGTAGTTGGGTATGTCTAAGTTGGAAAGAGCTACCTCTTTTTGGTTGATGAGCTGATCTGAATTGCTGTATTTCTTCCCATAACATCTTCTGCTTAGTGGTTGTGTCTGTTGGCGTTAGCTTAACAACTGACATCCTATCTCTTTTGATATCTCTTGATGAGGAATAATCTCTGGCTTTTTGTTTTGGATGGTGGTTTTTGCTTGAACACAAATGGTCTGGCCTTGACCTATCCTCAGGCTTCTGTCCAGGAAAAGCCATAATTCTGCATGCTGTCTGGAATGTTTGCTTTAGACCTTGAAAAAGCAGTTGAATGGATTTGGGTTGGGAGGATTTCTTAGATTGTCTTTTTGAAGAGGCAGTAGTTGTCTGAGATGCTCCATTCCTCTTCCCTCTTAACTGGGCTGGTAAATCCCGAGAAGAACTCCGTATTGTGGTTCTGCCATTTGTGTAGAACTTTGTGTTTTGTGTTCTGCCTCCCGTAGTGATTCTTTTCTTTGGGTATTTTGAACTACGGGTCTTTTTGGTTCTCCTTTTAGCCGCTTTTTCATCCTGATTGCTTTCAGAGTCACTCTGTGGTAGAGAGTGAACTTGAGTAAACTCATAGTGCCCTGGCCCTCCAGTTGTCGTCTTTCCTGCTAGGGCGGGGCTCCTATACCGTCTTTGCCTCATGTGGACTTGTACAGGAGCACGAGACTGGGAAGATACAGACCGGAAATCCATTGTAGAAGTAGGACTCTTGGAAGCTCGAGTATAGACTTTAGCTTTCCTTAGTGTTGGTGATCTAGAACTCCTTGGTGTGGTGGATCTGTCTCTTCTGTGATACTTTGGGACTTGGGATCTTTTCCCAGTTTGCAACCTAAAGCCAAGACTCACCTTAATCTCTCCATGGCCTTCGGGAGTGCTTACAAGGTGGAGCTGTGGGTAGATAAGAAGGTAAGGCCCCAAAGTGCTCTGTAATTTATGACATCAATTAAATCCTACACATCGGCCACACTGTAGGCAGATAGGGTATTTTAAAACGAGATCTGAAGTTAGAGGTGGAGGTACATTGGGGGGTATTTGGCTCCTTAACAGTTTTGCTGCTATTTTTAGCTGCAGATCTTGTAGCAAGTGGAACTGTTCTGACAAGTCAGTCTTGGCCTGGGGAAGGTAACTTGGCTTGAGACAGTGTTGGGACTCAAAAATCCTTGTCTGTGAACTCTGTGAGTTCTCACTCTCTTCCATTGGAACAGAATCTTTCCTAGTGAAAACTATATTGAAGGGAGACTCTAAATTTACCGGGACAGGAGGCTGGCCCTCTGTACATGAAACAGGCATGTGCTGAATGACTTCCTGGGATATACCACTAATCTTCGAGCTTTTCTTTCTTTTGGCGCTAGCCCCAGAGTATTGCTGTATTATGGAGGACATGGAGCTCCGTGTCCACATCCTTAAGGCTATTCTTTGTTCGTGACCGTGATACGAAGTGTGTCTCTGAATGTAGTTTTTGGACACTGAAGTCTGAGAAATAATACTTTGACTCTTCTCTAGCAGACTCTTGGAAAATTCCATCAGTTCCGCAGGAACCCCAAATAAATTCTGAATAGATTGACAGATACCTGTGGTGGCTCTTTCCGTGAAAGATGTTTGAGAACAAAGGTTCCTTTCCATAGTGGTTCCCAAGACATTCCCTAACACTAGCATATTGGAGAGATATTTTCTGGGTAGTCGCTGTCTCCAGGAGTGGTTCTCCCAGACATTCTGTTGTCTGCTCAAGACAGACCAGTTAAGGCCTCTCTGAGTTCCTGATCCTGACTGGAAGGTCCTAGATGGTGATCTCCAGCTTTGCAGTGGATGTTGGGATGGGCACTGGAGTGAATGCTCTAGCTTCTCCACCTGCTTCTGATCAGTCCTCTTAGATAGGACACCCACTCCTGGGATCTCAAAATGTGGGATTTCGACAACGTTAGCTATCTTATCAGAGGGTTGATTGTGAAGGGACAAGGGAAGGGCTGAAGTTTGTATCGTAGTAGGGTCTCTAAAGTATTCTTCAGACTGCAAAATATCTGTCCCAAAGTTTTTTATATCCAAGGCCCTTGACACTTCTGGCATCTCCAAATCACAAAGGCTTCCTAATTCAGATGCTTCGACAGAGCTTGAGATGAGCGAGTTTGAAGAGTTCTGTAGAAATCTAGAGAAATAATTCCCTATTTGGAACTCCTGTCTTGAAATAAAATCCTCAGATTCCCTATTCAGATATCCCTGGACTAGATTCAAATCCTCACATTCCATGATTTGAGGAGGCCCTATTTTTATCCCCATTCCTTTCACAGCCTGAAGCCCTTGTTCATGAGTGAACACTGTAGATTCCTCCAAAGGAGATGCTGGCTGTGAGAGTGATTCTGAAGATTTCTCTTCGGTATTTGGCCTCAGAGTTAGTTTTACAGGTTCTACCATTTCTTGAAGATGTGGCCTTGGGAAGAAATCCAAGCAATCCATTACTTCAGTAGCTGATCCTAAGGAGACTCCTATTGGTTCCACAATCTGAGGAATTGGTAGTGGTGCTAATTCCTCAGATTTCACAATTTGAAGTGGTGGCCCTGGGATTAACACAGTCTTTACAATGTGAAACCCTGTCAGCTTCATTATATCCAAAATCTGGTGTGTTGGCTCTGTGGTTAATTCCTTTGATTTTACACTTTGCAACCATAGCCCTGAGGTAAACTCGGAAGGTCTCACATCTTGTACTTTTGGAGTCAGTTCAACATAGTCTGCCATTTGAGAGGTTCCCCCTGGTGTTAATGCTACAGACTTTACAACCTGAAGTGGTGGCCCAGGAGTCACTTTCACATACTCAGCAACTTTGGGGGCGCCTACTGAGGTTCTTCCTATTGGTTGAGCAGCTTGAAGCAGTGTCTTTGTAGATCCTGTGACTTGATCTAGCAGCTTTGGACTAATCCTCATAAACTCTGTAATTTGACCCTGTAGTCCGGGAGCTATCTGTGCATATTTCATACTTTGATTCTGTGAGTGTGTCAACCCCATTGGTCCATCCCTTTGCTGCCGTGTCTCAGATGGGAGCTCTACAGATTCTGCATGTCCTGGAGCTTGACCTGTTTGCCTTGGGGACAAATCTAAAGATTCCTCCCATTGAAGCCATTGCTTAGAGGTTGAACCCACAGATTCAGGAACTGGATATTTTAGCCTTGGTGTCATCTCTGAAGATTCTGGGACATGATGTAATGACTTTGTAGTCAGTGCTTCTGATTCTTCCCTTTGCAGTCTTTTCTCGGAGATCACCTCCACAGATTCTAGTGCTTGAGGATAGGGCCTTGGAGCGCTCTCTGCATATCCAGTGGTTTTACTTATTGGCTTTGGGGTCATGCCAAGGAATTCCTTCTCTGTTGGCCTTGCTTTGGGGGCCAACCCCATAGTTTCTGTAGTGTGATGCTTGGGCTCTGGTGTCATCTCTTCAGATCCTGTAACTTCCTGCACTGGCCTTGTATATGATTCCTCCAAGTCCTTAACTGGAGGCCATGACTGAGAGAGCAACTCGAGAGTTTCTGGGATTTTCTTTAAGGTTAATTCTAAGGCTTCAGACCCTTGATTCCTTAGCACATGAGTCAGGTCAACAGATTCTGGTACTTGAAGATCTAGCCTTAGAGGCACTCCTGAAGATTCCATGGTTTTACTTGTTGACTTTGGAGTCAACCCCGCAGATTTTTCTACAGTTTCATTGCCTCGATGGGCCAACCTTTCTGTGGTATGATAAATTGGTACTGAAATCAAATTTACAGATTTGGAGACTTGATGCTTTGGTGTTGGGATCACCAAATTCACAGATTTAGGGACTTGAGGCTTTGGTGTTGGGATCATCTCTGCACCTTCTACAAATTGATGCCCTGGCCTAGGGATTATCTCAGAGGAGCCTGTGATTTGATAGCTCCTCTTTGGAGTTCGTTCCTCAGATTTTGTTCTTTGAAGCAGTGACCCCGGTAGTAACTCTACAGATTTCATATCTTGTTGCAGAGATGCTGAAGACAATTTCACATGTTTTATACTTTGCAACTTTGCTTCTGGAGTAAACTCCAAAGGTTTCTCACCTTGTCGCTGTGATTCTGGAGACAAATTTGAAAATCTAACACTACTCAACATGGGTCCTGGTACGAACTTCTTAGTTGGCTCTGGTGCCAACTCTATTGATTTCATACCTTGCCATCCTGAAGTCAACTCTTGGCAATTCATACCTTGCTGTTGGGACCCTGGTGTCAACTCTACAGATTGCACATCCTGAAAACATAGTTCCGGTGCAAAGTCCTCAGAATTAACACTTGGTGACCTCAGGCATGATGGAAACCCTGAAGAATTAGCACTTTGAGGCTGTAGCTGCAGGTTTGACTTCAGAGATGTCACATCTTGAGAACATGGCTCTGATTCAAACACCACAGATTTCTGCCTGAGGCGAGAAATCAAATCCTTAGAATTCACGTCTTGAGGTTGTGGCTCTGGTTTCAACTCCAGAGATTTCACATCTTGAAAACACAACTTTGGTGCAAACACCACAGATCTCTCACTGTGCTGCCTGACGTGTGAGGGCAACTCCCCAGAATTCATACCTTGAGGATGTGGCCCTGGATTTAACTCCACAGATTTCCCTTCTGTAAAACATGGCTCTAGTGCAAACATCTCACATTTCAAGTCCTGCGGCTCAGAGCCTGAAGCCAGTTTCACAGAATTTCCACCACAAGACGCTGGCTCTTTGTTCGTCTTCACAGACTTTACATCTTCAAGCAGTGGCTTTGGTAAAAATAACACAGATTTCATACCATTCAGCGAAGAGCCTAAAGTGAACACTGAGTGCACAACTTGTTGCCGTGACCCACAGTGATTCTCCAAAAACTGGATTTCTGGAAACTTTGTCCCTGGAATTAACTCAGAAGATTTTACACCTTGCAGATGTGGTCCAGGGTTGAACAGAATAGATTTTGTACCTTGATATTCTGACGTAGGATTCAAGTCAGAGGGTTTCATGCCTTGCATCTGTGGGTCTGGATTAAACTTTATGGCATTTATGCATTGACGTTCTGACCCAAAATTCAAATCAGAAGAATTCACACCTTGCAGCTGTGGGCCACAGTTTAATTCTTGTGATGTTATACCTTGAAACTTTGTCCCTGGACTCAGTTCATGTTTCACATTTTGTAAATGTTGCACAGGGTCAAACATAAGAGATTTTATACCTAGAACTTCTGACCCCAGATTCAAATCAAAAGATCCCATACCTCGACATTGAACCCCTGAAGGCAACTCAAAAGATTGTATACTTTGCCAAGGTGGCCCAAGTTCATACCCCATAGAATTAGCACATTGTAATTTTGGCTCTGGATCCAACTGCAACGAATTTACACACTTCATCTGTGGCCCAGGGTTGCATTCCATAGGTGCTAGAGCAAGAAACGTTGACCCTGGAATCAATTGGGATTTCAACTCTTGTAAATGTGGTTCAGCGCTGAACACCATAGATGTCTCACTTTGTTTCTTGGGCCCTGGATTCACCTGAGATCCTGTACCTTGACATTTTGCCCCTGAAGTCAATTCAAAGGACTGTACACCTTGCAAAGGTGGCCCAGGTTTGCACCCCACAGAATTTGCACATTGTAATTTTGGCTCTGGATTCAATTTAGAAGAATTTACACACTTCATCTGTGGCTCAGGGTTGCATTCCATAGGTGCTAGAGCAAGAGACTTTGACCCTGGAATCACTTCAGATTTCACATCTTGCAAATGTGGATCAAGGTTGAACACCATAGTTGTCTCCCTTGGGATCTCTGAACTCAACTCAGAAGACTTTGTACCTTGGAGTTTTGAAACTGAAGTTAATTCAGAAGGGTTTATACCTCGCAAGGGTGGCTCAGATTTGCATCCAACAGAATTTACACACTGAAGTTTTGGTTTTGAAATACATGCAGAAGAATTCACATCTTGCAAAGGTGGCCCAGGGCAGAACACCTGGGATTTTATACCTCGAGGCTCTGATCCAGAATTCAACTCAGATTGTACACCATTCAGTTGTGGTCCAGTACTGAATGCCCTAACATGTATACACTGAAGCTGTGGGGCTAGATTAAATTCAGAGGATTTCTCACCTTGTAATTTAGGCTGATGCTTCGTTTCCAGAAATTGCTCATATGGAAGCTTCCTGTCTGTGCACAACTCAGGTTTTATCTCTTGTAACTGTGGCCCAGGATTGAACTGGAAAGATGGCATACCTTGAAGCCTTGATCCCTGGCATAACTCAGAGGATTTAACATCTTGCCACTGTTGCTCAGGATTGGATTCCTTAGATTTCACGTCTTGGAGCTTTGTCTCTTTGCACAATTCTGAAGATTGTATATGTTGCAAATGTGGTCCAGGGGTGTATACCACAATTTTCACACTTTGAAGGTCTGGCCCTGGTTTCAACTTTAAAGACTTCTCTTCTTGCCACTGCTTCCTAGCATTGAACTCGGAAGATATCACATTGCAAATCTTTGATTCCAAGGCTAACTCAGAGGGTTTTGCGACCTGGAACTCTAGGTCATGGTTGACCTCTGTGATTTTCGTTATTTGAAGCTTTACAGACTCAGGAGATTTTGCACCTTGCACCTTTGCCCCAGGGCTGAATTTCAGAGATTTCATGCCTTGAATGTGTGATCCTGGTGTCAACATAGGCAATTTCCTATTTTGTAACTGTGGGACTGACTCAAACCACAAAGATTTCACATCTTGCGTCTTTGCACCTAGAGTCAATTCAAGAGGTTTCATGTCTTGCCACGTGGGTCTGGTAAGGAACTCCACAGATTCTCCACTTTGAAGCTTTGTTTTTGGTGTTAACTCAGAAGATGGTACACCTTGTAACTGCAGAACCGGTTTTAACTCAACAGATTTCAGATCTTGGAGCCTGCGCTCTAGCATCAGATCAGATTTCTCACCTTGTCTCTGTGGTCTGGGGTTGAACTCCACAGACTTCACACCTTGAAGCTTCCTCATCTGAATTAAATCAGATTTCCCACCTTGTAGCTGTGGACTGTGGTTGAACTCAGAGGGTTTCACTTCTTGAAGTTTTGACCCCGGGATCACGTCAGAAGATCTCATACCTTGCAAGTGTGATCTAGAACCAAACCCTGCCGATTTTTTATCTTGAAGCTTTATGCCTATGATCAACTCAGAACATTTCACATCTTGTAACTCTGGGCCTGCTTTCATACCTGAAAACTTCCTCTTGAGGGTCAAATCAGAAGATGTCTCACCTTGTAACTTTGGATTAGCTTTCCATTCTGCAGATTTCACACCTTGAAGCTTTTCCGTTGCGATCACTTGTGAAGATTTCACATCCTTCAAGTGTGGTCCAGCCTTGAAATTCATAGATTTTACATCTTGAAGCTTTATACCCATGATCAACCTAGATGTCATGTCTTCCAACTGTGAGCGTGACTTGAAATCCACGGACTTCACTTTTTGAAGATTTGTCCCCTGTATCAATTCAGAAGATTTCGCACCTCTCAGCTGTGGCCCAGGTTTGACATTCGCAGATACTACATCTTGACACTTTGTTTCTGAGATTAATTTAGAACATTGCACTCCTTGAAACTGTGGGTCAGGGTTGAACACCAGTTGCACATTTTGAAGCTTTGATCCAAGGGTCCGGTCAGAAGATTTCACGACTTGCACGCGGGGACTGGGACAGCTTTCTTTATGTTTTACATTTTGAAGCTTTGTCTTTGAGGTCCTTTCAGAGGAATTCACATGTTGTAACAATGGCCCAAGGTTGAAATCTGTACATTTGGTACCTTGAATCTTTGTTCCTGGGATCAGTGTAGAACATGTTATACCTTTTGACTGTGAACTTGGATTTAACTCAGTAAATGTCTTATCTTGGGACTTTATCTCAGGTGACAACTTAGAAGGTTTTAGATCATGCCACTGTGACCCAGAGTTGAAATTCTCAGATTTCACACCTTGAAGCTTTGTCTGAAGAGTCAATTCAGATGACTTCAGGCTTGTCAAGTGTAGTGGGGAGTTCAATTCTCTAGTTGTATTGCTCTGTAGTTGTGACCCTTGGCTTAATACCCCAGATTTCACACCAGGAAGCTGTGGATCTTCCATAAGCACCAGAGACTTCACACCTTGAAGCTGTGCTCCTGGGGACGACTGTAAGGGTTTCACTTCTTGAAGCTTTGCTTTTGCAGTCAATTGAGTAGATTTCCTATCATGCATGCAAAGCCTAGATTTCAGTGGCATAAATTTTGTATCACAGAGCTTTGACCTTGAAGTCAGCTCACATGATTTCACACTCCTCACCTGTAGACAAGGTTTCAAATCACAGTCTTGAAGCTTATGTTCCTGGAGTGATGCCGAAGATTGTGTATCTTGGAGCTTTGGCCTTGGAGTTAATGCAGATGACTTTCTATCTCTTAACTGCATCAAAGGTTTCAACCCTAGAGACTTGACACCTTGAGACTGTAACCCTATAGACTTCACACCTTGGAAATCAGGTCCTGGTATCCACTGGATACACCTCACTCTTTCCAGCTGTGGCTCTTTTTGGAACTCAGTAGTTTCTACATCTTGAAGCTGTGGCTCTGAGGTTGATGCCAAAACCTTCCCTTTTTGCAGCTGTGTTCCTGGGAGCACCCCGGGGGTTTTCATGTTCTGCAACTGTGGCCCAAGGTTGAACTCTGTATATGTCGCACCTTGAGTTTTTGACCCTAGAGTCAATTCAGATGACTTCGCATCTCTCAACTGTGTCGAAGATTTCAACCCTACAGATTTGACACCTTGAGACTGTGAACCGAGATTTGACTCTACAGATTTCACAGCGTGGAACGTAGGTCCTGGTATCCACTGAATGCATCTCATACTTTGAAGCAGTGGCTCTTGTTTTAACGGAACGGTTTTTTTTTTTTAATTTTATTTATTTATTTGAGAGAGAATGAGTGAGAGAGAGTATGAGAGAGAAGATCAGAGGGAGAAGCAGACTCCCCAAAGAGCTGGGAGCCCGATGCGGGACTCGATCCTGGAAGTCCGGGATCATGACCTGAGCCGAAGGCAGTCGCTCAACCAACTGAGCCACCCAGGCGCCCAACGGAACGGTTTTTACACAAAGCTGTGGCTCCGAAGCTAACTCTGAGCCTTTAATTTGGTGCAGTGGCGCCCCTGGGGTCAACTGAGGAGACTTTATGCTTTGCACCTGCGGTTCAGGTGGCTCCGGTTTGAATCCTTTAGGTTTTAAACCTTGAATATGTGATTCTGGAGTCAAGTCTGATTTCATACTTTCAAACTGTAACTCAAAATTGAGGTCTGCTAATTTTTTACCTTTACATTTTAGCTCTGGAATTAGCTCCAAAGACAGCCCATCGTCCGACTTAGCCCCTCTCTTCAACGGCTCTGAATTCACACATTGCTGCTTTGGTGAGATTACAGATAGCGTGCCATCCTGTTCTGGCCCAGAAGTTAAATTCATGAGTGCCGTCTCTTGAAACTGTTGCCTTGGGCCTAAATCCACAGTTTTTCCTCCGGGAAACTTTGATCCTCTCGTCACTTTCACAGATTTTACTTCCTGCTTGTTTAGCCTTGGGGTCAACTTTACAGCTTTTACACGTTGCGGCTCTGAATCTGGAGTTTCCTCTACAGATTGTAAACTTTGATGCTTTAAACACGGGGTACTGTCGACAAATTTACTCTCTTGGGTTTGTGGCTCTAAAGTCAGTTCCTTGGGTTTCACACCTTGCAGTTCAGACCCTTGGAGCAATGGCCCTGGTGCAAAAGGCACAGCTTTCTCACCTTCCGTCTTGGGCTCAAATTTCAATTCCACAGTTTGCACATCTTGCAGTTGTGTTCTTTGGACCCACTCCACAGCTTTGGAGTCTTGAATTCTTGCATGCAGAATCAAGTCAGAAGTTGTACCTTGAAGCTTGGTATCTTTGGTGCTTTTCACAGGTTTGACATATTCTATCCATGGCACTGTGGTGATCTCCATAGATTTCTCACCTTCCAGCTGTGGACTAGGGGTTAGCAAAGTAGATTTCGTACCTTTTAGACCCTGTCCTGTAGTTAAGACCACAGATTTCACATCTTTCAGCTCCGAGGTCAACAGCTCAGATCGTACACCTTGAAGTTTTGAGTCTGGGGTCAGCTCCATTGCTTTCATACCCCCCACACCTGGCCCTTGGATCAATTCAGAAGACTTTATACTTTGGAACTGTGTTCTTCTGGCCAACTCAGAATAGTTTACTCTTGGCAACTGTGACTCGGGAGTCAACCCCATAGATTTTTCCTCTGGTTTCTCTGGCTGGGAGACAATTCTGTAAGAAATGTTACCTTCCAAGTTGGACATTTGGTCCATCCCTAAATTTTTTACACCTTGAAACAGTGTCTCTGGTACTAGCATATCAGGCTTGACCACTTGCTTTTGAGGTCCTGGGGACAACCCCACAGATCTTACTCCCTGCATCTTTGGGTTTGGGGTCAACTCAAAAAATTTCACATATTGTAGTTGTGGCCCTGAGTTTAACTCTGAAGATTTCACACCTTGGGGTTGAGTTCCTGGTGTCAGATCACAAAATTTGACATCTTGTAACCATGGCCCTGGGGTAAGCCCCACCTGTTTTATATCTTGAAGTCCCGGAGATGTCTTTGCTACTTTAGAATCTTGAAATGCTAATTCTGGAGTCATCCCTACAGAATTTACACCATTAAACACTGATCCTGGGCTTTGCTCCCCAAATGTGACACCTTGAAGTTTTGGCCCGGAGGTCAGTTCAGAAAATTTGACATCTTGCTGCCTTGGCCCTACGTTCAGTTCCTGAGACTTCACACCTTGAAACTGTAGTTCTGAGGTCAATTTCATAGACTGCATGCTGTGAAACTGTGATCCTTCAATAGACGGAAGAGTTTTCACATTTTCACTCAAGAGCCCTTGGCTTAATGGCAAAGGTGATTCTGTTACCAATCCTAAGGACTGTATATCTTGAACCTGTGTTCCCGGTATGCATTGCACATGTTTCAAACCTCGATGCTTTGGTTCTAAGGTCAAATCAGAAAATCTGACATCTTGCAAGCGTGGTCCTGAGTTTTGTTCCACAGATTTCATACCTTGAGTTTCTGGTTCTGGACACAGTTGTACGGACGTAACACTTTGATGCTTTGGCCCTGGGGTAAAATCTGACAATTTGATTTCTTGAACTGGGGAACCTGGGGTCAGTGCATGAGATTTCACACTATGATGTGGGGACCCTGAGATGAAATCTACAGGTTTTTCTCCTTGAAGAAGTGGTCCTGGAGGTAAATTTGAAAATCTGACACTTTGCAAACGTGGCCCTGGGATCAGTTTCACACCCTGAAGCTGTGTCCCCTTAGTCAATTCCTTTGATATTATACGTTGTAGTATTGGTTCTTGTACCAGCTTCTCAGATTCTACCATTCCAGTAGTAGCTGGCTGTAGGATTAAGTTAACATATTCCACATCTTGTAATTGTGGCTCTGGATGCAGCTGCATAGACTTTACTCCCTGGAACTGTGGCTCTGGGGTCAACTCCGGAACTTGTCGTTTTGGTCCTGGGATAAATTGTTTAGGTCCCACCACTACTGGGGATGACTCAGGGGTTAACTTCACAGACTTCAAATTTTGCATTAGTCGCTCTGATTTCTCATACTGCATTCGTGGTCCTAAAGTCAATTCCAGGGATCCTTTTACTGAATATGGTGGTACTAGCATTGTCTCCTGGATATTTTCAACTTGAGACAATGCCAACCCAAAAGGTTCTGTGTTTTCGTATTCTGACCATAGGGGTATCTCTGAAGGCTCAGTAACTTGAAGGTGTGACTTTAGAGTCATTCCTGTAGATTCTATAGCTTGACCTGTTGGTTTTGGTGTTAATACCACTTGGAGCAAAGCCCCAGAGAAGAGCCGTGCAGTTTCTGTGTCTTGATGGCCTGGCCCCGGAGTCATCTCTGAAAAATTCTGAAAATATGGCCTGGGCATCATCCCAGTAGTTCCTGTGACTTGCTCTGGGATTAATTTCAGATTCCTCCTCTTGTGGCCAGGTCTCAGAAGCTAATTTTACGGATGCTGTGTCTTGATGCCTTGATCTAGAAGTTGGACCCAAAGATGTCGTTGCTTGTAAGTGTGGTTCCAAGCTTAGTGTCCTCGATTCAACATGTAAGTGTGTTTCAGGAATCAACCTCTTAAATACTTCCAGTGGTACAGTTAAATCCACAACTTTATTGCCGTGCATGAACGGACCTAGAGTTAACTCCTCATTTTGTACTTTGGGGCTGCAGTTCTGGGGTCAGTGGCACAGATTTCACACCTTGAAATTGAGGTTCTGGGGTCAACTTCTTATAGTTCATAAATTCTGAATACGGCCCTAGATTCAGATGAACAATCTTCATACTTTGGGACTCTGGGTTCAACACTTCTGGATTCATTCCTGGCATCTCTGATCCTGGTACTAACTCTGGAGATTCTTGTATTATGTGTTGAGGCATTCGAGTCTCCAAGGCTTTTACGCCTTGGAGCATTGTCTCAAGAGTACCTTGGAATGGCACTGAGTTCGCCTGCATAGGTTCTGAAGTCTGGCTCAATGGCCCTGGAGTACTTCTTAAAGATGATTGTGTCAACGCCATAGTTTCTTTCCTGTGGTGACAAGGGTCGGAAGTCAACTCTACTTCTGCTCCTTGATATCCTGGCTCTGTGATCCTTCCTGAAGATTCCAAAGCTTGATGCCATGGGGTTAATCCTTCAGGTTCTGTGGCTTGATGATTTGGCTTGAGCTTCAGCTCTGCAGATTTTACTGCTTGAATGTGTGCCCCTGAGATCGGCTCCTCATATTTCATACTTTCCACCTGTGTTTCAGGAATCACATTTCTACATTCTACCATTTGAGGAAATTTCACATGTTTAAGCAATAGTACTGGGGCTGTCTCCTTAGATCTTTCATCTTGTAACCAGGGTTTTGGGGCCAACTCCATGGATTTCTTACCTTCCTGTGGTGGTCTTAGGATCAGCTCCACAGCTTTTGTACCTGAAAACTTCGGTGGTAGGGTCAAACGAACATATTCCAGACCTTGCAGCTGTGAATTGTGGGTCAAATCTAGCGATTTCCTATTTTGCAGCTGCAGTGCCTGCGCTAACACAGCAGATGTTCCACTTTGTTGTTGTGTTCCTAGGGTAAAATGAATAGATTTCACACCTTGAAGCTGAGACCCTGGGGCTAACTGCACAGAATTCCCACGTTCCAGCTGTGAAATAGGAGCCACCTCATTAGATTTTACAATCTGCAGTTGAAGTTCTGGGGCCAGTTCTGTAGGGCTCACAGTTGGGATCAGCTGTCCATATTTTACCATCTGTGGGACCGAACCTGGAGTCATGTCTGTAGATTTTACATTTCGCAATGCTGGGGATAACTTCATAGAATCCACAGTCTTAAGTTGTGGCATTGGCTTCACCCCCAAATATTCCGCACGTGGAAGTAGAGATGTAGTGGTCATTACTGCAGATTCTGTGACTTGATGCAGTGGCTTTTGGCTCATTTCCTTAGATGTTGTTCTTTGACCCAGTGATCTTGGGACTGTCCCTACATGTTCCATTATTTGATGCTGTGACTGTTTTGACTCAGTCAGATTTCTGATCATGGGGTCAGAAGCCAACCCCATAGTTTCCATCATTTGATGGCTTTGCCTTGGACTCCTCTCTGAAGATTCTACGATCTGATGCCATGGGGTCAAACTTGGAGATTCCATGACTTGATGAGGTAGTCCTGGGGTTAATGCTGTAGTTTTTGTGCCTTGAACATATGGTTGTGGAGTCACCTCCACAGAGTCTTGCACTTGAATCCATGACCCAGGAGTCAACTCCAGAGGTTTCCTGACTTGAGATACTGGCCTTGAGGTCAAATCCTGCATTTCCGCAACTTGTGATTGTGGCGTTATGATCATTCCCATGGATGACCCCAGTGCTACTGGAGTTACCTTTAAAGAATGTATGGATTGATGTGATGGCATTGGAATCATCCCTACTGATTCTGTGACTTTAAGTGGTGGCTTTGGAGGTAAACCCACAGATCCTACCACTCCAGGTGGACCGATAGGAGGAGGAGAGCTAGAAGATGTCAAACCAACTGGTTGAGCTGCTCCTGGGGCCAACGTTGCAATTTCAGACTGTGAATCTCCAGATTCTATAACATGTGGCGGTGCTGGTGGAATCATTCCCACGAAATCCATAGCTTGTAATACTGCCACTGGAGTAACTTTCGTGTAATCAGTAACTTGATGCAATGGACTGGAGATCATTTCCAATGATCTTGTATTTGGACATATTGGCCCTGGAGGAATCTTCAGTGGTCCTGTGATTTGACTTTGTGGCTTTGAGGTTATATCCACTGATTCAGTAACTTCAGGATGTGGCCCGAAAGTCATTTCCACAGTTTCCAGAACTGTATATTGTGCCTTTGGATGCATCTTTCCTGATGGTATGACTTTATGGTCCAACGATGTGGTTATTTCCCCTGATTTCATGGCTTGAGATGGTGTTCTTGGGGTTATTCCCACGGGTTTTATGATATGTAGATGTGATTCATTAACCATCCCCATAGAATCCATGACTTGAAGCAATGCTGGAGGAGTTACCGTCACATTATCTGTGACTTGGTTCGGTGGTCTGGAGGTCATCTTTGATTCCATAACGTGATGCTGAGCACTTGATGTTACCTCCACTGTTTTAGTTACTTGATATGATGGTTTAGTGCTTACACTCACTTTTTTTGTGGTTTCCATTGGTTTCCCAACTTTGTCTGGTGGCTGTGGGAACAAACCCACAGATTCTATCACTTCTGAATGTGATTCTGGGATCATCCCCATTGAATCCATGACTTGAAGTAATGCTAAAGGAGTTACCTTTATGCTATCTGTAACTTGACATGGTAGCCTTGGGGTCAATTCCACATTAGTCATGTGGGACTTATGCTGCTGAATCCTTTTTTCCAGAAGACCCGTGACCCTCTGTTCTATATTAAGTTCTAGAACATGTTTTGGCTCCTTCTGCAGTCCAGTGGTTTTCTCTGGAATTATGTCAGCTCCTAAACTTTTGGGAAGCGGAGTGCCCAATGATGTAATTAAGGGCCCGCATTTAAGGATTTGCGGGCCATCCCCAAGTTGCGACTGCTTACCTGGGATGAATGACTGTGAAATTTTTGTTTCTGTTCTATTTAATCCAGATTCCACTCCAATATTCACATGGAGCTGAAATGATGGACAGTTTGGGAATTTATTGTAGAGACTTTGTTCAGTGCTTTGATGAATGGGCATAGATACCTGGATTTGAGGTTTCTCTGGCTCGGGAACTCCTCCTCGTGCCTCAATTAAGTAATTCAGCATTGCCCATGATTTCCTCACAGGCAGAGGCACTGTCTGTTCCCTCAAAGTACAAACCTTCCAAGCCATATATCCCTCTAACTCCCCCCTAGCCAAAGGAGAGAGCCGGATTGGAGCCCACCCTGAGAATCATGGTCTTGCCTTGGTGAAAATCAAATCTGGCCCATGATCCAATGGCAAAGGACACTTGCTCTCTCCCCCATTCTTTGTTTTTTCTTGTTGGCAGAGATCTGGGGATTCAAACACTGAGTTGATAAAAGAGTTTTGGGATCTTAAGGGTGAAAGAGCTGCCAAATTCTGCAACAATTTTGATTAAGACTGGTTTTTGGGTAAACTAGGTAAACCATGGCTCCGGAGTTGCCAGGTTGTTCCTTCAGAAAAGACAGGAAGGTGGGACAGGCTGGAGTTGTTGCATAATGATCCGGAGGAGCTGCTGTCCTTAGTAGAATGTTTTGCCTTCTTACAGCCACAACAGGGTAGAACAGGCTCCTGAGCCACAAGCACAGAGGAGGTGGAGGAAGAAATCGTATCCTGTGATTCAGGCAAACACAGTTGCAGAAGACTTGATCTAAGAAATAAAGAAAAGTTTCCATTTGCTTTGAGGCAGGAAAAAGTAGGACAAGGGAAAGGTAACGGCTATTTCAAATGTGAAATATTTTGGCCTGAGGGAGAACAATAACAACAAAAGAGATTCTTTTCCCCAATATCCATTACTTATGTAAGGAATTCCTCTACGAGGAGGAGAGAAAGGTATGGGTCTCCATTCCAATCAGAAATGATCCATGGACTAAACCTTTGGACCCAGAATTTATCCCCGCTGCCAAAATGAAGTAAATAAGCGACCAACTAACAATATCTCTTTTCCCTCTCTTTTTCCCTCCCTCTTTCCCTCTCTACTACCTCCCTTCTTCGGTCTCTTGCTCCCTCCCTCTTAAAAGTTCTACCACCTTTGGGGCATCTGGCTAGCTCGGTTGGTAGAGCATGCAATTCTTGATCTCAAGCATTCAACCCCCACATTGCGGGTAGAGTTTACTTAAGACAAAAACAAAAACTTCCACCACCCAACCCCCTCCCAGAAACGACCTTCCCTGACCTTGCACATTCCAGATGTTGGAAGATCTGTTGAAGACTTCTGTCCATTGACCAGAGTGCATACTCCTGGGCCCATCCCATAGGGAGACCTGAAAAGCTGGACACAAGAGTAGGTCAATGTCACTGAAGTGATATTAAAGTACTAGTAAGGAAACCAGTAAGAATAGTGACTTAACTTAGAAAAGGAACAGCTGTCATTGTGAGGGAAGTAAAACAGTACTAGGTACCTTTCTCCTAACTCCTACAGAGTTTATCAGTAGAGTAAGCTGAAGAGAGGAGAATAGATAGTGAAGGTCAACTCTACTCACTGTGTCGGATTAGCTTCAGAGCAGCTCATCCTAAGATTTTCTTCCCCCTGGGAAGCTGGGAGCAGAGGTAAAGAAGCTTTTAGCACCCCAATTGTTGATAGCACCTCTACCTTGTTCCACCCCCTTGTTTTACAGATAAGAAAACGAAGGTGAAATCATGCCTAGGATCATTAATTTAATGAGTGGTAGAGCTCAGACTTAACCCAGGGCTCAAGTTTTTATATTTTGAACTCTACTATGCTGCCTTCACCATGTAGTAGATTAAGC
The DNA here is from genome assembly GCF_963455335.1 of Martes martes. Lineage (NCBI taxonomy): Eukaryota > Metazoa > Chordata > Mammalia > Carnivora > Mustelidae > Martes > Martes martes. Next base: position 117,761,574 of record NC_137896.1, read on the forward strand.
TGTTGGAAAGAGCAGGAACAATCATGCGAGTAGGGAGTTGGAGTAGGGGAACCAAAGTTCATAACACATATTTTTTCCCCCCAAAGGAGTCTATCCAGTGCCTATGACAGGGGAAAAAGTTATCAGAACTTCCTGCACCAAACATTAATCTCACCAGATTTCTTTCCTGATACTTTGAGTTCTACACAAAAGGAAAATTAGGCAAGAAAGCATGGGGAAAGGAAGCATAGGAAGAATTATCAATCTGTTTCTATCTCTTTGGAAGTTGCTAAAAAGAATCTAGCATCTTTGGAGATGCTAGACAGAATAAGCACATTTCTTTCATTTACATAATCTCTTTCAAATTCCCTTCCTCAACCTGTTATTGAAGTCCGGAGTCTTAAAGCAGACCCACAGTTGATTTGTCATTAGCCTTGAGTTAAAGAATAAAGGATAGGATCTTTCTGACCTGTGAGTTTCTGGATCTTCTTCAGTGTATGCTGCTTTGAAGTCTAGAGAGGCACAAAGAGAAAAAAATAAAATCAGAAAATGTTCTAGGTTAGAGAATCAAGAGCACATTTCCTCCTACAGACACAAATATTGATACAGTTGGTGTCCATAACCACAGCACAACTGGCACCCCATTCATGTATTCATAGATCATTTAATGAATGCTTACTAGGTTCTAGGCATTAGGTTGGGTGCTAGGACTACAAAGATAAATAGGACCCCTGTAGTCTGGGAATTCACATTAATGGGGAAAACAGATGTCTAAACAGCTAAGTTATAATACAGTGTAGTAAATATATAACCCATAAATAATATGTAAATAAATAGATAACAGAAACATCTAAATATAGTAATAAATAAATTATTAAATTTTATAGATATATTAATAAATAAATATACAGCAGAAATATAAGTGTTAGAGAATAAAAGGACAGTGATTAACTGCCTGGGAGAGATGGGAAAAATTACTCAAGAAGTGGCCATTTGTACTGGCATCTGAAGAATCAGCAGAAAGTTTTTAGGTGAAAAAAGAGCATTCCAGGCAAGTCCAAAGCAACATCACCCAGAAGATTATAAAGTCACGAGTGTCAGGTGCACATTTGCTAAGACAAAAGCTGAAAACATAAGGTGGAAGCCAGATTTTACCAAATGATGGAATTTTCATTTTATCCTTTAGGTCAGAATTTCCCGATCAGTAACGTAAACTCCTGAGTTTTTTGCAAGCATGTTCCAAGTCACTTGAAAGGCAGAAATTACATTTGTTACCATTTCAAGTAAAACAATTTTTGTTTCTCCCTTTTGAATCATGACATCAGTCTTGGAGAGTGTATTATAAGAGCCTACATAATATTATTCATAGTATTGCCAAATGTTTTAGCTAAATAATGTTGAGTAAAAGTGTTAAAAGCAAAAATTCTCCCAAGAATGGTGGTTCAACCTAAGAAAGTAAATCAATGTGATACACCACATTAATAACACAAAGGGGATAAAAGCTGGACAATTATCTCAACTGGTGGAGAAAAAGGATTGCCAAAATCCAACGCCTATTCATGATTTAATAAAAAAAAATAAAAACACTCAACAAACTGGGGATAGAAGGGAATTTCCTCAATATAGTAAGGGGTATTAATGAAAAACCCATAGCTGATATCATTCTCAATAGCGAAAGCCTGAGAGCTTTTCTTTTAAAGTAGTGAACAGCTCAATTTCACTACTTTTCTTTAACATTGTGCTAGAAACTCCAACCAGAGCAATTAGGTAAGAAAAATAAAAGCCATCCTTTCCTTTGGAAAGGAAAAGTTAAACAATCTCTATCTCTATTCATAGATGACATAATCTTATTTACAGAAAATCATAAAGAATACACACACACACACACACACACACACACACACAATGGAATATTATTCAGTCATAAAAATGAATGAAACCTTGTCATTTGCAACAACATGGATGGATCTAGAGAGTATAACGCTAGGTGAAATAAGCCAGTCAGAGAAAGACAAATTCCATGTGATTTCACTCACATGTGGAATTTAAGAAACAAAACAAATGAACAAAGGAAAAATAAAGAAAGAAACCAAAAGACAGACTCTTAACTACAGAGAACAAACATGGTTACCAGAGGTGGGGAGTGGGGGATGGGTGAAAGGGATTAAGAGTACACTTACCTTGATAAGCACTGAGTGATGTATAGAATTGTTGAATTACTATATTGTACACCTGCAACTAATATAACACTGTATGTTAACTATACTGCAATTAAAATTTTAAAATAATAAAATAATATAAAAATTTCCTTTCTTAAAAAAAATTGTGACGGGGCACCTGGGTGGCTCAGTGGGTTAAAGCCTCTGCCTTCAGCTCAGGTCATGATCCCAGGGTCGTGGGATTGAGCCCTGCATGGGGCTCTCTGCTCAGCAGGGAGCCTGCCTCCCCCTCTATCTCTGCCTCTTTGCCTGCTTGTGATCTCGGTCTGTCAAATAAATAAATAAAATCTTTAAAAAAAAAAGATACCACCTTACACCAGTTAGAATGGCCAAAATTAGCAAGACAGGAAACAACGTGTGTTGGAGAGGATGTGGAGAAAGGGGAACCCTCTTACACTGTTGGTGGGAATGCAAACTGGTGCAGCCACTTTGGAGAACAGTGTGGAGATTCCTCAGGAAATTAAAAATAGAGCTTCCCTATGACCCTGCAATTGCACTGCTGGGTATTTACCCCAAAGATACAGATGGAGTGAAAAGAAGGGCCATCTGTACCCCAATGTTTATAGCAGCAATGGCCACGGTCGCCAAACTGTGGAAAGAACCAAGATGCCCTTCAACGGATGAATGGATAAGGAAGATGTGGTCCATATACACTATGGAGTATTATGCCTCCATCAGAAAGGACAAATACCCAACTTTTGTAGCAACATGGACAGGACTGGAAGAGATTATGCTGAGTGAAATAAGTCAAACAGAGAAAGTCAAGTATCATATGGTTTCACTTATTGGTGGAGCATAACAAATAATATAGAGGACAAGGGTAGATGGAGAGGAGAAGGGAGTTGAGGGAAATTGGAAGGGGAGGTGAACCATGAGAGACTATGGACTCTGAAAAACTACCTGAGGGTTTTGAAGGGGCGGGGTGGGAGGGTGGGGGAACCAGGTGGTGGGTATTAGGGAGGGCACAGATTGCATGGAGCACTGGGTGTGGTGAAAAAACAATGAATACTGTTACGCTGAAAATAAATAAAAAATTAAAAAAAAAAAAAGAACTTGGGGGCACCTGGGTGGCTCAGTGGATTAAGCTGCTGCCTTCGGCTCAGTTCATAATCTCAGGGTCCTGGGATCGAGCCCCACATCGGGCTCTCTGCTTAGCGGGGAGCCTGCTTCCCCCTCTATCTCTGCCTACATGTAATCTCTCTCTCTGTCAAATAAATAAATAAAATTAAAAAAAAAAAAGACCTTGGACTTTTTTTTTTTTAGATTTACTTATTTATTTGGGAGAGAGAGAGAGAGAGAGAGAGCATGGAGCAGGGGGAGGGAGGGAGGGAGCCAGACTCCCTGCTGAGCTCAAGGCATGACGCAGGGCTTGATATCACAATCCCGAGATTATGACCTGAGCCTAAATCAAGAGTCACAGACCTGGGGTGCCTGGGTGGCTCAGTGAGATAAAGCCTCTGCCTTCGGCTCAGGTCATGATCCCAGGGTCCTGGGATTGAGCCCCACGTTTGGCTCTCTGCTCAGCAGGAAGCCTGCTTTCTGTCCTCTCTCTCTCTGCCTGCCTCTCTGCCTACTTGTGATCTCTGTCAAATAAATAAATAAAATCTTTAAAAAAAAAAAAGAGTCACAGACCATCTGAGCCACCCAGGCGCCCCTTGACATCTTTCCAGTGCATACAGAATGTATATATATATATGAACTCTTCAGCCTGGCATTGAAAGCCCTCTACAATGTCACCTCTGTCAATTTTCCAGATTTTCCTCTCACTGACCTCCCTATACTTCTACATTCCAACCACATAGGTGTCCTCTCTTCAAACATATCCAACACTCTTCAGTTTCCCCTGCTTTTCCCCAATCCATCCCTTCCAACTGGAAAGTCTTCCCTATTTTCTTCCATCCAGCCTATCCATCTTCAAAGCCCTTCCCTTCTTCTGAAGCACAATTCAAACCTGAGCTCCCCCAGAGGCATTTTCTAGATCCCCCTGCTTCAAAAGACTGCCTCCAACCTCTTCAGCAGTGTTTACACTTCTATTAACCTTACCATTTTCTCTTTCATTATGTATATATCCCTCTGTCTCCCCAGGCTCACCTAGAGCTCCTAGAGGGTGGGGTTGGGGTTTTGTTTTTCCTCAACGTCCAGTACGCCACCATATATAATAGGAGCTCAAGGTTTGTTGAAATAAACTGAAAGGAACAGGATTGAGGATGATTTACACTTACAGGAAGACATCCATAGGCACTATCTCAAGTCCCCTCTTCCCCCACCCGGTTCCTCCCCTGGCCCAAGATGTAGGAGTTTCCAGTGCTTCAGAGGCAGGGACCGGGAGCAGTGGATTTCCAGGGAAGGTGGCATCACATACCTCTGAGGCTCTCTTGGCTGCCACCTGCTCCCTGTTCTGTCTCCCAGAGAAGAGCAGCCAAAGCCCCCAAACGAGGAAACCAAATAGTAGTAGGAGGCTGACACATGACGGAGGCGGTATGGCCAGCCCCCAAATCGGTGCCATTTCTCAACCCCATGCTCTCAGCTCAATAATATTACCCCTCAAGGTTGTGACTCCATAGGACATCACAATGGTCATTGCAAGGTAAACCTGACAGGGCCCAGCCAATGTGGGAGCCGCTTGGGTCTCTTCTCTGAGATGTGTCCATCGGAGGCCACTTCCTGCAGCTGCCCATGGGCTCTGCCTTGGCAGCCAATGCTCAGGGAAGACCTCCCTTACCATTCTACTAGGATTGGGTTGGACAAGTTGGCATAGAGAGTATGGAGGCAAGATTTCAAAGGAGCAGCCCCTCCAAAGGGCTGGGCTTGTCCTATAAGCATCTTCTCTGGAACCATTCACTCCCTAGAGGCCCAGGTCTGCTGTCATATGTTCCCAATCACGCATTAGAATACTGAGGCCAGTCCATTTAGGAAAGCTAGGCTATCTTCAGCACAGATACTCTCAGGAAATGTGATTATATATGGTTTCCTAACTCCAAAGTTTGACACATTCCTTAGTTGCTATAGCATTGAAACAGAGAAGAGATGTCACTTAGGGAAATTAAATGATCTTAGAGGATCACTCAACTCCAAAATCCATAGTCTTGGTAGGCTGAGCACATCTTACGTGGCAGGTTACTGGTATATGCCAGCCTGGAGTTCCAAGGTTAGGGGTGGAGGTACAGTTTTGGTTCTTAGAACACGTGTGTACAATTTGACAAACCCTTTTTAAAAAGGATTTTTATTTATGTATTTGAGAGAGAGTGAGAGAGAGAGGAGTCTCTAAGCAGGGGGAGGGGCAAAGAGAGAGGGAGAAGCAGGCTTCCCACTGAGCAGAGAGCAGACACAGGGCTTAATCCCAGGACCCCAGGATGGTGACCTGAGCCAAAGTCAGACGCTTAAGCAACTGAGCCACCCAGGCGCCCCACTTTTTTCTGTATGTGTTTAAAAATGTATTCTTTGGGGGTATCTGGGTGGCTCAGTGGATTAAGCCTCTGCCTTCAGCTCAGGTCATGATCTCAGGGTCCTGGGATCGAGCCTTGCATCGGGCTCTCCGCTCACTGGGGAGCCTGCTTCCCTCCCTCTCTCCCTGCCTCTCTGCCTACTTGCGATCTCTGTCAAATAAATAAATAAAATCTTTTAAAAAATGTATTCTTCGTGTCTTGAATATTCACTCACCATTATGTTTGAGTTATCCACGCTACTCTGTACCTCGGGGATTTGTTTTTATTACTTCATTGCATGGTAACCATTGCATAATTTACTTTTTTCTTTTTCAATTTAAACTCAATTAGTCAACATATAGTACATCATTAGTTTCCGATGTAGTGTTCCATGATTCATCAGTCATTGCATAACTCATTTATCTATTACGATAGTGATGGACATTTGTTTTCCATGTTTGGCTGTTATAAACAATGCTGTTAAAAACATCCATGTCCTTGTATCTTCATGGATATATATTCTTGTTTCTCTACGGCCGTGGCTCTTCAGCTTTAACATACATCAGAATCACCTGGACAGTTTGTAAAAACACAGACTGCTGGGTCCTACCCCTAGAGTTGCTGATGGATGGAGTTTGGAGTAAAGTTCAGGAATCTGGCATTTCTAAGGCGTTTCCAGTCGTTGCTGGGACTGTTGGACCCAGGACCACACTTTAAGGACCCCTGCTCTATAGCATCAACCAAGGAGTGGAATGGCTGGGTTATCGAGTGCGTGTGACGTGAGCTTTAGGAGACAGTGCCAAACTCTCTTCTCCTGAGTGGCCGTGTCAATCTCTCCCCCAGTGGTGAATGGCAGTTCTTCCTGCTTCATTTTCCTGCCGACGCGGGGTATCAGCAGGCTGTTTCCGTTTAGCCAATCTGGTATATGTGGTCACAGTATTCCATTGCTTGACTTCAATCTCTCCGGTTACTAATCATTACTAACTTGTGAACACATTTTCATGAGTTAATTGGGCATTTTGTTTTTCAACATAATGCTGCATTCCAGCTGCTAATATTTTGTTTAGGATTTTTGTTCCCTACGTTCATGAATGAGGCCATCCTGTGATTTTTCTCTCTTGTTCTGTCTTTGTCAGGCTTTTGGTATCAAGGTCAGGCTAGACTCCTGAGTTGGGGGATATTTCCTCTTTTTTTTAATGCCTGAAAAAGTTTGCATAAGATTGAAACTATTTGAGGGGCGCCTGGGGGACTCAGTGGGTTAAAGCCTCTGCCTTCGGCTCAGGTCATGATCTCAGGTCCTGGGATCGAGCCCCACATCGGGCTCTCTGCTTGGCAGGGAGCCTCCGTCTCCCTCTCTCTCTGCCTGCCTCTCTGCCTACTTGTGATCTCTGTCTGTCAAATAAATAAATAAAATCTTTAAAAAAAAGATTGAAACTATTTGATTCTTCAACATTTGGTACAATTTGTCAACAAAGCCATACAAGCTTGGAGTTTTGAGTGTAGATTTTTTTTAAAGATTTTATTTATTTACTTGACAGACAGAGATCACAAGTAGGCAGAGAGGCAGGCAGAGAGAGAGAGGGAGAAGCAGGCTCCCTGCTGAGCAGAGAGCCGGGTGCGGTGCTCGACCCCCGGACCCTGGGATCATGACCTGAGTCGAAGGCAGAGGCTTTAACCCACTGAGCCACCCAGGCGCCCCACCAACCCCATTTTTTAATGCAACCCCTTTAAAATGCAATATACACACTTAATGTATCATTCTTAAATTAAAACCTCTGTCAAGGCCCTCTGAATATTTTAATTATATTTACCCCTTTCCACATATAGGTTACTATGGCCAGGAATTTTATTTTCTTAATAAACTCTATTTTGGAATAATTTTAGATTTACAGAAAAGTTGCAAAGGGAGCCCAGTGAGTTCTCATACGCCCTTCACCCAGTTTCACCCAATGTTAACATCTTACAGAACTTTGGTACACGTGTCAAATCTATGTGATTAACACTGGCACATTCACTTTTACCTGAGCGCCAGACTCCATTCAGGTTTCACCAGGTTTTCCACTAAAGTCCTTTTTCTGTCCGGCATCCAACCCAGGGCCCACACTGGATTTAGTTGTCATGCTTCTTTAGTCACCTCTGGTCTGTGACAGTTTCTCTGACCTTGACAGTTTAGAAGAGTACTGGCAGGCAGGTTCTTACATTTGGGTTTCTCTGTTTTCTGGAGGCTTAGACTGAGGTTATGTACTTTGGGAAAAATACCACAGAGGCGACATGACCTTCTCATTACATCCTCTCAGGTAGTACATGATAGCAGCTGGTGTTTTGAATCTTCATTACTTGGCCAAGGTAGTGAGTGCCTGCCAGGTTTCTCCCCAGTGAAGCTATCATTTTTCTCTTTCCATACTCTGTTCTTTGGAAGCGAGCCCCTATGTATAGCCTACGTCGGAAGGAGAAAGGGGTTGTTAAGCTCCGTGTCTTGCAGTGGGGTATATCTACCTATGTTATTTGGAATTCTTGTGTACGGAAGATTTGTTTCCTCCTCTAATTTATTTATTCAATTATTTTGTTCTATCCATATGAACTCATGCATACTTATTTTGAACTCTGTGTTACAGTCCAGTACATTATTTCTTTTGTTGCTCACATTGTTCCAACGTTGGCCACTGGGAGCTCTCTCAGGTTGATTTCTAGGTCCCTTTTGTTTTTATGGGCGCTTCTTTACTTTCTGGCATTACAAGATGCTCCTGGCTCCCCTTTCTGTCTCTTCCTCCCATGCCAGAGCACACCAGCCTCTAGTTTATACGTAAGCCCGAATCTTCTCCCCTCCAGGATGGAAGCATTTCACAACTCCTAGATTCAGTGCCTAGGATTTGGACCCCCCCCCCCGCCCCGTCCAAACCATAGCTGAATTTGGATTGGATCTTAGACATTTTGCTGTGCTGTAGGGCCCATCCCTGGAGTCATATCGAGGCCCTGTGATCTCCTACCTGGTCCCAATGTCTTCCTTCAGCCTTACTGTCCCACGTGCCTGGCCCAGCCTGTTTAATATTCAAGACCACCTATGTTATGAAAAGAATGGCTGATTGGGAGGAGAGATCTTGGGCTCCAGTCTTTAATATATTAAGTTTGAAGTATATGCAATATCCAAATATCTCCCACCCTTCACTGCTTACTTTTGATTGAGCAAATGAATATAGCAGGAAATTGTTTCCTTCATTTTCCACAATCCAACCCAATCTCCTGGGATAGATCCTTTCATCGCTTCAGCACAACTGCTGCCTTGTGTTGATAATAGATTACAGCTTTCTTAACCTCAGAAGTTTGCTTTGCTTTATTCAAAATAATGGTAAATCTTGTCACCCTACCATTTGTCTCTGGATAATTCTAAAAAGTCTTTGAACCTCTTTAGCTCTGCCTAGAAGTCAGGTTCCATTGACAATGACCTGACTCTCTGATATTGGAACCACATATCAGTACAAGTGTCCAAACATTCCCAGGTTTTCTTTGGATGTTCCCTCTCCCCACCCCAAACTCCTCTCTTTCTTTCTTTTCCTTTTTTTAAAAGATTTTATTTATTTATTTGAGAGAGAAAATGAGAGACAGCATGAGAGGGAGTAGAGTCAGAGGGAGAAGCAGACTCCGCACTGAGCAAAGAGCCCGATGTGGGACTCGATCCTGGGACTCAATCCTGGGACTCCAGGATCAAGTCCTGAGCTGAAGGCAGTCGCTTAACCAACTGAGCCACCCAGGCACCCCCCAGCCTCCTCTCTTCCAAAATTTTCCTTGACTCTTGGCCTACCCCGTAATCTCCCCAAATAAGCCTGCTTTTTTAATCCATTTCAACTCTCTCTGTCTTGTATTGGAATTGTTCTTTTGTGCTTGTGAATTCCTAGGGGGTGGGGATCAGACCTTAGCCGTCTTTATCTCCCCCAGCTGCTACTCCATCGAGTTCATTATACCTGAACATCACACACAACTGAACAAGACTTGAATTGACTTGATACTACGGCACCATCCAAGTACTTGGCAACAGAACAAAACAAAACACCCTCTGGACTTCTAGAGTCCTCCTGCACCCAGCACTGGGGAAATCGGACCCTGAACCGTACCCATCCCACATCTGGGAGCGAGGCTACTGCAGGCCGGCATCATCAACAGCATCAACGGGGTACTCTGCCCTCTCCCGTGCTAGAGAGCTGGGTACCTCTTCTGACGACCCTGCTCACGATGCCGAGAAGAAAGAGGAATTTACGCAATGCAAACAAGCAGGAGAGTTCTAGGTAAAGAGAAGCAGAAATCTTTTACAGGACCCTTTCCTCACTTTACCCATCTTGAGCTATGGAGTTAGGAAGAGGCATTTGTGGAGGATGAAAAACAAAGGGATGAAACTGAAAAGTCAGGGGAGTGGTGGCTGAAGAAAGTGGCCCTGGTTAAGGATCTCGGGTCCAACGTAAATGTCAATGTATGGCAGGGAAAGAGCGCTCCGATAGAGGATGGAGGCCCCCAGACATTTTAGGGGCGCTTCCAGACGCCTTTATAAGGCTGGTGACTCTATCCTCATAAAACCAAAATCTGTTTGGCTCCTTAGCGGTCACCCTACTGCCCGAAGGTTCCAGGGAGCTCCAGAGCTTTTACCTGTGTACTTCTCGGGCACAAGGGGGAGCCAGCTCTCTTTTATCAGAGTCCTACGCCCTAGGCACTGAAGGGCTGGAATGGGTCTGCGATGGGCAAGGTTTGCCTTCCCCACGTCCCAACAGCCGAAGCTGAGGTCTCAAATGGACGGACCCGGGTTTCTAGTGTTCGTCGCACCCCACCACCAGAGGCTGTTCAACACCCCCAGAGTTCCGTATGTCCCCCTTACAAACTAGGGCAGGGGAAGCAGTTCTCACTTCAGGGTCTACTCTGTGGATGTAGCTTTCAATTCTAGTGATGAGGAGCCTGCTGTCCTGCCTAATTGGGATCCTTTCTCTGGGTGTCCTATGTTGGGGATACAACTTTCCCCCTTCCTCTGGAATCACCTAGGTTCCCACTTCTCCCTGCGTGTGTGAGTCCGTGCAGTAGCCGAAGGTATGTGCGGGTGCGCGCGCTCACACAAATCCACATGTTGGAGATGAGGGATACAGAGGTGCTGGGATAAGGTCTGGATCAGTGGACAATGAAATGGGTTCGAGGGGGCAGGGCGGATGTAAAGAAATAAACCGGTTGTTGGGACCAACCCATGCCACCCGTCTTGGCCCACCTTTAATTTACTGACTCTGATCTGCTGAGATCGGAAGGTTAACTTTCCCAAACAAGGCATTTCGTTTTATTTCTGAAATCAGAATATGCCAGTGGGTCAAGGGCAAGAACCACCCCCCACCAAAGTACAGAGCCGCTTTTCCCCCACCCTGGGCTGCGGGTGGCCCCGGGAACTGGGCCTGTCCTCCTCCCGTGCTGCGAGTCCACCACGCCTCCAAGGGCTTCACCCGCCCAGAAATAGCAGCTCACAGCGGGGTAGGCTCTGGGCCTTCCAGGGGGTCCGCGCCGCGCTTCCGACCTGGCCCAGAGAGGGCGCTCCGGACAGCCTCACAGACGGACGGAGCGGCAGCCAGCTGCGCCTGCGCCTCGGGGATGGCGCACCGGCATAGGAGGCTCAGCAAAGCTACCGGGATCACCTGTGGGGAAGAGGCAGGGAGAACTGAAGCCAGAGAGAGTGAGGCCATCTGCGAAGAGCCCCGGAAGAGCCTGAGCATTCGGTGTGGGAGTCAGAAGCCACTAGGTTGGATGCAAGCACAGAAGGGAGTTATCAAGACCAGAAAGTGTAGTCAGATGGGTTAAGAACAGAAAGACGCCTTCCCCCGGACCCAGAAAACTCCTATTCATCCTTTAAGACCCAGTTCAGAGGCCCTTCCCCCTCTTTCCTGGCTCCCCTCCTAAATAGACCCAGTTTCTGCACCCCTGCAGCAGCCTTTCCGCACCTCTGTGCCTCCTTGTCACGATCACAATGCCCTGAAAAACAGGGAGCTCATTGGCAGAACATCTCTAACTTTGTAAACCCAGTACCAAGCAAGATTCCTGATACACTGAGTCCTAAGTCCTAAGGACTCAGTAAATGTTTGCTGAATGATTAGCTGCCGGCGAGATACCTGCTCCTTCTCGTGTGCGAGCTGGATGTGGAAGGAGATGGGAGCAGCCCGAATGTCATCCGACAGTGGCTGGGGGAAGTGGATCACCTGCAGGAGGGTCTCGATGCATCGAGCCTTGGGCTGTCCAGAGAACCGCTGTGGAAGAAGCAGTAAGGTCAGTGTCCGGCTGGAAGGCAAAGTTGGGGGAGCGGGGGAAGAGAGTGGAGGAGGAGAAACAAGTGGGAGAGTGGGAGGCAGGCGCCTGGGATCCCGAAGACTGGCCACAGAGGCTGCAGGGAAGTGGTCCCCATAGGTGATCCCAAACTCACAACCCCCAGGTGTGAAGAAAAAGGGTTAGTGGCGGGCTTTGATTGGCTGGGTTAAACTGGAGGATTAATGGCAAACTGGTCACACTTTCAGCCGTGTGCCTCCAACCCCATAGGCTGGTCATCTTAAACTGAACTCACTCTTCCGGTTTCCTCCTCAACCCTATCCTTCTTTTATACCCTGCCAAGGTGGCTCGTTGGCAAATCTGTTCCTTTTTGTCACCCTCCCCTCCCCTCCACTAGCTCAGCACTGCCCAAGAGTAATATAATGCGAGCCACACATGTAATTTAGGATTTCCTAGTACTCCATTAAAAAAGAAACATGTGGAATGCAAAAGAAACAGGAAATTAATTTTAAACATGTTTTATCTCATCCAATAGATCTAAAATATTATTTCAACATGTCAATAATATTAAAAATTATCGGTAGGATATTCTACAATATTTTTGTATCATGTCTTTGAAATCCAGTGTCTAGTTTATAATCCCAGCTCATCTCAGTTCAGGTACTGAATTTCGATGTAAAAGTAAAATGGAGTTCTACCAAAACAATAAAGTTGCATTTAATGAAGAAAATTACCCTGCTTCAGTTTTTAAGCAAAACTTCAAGTTCAGCTCCTCGGACACACTAGCCACATTTCAAGGGCCCAGGAGCCACATATGGGTGGTTGCTGCCATTTTGGATGACTTGGGTCTAGCTATATTTGGCAAGCTCGAATTCTGGTCTGGCTTTCAGTCTTCCACGTAATCCTCCGATGGGCCACTCTGCGATGGCGAGGCCTGGATCAGACAGATCTCTGATTCCCCCTACCCACCCCAACCCCAGCATCTTAAAGAGCATAATGCACTTTTCTTTTTCTGGTTGGTTGGTTCTATTGATTTGAGAAGGTTTTAGGGACCTGGTGGGTCCTCACTAAAGCTCTTTGATTGATTCCCTTTCCACAGGGTTGTCAGATTTAGCAAATAAAAATACAGGATACCCAGGAAGAGGAATTTCAAGTGAATAATGAAAAAAATACTGTAAGTACGCCTCAAATATTGTATGAAATACACTTATGCCCAAAAAATCCTTTACTTACCTGAAATTCAAATTTGTCCTGTATTTCTATTCGCTAAACCTAGCAACCCTCCTTTCATGACCAGCTGTTGTGCTATGTGCTCTGCAGCCATTCCTCCTCCTCCTAGTACCAGCGCCTTGAACTTCCTCCAGAAAACTATCGTCCCTCCATTCTCAGGCCAGGCTGTTTGACTGAGACTCACTTCCCACCCTTTCCTCCAGTGCCATCCCACAGGGAGAGCACATGAGCCAGGCCTGGGCAGAGGGCTGCTTTCCCCTGGAGAACAGTGACCAGCTCAGGGATGGCATGTGACCCAAGACAAGCCACCTTCCTCCCAGGCATGCGTGGGAATCACGGGCACAGATACACTCTCCTTCCATCCGGGTTGCTAAATTGGTAGGAAGCAGGGCCGGCACTGCTGGGGCCCAGTTTGCCACCTGTTGGAGAAAAGCTGCCTGCGAAGGAGAGCATCATAGAAGAAAGTTCAAGGCTGACATTCTCTGGAGTACACTGTTTAGAGTACTGGGATCTGGTTATCCTGGGACCCGAGTTCCGTGAACCAGTCATGTGCCTTGTTTAGCTTAAACCAGAATGAACTAGGTGTCTGTCCCATACTTGTAACTGAAAGAACTGTCTGATAGTTATAATCTCACAGGCATGCCCCAAGCATGCACATGCATTCCCTAGAGGAGAGGATGAGCCCAATAAGACAACAGCAGGAGGAAAGTCAGCCCTTAGCTCCACCCACGTCCATAGCTCCCTGGCAGCCCAGGCAGGAGGCCAGGCCCCAGCCGGCCACGTCCCATCGCCGCCTACCTGCAGCATGGCCAGCGCCCTCCAGAAGAGCTTGGAGTTGCGAATGCGCAGGTCTAACATGTGGTTTTGGAGGATCTTCCCAAGAAGCACGTGGGCCCCTGTACTCACGGTATTCAGCACCCACTTGGTGCTTAGCTCATGCTGGAACTTCTAAACAGGGCACACGCACACGGGGGTTTGGGAAATGAGAGGACGGGAGAGCAACAGGGTGCAGAGGGCCCTACTGTCAGACAGGAATCCCAGGATCAAAAACCAGGGCCCTAAATACAGATGGAATTTGTTTGACCAGCCCCGAGTTTAGATGTTAGGACGGTAGTTGTAAAGCAGGACTGTCCCCAGCAAAACTGCTGGTGTCACACATTTGTGGTTTTGACCCCCCAGGACACACATCTCTTCTCTGAGTTCTTGCCCAGAAGGGTTTTGCACTTATCGGAACATTCCTTTTGCCCCCCAGGTGCCCGACAGGGGAGGAGTGAAGGTCCTGGGACTCATTCCAATAAACCAAAGGCTCCTGGAGCAGAGATGGTGTCTTACTCTCCTCCAGAGCCCCAATCTTTTTTTTTTTTTTTAAGATTTTATTTATTTATTTGACAGACCGAGATCACAAGTAGGCAGAGAGGCAGGCAGAGAGAGGGAGAAGCAGGCTCCCTGCTGAGCAGAGAGCCCGACTCGGGGCTCGATCCCCAGACCCTGAGATCATGACCTGAGCCGAAGGCAGAGGCTTTAATCCACTGAGCCACCCAGGCGCCCAGAGCCCCAATCTTTTTGATAATGGCTGATACATGGTTACTGATCAATACACATTTGTTGACAATTAGTTCAGTTTAACCCCTATAATGACCCAATGAACTAGGCTTTTTTATCCCATTTCTACATCTGTGGAAACTAGAGGTCAAAAGTAAAGTAACTTGAGGGGCACCTGGGTGGCTCAGTCGGCTAAGCCGACTCTCGAGTTTGGCTCAGGTCACGATCTCAGGGTCAGGAGATCGAGCCCTGCGTTGGGAGCCCACTGGAGATTCTTTCTCTCCTTCTCCCCCTGCCCCTCCCACCGCTTGTACTCTCTCTTTCTCTCTCAAATAAATAAATAAATCTTAAAAAATAAAAAGAAGTAACTTGAGGGGCGCCTGCGTGGCTCATTCGTAAATCGTCTGCCTTCATTTCAGCTCAGGTCATGATGCAGGTCCTGAGATCAAGCCCTGCATCTGGCTCCCTGCTCTGCGGGAAGCCTGCTTCTCCCTCTCCCATTCCCCTGCTTGTGTTCCCTCTCTCGCTATGTCTCTCTCTGTCAAACAAATAAATAAAATCTTTAAAAAAAAAAGCCACTTGAGTAAGTTTGTATGATAGTGACGTGTAGACTCAGGACCTAAATCCAGGTCTTCTGATCTGTGATGAAGGCATTCCCTACTTGGCCACCATCATCTCCTTGGGGGAATAAGATAGTGTATATGCAAGCACACTGAATACTAAAACACTGTGCAAACACACGGTACTGTGAGTGAAAGACCACCTGTCCTTGGCCCTCATCTCTTGCCCTTATATAACCTTCTATTACTGCACTTTGCATCTAACTGTAACAAGAGTCCAGAAAACGAATCGAGGGGATTAATGACTGGGTCCTTGCCAGGCTAGGGAACAAGCTACCACTACTTCTGCCTCCTTATTCTGGCCTTCTAGAAGGAGCAGGTCACACACACCCCTTGCAGTGGGTATAGTGAAAATACTTAACAAGTGACTGACAAGGACATGAAGACTGAATAGGAACATTTGCAAGGATGTGGATGGAGCTAGAGACTATGAGGATAAGTGAACTAAGTCAGTCTGAGAAAGATGAACACCATAGGATTTCACTTGTGTGTGGAATTTAAGAAAGAAAACAAAGGGGAAAATATGAGAGAGAGAGAGAGAGAGAGAGAGAGAGATAAACCAGGAAACAGACTGTTAGCTACAGAGAACAATGATTACCAGAGGGGAGGCAGGTGGGGGCGGGGGGGGGTGAAGCAGGTGATGGGGATTAAGGAGTGCCCTTGTGATGAGCACCCCGGGTTGTATGGAAGTGTTGAATCATGATACTATACACCTGAAACTAACATTACACTGTATGTTAACTAACAGGAATTTAGATAAAAACTGAAAAAAAACACAAGAAAAAGATATTGTGGCTCATTTGGCAAAAAAAAAAAAAAAAAGAGTGCACGCAGAAATCTGACCAATCAGAATGAAGCTAGCTAGTATGCAGTACACAGACTGCCCTGTGGGAAAGAGATCAGTCAAATCTGGGTTATATCATTTATGTCACTGGCCATCAAATAACCATTTGTACCATGAACTATCATTAACACAAAAATATTTTAAAGTGTACATAATCTGAATCCAGACACATTCATTTTAAAGTCCATGTAGAAAAAAGGCACCAACTGTGCCTAGAAAAATCCTTAAAAAGAAGAGTGAGAGAAGCATTAACCTTTCAAATAGTAAGCCCACAAGAAGCCTCTATATTTAAACGGAATGGCATCATCACATCAATAGACAGACTGGTAGAACAGCACAGAAAGTCCAGAAATAATGCGAACTAAGTATCTGATACAGGTTGCATCTCAAATCACTCAGGAAAAGATGAATTTTAAAAATGTATTGAGATGGGGCATTTGGGGGGCTCAGTTGGTTAACATCTGCCTTCAGCTCAGGTCGTGATCTTGGGGTCCAGGGATGGAGCTCCCCATGGGGCTCCCTGCTCAACGGGGAGCCTGCTTCTGCCCCTCCCCCAGCTCCGTCTCTCTCTCTCTCTCTCTCTCGAATAAATTATATATATATATGGAGAGAGACAATCAGATAGTCACGTAGAAAAAAATTAAATTGGGTTCATACCTTAACACATAGACAAGAATAAACTAAAGAATTGCAGGTCTAAGTGTTTAAAAAAAAAAAGAAGGAAAGGAAAAAAGAAACCATTTTTACTAGAAGAAACATGTACTAGAAGAAAACACAGGTGGAGTCCCTTTACAACCTGGGGGTAGCAGAGAGCTTTTTGTGCCTCAAGGTCCAGATTCAACAAAAAATGGATTAATAAGTTCTACCCCAGTAGAATTAAAACAAAGACGTTTGCATGGTTAAAACCCAAATATTCACGATGCATATCAGAAAGAAAGAACTAATGCCCCTGATTTATGAAGTACTAAAAATCAGGGGCTCAGTCAGAAGCCTCTGCCTTAAGCTCAGGTCATGATCAAGGTCAGCATCGAGGTCATTGCTTAGCGGGGAGCCTGCTTCTCTCTCTCTCCCTCTGCATGTCGCTCCCCCTGCTTGTGCTCTCTCACTCTCTGTCTCTCAAATAAATATATCTTTAAATAGAAATAAAGTACTAAAAATCAAGGGGGCATACAGACCCCAATACCATTAGAAAATTTGTATATTTCATGTATTTACATGAACACACAGTTACAAAGAAAAAGATTTACTAAAGACCTTTAAGCATGTGAAATGATGCTCAACCAAACACATAATAAGTAAAATAGAAATGAAAACCACACAGAAATAGAATTTCTCATCTACCAGATTGGCAAAAATTCAAAAGCTTTTGAATGCTTTTAAAGAGGCTATGGGGAAGGGGTGCCTCGGTGGCTCAGTTGGTTAAGCATCCAACTCTTGGTTTTGGCTCAGGTCCTGATCTCAGGGTCACGGATTGAGCCCCATGCTGGGCTCCACACTCAGTGCAGAGTCCGCATAAGACTCTCTCCCACCGCCCTCCCCTCCCTCAAATAAATAAATAAATCTTTTTTTAAAAAGGAACTATAGGAAACGGGCATTCTCCTATATTGCTGGTACAAGAAGCAAAATGGGACAATCCTTCCGAGGGGAAATGTTGCCGTATCTAATGGAATTACATATGTATTTATCCTTTGATCCAGCTCTCCTTCTTCTAGGAATTTACCCAAAGATACACTTCTACATTACATAAACACGTGCATATTCATTGCATCATTGTTGGTAATAGCAAAACACTGGAAACAACCAAATGCCCTATATCAGAGACTGCCCCAATCATTCTTGCACATGTACAATTTACACACAAATGTAAAAAATAATGAGGAAGGGTTTTATAAACCCAAGTGGAGTTATTTTCAGGATATCTCATTAAAGCACAAAAGAATATACATAGCACAGTGCCTCTTATAAAAGAAAAAATTGCAAAGTACATACAAATATGCTTTTTTTGCAAAGAGAAACATAGGAAGGCAAGTCAGTAGCTAATGAAATTGTTTACCTGCAGGGATGAGTGGAAACAGGTAGAAGGAAGAGTGAAGGGGATGGGACATCTCCTTATGATACAGTTTGACTTTAAACCACGTTATGTTTTACATATTCAAAAGATAAAGTGATATCGAAAACCAAAACTCAGGGACACCTGGGTGGCTCAGTTGGTTAAGTGTCTGCCTTTGGCTCAGGTCATGATCCCAAGGTCCCTGGATCCAGTCCTGCAATTGGGCTCCCTGCTCAGCGGGGAGCCTGCTTCTCCCTCTGCCTGCTGCTCCCACTGCTTGTGCTCTCCCTGTCTCTCTCTCTGACAAATAAATAAATAAAATCCTAAAAAAAAAAAAAACCTCTAAAATGAAAAAAAAAATAAAGGAAATGAAACTCACTATATATCATATTGATAACATAACTACAGAGAGAGGAAAAATTTAATCCTAGTGACTTTTTTTAAAAGATTTTATTTATTTATTTGACAGAGAGATCACAAGTAGGCAGAGAGGCAGGCAGAGAGAGAGGGGGAAGCAGGGTCCCCACTGAGCAGGGAGCCTGGATTCGGGGCTCAATCCCAGGGGGGCTCGATCCGAGGACCCTGGGATCATGACCCAAGCCGAAGGCAGAGGCTTTAACCCACCAAGCCACCCAGGCACTCTAATCCTAGTGACTTTTGAACACTTTATGTGTCTTTTGTGGAATATGGTCAGAAGACAAAAAGAACTGCAAAGAAATCTTGACTGTTTCTTGGTAAGTTTGTTGATGATAGTGGTATCAGGGTGGCAATTTCAAAATGGGTATTTATTGTAGGACTAAGGAAATGGACAAATAATTGATGATGTTCAGAATCAACGTTCTCATTAAGGGAAAACAGGAAGGAGAACATATATACATTCATAAATGTATATGTATGTATATATACATATATATATGTACTTATGTGAAAAAAACATATACACTTGACCCTTGGACAACAAAGGTTTGAACTACACAGGTCTACTTATATGCAGATTTTTTTCAAAAATACAGTGTGGTGTACTAGAAATGAATTTTCTGTATGGTTTTCTTTTCTTGTCTTTTTTTTTAAGGTTTTATTTATTTATTTGACAGAGAGAGACACAGCAAGAGAGGGAACACAGCAGGGGGAGTGGGAGAGGGAGAAGCAGGCTTCCCGCCGAGCAGGGAGCCAATTTGGGGCTTGATCCCAGGAGCCTGGGATCATGACCTGAGCAGAAGACAGATGCTTGACGAATGAACCACCCAGGCACCCCTCTCTATTATTTTCTTAACGTTTTCTTTTCTCTAGCTTATTTTATTGTAAGGATGCAGCATATAATACATATAACTTAAAAAATATGTGTTAATTGAGTGTTTATGTTATTGGGAAGGCTTCTGGTCTAGAGTACGCTATTAGTTAAGTTTGGGGGAGTCAAACGTTATACAGGGATTTTCAACCGTGTGGGGTGCCAGTGCTTCTAAGCCCCATGTTGTTCATGATCAACTGTATTTCCTTGTTTGTTCGTTCGTTCTTTCTTTTTTGAGACAGAGGAGAAAGAGAGAGCGCACGCGTGCACATGTAAGCAGGGAGAAGGACAGAGGGAGAGAGGGGATTTCAAGAAGACTCCACGCTGAGCTTGGAACCAGATGTGGGGCTCAATCTCATGACCCTGAGGTCATAACCTGAACCAAAATCAAGAGTCCAACATTTAACCGACTGTGCCACCCCGGTGTCCCTGTTTTTCCTTGTTCTTTCTACCAAAGAATTTTGCTTAGAGGCAAAGTCAGCAGGAGCAGTGAGCGTACCTAGCACCTAGGTTTCTAAATACGGCAGCCCCCACTTACCCCGGGGCTTAAGTTCCAGGCCCCCCATAGATGTCTGCTACTGCAAACAGTACGGAGCCATACACATACCATTTTTTCCTCTACATACATTCCAACGATAAAGATGAGTTCATGCATTAGGCACAGTAAGAGATGAACACCACCAATAATAAAATAGAACAATTATAACAGCATACTATGATAAAAGTTATGTGACTGGGGTCTCTCTCGCAAGGTATCTTATTGTACTGTGTTCATCCTTCGCCTTCTGGTGACGATATGAGATGGCAAAATGGCTGCTCCATGACATGGAGGGACGGGAATGACGTAGGCATCGTGACATAGGGTTAGACTACTACCGACCCTTTGGCGATCCGTAAGGGGGTCATCTGCTTCTGGACTACCAGTAGATTAGGGTAAATGAAGCTGTGGGAAGCACAACCGTGAGAAGGCAGGACTGCCGTACCGATCCCCACGGACAAGCACCAGCGCTCCTCGAAAATTACGGATTCCAGCCAGGACTGGAACTAGGAAAGTACAAGGTGAACCTGGGACCACATTTCTGTTCTCCTACATAGATGGTTGGGGACACTACTGTACAGACACACATCTACATACACACACACACAGGTAAATAATAATAATTAAGGGAGTTAGAAACTGAAGCGGAGTGATTTCCAAGATACCTTGTTAAGAAAAAACGCAAGGCACAAAAGACTATCATATGCTACTCTTCTGCATTCGAGAAAAGGTGCTTTTTTTTCTTTTTCCAAAAAGAAATTCAGCAAAGAGTGTTCCAACACTAATGTGACTATGTCACAACGACAAAGGGGCCAGCTTGAATGAGCTCTCATTTTGAGTATTAAAATCAGTAATGACAGGAATGGATTAAAACTCCACACTGAGTCTAAATAAATGTAGATGGGGTGGGGAGAGAAGGGAGAGATTTTCTTTACAGAAGAATACCAACTATTAAATGTAGACAGAAAGATAGAAATAGAAAAATAACCATTTAAAAACCACCAGAGTAATAAATTGATTCGACCAAGAATGATCTGTGGATGCTAAAACCATTGGGTGAAAGATCACTAAGGAACAGGATGCATCGAAATCTGAAACTACCAGGGCACCTGGGTGGCTCAGTTGGTTAAGCTTCTGCCTTCAGTTCAGGTCATGATCTTGGGCTCCTGCGATCGAGTCCCACATTGGGCTCCCTGCTCAGTGGGGAGTCTGCGTGTCCCTCCCCCGCTGCCCCTCCCCTGCCACTCGTATTCTCTCTCTGCCTCTCTCAAATAAATAAATAAAAGCTTAAAAAAGAAAAAGAAAAGAAATCTGTGATAAAACATAACATCACCAGTAAAGGAATGAACTGACACCAGGCATCTCCCAATGTGATACACTCATCTATGAGCCTCATCTCTGCGGAACTCCTGCCGAAACACTTCACCTGAATATAATGAAGAAACAATCGGGCAAATCCAAGGTGAAGCACATTCTGGAAAATAACTGGTCAGACTCCTGTACTATCAATGTCATAAAAGACACAGAAAACAGCTAAAGAATCAATCTAGATTAAAGAAAACTAAGGAGACTTAATAACTAAGAGCTACACATTATCTCTGATTGGATCCTGGACCTGGAAATAAAAATGCAGAGATAACTGGGGAAATTTGAATACAGTCTGCATATTCAATAATCGTACTCACAGTCCTTTTTCCTGAGTGTGAAAATTATATTGTGGTTATGTAGACAAATGTCCTTGTTCTTAGGGGACACAGTAATTTGTGTCAAGTGTCATCTTATCTCCAAGTATCTTTCAAATAATTCAGAGGAAAAGAGGGATGAAGCAGATGTGGCAAAATGTTAAATATCGGTGAATTTAGGGGCGCCTGAGTGGCTCAGTCGGTTGGGCATCTGCCTTCGGCCCAGGCCCAGGTCTCAATCCTGGGATCCTGGGAGCAAGCCCCATGTCAGGTTCCCTGCTCAGTGGGAAGCCTGCTTCTCCTTCTTCCTCTCTCTCTGCCTGCCACTACCCCTGCTTATGTGCTCTTTTTTTCTGTTAAATACATAAATAAAATCTTTTAAAAAAAAAAGATTGGTGAATCTAGGGAAAATTGTATGGGTGTTCACTGTTCTGGCAATTTTTCTGTAGGGTGGAAAATTTTTCAAAATAAAAGTGTGGCAGGAGTTTACATCAACGATATTTCTGCAACTAAAGATTTACTAATGGAAAGATTTACTAATGGAAGCCTTTTTACTTCAAACAGTCGCAATATATTTGGAAAGATACAAAGCAGAACCAAGCAAAAGACAGAAACTATACACACCAAAAAAAAAGACTGATTGATGTGACTATGTAAAAATGTAAAGAAAAATCTCTCCATCAAAAATAGAGAAATAAAAAATAGTAATAAACTAGGGGAAAACATAGAACAGGAATAAAAAAAAGGCTACTGTCCTTGCTATATACACTCCCTCTTATAAATTAGTAAGAAAAAATTAAATATGCCCAAAAGAATGGGTGAATATGCGCAGAAGGCATGAAGAAGTAACACAATAAAGAAAAAAAATAATAGCCAATATATATCTTTAAGCGGCCAATCTGATAGTCATCACAGGAATTTGAATTAGGGGCCCCTGGGTGGCTCCGTTACCTTAGTGTCTGACTTCAGCTCAGGCCATGACCTCAGGTCCTGGGATCTAGCCCCTGCGTTGGGCTCTGCCCTCAGCAGAGAGTCCGCGTCTCCCTCTGCCCCTCTGCCCCTCCCCCTATTCATTCTCTCTCTCAAATACATAAATAAAAATCTTTTTAAAAATGATGATATGGATATATTTGTACAGAAAGGTGTTCATAATTTTCTGTGAAGAGAAGCAAGTAAAAAACAGCATGGCAAAAGATGGTCCTATTTTTGTATAAATATATTGACATACTTACATATGCATAAAAAAGCCTAGAGGGACATTCTCCAAAATTTGTCTAAGTGGTTTTTTGGAAGAAGGTTGTTTTTCTTTGTTTTCTTTAAAACAGATTTTATTTATTTATTTGACACAGAGATCACAAGTAGGCAGGGAGGCAGGCAGAGAGAGAGAGGAGGAAGCAGGCTCCCTGCGGAGCAGAGAGCCAGATGTGGGACTCGATCCCAGGACCCTGAGATCATGACCCGAGCCAAAGGTAGAGGCTTTAACCCACTGAGCCACCCAGGCACCCCATTCTAAGGATATGTTTTAAAATGGGAAACTGCTCTCTGCTCAGCAGGGAGCCTGCTTCCCCATCTCTCTCTGCCTACTTATGATCTCTGTCAAATAAATAAATAAATAAATAAATAAATAAAATCTTTAATATTTTTTTTTTTTTTAATTTTTATTTATTTGACAGACAGATCACAAGTAGGCAGAGAGGCAAGCAGAGAGAGAAGGGAGGAAGCAGGCTCCCTGCTGAGCAGAGAGCCCGATGCGGGGCTCGATCCCAGGACGCTGGGATCATGACCTGAGCCGAAGGCAGCGGCTTTAACCCACTGAGCCACCCAGGCGCCCCAATAAATAAAATCTTTAAAATGGGAAACTGGGTGTTTTGTTTTCATAACATTAAAAAAAAAAGCATTTGTATCTGAGATTTATTCTTTTCCTTGGCACAGTCAAGGTCGAATTTAAGGAATATAAGGGATCCCTTAGATCCTCTAGTCTCCTGAGAACACTGGGGCTCAGTGAGCCCACTGAGCCTCCCAGGTGCCCCTGGAAGAAGGTTATTATGGATGCTTCTCTCCTTTTGATTTCTGTATTTTCTAAAGTGTTTACAATAAAAATATTGCTACTATAATTATAATTTTCTTTAAAAACACAGATCTTTTTCAAAAGATCACAGGTTAACATTCCCAACTATATCCCCTACACCTGGAATAGGACCTGGCGTGTGATAGGTGCATAATGAATGAATGAGTAAAAGAATCTGGCTCAATTCATGGATATGGTTGAAATTTGTACTGTAAAGTGAAATAAACCACGGACTTAGAGTCACAAGACCAGGGTTCGAGTCCTGGCTCCTGCTTTAGCCACGTGGCTGTGATTAAAATGCCTTAATCTCTTAGTTTCAGTTTCCTTATCTGAGATGGGGGGAAAAACCTACATCCCTTAGGAACCCATTATGAGAAATGATATTATAAAAGAAATAGTTTGTAAAGTACAGAGTCCTACGTGTGTATTAGGTATGATGACGGCACAGTGGAACCTGGAACCTTGAGGTATCTCACATCAAGGAGGGTTCTAGACAATGTGGGTTTCATCGGAGATGAAATGTGATTCTAGACAATGTGGGTTTCATTGGAGAAGTCTTCTTAGAAGATGTGAGATGTCAAAGGAGACAACGAATGTGGAAAGTATGCCACAAAAGTAGAGCTGTGACCAATGAACACCATTTGGAAGGGAAGACAAAGGTACGCATTGGAAGGAGCATGGACCCCCTGGCTCAGGGGGAAGGGCTTCCTTTGAGTTCTGAGTGCAGATAAGAAAGCATGGCAGCTGTTTGGTCAAGTCAGGAAGCTTCCTGGAGGAGGTGATCTGAATAATGGATGAGACCACATCTCTCCAGCGCAACCCTTCAGGGCCCTGGTTGTGCCCCGTGGATGGTGGGCAGGTGTCAGGTGAGAAAACGGAGGAACCACAGATGCAAAACTGCCTTCTTTCTTGGGCCACAAAGCACAGGTGAACTAACACTCAGATGTCCCAGTGCCCTCTCCAGACCAAACTGCAAAGTGTACCCAAACTGATAATTATTTCTATGATTATTTTCAGGGCTTGTACTGATAATGTCTTGCTAAAGCATTATCAGTGTTTCAGTAGTAAAATTATAATCAGTAAAATGATAATTACAAATATTATAATAAATTATAATTAGTGAAAACTAGTGAAATTATAATTTCATTATATTACAGACAATATCAGTAATTTTGTCTGCAGTGAATTCAGCATAGTGAACTTGCAAGGATATAGCTTAAAGACTTCTGTATAGTGAGGATGACTGTAACATCAACAATGAACCTGAAACAAGGGACAAATGAGTATCTGTGAGGTGACTGGTGGCCTGGCCTGTCTTTTTCACATATTCCTGGAGAAAACTGAGCCATTGCCTTGGAAACACTGACCAGTGACCTGGTAACACAAGAACTTGCCCAGCTGGCTTTCTGGAAGTCCAGCAAAGCTTTCCACCCTCCAGCCTTGAGGTTTTTTGTTTTTTGGGGTTTTTTTTTAGATTTTATTTATTTATTTGCCAGACAGAGATCACAAGTAGGTAGGGGTGGGGGGGGGAGCAGGCTCCCTGCTGAGCAGAGAGCCCGATACAGAACTCGATCCCAGGACCCTAAGATCATGACCTGAGCCGAAGGCAGAGGCTTAACCCATGGAGCCACCCAGGCGCCCCAGCCTTGAGTTTTCTAATTTCTGGAACCCTTCCCCTCTGAGTTCCTCAGCACAGATAATTCCCTCTCATCCCGCATACCTGGATGAAGCTCCCTTCGTATTCGAAGAAAAGCAGTGGCCACGTGATGCTGACGATGGAGGGGAAGAGCTTCTTCAGAGGGGTCTGGAGAAACAGAGAGAGAGAGAGAGAGAGGAGCCAGAGCTGCATCCCCAGGAAGGCCTTGCTGTAACTGCCACCCCAGGTTCCGTCCTCAAGGCTGGACCCTCACCGGCAGGGTCTGCCCCACGGTGCTATGCGCCAGGGCCTGGATGTTGGCAGTCTTCTCCTTCACCTGCTCCACCAGCATCTGCACCTCCGTGAGGTTGTCTAGGAGAGGGGAAGGCACCAGAGATGAAAGCTGTTCTTCCTGATCCCTGCGGTCCCGTCAGGACACGCGCCCCTCTCCCTGCCTCGGAGCAGGTGCCTTAAGACCCAGAAAAATGACAGCTCCCCCGAGTCGCTCCCCTGCCTCCATCTGCTCACCCCACCGCTCCCGCCTTCCCTCTCACCATCCAGGGTGAAAATGAAAACCACAGTGTCGATTTCCGTGAGGGATGGCAAGATGGAAGTCAGGAAGTCCTCTTGGGAGAAGGAGAACTGGGGACCCTGGGCACAAGAAGATGGGGATCCCCCCCATGAAAAACTCCCACACACAGACCTGGAGACCACAGAGGGCCTCACAGGACCCCTCACACAGCATGTTTGTACACAGATAAAAGAACCGAGGTTCAACGAGGTCAAGTGTTTTGCCCAAGATGATGCACCAAATTGAGGGAAGAGCCTTGGACTAGAGCCAGCTTTAGAGGGAGAATCCAGAGCCTTCCACCCTCCCTGTGCTCCCCCAAAGCCTCCCGACCTCTAACCCATATTCCCTTCCCTGGACTGTCTGCCCTGCTCTACTCCCCAACCTGTCCCCACCTCCCGTCACCTCCCACTCTCTGCACACCAGTCACCTTCACAGCCTCCCCCATGTCCCGTCATCCTCCCACCTGGTTGAGGAGCTCAGTCCTCTGGTTAAACATATCACTGTGATCACCAATGAGAAAGCCGCGGACATCTCGGTAGTCTGGAAAGTTTAAGGACAGGGAGAAAGGAGTGACGGGCTTTACAGGAAAGAAAGATTCTAGGCTTGGGGGAACGTTCATGGGCCTTGGAGGAAAGTGCCAAGTGGGGTGTAGGGTGAGGTGTCACACACATGGGAGGCCACAGCTAAGCAGGGCTGGGAGTTGAGGGACCAAGGCCTGAGTAGGGGTTCAAAGCAAGGAGCATTTGACTGAAATGCCTATCCAAATAGGACAGTCTGGACATCCAACAGGAACCCCCACGGGCTGGCGATGGGGGTAGGAAATCGGTTTGCATTCAGGAGGAGCCAGGAAGAAAGTCTGGACTGGGGTCCCACCGGCACCAAAGGTGTGGATACACTCCACTCCATCCATGATGGCAATGACGCCCAGGGTCTGCCAGCCAACCAGGTACACGCGGCCTTTTTTCTCCAGGCTGAGCACGGGCCAGAGGTCAGGACACGAGAGGAGATACCGCAGTGAGAAAAGATCAGGGATCAGAGAAAGAGGCACACGGCCAAGCACAGGTGTAAACCAACAGAAAGGTTACCGTGCCCCTCCACCACGCAGACCTGCTCCCCTCACCGTGTTAAGGAGTCCTGTAGAGTCTCCACTGTTCTCAGGACAGTCCCCCACCCACGCCACTTCCCCACTCCTGACACGTTTCCACACACCTGGTGCTGGCTTGCTTCATCAGGGCAGCGATCTTCGGGCTTTGACTATAGGTCACCTGATGAGCCCGCTCAAATGTCCGCAGGATTTCCAGAAGGCACCTGGGAGAAAGGCCACCAGCTCCCGGGGTGGGCCCAGGGCCCCCTCTAGATAGCATGGGTACCCACCCCTGCCCAGAACTAAGTTCTGCTGGTCCCTAGCAGAGGTGCGGCGAGTACTGTCAGAACGTATGACAGAGGACAGAAAGGGCTTCAATGAGCAGAACACAAAGATCCAACAGAGGGCAAAGGACATGAAGAGAGCGGTGAGAGGAGCATGGGATCAGAGTGGACGAGGAGGTAAGTGGGGATTCTGGGAGCCAGGCCAGAGACCCCGGTAAGGGACACAGACACCCAGCAGGAGTTCTTCCTGCACGACCCGGACCATCCCCAAGCCAAAGACTCTCTGAAACTAGGTGAGCTTTCAGTGTCCCAGGTGGGCTCAGGGAGTAGGTGTCCCAGGTGGGCACACAGATCAGTGGGACCTGAGGAGCCTACGGTCCACTGGAAACAAGTGAGACTTTGTGTGCTAAGAGACCCAGGTCAGCTCTTTTCCCACGGCACAGGGTGGGGTGTGGGGTGATGTTACTGGGCCTCAGTCTTCCTGCCATTAACCCGTCTGTCTCTGCATCTGGACTTGTCATCCCCCTGCCCGTACCAACCCCCTCCCTGCCTGACTCTGATCGCTCTCTCCTACCTCTGAGAGGCTGCGATGCCGCGGTCCACAGTCTTATGGGCCGCCAGTAGCAAGGTTTCCAGCAGGATCTTGGTCGCGCTTCCACCTTTCATCCGGGAGGAGCCACTGAGGCCCTCGGGCTAAAGAGGTGATGACACCCGGGAGAGATTGGGAGAGGAAGGAGTGTCCTGTAGTTCATGAATTAGTGGCTGCTGGGCATGTGCTCTGGTCAGAGGCCACTGGGCCTGCATTCAGCAGGACTGGGGGGTGCCCAGTGCACTATGAGGAGGGCTGGGTTGTGGGCTTCCCTGAGACAAGCAGAAAGAGGGTAAGGGCCACCTCTGGTCATTTCCATGGCACATTCAGGACTCTAAGGAGGAAGCCACAGTGACTGAGTGTCCCGTTAGCAGGAAATAAGTGTTTTTTGGAGAGGGTTTTGTTTTGTTTTGTTTTTTCAAGAAGTTTCTTCCAACCCACCCTCCACTTTTTTAATAGCGGTTTGTCAATGCAAACATCACATTTCAGGTCCTTTGGACAGACCAATGAAGCAGCCATTGTAATGGACAGGGATGTAACAGGACACACCAAGCATAAAGAGATTATTGCAAAGAGAATGACCGAATTGGTGTCTGAGAAAGGAGATTTAAAGAAAACAACTGCAGATGGGAGGAGAGATGAGCGCCTGAGAGCTGAAAGATACAGACCTCACACGGGGCGGCTGCCTTCCCATCTCACAGAAGAGCGAGGACAATGTCACACATGGGCCCGTCCCTGGCAGAGAGGCCGAGGGGCAGGGACTCGGCTCAGGGCCGTGTCAAGTCAAAGTGAGGGTAGACCACACTCGAGAGAAAGAGCAGCATGGAGGGTTGGAAGGTCCACCCAGTTTGGGAGAGGATTAGAAAGATAGAAGAATGAAACTGCATCCCATTGTTTCAAAGCCCACCTCTGAAAGGAAAGTGTAAGAGAAACAGAAAGCAATTCACCTCCCATTCAATCCTCTCTACTCACAGATGCAAAAGAGGTTCTTCAAAGGGAAACCTGCCCTAGATGGGTGAGCTGTTTAATGATTAGGGATTTAGCAGACAGGGTCAGGACAGAAATACAACATCTTAAGGTGAACCAGGAAATGGGAAAATAGGATTTGCTTTACGACGTTTTAGTTGACATACAACGCCAGGAATTCAGACAAGATGTAACAAGATCGGAGGCATCCAGGAGGCGGCAAGCATTCCCTAGCTGAGGGTGGGGAGGATCCTACCCCAACAGCAGGATTGAGCACGAAAGCTTCCTGTTTCTCTTGCAGCTTCTGCATGCGCTCTGCTATTTGTCGGAATGTGGAACTCCAGTCTTCTATGGGGTCATTTCTGGGGCCCACAGAGAGAGAGACGTGGGGAGATGGTGAGAATCTAAAGGAAGGACCTCAGATGAGAGTCGGGATCAAAGACCACATTGGGATTGGGGTCTAACGTCAACATTCTCCTAGAGATGTGCTTTGGAGCTCATAGGGGCACCATATCCCTGAATCCCAAGGAAAAGGGTTAGTAAAATATTCAGCCATTTAATCCCAGAGCAAAGCCAACACTCAAGTTTAAAGCTCCAGCCTGAGACCAGAACTTTCTTATGTCCTGGTCCTTGCCCATGTCCTGCTGCCATGGCCACAATACCCACAACTCTCTGTAGGCCCCTGGAGGAGTGCCTATCACCAGAATGTCAAAAATGCCACTTTATTTTCAGTCTTAAGGTCCATCAGAAGCCCTTCCCATTCCTGGAAATATAATCTGACCATCTCCCCAAAGAGCGAACCCCTCACTACCTGAGGGAGGGACAACCACTCCTACTGAAGGAGCACGGCTACAAGGCATGAAGCGTAGCATCCAACAGTTGGCAAACATTTCTCGAATAAATTAACCATGAACAAAACAATGTGCTAAGGGGACAAGAGAACATCAGGCTTGTCACCTGCTTAGGTGCAACCATGGAATCTCAAAGAACGGGGATCTTCTGTAGTGGACCTCTACTGGTCAACTCTGCTAGGGGATACCCGGCCAAGGACCCACTGTGGCAGGAGCTCAGAGAGTTACCTCTGTATAAGGCCTCCCTAACCTCCCCTCATCCTCCCATCCCCGCAAAATGTCTACCCCTTCTTTAACTACTTTTGTATTTTTTCATTTGTATTTCCTCGAGGGCAAGCAAATTTCACATATTGCATGCCCATTTTGTAAAAGGGTTTCCTGTCATTTGTCCTCAATCTACTTCGGAAAGTCCCTAGAGACCTAAGCAGAGCCCGGAGCCAGGGTTCGTCGTTGTGCGGTTTAACACTGAGATCCCCAAACTTGGCTAGTCTCAACATCACCTGGGGAGTTGGGGTTGGTTTATTTTTGTTCTTTGTTTTTTTTAAACTACCCGTTTCTGGATACCACGCCCACCCTGAGAGTCAGTTTCAGGAGTTCTGGAGTGGAGCCCCAAAATCTGTATTTTTAAAATGCTTCCCAGACGACTCTGAAGATTGGCCAAGTTTGGGAGCCACTGATGTAAGGAACAACTGGGAGATCTCCGCGCCCACATTGTTTGACATCCGTCATCTCACTTAGTCACAGGGCCTGAAATTAGCATCCACTGCAGCACAGACATTTTGAGTGAAGGAGAGTCCTCCATCAAAAGGAGCAGGGTTAAAAGTATCTCAGACTCATTTATATCTTCACATGAATTACGCTACAAGCCTGGAATCTGGGACTTGAGAAAAGGACCTCAGAAAGCACCCGGCCGCCCCTCCCCCCAGGACCACCACTGCATGTGCAGAGCTGCTCTTGAGGAATGGACAAGCCTTCCCTGGAATATTCCAGCGACAGGAAGCCTTCAGTTTCATCAAGAGGCCCACTCCAATGGTTAAGTCAGCAGAGCTCCCCGCACCTGGCTGGGCACCAGCATCTCCAGGGATGGTCTCAAAAATTAAGGTATTTCAGGGCCTCACCCCAAAGCGCCAACATCAGAGCTCTCACACAAGGGCCTACGAATCTACTCTCTTCTTGCTTTAACACTCCTGAGGCTGAACATCCAGGGAACCACACCTGAGCACTATCGGTTTCACATGCTGACCTCTGGGATCAAAGCGGCCATCTACATAGAGAATAAGGTGGAGGTCATTGGGTGGCACAGAGTTCTCAGGAAAGGGGGACAGGGTGGGGGTTTGAGTAGCCAGAGGGGGACCCAAGGGGAGCCTAGGATGACAAAGGAGAATGGTTGCTACAATAAGGGAGATGGGCAAAGGGAATCAGAGGCCACTCAGCACCCACGGCTCCTTTGAAAAGATGCTTATCTTTGGGGTACACATCTTCCCGACCCTATTCTATCTTCTGGCCCTTGTTTTCCTTGTCTCTTCACTTCCTGTTTTGAATGTCTGCTTTCTGGTATTTTATGTGCCCTTTGCAAGCTGCCTTCAATCCTTTCCGAAACAAGAGACTACATCAACCAGTGGACCAAAAAAAAAACGAAACAAAAACCCACTGAGAACAAAAACCTCATAAGCTCAGAGACAGGATTTACTCTAATGTTCTGAGATGCGGTGAATAAGACCACAGCCACCATGCCCTCCTCCTTGTGGCTGTACTGTAGATTTTGATGGGTTTCCTCTCAGCCTCCCCCAGGGGCCTGGCCAGTCACTGCCTTTCATTACAGTGGACTCACCTGGCCATGTTCACGGGGTTGAAACCAACCAGGACTGGCAAGAAGGTGGCTGGGTTGTCCATGCAGTAGTCCATCTGGCCTGCCACAAAGGGAGCCTGATGGTATGGCGAGAAAAAGGGCATGTTGAGAGGGGAGGGATTACTCTAGTTTCCTGAGGCCCAGGAACATCAGAATCCCCCTGAGTGCTTGTTAGAAATGCACAGTCCCAGGCCCAGGTAAGATCTACTGGATCTGCCTTGGAAGGGGACAGCCCCAGGCCTGTATTTTTAACAAGTTCCCCCACCAAATCCTCTGCATGGTAAAGTTTAAGAACTACTGAACTAAATTGTGCACTCTTTAAGCTCGGTGTCCTGCCCTCCTTGTGGGCCTCCTTCCGCATCTAGCATTGCTGGACCTGTTTCTGCTTAGTGAATTGTTAGAATCAGTATACTGCAGTGGTGAGAGAAAACTGGGGTCACCAAATCCGGTGCTTGGAATCTTGTTAAAATGCAGATTCAGACTCAATAGGTCTTGGTGGGGGGCGAGATTCTGCATTACTAGCAAATCCTAGGAGATACTGATGTTGCTAAGCAAGGACCATGCTTAAGTAGCAAAGGGCTGGTCCAGGGGTCAGCTTCTTCTGTAAAGAACAAGAGAGTAAATATTTTAGGCTTTGGGGCCCCTATGAACTCTGTGCAATACTCAACCCTATCGTTGTAGCATGAAGTGACCATAGATCTTATGTAAACACAAATGGCTGTGTCTCAATAAAACTTTATTTACAAAAATGGGCAGCAGCATGATTGGCCAGTGTGGTTTGCTGACCCTGGGACTAGTCCATCTACCTTGGTTGTTGAATGGACTGATACACAGGTATTCTGGAATAGGATCCTTTCCCTGTCATTCCACATTCATGCAGCTGGGTCTTAATTAGTGAAAGTAAAATCAAAATTCCTTGGGCGAACCTTTTCTGTTTTCTAGTACCCACCTCGTCAATCTATTTTCCATGCTGTTCTGCCCCCACCCCCTTCCTCCCTGTAGAATGGATCCCCCCAGGCTGTCTTCACACTCACAGAGAGTCCCACGGAAATGCCAATGACAATCACCCTCTTCTTCCCAGTGGCCACCTAGGAGAGGAGGGTGGGTGAGACAGTGCCACCAGGAGGATTCTAGGATATAAACCTATTGCATAGAGATGACAGGGTCAGGACTGGGGAAGAGGATGGGCTTTGGTTGGATGGGGAATTCTGTGTCCTCGTGAGAAGGAACAGACAGAGATGTCAGGTTGAGTATGAGGGGAAAACACAGACCTTCTTCAGTTCTTCAATCCCGTGCAGGGCACTATCTTCTGTCCCCTCCCTAGATGCCACCACAGACCTAAGAGGACAGACTCAAAGTCAGTGGCACTGGTTTAAAAGCAGAAGATTATGGTATACAAGGGAAGAAAAGGGAATGTTTTAAGAGAAGGGAATGATGGAAAAGATATCATTGAATACCTACTATTTGCTAAACACCATGTCATCCTTGCACAGGGGCCATGCTAATCTTCTCTGTATCGTTCCAATTTTAGTATATGTGCTGCCGAAGCGAGCACTATTTGCTAAACACCATGATAGACGCTTTCTGGGGCTAAAAAACTCCAGTTCTTACAAGGGCCAGTCAGGTGACATGAGTATGTGAAGTGGGCCAAGGATAAGGCAATAAGAAATGATGGGGACCAAAGCAAACTGGGCACGATCTCCACCTGAAAGCCTTAAAATTCTATTTCTAGAAAACACTATCCAGGCCAACGAAAATATGCATGGGCCAACTTGGCTTACCTATCACCGCCTGCAATGAGGTAGGTGTAAAGAGGTTTCCGTCCTAGACCTTTCATCAGCTGGTTGAAGGAGACCTATCGGGGGGAAGGACATGAGGTAGTGATGAAAGTGAAGGGAGCGGTTACCTTGGATTTTGACAACTAGTATGAGGATTCCCTCAGGCCAGCGCTTAAGCCAGTCCTGCTTGGAATTTGGCACTTTGAAAGCTACTTGCAGATGACGGCTTGGGGTGCATGGGATGTAGAGACACGTGCAATAGACGGAGTGGGGCCCAGGTGGGTTCCGAAGATACGGGGGTTCCATGGTGAGATCTGGCTTTGAGAAGAGAGGGAGCCAGGCCTCAAGAGGGCCACCTAGGAGCTTAGCTATGATGAGCTTTATGGTCCTGAGGATTACCCCGAGAAGGCAGAAGAAGGAAAATCGGGGATCAGGGTACTCACCGAAATGAGAAACGCCATCCTGCCAGAGTTGCCCCCTCCACTCAGCACCACCAGCCCCCCCTCAGGTTCCTGAGAAAGAAAAATTGCCTGTGTCCCCAGGGCCTAGCTCATAGCTCAGGTTGGGGGAAGCACATTCCTTCTTTGTCAGCAGCAGAAGAACACCTGGGGAGACTCCTTAACCCTCCTTTTACCACAAAAGGGAACAGAAAGATGCCTGGATTTGAGAAAGAAACTTCAGTCTGACTCCCAACTCTGGCTTAGCTACTTATTCAAACCCTTACTCATTCCAGAAAGGACTGAGAGCAGCTTTGTCATCAACCAATCACTCAATAAAAAAGAGCGCTACCCAGCAATTATTAGCTGGATATATTTGGGCAAGCTACTGTGATTATCCTTTGTTTTCCTATCTGAAAAAAAAAGTGGAGACAATCACACGAATTTCACAGGTTTTTGCAAAGGTAATGAGTGTGAAAGCAGAATGTCAATTACAGAGTGTGATGTAGTTAATAGTTATTATAATTACTGTTGATTAATAAGATGACAATGAAGAGTCCAGAGGGAGGACTGGGACAAAGGAGAACGGAGATGGAGTAAAATGAGAAGTGGAAGCCAAGAAAAGAGAGAAGGGGGAGGGAGAGAAGTTAGGAGGGGAGAAGACAGAGAGACTGTACCTTCAGCACTTCCTGAACTTTGCCAGCCACTTGGACCATGGTGGTCAGAATTGATTCACTATACAGTCTCTGTCGGGAACAGGTGGGAATCAGAAGCCAAGAAAAGGACAGTGCATTTGGGGGAGGAGGAGGAATGAATGGTGTGGTGGAGGGGCTCTCAGGTCTCAAACACTAAGGACCATTGGCATGGAGTTGGCATCTTTATTTTCAGTGTCCAGGGGATGGGTCTGGGTCACCTGGTATGTGGGCATGACTTGCCCCTCCTCCTGGAAGATCTCAGCATCACATTGTCCCAGCAATTGAACAATTTGCTCAGCATCTGCTTTGTCGAGGTCCTGGGTCAGTGGGTTTGACTTCTCTGTGATTGGCAGGGCTGCCTCATACCCAGACAACTAGAGGGAAGGGGGCACAAGGATACAGACAGGAAGCCCTGGCCTCACTCATGCCTCTTGATCTGGAGGTGGGAGCGGCAGCGGGCACAAGGTTTGGGGACACACACACACACACACACCATCCAAGGATTTAGCCTGAACTTGGTACTCTGGGCGCAATAGGGGAAGGTCAGGAAGGAAGATGGGAAGGAGGAGGGAAAACAGAAACCCAGGGTGGAGGGAAGTCCAGATGAGAAATGATTCTAGGAATCAGTGCAGAAGACCAATATGGGGAAGGAGGGGGGTCTCACCTCCCACTTGCCAGGCTCTGGGGTCTCAATCACGTGTTGAAACCGTTTTGTGCCCGGCATGGTCGCACGCTGTGGACACCCTGTCGTGCCTGCGTCTTCAGCCACACAAACCCTTCTGTCACGCTAAGTCTGCTTCCAGCTGGCGGGGCCTTATCTGAGCCACAGTGA
This sequence comes from Martes martes, assembly GCF_963455335.1. Taxonomy (NCBI): domain Eukaryota; kingdom Metazoa; phylum Chordata; class Mammalia; order Carnivora; family Mustelidae; genus Martes; species Martes martes. The sequence goes on from NC_137896.1 coordinate 117,796,907, forward strand.
TGATTAACCCAGGTACCCTGGCCTCTCTGAGCACCACCCCCTCTGAGTATCTCTCCCCGCACCCTTTCCTCATCAGTTGGCCACCAGCCCTCTGGACACCCCAGGGAAGCTCCAGGGGTCCCTCTTTGCATGCATGCAGACTGCCCAGCCTCTGCTTTGCCCCCATGAAGGGGGAAACCTGAGGTTCATTACTCTTAACCTTTGGACACAATGACCTCTTCTCTGGAGGGCCTGGAGCTCAGAAGTGCAGGGTAATACCCAGTCCCAGGACAAGGAGAATCCCTGAGCAGAGTGCTCCGGGACCAGGATGCAACAGGAGGCCAGAGATCAGGGTCCTCAGGCACAGCAGAGGTCACAGGACCTGAGCCATGGCTTGATCACGTGTCCAGAACACACAGTCCTCCGGGCCCCTCTTGCTCCACTTCACTCTTTCATCTCAGAAGGAAGGTAACAGAAGCTTTGGAGCCCCAGGGGGACACACGCTGAACTGAATATTACAGGAAAAAAGTGCCACAGAAATAGAAATGCTGCACAGAGAATTAGAAACCAAAGTATCTGCCCTAAATACAACATGAGCCAACATTTATTTACACTGAACAATGCACTTTTCACATACAGTATCTCACTGGGTACATTCACACTAAGGAGACCACACTGACACCCTCGTTTTGCAGATGGTAAAGCAGAGGCTCAGAGAAGTTAGGTCCATTGCTGAAGATCACACAGTTGACAGAAAGGGGACTCACACCCAGGTTGTTACTCCAGATCTCATGAAATAGTTTAAGGATTTCTGTTTGTTAAACGAATGAAGTAACTAACAGACTGGTGCAAATTAATGCTAATCCCTCGCTCACACAGTGTCATAAGATTTATAGAGACATTCCCCAACATTATCTCACTGGATGCTGCCAACAGCCCTATGAGGTTCTAGACGCTCTGATTTTAGGAAACCTGACACTTAGACGACCAATTTCTCCACGCCAGGCAGGAAGAAGAGCTAAAAACCATAGGTTGCTACTCTTTAGACTTCCGCCCCTATAAACCCAGCCTGCTGTCTTAACCGCTGTCCTCCTGCTCTTCCCACGCCCAGACACCTAGCTGACGCTCAATAAATATTTGTTTAATAAATTAAAAATGAATGAGAACGAAGAGAATCAGTATCAGATTCTGAATGGGGAAGAGATTTAAAAGCTGACGCAGTCTACAAGTAGGAGATTTCAGAACAATTATCTCGCCACTCTGTCCCCTCCCGCAGGGGAAGTGGGATTCCTCCTCCCAACGTGGCTAATTCCACCCGGGGAGGGAGGGGCCCTCCCAGGTGCCCGAGACCCTCGCATCTGCGCCTCTCCCTACGCCCCTGCGGGCTCCTCGGACGGAGCCGGGATTAGAGGCAAGGGGGACCCGGGAGGCCTCCAATGGGAGGGTCGTGGGAGGGGCCCCGGGAGAACGGGGTCGAAGGAGGGGGGGTGAGGGGGATGAAGGCGGCGAGAACCCCGGCGGGGCGGGGCGGGGCGGGGCGGGCCGGCACGTCCCGGTCGGGCTGCGGCGGAGCGAGCGCGGCCAGCTCTGCAGAAGGCGGCGGCTAACTAGCCGGGACGGTCACATCCCGCTGCAGGGGCCGGCGGAGCAGCCGCACTGCCTCCCGCACCGGGACTCCGGACAGCGGCCAGGCCGCGCCGGCACCGCCCCCCGCTCAGGGACAGACTACGCGGCCCGTCCGAGCTCTGGGGGCCCCCGCAGCCCCGCGGCCCGCTCCCGCTACGCCTCCGCCTGCCCTCTGCCCGCAGCTCGGTCCCGCGCTGCCCGCCGCGCCCGGCCCGCGCCGGGATGGGGTAGGGGCAGCGCCACGGAGCCGGGCGATGGGCCGCCCTCTGGACACCGAGCAGCCCCCCGAGGCCTGACCGACCGCGAGGACCGGCGGAGGTGGGTGTGGGCCGGGCAGAGCGGCGCACTGGGGACACCCGGGTGATACGGGGGCGGGGAAGACGTGGGGAGAACGTGGGGATCCGGGGCTGCTGTGGGCGGAGGGGAGCCCAGGAGAGCTGCTGCCACCCGTGCGTTCTGCGCAGTCCTGGACACCCCCCCCCCCCCCCCCCCCGCCAACAAGAACTCCTGCCTCCAGGAGCCCCGCCTGAATGTCAAGCGGATACCCCAGTGCCTCCCAGCGGACTCGGTGGGGACCATGGCTTCGCTGATGCCCCTCTCCCCATATTTAAGCCCTACGGTCCTCCTGCTGGTCAGTAGTGACCTGGGCTTTGTGCGAGCAGGTGAGTAAAGGGGTAGTGGGATCAAGCAGAGCTAGTCCGCAGACGGGACCTGTTAACGTATTCACTCTGGCACACCCAACAGACTGGCCTCCCTCTCCTGTGAATGTGACAGTCACTCACCTCAGAGCCAACTCGGCCACTGTGTCCTGGGACGTCCCAGAGGCAACATCGTCATTGGCTACTCCATTTCCCAGCAAGTACGAATCATCCTTCTGCTCCCTCAGCCCGTGTCCTTGGAACTCTGAGCCTTCCTTCCGTTACCCCCACCGGAGACCAAAGCTCCCCTCCCCGTGGTGGGGGATTCTGGGAGCTGGTGTCCCCTGGCACAAGCTGCCCTTGTCATCCTACTCCGTGGAGTGCTTGGATATTTGAGTCCTGGGACTGGTGTGAGACTGCCCTCCTGTCCCATCATCTCCCCGCAGCGACAGAATGGCCTTGGGCAGCGTGTGATCGGGGAGGTGAACACCACCACGCGGGCCTGTGCCCTCTGGGGACTGGCTGAAGACAGCGACTACACGATGCTACACGATGCAGGTTCGGAGCATCGGCCTTCGGGGAGAGAGCCCCCCAGGGCCTCCGGTGCACTTCCGAACTCTCAAGGGTTCCAACCGGCTACCCTCCAACAGCTCAAGCCCAGGTGAGAGGCTCAGCTATCCTCCACTCCCGAAAGCTTTGGATTCTCTGGCTTTTTACCTGCCCTTTAGCCTCTTGTTTACTTCCCCCTAAACAAGCCACAGTCTAGCTTAGATGAATAAAAGGATGACTTAATTCATCATACTGCCAAGAAACGAAGGAAAAAGGTTGGCAGGGGACTGGGTATAAACAGGCTGATAATGAATCGTTTGGGAGAAGGGCTTTTTTTTTTTTTAAAGATTTTATTTATTTATTTGACAGAAAGATCACAAGTAGGCAGAGAGGCAGGAGGAAGCAGGCTCCCTGCTGAGCAGAGAGCCCGATGCGGGGCTCGATCCCAGGACCCTGGAATCATGACCTGAGCTGGAGGCAGAGGCTTTAACCCACTGAGCCACCCAGGTGCCCCGGGAGAAGGGCTTTTAAGCTTCCTTTTCCACACCCTCTGTTCCCAGCCGCCGCAGTCTGCGTGAATACTTGCCCGCAACGGTCCTGCTGTTTTGGTCTCTAACTACCTGTCCACCAACAGCTTCCTAGAGAGGGGCTCTCAGGGGCAACCCTGGCCCCAGACTCTCCATCCTTACGGGTCTGCATAGAAGAGCTCTGTGGCCGCTCCCCGTAACCTGGAGTCCATCTTTCTTCTCAGGTGACATCACAGTGGAGGGTCTGGAGGGAGAGCGACCACTGCAGACAGGGGAAGTGGTGATCATTGTGGTGGTGTTGCTCATGTGGGCCGGTGAGTGAGCAGCTGCACGGGGGACCAAGGACTGGGGGAGTGGGGGCTCAGTGAAGGTGGGAGGTGGTGAAGGCTGTCGGGAGAAAAGGCAGGGAAGGAAATGCAGCGGGGAGATTCTTAGTTGGGGGTGAGCAGAAGTTTGAGGAGAGGAAGGCTAAGAGGGTGGTGCTCGCAGATGAGCACCAGAAATTCAAGGGTTTTCTTCTCAGATTTTCTAGAAACCGTGTGGATATCTCACTGCCCTTCAAGGCTGTGAGTGGGGAGGTCAAGATCAAGGTGCAGATTGTATTGTTGTGTTTCAGCTGTAATTGGGCTCTTCTGCCGTCAGTATGATATCATCAAGGACAACGACTCCAACAACAACCCCAAGGAGAAGGGGAAGGGGCCGGAACAGAGTCCTCAGGGAAGGCCTGTGGGGACGAGACAGGTGATGTGATGTGGGGCCGGTGAGGGAGGGAAGGGTGATTTTGCTTCTAGAAGCAGTCAGGGAAAGGGAGAAGGCCAAAGAGGGGCAGGAAGAGAGGGGAAATGGATATTTGGGATGGAGGAGGCTCTTACCTTCCTGACATGAGACTCAAGCCATTTTTTTTTTTTTTAAACAGAAAAAGTCACCATCATCAACACCACTGATGTATGAGTGAAGAAACCGAACTCGAAACCAGATGCACTAACAACCTGGGGATGGGGATAGGGTCAGGGAGAGCCTCAGTTGGTGATCTACCCAAGGCTGAAGGATCCCATAATCTCCTAGAGGGTAATGACACTCCCACAATCTCAGGCCGGGTACCCATCCTCTTTCCACTGTGAGCAGGGCCAGAAGGTAGGTCTCTTAGGGTCTGTGCCCCTGGACCTGGGGAATGGCTATCAGATGGGATATGTCCTTCCATCCCCCAGGTCCAGGGGAGAGACACTTGTTCAACTGTATCCCACTAGGTCCCAGATGGGGCCCCCATCGCACCTGCATCAGGACTCTCGGCATCCCCAGCCGCCCCCACATCTTGCCTCTGGGTCTCAGAGAGGGGTGTTTCTTTGGGTACTCCCCCTCCCCCAGCAACTCAAAGGAATTGTCTGGGTCTGGAGGCAGATGCTGCACTGCACTACTCCAATGTCTTCCACGGAGCCTCAGGTGCTCCCCCTCTCACCTGGTGCCCCCCCCCCAGCTGCTGGTGACCTCACCCGTTGGACATTTTTCCAATAAACGTTCTTGGACAAACTGGAGATGACTGTATGGGATACTGTACAGTATGCTGAAGACACTTCCCCACTGTCTCTCCCCCGACCACAAGGGCCTCTCACACCACCACCAACTCGACAGGAGCACTCTCATTGTTCTAAGGTGTTTGTTTTGATTCTGTAGCCTGGGATGGGTGGGCAGAGGACAGAAATGGGTGTAGAAAACTAGAGCCCTAGTTCCTTTTGTTCAGTGAGAAGGGGGGAGAAGGAAGAGAAGGGGGGGATATAAATTCTCCTGCACCCGTGGAAACGAAGGTTATACCACATGAGAGGGGCCGGTAACCTTTTTAAGTTCACTGCCCACATTGACACCCAAGCTTTTCACCATTTATTCCTCTGACTCCTCCATCAACCTTGAGTTAATTTCCAGAAAAGGACTGAACGGTGTTTGGGGACAAATGAAAGAGCAGCTCCACTAATGGATCCTTCAGTGCCACATGCTCCTCTCCTGTGCACTCCTCTACTTATAGTCTTCCCCGCCCTCACTTTTCCTTTTGTTTCTGTCTGCCTCTGTCTCTGCTGATTCGGTCAAAGTCAATAAGAACTGTGAAGTGTAAATGAGTTTATAGTCACTCTCTGCCACTATATCCAGAGGAGGATTATGGAAATAAAACTGAGGGGTTGGAACGCCCCTGTCAAAAGACTTATACTTTGGGCTCTGGGGCTACTTCCTTCCTGTGAAAATAGAGGCTTTCCCCTACTGTTGCCTAAATTCCAAGGGTGGGGGGATGGTGCCAGTGAGAGAAATACCTGTTGACGTTTGCAACCACTGTGAGGGAAAGGCTGCAGAACCCAGAATCTGGACATCATATGCTATACTCGCTGGAGAATTATAGGTCTTCTCAACTTCGGATCTTTCCAGAGGAGATGTATGAACGCTCCTTTTCTGCATCTCAGTCTCTCTGGCATGTTACAAGAATTTAGACCAGTAATTCTGAAAGGGACCCGAATCCAAACAGATCAAGAAGACATTATCCTTTCTACTTCACCAAGCTCCAACCCCAGGTATCACAAGACTTAACTTCACCCTATCAGATAAGCCAAGTTCTCATTTGCCCTCTGCCTTGAACCACAAAAGCACCCAGATCTGGGCAGCAGTCTTTGATCCACTGCTACCCAGTTCTGAAGTAGTACCTCTCACTGGCCGCTGGCGCGGAAACACTCACATCTCTGACTCTGGACACCTCATCTCTTGGGATGGAAGTGGCACGGGGTATAGGAGCATGGCATAGATATAGGGAGCTAGAAGTTCAGAAGATAAAGGCTGTTTAAATGCATCAGCTCTGGGTTGAATCCCAGTTACATCATTTACTGTTAGTTTGTTAAGTGACCCTTCTAATCCTGAGTCTCCTGGCATGTGAAATGGAACTAATAATGCCATCCCCTTCAAAAGGTGTCTTTGAGATTAAATGAGATAATGCATCGACAACCTTTTGCACAGTACCTGGCAGACGCATACTGAGTATTCAGTTAGCTATCATTATTAGCCTCGTGATACCCCGTGCAAATCATAGCCTATTTGGGTTCAATCCGGGCCGCTGCAAAACGTATGAAAGCGACCGCCCTGCCTTCCTCCAGGGTTGTAAGGATTAAAAGAAGTGTTCAGCCACACTTTACTCACAATCCCGGCGCGAGAAAAACCGCCATTACCTAGGACTTCGAGTTTGCGGAGGGCTTGTGGGCGTGGCTTGAGCTTGAGTGTGCAAGCAACGACAGGATTGGTTGAAGAGAGGATTCGAGTCCTCTCGGGGTCCCGCCCTCGTCCTCACTGCGCCTGCGCACGTTCTGTTTGCTTCACGGCGAAGCTACGTGCTGAACTTGCGACGTGCGTCGCGCTCTAGTCGCCTCTGCGTCAGCGGCAGTGGCTGCGGCCGCGTGGCGGGTTGTCCAGGTAACGACGGGAGTTGTCGCTGACTGGTGGCATCAGAGAGGCAGGTGTTCGTCATGCAGTTGAAGCACCTGAGGACCCTGCAGAGCCCTCAGGTGAGGAGTTGCGTGCCTGTTCCCTCCCTCGCCAGCCTTAACGTTCCCAGAGAAGTGGGGGAACTGACATCTTCACGATGTTGGGCGCCTACTGTATGCGGAGTCGCTGCTCGGTCGGTAGGGTGCAGTAGTCAAGACGGACCGCTAACGTCGGTAGCTTTCATTTCCGTTTCATTTGACATCAGTTGTGCACGAGGCCCCGTGCTGGGCGCCCATGTAAACAGCGAACCTAAGTCTGCGCCCAGGTATACAAGCGCTTTAGGTAAAAGCCCCAAAGACGGAGTGCCGAAGACCTCACGTTCGTTCTGATGATGAAGATCTCAGATTCGGAAAAGGCTGGGCACCGGGAGAGGAGCCATGCTAAAGAAAGGCTGGGTTTTGGAGCTAGGAGACCAGCATCCAAGTCCTAGTGGCAGCTCCACTTGAAATAAATGGTCCAATCCCGCTGACTTGAAGCCCTCGGCACACAGTCTCTGAGCGCCCACCCAACTACTTCGTTTGGAAAATGGGAGGAACAATAATAGCAACCTGAGGGGGTTTGGAGGAAGAGTTAAAGAAAGTCACGTGCGCAAAAGCCTTAGCGAACTGAAAAGCCCTGTAGAAACTGATAGACGAGAGAGAACATTCAAAATTCAAAGGATAGACTCATACAGCTAATGATATCATCTGCCATAAGTGAATGTTTCATATGTAGCAAGACAGCATAATTTAAGGAGTTAGGACTGTGGTTTGTGGAGTCAGACATACGTGGATTTAAATCTTGGTTCCACCCCGTTATGAACTGTGTATGTAAATTTGAGCAAATGACTTAACTTTTCTGAACCTCAGGTTCCCCATCTGTAAAATATGCATAATCATATCTGTCTCAGCGTTATGAAGTAAAAGGACAATGCATATTGAGCATTTATCAAAATGCCTAGTCAATGGTAAGATCTTGTTAAAGGTTAGTTTTTATTCTTCTACTCCCTGCCCCCATTTAATCCTCAGGACAGTGCTGTGAGGAATGAGGAAGGCTTCACAGCGAATGTGGTATGAGGAGAATAGAGGGAAACTGGAACAAAAGAGAGAAGTGCTCATTGCTCAGGAAACTGCCCCCGACATTGTAATTTAAAAATTCCTTTACCCTCATGGAATACTTGGAAGTGAAAATCCCCTTCAGTCTTTCAAAATAAGATGTCATGATGCAGGGTAGGGCCAACGCCCAGGATTGGCAAAATGATGAAGGAAGATGATGAGCAAGGAAAATGAGGAACCCTCAGCCCTTCGAACCTAATTTAATCAAGCGATGGAGGGGGGTAAAGGTGGTGGTGTGGCTATTTTCTGACTCTGAGGATTGTGATGGAGGGGAGAAAAAAAAAAAGGCCTTTTAAACCTGGGACTTTGGAGGTAGGTGGGTTAGGAGTGAAAAGTAACAACGTTTCAAACCAGAGCTCTGGAGCCCAAGTAATTAATCACACAATTGGAGCAGAAGCTAAATGTTTTATTTCAAGGAGGGAAGTCCTTAGTGCAGAACCATTGAGGACCAGGTGGTGGACAGATGTGGAAGAGAATAATCGACTGGGAGATGATCATTTCAAAATTGGACTTCTGAGCAGTGTGTAGTTTGGAGGGGGAATTTAAAAAAAAAAAAAAGCTAGTGACATTTTCATCCTAAATCTAAGCTCTGATTGTTTTACTCCCCATTCCAGAACTTTCACTGTCTTTTTCCTACCAAATAAGCCCAAACTCCTTGGCCAAATTTCAAAGTTTTTTTTGCGCTGGCCTCACTGTTCTTCCTGCCTTACTTCGTCTGTTCTATTTGCAAGATAGTTTCAGCTAAATTAAATTACTGTCTCTTAATGAGATTTGCCTTTGCTCCTATCATTCCTTCTACTTCAGATAACTTCCCCCATTTAACTACATCCAATGTTCAAACCTTAAAGTTGGTCATTTAAACATAAAACGATTTCAGGCTTCTCCAAACTATCATCTGCTTTGTACATGCCTCTCTAATGGGATTTTTCCTGTTTTGCACCATGTTATTAGCCTGGGGGCAGGGACCATATTTTGCCCTTTGTCTTCCTCTCAGCGCCTGGCTACATGCCTTTCCCCGTAAGGTATTCAAAAAACATTGAAAGAGGAGTGCCTGGGTGGCTAAGTCATTAAGTGTCTTCAGCTAGGACATGATCCAGGGTCATGGGATTGAGCCCCACATTGGGCTCCCTGCTCACTGGGAAGCCTGCTTCTCCCTCTCCCGCTCCCTCTGCTTGTGTTCCCTCTCTCTCTGTCTCTCTGTCAAATAAATAAATAAAACCTTTAAAAAATAGTATTGAATGAAAAAAATGTGTATGTTGAATGAATGACTGAAGACCAGAACCTATTTAAAAAAAAACAAAAACTTATCAGACCAATTGAATTTATTTCAGTTGAGCTATGAAGGAGCAAGGCCATTGCAGGGGCACATTGGTACAGTTGACTCTGCGTGTCACCTCGAAGTGTATTTGCATTAATGGTTTCTAAAGCACCTTGTTCTCCTGCACCAGGGTTTTACAGCCTTGGAGACCAGGATGCATCTTTTGTTTTAAGGACTGTGATGTGGAGAATTGACCAAAGTCACACTAGAGCTAAAGGAACTAGAAATGCTTTTGTCACTCTAGACGAACAACTGCCCCCTCTGCCTCTGCAGGATGGAGCTGCAAAGGTGACCTGCATGGCTTGGTCCCAGAACAATGCCAAGTTTGCCGTCTGCACAGTGGACCGAGTGGTGTTGCTATACGATGAACATGGGGAGCGGAGAGAGATTCTCCACGAAACCAGCTGACGTGAAGGTGAAGAGAGTACTCTGTGTGTCCTTAACCTGTTCATGGGGTGTTAGGAATCTGGAAAACTTCCTAACTAACTTCCCCAGCCATCTGCACAGGAAATGGCCTGCCCCATCTTTTCTCAGGATAAATCCCTCACACTCAATACAGTCACACAAACACCTTTTCTTCTCTTTTCTCTACCATGTGTACTCATGACTTTTTTTTTCTTTTCCTTTTTGAACTCTTAGTATGGCAGGAAGAGCTATATGGTGAAGGGCGTGGCTTTTTCTCCTGATTCCACTAAAATTGCCATAGGACAGACCGACAACATCATCTACGTGTACAAGATTGGCGAGGATTGGTGAGGATAGAGCCTGGGAGGTGGGGGTGACCTGGGAAAGAAGGGGAAGGCAGGAAGAAATGTCTCATCGGGGAAAGGGGAGTAGAGAAGATGATGGTCCAGGCTGGGACGTGGAGAGCAAAGGCCTTCCCGAGTCTGTTGCTGCTTCCCTATCTGTGCCTGCCTCATGTGTTGTGAGATCCCATCCCTGGTGGAATCAGCCTAAGGTCAGCATGAGGACCTGTGATGGGAGCCCTTGGTGACACAGCATCTTTGTTCCTGTTCTAAAACTGCTCGGGCTCCATTTTATGCCTCCTTTCAAGGCTCCTATGCAACGGTAGGAAACATTAGGGGGAGCAGGGAACGTATCTGGTCTTTCTTCCCTTCCCCCAGCATCACGTGTGGCACTTTATTTATGGAAGTGTTTTTAATATGTTTTCCCTCCTTTTATTTGGCAGGGGTGACAAGAAAGTCATCTGTAACAAATTCATCCAGACGGTAAAGTTCAGACCTGTCCCTGGGAGATTGGGATGAGCAAACATATATCAGTATATCTACTCGTAAATGTAACCAGAAGTTGCATTTTTAACTTGTCAGTCTGCCCTTTCCAACTGAGAGGATGGAGGATGGTGCTGCGTGGCTGCCCGTGCTCCTTGCTTTCCTCCTTGAGCCCGGCTGTGTCCTCTTCTCCTCTGTAGGCGACTGGGGTGGTGGCATGAGGCGGGGGGTTCAGTTTGTTATAAATGCGCTGGGCTCCATGGACAGGGTTATCCTTTTCACGATTTCCTCCTTCCCGAGTGCTGTCACTTGTCTGCAGTGGCCAGCAGAGCACGTCATTGTTTTTGGACTGGCTGAAGGGAAGGTAAAGGAGGAAGAGAAACACAGGAGAGCCTGTGGGTGGGGATAATGGTCCTGGAGAGAGAAATATGGTTAAATGTCTCCCTTAGGGTCCAGTTATATATTGGGGGAGAAAACGGAAGGACCAGTTTTTTGTTATTTCTTTCTCTTTCCTTAGGATCTGGGTGGCATTGAAAGGAACCTAACCAGACTTGTATCCATTTTCCCATTTTCAGGTTCGTTTAGCAAACACTCAAACTAATAAATCACCTACCATCTATGGGACAGATTCTTCCGTGGTGTCACTGACAACAAAGTGAGTAAGGAAGAGCAATATCCCAAGCTTGGAGACGTAGGAAGAAGCGATGGGGATGTCGGGACTGGGAGACTATAATATGGAAGATGAGGAGGACTGGTAGCAGGGAGCCCAGGTAGGGTAATGTTTGACACAGAAGCGGGATTTCTTGGTGAGACAGAGTAATCTCTTTCTTCCTCTTCCTCTTCCTTTTAATTCACTCACTTTTTTAGTTCCTCTGGGGAAGGAATTCTCTCTGGTCATGCAGATGGGACCATTGTTAGGTATTTCTTCGATGATGAAGGCTCTGGAGAGTCACAAGTATGACTAAAGGATGCTGTGAGATGGGGGTAAAGAAACAAACCCAAGATCCCTCCTAGGGGAGGTTGAACATGAAGATTGAGGTGGTTGGCGGGGGTACATTTAGATGCAGCCACAGAGAGAATTTTTATTCCGGAGGCTACAGCTTAATATTTGTGGGCAAGGAGGAATCGAGTGGAAAGGATTCTGAGAGTGAGGGAAAGTGAAAATTATTCTTATCTATGTAAAAAGTGTGTTTATATGTATAAATTCATAGGAAAAAAAAAGTCATTCTCAAGAGAGAAAAGGGAAAGGGTGGGGGATAGAAGGAATGTTTATGTTTTACTTTATGTAATTCTCTATTGTTTGACTAACTTACCTTAAGAATTACTTGTAGAGGGGTGCCTGGCTGGCTCAGTTGGTGGATCATGTGACTCTTGATCTCAGGGTTGTGAGTTTGAGCGCCACATGAGGTGTAGAGATTACTTAAATAACTAAAACTTTAAAAAAAAAAAGACAAAGTAACCCCTTTCTGCCTGGGTGACTTTCTCCAAACTAGGAAAAATCCGGCCTTAGCCTAAAGCACTCTCCCCTGAAACTAGAGAATCTCTTCTTCCCTTTCGACTCCAACCTAAAAATACGACATTAAAGGCAGGAAAGAGAAATTCGTACTTTATTGGAAGCCAAAAGAGATGAAAAAAAAAGAATTACTCATGTAATAATTAAATGTATTTCTTGTGTAAAGAAGGAGTTGTATGCTCCGTGTGGACCTACCCAGTGTTAGTTAATGTGTAGGATATGTCCCTTTGGGGGCCTTATAGGTGTTTACTAAAGAACTCAACATACAAGCCTTTTGAGGTTTCCTCTTGAGGACAATGTCAGACGTGTGTGTGTATGTCATACATTTGTGTGTAAGAGTATAAAACCTAAAGACAGTTTGTGACGTTCTCCAGATTAGGATGTGTTGGGGTGGGAAAATGTTGGGAGGAAGATTTGTACAGGGTATACATTTTTCCTAGAAAGGAAGACTCCCTGGCTGAGGCTGTGAGAGTCAGAGCGATTGGAACCCTTTACTTTTGTCTTAGGGGAAGTTGGTTAACCACCCATGCCCACCCTAGGCCTTGGCTTGGGCAACCAACAGCATCGTGGCTGCAGGCTGTGATCGGAGAATTGTAGCCTATGGAAAGGAAGGCCACGTGCTACAAACTTTTTTTTTTTTTTAAAGATTTTTATTTATTTTTTCAACAGAGAGAGATCACAAGTAGGCAGAGAGGAAGACAGAGAGAGAGAGGAGGAAGCAGGCTCCCCACCAAGGAGAGAGCCCGATGCGGGGCTTGATCCCAGGACCCTGGGATCATGACCTGAGCCGAAGGCAGAGGCTTTAACCCTCTGAGCCACCCAGGGGCCCCCCACGTGCTACAAACTTTTGATTACAGCCGTGACCCTCAGGAGCAGGAGTTCACCACGGCTGCTGCAAGCCCTGGGGGCCAGTCTGTTGTGTTGGCAAGTTATGACAGGTGGGTCCCTTTCCATGTGCATCTTCGACCTACTTTCCCTGTGTACACCTTGCTCTAGCCCAGTTATTTTCAGCCAGAGTGGGAGAATGGTTGGAAATCAAGTGTAGGTTGAAAGAGATCCTCAGGTTTTAATTCACTCACTTCCCTTGTCCTGCTCCCACCATCTGTTGGGAGTCTGGGAGTTCCACAATACACCAGGATTTTGTGTCTCTGTGCCTCTGCCTGGGCCTCCACAGTGGAATTCATCTCCACTCTCTTTGTATTGCCATTACCTCTTTTCAGACCACTGGCTCAGTGTTTGTCACATGATATTGCACTTTGGTGTTTATAGTTATCTGGCTAAACTGAAACGCCCTTGAGAAGAGGGCCTGTTCATTTTTTTTTAAATCTCCAGTGGCTAAATTAGCATCCAGTACATAATGTATGCTTAAATGTTTGGTGAAGGAAGGAAGGGAGGGAGGGAGGGAGGGATGATGGGAGGGTAAATAAAATAAATAAAACAAAGAAAGGGCCCCGGTCTCCTCACATCAGCTTTGTCAGTCCTGTCCTTTTATCCCCTTCGATGTCACGTGGGTCTCTTCCTTCCTTTTTCTCTGTTTCTTTTTCCTTATTTCTCCTTTGCTAGCAGCTCATTTTTCTCACCAGCCATGATCTCCTTTTGTTTTCTCCACTCCTATCGCTCTCACCCCATTTTGCTTTTGGCTTGATTTTCCCAACTTCCTTCCTTTGAACCTTTTTGTCCTCTCCTATGAGATTCCCTAGCATGTGTGTTCTCTTGCACTTCCTTTCTTCTCTGATACAGCGAGACTCATCGCCTTCAGTTACCCACCCATTTCCACCCTTTTGCTCAGTCTCCATCTCTTCTGAAATCCACCTCCTTAATTTCAGACTTCGGGTACTCAACTGGAGCCCTCGAAGAAGCATCTGGGAGGAGGCAAAGCCCAAGGAGATTGCCAACTTATATACCGTCACTGCCTTGGCCTGGAGACGGGATGGCTCACAACTCTGTGCGGTGCGTTTTACCAGTAATCCCTTTCCGCCTGGGTGACTTTCTCCAAACGAGGAAAAATCCGGCCTTAGCCTAAAGCACTCTCCCTGAAACTAGAGAATCTCTTCTTCCCTTTTGACTCCAACCTAAAAATATGGCATTAAAGGCAGGAAAGAGAAATTCGCACTTTATGGGAAGCCAAAAGAGACAATTCTGTAGGCAGGGCTGATTTCTCCCTTTCATCCCATCACTATCCCTGAGTCCTGTGAGTGCCACCTCTTTCCATCTGGTACTTCCCAAAACTGCCAGCCCTTTTACTGCCAACTCTTTCCTAGATTCTAGAACTTGGGTTTCAAGGGTGTCTCTAGATATCCTTCCGATGCCTGTTACCTTTTATGTTGTCGCTTTCCCTTCTAGGGCACACTCTGTGGTGGAGTGGAACAGTTTGACTGCTGCCTCCGGAGAAGCATTTACAAGAATAAGTTTGAGTTGACGTATGTGGGACCTAGCCAGGTAAGCAGCTGATAGCCTACTGCACCAAAATCTCCTTTTGGACACTGCCACGGTGCCAAATTTAATCCCTGGTAGAGCTGATCTGGAGAACAGAGTGTATCAGGCAACTCTTTGGCAACTTTCCTGCTGTAACCCTTCCAGCTTATTGTAAGACAAGATTTAAACACCAAATTTAAGGGGTACAGAGATCGCCCCTTCCATCTTCCTGGTTTAAAACGTTACTACCTGGGGCGCCTGGATGGCTCAGTCTTAAGTGTCGGACTCTCGATTTCAGCTCAGGTCATGATCTCAGGCTTGTGAGATCAAGCACCGCATGGGGCTCCACGCTGGGCATGGAGTCTGTTGAAGATTCTCTCTTTCCCTCTCCCTCTGCCCCACCCAGTCTCCATCCCTCTCTAAAACAAAACAAAACAGAAAAAGCTTTATTACCTATATGTTGTTAACTGGGGAGTTTAGGATTATGCAGGTGCATAACATTGCTTTAGGGCCTCTGAACTCACCGTGTATGACATTGCAAGGTAATTTCTTAGTTCCTGAGCCCACCTTTCTGTTTCCTCTACCTCTGTCCTCTTTTCCTTCCATTTATTATTCATTGATTCCTTCATTCTTTTTTTCTCTTTTTTGGAAATGTTGTTCACTTATTTGACAGAGTGTCCACACAGGAGCAGGGGAAGGCCAGAGGGAGAGGGAGCACTCGGACGTGGGGCTGAATGTGGGGCCTGATCCCAAGACCCCAAGATCATGACCTGAACTGAAGGCAGATGCTTAATCAGCCGAGCTACCCAGGCGCCCCCTCTTTTTTTTTTTTTTTAAGATTTTATTTTTAAATAACTCTACACCCCACTTGGGGCTCAAACCCACAACTGAGGTCAAGAGTTGCATGCTCCTCTGACCGAGCCAGCCAGGCACTCCTGTTCTTTCATTTTCTGTCCATTCTCTATACATGAGCACTGTTAGGACAGAGAATACAAGGATAATTGCCTGTGTTATATTGTTCCTTAATCAGGATCATTTTAGCAAAGAGGTATATGAAATGAGAGTATGATCAGTATACACCATGATTAAAGTAATCACAAAGATTTTCAGAAGAGGTACAGGAATGTGAAGAGGGTGATTACTTTTACCCCGTATGTGTTATGTATTAGCATTGAAGGAGATAATCTCTGAAAACATTTTGTAAATAGTAGAGCACTGTGTGAACGGGAGGTGTCATTTTTACCAACAACAGCCTAGGCTAGGTGAGGAAATGAGAGACTAGCTTTGTTTAACACTGTGGAGGTGGGCACGGCAGGTTCACCCCTCTTTGGGGTTGAGGGAAGCCTCAGGGAGCTCAGACTTGTACCTTACCAAGGTGATTGTGAAGAACCTGTCATCGGGGACCCGAGTGGTACTCAAGTCACACTGTGGCTCTGAGGTGGAAGAGGTGAAAATCCTCGGAAAGGAACGTTGCGTGGTGGCCCACACGTCAGACACGCTGCTGCTGGGGGACCTGAACACTAATCGCCTTAGTGAGGTAGGAACCCCAGGCGGAGGGGCGGGGAATGGAGCATCGTGAGCTGCTACTTCCGGGGAACCCGGGTCCCTGAGGGGGAAAAGCTCTAAGATGCTGGCGTTGGGGACCTGGTGGACCTGGGAGTGAGACCCTGGAGATTTAGAATCCTGGAATGGGAATTCCCACTGTTGGACTGTTTTTACAGCATCTCTCAGAAGCCTAGAAGCCTAGGGCAGAATGTGACACAGCACCCCTCTTGTGCAACATCAGGGCCTTCCTAAACTCCTTCTCTCTGCTTCCTACCCCGTCCTTCTGTCAGCGTTGTCTTGGATACTTCCCACATTGTTGTTATGGCCTCTCCCTCTTTTACAGGTGGCTTGGCAGGGATCTGATGGCAATGAGAAGTATTTCTTTGAAAATGAAAATGTGAGTAGAGCTTGATTAACCAACCATCACCATCTCAGTAAACCTCCTAGCTAAGAGAGAGCAGATAAAGAAAGGAGGGCGAGATGGGCAGAGGAACAGAATAAAGAGGAAAGTGGGAGTCACTTTGCACTGACAAGACATCTCCCTCTACTACCGTTGACCATGCAGACTTCTTCATGCAAACGTCCTACCACGTGACAGTTCCCTTCATCCCCAGGTGTATATGATCTTCAATGCTGGAGAGCTAACCCCGGTGGAATAGGGGAGTAATGATACCCTGGGTTCTGTACGTACTGAATTCATGAACCCCCACCTCATCAGGTAACCCCACAAGGTTCTCTAAATTTTTGAAACCCAAAAGAAGTCCCTTTTAACCTCTAACTCCTGTATCCTCAAGATTAATCTAAAAACTTCATCCCATATGGTACTTTGGGGCCCTTGCGAAACATCCCGATGACCCAAGTCCATTCTGCCTTACCTCACCCTTCGTGTTTCAGTGTCCGTATTAATGAGCGGCGTCAACGAGGGATGGAAGACAGTAAGAAATTGGCTTATCTTGTTGATGTTAAGACTATTGCTATAGGTAAGACTCTCTCATAATTCTGATAACAAAACAGATGTTTATAGTATGCTTCCATATCACAGGGGTGTATAGAGTGGAGAATGCAGGAACCTGAGAGGCACCAGGTAAATGTATGGCCCTGCTCTCACAGAGGATGTGGGAAGTGTTCTAACCCACATGTGTGAGTCTGCGTCTAGCTGTGGAGATACAGATACACTGTTACGCATATCAGCTTGTCCCTGTAATTATTCATGTTCTTTAGGCATGTATCTTAGGGCTAGGAGTTGTGAACTGTAGAGCGGAACCATTAGTAAATTTATGAATTTTCCTGTTTAGACTTAGGACATAGGATAATGGACTGTTTGAACCAGAAGGGGACTTATTTTCTGTCGAGTTTGACATTGGTAGGTGATGACAAAATTTATTTGAATTTCACAAGTGTTCACTTAAATAAATACATCTTATTTATATATATTAATAATTAGCTCTGGGGACATCTGGGTGGCTCAGTCAGTTAAGAGCCTGCCTTCGGCTCAGGTCATGATCCCAGAGTCCTGGGATCAAGTCCCACATCAGGCTCCTTGCTCAGCAGGGAGCCTGCTTGTCCCTCTGCTTTCTGCTCTCCCTGCTTGTGCACTCACTCTCTGACAAATAAGTAAAATCTTTAAAAAAAAATTAACCGTATCATGAAATGTATCAAGTATAGAAAAATGTTTTTAGAACAGCCCACTATTCCTTATGATGTATAGAGAATAACATATCCATATAGCGTCGTTAAGAACAAGGGTCTAGAGTCAAACCTCCCCACTTCTGCAATTATACCTGTGTGATCTTAGGTCAATTTCTTAACCTTTCTGTATCTCAGTTTCCTCATCCACAAAATGGGGATAAAAATCGTACCTACCTTATATGAAAAGCACTTAGTCTAATGTCTGGCACATAATAAGCACTTAATAAAGGTTAGCTATTAATATTATTATTATTACTTGTGTACCCATACCTAGTTTTTTTTTTTTTAAGATTTTATTCATTTATTTGACAGACAGAGATCACAAGTAGGCAGAAAGGCAGGCAGAGAGAGGAGGAAGCAGGCTCCCCACTGAGCAGAGAGCCCGATGCGGGGCTCGATCCCAGGACCCTGAGATCATGACCTGAGCCGAAGGCAGAGGCTTTAACCCACTGAGCCACCCAGGCGCCCCCCCCACCATCCCTAGTTCTATCATGTCCTGTCCTTTCATTATATTTTCTTCAGATCTTTTATCTCTCCTCTTACTGAGGGACATTTAAGTTGTTGGTTTTTCACCATTTCCAGTGTTTTGGTTCTCTCAGGTTTACACCTAGAGCAGAACTGCTGAATCATAGAAGAGGTATATCTGTAATTTCGCTAAATCTTTCCAAATTGCTCTCCAAAGAGATTGTACCAATTTACATTCCCACCAGCAGTTAGAGGTCCCAGTGTTCTGCATCCTCTGCAGTACTTGAAATTGCCTGACTTCATAATTTGGCTCAATCTGACTTATGTGAAATAATACTTCATCGTATTCATTTTTGTTGTTGTTCATTTGTTTATTGGTGTTTGGATTTGTTCTTCTGCATTTTGCCAGTTCTTATCCCTTGCCTATTTTTAAAATCAGGCTGTCTTTTCCATATTGACTTGAAGGAGTTCTGTGTATGTGCATATCTAGCCTTCGATGGTCATTTGTGTTGCGGATATTTGTCTCAGCCTCTTTTAGTGTTCAGACATTTCTAATTTTAATGTAGTTCATTTCATCACTTTTTAAGAAATAGTTTGTGATTTTTTTTTAAAGATTTTTATTTATATATTTGACAGACAGATCACAAGTAGTCAGACAGGCAGGCAGAGAGAGAGAGAGGAGGAAGCAGGCTCCCCGCTGAGCAGAGAGCCCTATGCGGGGCGTGATCCCAGGACCCTGAGACCATGACCTGAGCCGAAGGCAGAGGCTTTAACCCACTGAGCCACCCAGGCGCCCCTTTTTTTAAGATTTTATTTATTTATTTATTTGACACAGAGAGAGAGAGAGAGAGAGAGAGAGAGATCACAAGTAGGCACAGTGGCATGCAGAGAGAGAGGGGAAAGCAGGCTTCCTGCCAAGCAGAGAGCCTGATGCTGGGCTCAATTCCAGGACCCTGAGATCATGACCTGAGCTGAAGGCAGAGGCTTTAACCCACTGAGCCACCCAGGTGCCCCTAGTCTGTGATTTTTGAGGTCTTGTTTAAGAAGTTTCCCTGGGGCACCTGACTGACTGAGCCAGAGGAGCATGTGACTCTTGATCTCAGGATCGTGAGTTTGAGCCCCAAGCTGGGTGTAGAGTTAAATAAATAAATAAATAAATAAAAATTTTCAAAAAGAAAAAGTTTCCTATTTCCTCCTATATTTTAATATTTTTAGATTTTGCTTGTCACCTGGAATTAATTTTTGTGCATAATGTGGGTATGGCTCATATTTTACTTTTTCCATGTTTAACCATTTATTGGAAATCCATTCTGTACTCACTGATTCGTAATGTCACCTCTTATAAATCAAGTTTCCAAATACACATGGGTCCGTTCTTAAGATACTTTTACAGTTCCTGAGTTTTGTGTTTCACATCAGATTGTTGAGTTGTTATGGAAATGATGTAGTATGGCGGCCCATGTTCCAGTGGCAGGAAGGAGCTGTGAGACTTTGGACAAGTCATCCCACTATACAGGGCTTGTCTTCAATAGTGTGTAAAATGACAGAGTTCTTCTCTTAACCTTTTTTCACTGGTGACCCCTTTGAGTATCTAATTAAAATCATAGATCGTGGGGTGCCTGGGTGGCTCAGTTGGTTAGGCGACTGCCTTCAGCTCAGGTTGTGATCCTCGAGTCCCGCTTTGGGCTCCCTGCCTGGCAGGGAGTCTCCTTCTCCCTCTGACCCTCCCCCCTCTCATGCTCTGTCTCTCTCTCTCCCTCTCAAATAAATAAATAAAATCTTTTTTAAAAAATCATAGATCCTTTCCCAGAAGAATATACATAAACATAGAATTTTGTATATAATTTCAGGGTGTTCACAGAGATAGGGTCCCACAGCTCTAGTATTCTGTGATTCTACTTATAAATTAAGACATTGAAACATGGCTTTATCAAGTTGGCTTTTAATTCAAGGAAATTTCATTTTTAAGTTGGTCTTCCCAGTTGTAGACATTAGCTGGCATTTGGTCTTGAGCTCCAGCACGGATCACGGCAGGACGTTGCGCATTGGTAACGTATACAAATAAGAGCTGTGAATGCGCCGTGTTCAGGAGACTCCCTGAAAGCATCCTAGCCAGGCCTTAAGTGTGATCATATCTTATATTGTCTGCAAAATTCACACCAACCTAAAATTCTTATCCTCAGCACTCTCAGCCTGACTTTAATCAGAGGTTCCTTCTGTTTTGTCTGTGTGCCTTCTCCACTGTTTGCCCCTCGGGGCTCTTACATCATTGACACTCAAAATGCAGGGAACTCCTTGCAGCAAATATGTTCATCGAGGTCATTTCATCCATCAGCTTTCTCTTCGTGGTTGTGCTGGAACTGGGGCTCTTCCTTAATGTGCTCAGTGCTGCCTTCCAGAGGATTTCTTGAGTAACGGATGCCCGTTGCTCTGATGTGTTCTGATCTACTATGAGACAACTCCAAGATCCCAGAGAGGAATCTGATTTCTTGATGGATCTGGACCTTTTGAGTTAGCTACAGAGCTAAACAAAATCTCTACAATTTTAGTAGAAATCCAGTATTGTAAGCATCTTAGCAAAATTATGTCATGTTCCTCATACTCTACACGGATGTAACATTCTTAAAGCCCAACATAATAATCAAAGGCAAGACTTTTGCAGGCTGCCTTGTGTCCTGTCTATGATTATGTGGAATCTGTCTTCTTAACCCTGTCTCCTTTACTTTGTAGTGGATCTGACTGGTGGCTACAACATTGGCACCATCAGCCACGAGAGCCGTGTGGATTGGCTGGAACTTAATGAAACGGGGCCAAGCTTCTCTTCAGGGACCGGAAACTTTGTGTAAGAAGGGTTACTAAGGCCTTAGCCATTGAGTAGTCCATAGAGGATGTACTACCTGCTGCCAGGGATTGCGGGGGCATAATTTCTTGGTGCACTATGCCATTAACATAGCAAAAGGCACAGAAGAATCAACATTGTGTCTGTTATCATAGCCCATACCTTAGGAAGATGGTATTGTGATGGCACCAAAGTCAAGAGGGAAATTTGAGAGCTGGTTTCTCTTTTACTGTTCCCAAGTCTGTGCCCTCGTGAGACTACCTCACCCCCGCATGCCTGGCTGAACTTTACCCACACCTGTTGCAGCATTCCTCAGCTACTCGTACCCCACAGCGTTAAGGCTGGCTCGACAGTCTGCCCCGAACTCCTTATTGACTCTGATCTCAATATGGTATCACCAAAGAGCTCAGCCTCAAGGGCAAAGAGACTATCTGGCGATTTTTCATTTCATGTTCATTGTGATGTGAAAGCCACATCGCCGATTTCCAGACCATTTAATGTGCGGGGTGGCCTTCCTTTTGTGATCCAGTCTGGCAACTCTGGCCCAGAGTTAAACTCTAAGAACGAAAGTCTGACCTTCAGCTAACTTAAATTTCTGGGTGTAGCTCTGGGCTCACTTGGTCATCCCTTTTGGGCCAGAGTCAGGATGTACCAAGTCAGCATAAATGTCGAGCACTGCAGGCTAGTAAGCTTTGAAATTCAGCATCTGCCTGACTGGTGGGTCAGCTCGCCACATTTCGTCAGAGAAATGGTCGATATCAGAAGCCGCCCCATAGCCCCTTCTGTTGCGCTGTCCACCTCTTCCTTCCGCAGTTGCATCTATACGATATTGAAAGCCGCTCGAAGACGACGATCCTCAACTTCTGCTCCTACGTGCAGTGGGTCCCAGGAAGTGACGTGCTGGTGGCTCAGAACCGAAACAGCCTGTGTGTGTGGTACAACATTGAGGCACCTGAGAGGGTCACCACATCCTCTCTTAGGGTACATCGGTGCCAGGGGTCCTCAGACATAGTGTCTCACTGATCAGTTAGGGCCCTGAGGAAGCTCCAAAGGTTATTTGGTTTTCTGTGGCCCACCACCCATCATCTCTGTGATAGAGTCGGCAAGTAAAGCTTAGATCCTTGCCCACAGTGCGCTAGGCCCCAGAGCCGTCCTTGTTCAGATTCCTGACATTGTATCCTGTCCTCTCTATTACAGTGGCCCTGGGGAATTCACCAGGTCATAATGAGTTCTCTTAGGCTGGAAGAGCCCCCATAGCGGGGGCAGTTCTGTCAGTTCCTGGGTGAGGATTCTCTGTTGTAAGCTGTTCAGAGCTCCTTTTTTTATCAGACTGAAGATCAGTCCCTCTCCTGTCCCGCCAGCATCACGTACATTCCAGTGACCTTGCAGAATCTGGGAGGGAAAACAAGAGAGGCCCCTGTGCTAGGCTAGGATGACTGGTGTGGGTACAGAGCGAGCATGTGATAGTTCTTTTTGCCTTTTTTCTATCTCTCTTCTTTCCCTCCTTTCTTTCCTCATTTTAGACTAATTAAGTTTGGCGCTTGGGGGTTGTTTTGTCCTTTTTAAAACACATTTTTCACATTTTTGCTTTGGAGGTCATACATTTGACTCCTAGAGTGGTTACCCTTGGAAGTTTACCATACCCTTAAATTATTCTGAATAGTTTCAACTTATTTAGCATTTTATCCCTGGCAAATGATACAAGGACCTGAACTTTGATTACCTCCCCTTTGCCATTATTGCCCAGTATTTTTTTATCCCCAAAGTGAGACGTTATTCTTTTACACAGCCGGAATTTGGTTACGTTTGCCATCATGGTGCCAGTTTCTCTGCTCACTCTTTTTGCATTGCTGACCTTTGCTCTGGAGTTAACATCCTTGAGAAAAAGTGTTTCAAAGATGAATCATCAGTTTCTGAAAATTATCAGAATGGAATGATCTGAAAATGTTTTTATTTGGCATGTTCTTGAAAGAACAGTTTGACAGTTTTTCTTATTCTTTTGCACATACTGCCGTCCCATTGACTGACCCCCTTAGTTCTGAGAAGTTTATTAACAGTTCCTTGTGTTGTCTTGTTGGCTTTTTTAAAAAAGATTTTATTTATTTATTTGGGAGAGCAAGGGGAGGGACAGAAGGAGAAGCAGACTCCCCGCTGAGCAGGGAGGGATTGCGGGGGGCTTAATCCCGTAACTCCAGGATTGTGACCTGAGCCTAAGGCAGAGACTTACCCGACTGAGCCACCCAGGCGTCCCGGTCTTGTTGGTTTTAAAGTCTTTTGTTTTTTCAGCATTCTGAAGCTTCAGTACATTATATCTGCATATAAATGTCCTTTTACTTAACTGTGCTTGGTGTGTATGCGCACGCGCGCGAGTGTGTGTGTGTGTGTGTGCGTCCCATCTGCGAGGACACCTTGTTCCTCAGCCATGAGCTCTTTAAATGTTGCTGCTTCTCTCGAACTCTCTTTCTCACCCTCAGAACTCTAATTAGGTATGTGTTCCGTTTTTTGTCCTGTCTTTGTGCCTCTATAACGTCTTACTCTTCCTTCCTCCTTCTCGCTCCATGCTACATTCTGCATAATTCCTTAAGAAACATCTTGCAAGGGGCGCCTGGGTGGCTAGGCCCTTAAGTGTCTGCCTTTGGCTCAGGTCATGATCCTGGGGTCCTGGGATCAAGCCCCTGCCTGGGGCTCCCTGCTCAGCAGGAAGTCTGCTTCTCCCTCTCCCACTCCCCTTGCCTGTTTCCCTCTCTCTCTGTCAAATAAATAAATAAATACAATTTTTTAAAGATTATTTAAAAAAAAAAAGAAACATCTTGCAAGTCAGGGGTTCGCTTTCACTATTATCTCATCTGCTATTGAAATCACCCACTGAGTTTTCTTACTTCAAATAGTGAATTTTTCGTACGGTTTTATTTGGTTCTTTCTCTAGTCTGCCTGGTCATTTTTTCTAATATATTTGCTGCTGAAGCGAACACAACCTGGCCATTTTTTATGGTCTCTTGTCTCTTGCTTAATTTTTCATTCCATCTCTTAGGTCTTTAAACATTCTACGTTTCTTTCATATTCCATAACTGGTTCTTCCGTAATTGTTATTTTTAATATTGGAAATCCTTGGAGGTCCAAAAGTGCTGTAGTTATTGTTACTGTTTACTCCTTTATGGTGGTTAACTTCTGTTTTGGTACCTTTTTTTATTGGGGGGCTCACGTTACATTGAATATAATTTTTAGAAGCTCAAGGGCCTAACATGGGCATGTTTTCCTCTAGAGATGATCAGTGTTTGCTTTTGTAGGAATCAGGCATACTAATGACTTTTGTTCCCTTTCCGGAAGAGAGGATCCCAGATTTCATGACTAACAGATTCTCAGAATCGCCCCCTCATCCTGCTCGAGGACCCCTGGTTTATTCACCCACTGCTGTGTTTGCCATCAGGGCAACTGTACCCTTTCCACTTGCTCCCCTGTTTTTTTCCTGCTCAGGTTTTCACTTACCAGCTTTTTCCTTTTTTTTTTTTTTCTTTCCTTTTCTGTTTTTCTCCTTTGCTTTCTCTTCTTCCCTTCCTTCCTTTTCTTCCCTTCCTTCCCTCCCTACTTTTCCTTCCCTTTCCTCCCTCCCTCCCTTCCTTCCTCCCCGTGGGAGACTAGGAAGCATACCTAGTGATTTCTTCAGGGGACCTAAGCAATGAATGTATTCAGAAGTACAGCCCAGGTTAAAGTTGTATTTTAACAGGACTCAAGCTGGAAGCAGAAGTGGTTGCACACTTTGTCAGGTTACCTCCAGGCATTAGTGCGGGCACAGCTCTGAGTGTACAGGAACCTGAGGGCATTAGTGTAGATAAGGGATTCTTAGCTGCTTGAAGGAAATTAAACGCTGGGCAAACAAGGGCCGCTGTAATTCCCTCAGTGTGTAAGCGCTAGGTTGGGGTAAGGCTGGGTCTGTTCTGCAGTGGAGTTGGTGGAGACACTAACCTGGAATTCGGGTGGGGCAGGGGGATTGAAATTTTACAGGGTGATGTGGTAGGTCTGGAGCGGGGCAGGGGGGAAGACCGAGGTGATGGTGACCGAAGGTGTGACAACTGTTGCCTACACGCTGGATAAGGGCCTGATCGAGTTTGGAATGGCCATTGATGACGGCATCTACACCCAGTGAGGGGCTGGGCTGACATCCCCGTGAGGTGGTGGGAGAGGCTGGTTCTGAGTCTGGAGGACCTGGGATGGGCCAGATAACTGGCCCTGTCACACCTGCCCCATCACCAGTGCTCCTCTGCACCCTGCGGCGCCTGGACTGTTGCTTTCCTTCCTTTTCTCTTCAGGGCCACAGCCTTCTTGGAGACTCTGGAAATGACCTAGAAACAGACGCAATGTGGAAAACCTTGAGCAAACTGGCACTCGAGGCAAGGCAGCTCCACTTCGCGGAGAGGTGAGGCAGACCAGAAGTGAGGTGCGGGCAGCTAGGAAGGATGGCCAGAGGCCATTTTCGGTAGGGGGTGGGGTGTGTGTGTGAGAGGCTCCTTCCAGGGCTAAGGCACCAGTCCCCTGCCATTACAACCAGTAACACCTTCCAGGTAGTTATTCCAAACATTCTTCCATCCCAGTTTATAAGATATTTTTTGCTTTTGCTTCCCCTATGTAGGTGCCCCATCAGAGTTTTAACACCCATGCCCTCCAGTCCAGGTGTTGACGTGTATTTCCGAATGCGGCATAGGAGTGTAGTTAGTAGGACAGTCTTGGCATTTTAGACTCTTTCGAGTTATCTGGCTCCATTTAACAGCTTGTATGACCATGAGTTAAGGGAACCTTTCCAAACCTTGGTTTCTCAATTTCCTCTCTGTAAAGGGGAGTAATGATAGCATTTACCTCCTAGGGTGGTAAAGAAGAATCATAGGGGCGGTGAAGAAAGTAGGAGAATTCTCAGTGCTCAGTAAATGTCAACAGCTGCTGTTTTGCCAGGAGTCCTCTTGGCTCCTTCCTTTCCCGTGGCCCCACAGCTAGACGACCAGCTCGTCCTAGGGCCCTGACCCAGCGTCTTCAAAACACATCCCGAAGCTCTTACTGTCTAGCCTAGAACAGACCACACCTCTACCTGCAGTGTCACAAAAACCTCTTAGTCTCACGGATCCTGTTCTTACACACCTACCATCCATTCATCCCACAATAGCTGAAATCATTTGTTACACCATAAATCAGATTGTGTCCTTTTTTTGCTCAAACCTTCCAGTAGCTTTCTGTTCTACTCAGTATAAGATCCACAACCCTTGGCGTGTCCTAACTCCTTACAATATTTGGCCTCTGCCCCCTTCATCTTCCAGGTACCCACTTGCCCGTTAGTCTCCAGCCACACTGGCATCCCTTGGGCCCTTTGAGTATCTCAAACTCATTCCTGCCATGGCACCTTACATGCGCTGTTCCCTCTGCCTGGAATAATTTTTCCTCATCTTGCGTGACTGACTTTTTCTTGTATTTAGGTCTTGGCACAAATGTCAGCTCCTCAGATAGGCCTTCTCTGAGTACCAGCTGAACTAGCCCCCTCCGTTACGGTTTATATGTACTGTCACGTTATTCCATTTTACTCTTCTTTCTCTGGAATGTCTTTGTTTGCGTACTAACTACTTGTTTCCCCTAGAAAGTAAGTTCCCTGAGAGCGAGGCCCTCATCCGTCATATCCCCTTGTGTCTCAAGTGGCAGAAACCGCGCGCGGCACTTAACCGAGGCTCAGTGTACGGCTGCTGGGCCGGTGCGTCCGCGCTGATCCTGTAGTAATGCTGCTGTTACTGTGATTGCTTCCATCCTGTAGGTGCTTTTCTGCTTTGGGCCATGTAGCAAAAGCTCGATTCCTGCATGAGACCAATGAGATTGCAGACCAGGTGTCTCGGGAATATGCAAGTATTATCCTCCTGAATTATTCAGTCTCTCGAGCTGAGATTTCTCTTCACGCGCAGCCCCACGACCCCTGGCTTTCCGGCCATGGCTCGCGCCCTCGGTTCTGCCCAGCCCACCTCCACCTTCGAGTCAGAGCGCTCTGGAATGGCTTGCCAGACCTCATCCTTTAAGCCCCATGAAGGTTTTCAGCTTTCTGGTCTTTTAGCTTCCTCGTCTCTGTGGCCTTCCTGTCTAATAAGCTCACAATAGTCCGAATGGCTCCTGCAGTGCTGCCAGGATAACCAGAGCCTTCTTCCTCCCCCACAGGGTGGAGAAGGAACGGACTTTTACCAGGTGCGAGCACGCCTAGCCATGCTGGAGAAGAACTACAAGCTGGCTGAGATGATCTTCTTGGAACAGGTGATGGGAGCAGAGGGACCAGATTGAAGAGGGGAGCTGGGCGGGAGGGGGAGTGAGGCAGCCTGAGGGGAGGAGAGAGCCCTGGGGGAGAGCTTTTAGAAAGGTTGACACAGCTAAAATGCCACTCCTTCCTTCCGGCTCTGCTCTGCCTTCCTCCTTCCAGTTAGGTCTTTATAAGCTGTCTGCTGCCGCCCCATCTGCCGCCTCCCCCTACCCCAGAGCCTTCCCTGGTCGTGCTTGTGTACACAGGCAAATTCAGGGTTTGTGGGGCCTGAGGCTGATAGAATTTGAGGAGCCCTCCTTAAGAAATAATGCCTTGGAAGGGGCCTATGCAAATAAGGTACCCTGGGGCTTAACCTCCTTCTCCTTTCCTGATAAGTGTGCCACTGCTTGTGCCTAAGTCAAGGGTGAGGCTTTCAGTCCCCGCGGGCTGGCATCATGCCCGGGCTGAGGACAGCCTGCTGATCCCTGATGCTCCTCCCAACTCTTGGTGTCCCTCTCTCCTCTGCCCGGCTTCCCCTAGAATGCCGTTGAGGAGGCTATGGACATGTAGCAGGAGCTGCACCGTTGGGATGAGTGTATCGCTGTGGCTCAGGCCAAGGTACTACCAGTTCTGTCTTCTCCATGGTGCTCGCAGCTCAGTTCCACCAATATCCGAAGCCTCTTCTTACCAAGGAGGCTATAGGAGCTGGAACAGGATTGGGCTGGGAGTTGGCACGTTGGTGTCCGGGAGGCTTTCCGTTGTTACAGTGGGATTGGAGAAGTTTGGGAAGCAGCACAGGAAGGAGGGAGGTGACTTGTCTTGCCTCTCTTGCACGTCCAGGGGCACCCAGCCCTGGAGAAGCTGCGCCGGAGTTACTACCAGTGGCTGATGGACACACAGCAAGAGGAGCGAGCCGGTGAACTACAGGAGAGCCGGGGGATGGACTAGCAGCCATCAGCCTCTACCTCAAAGCCGGGCTCCCTGCCAAAGCTGCCCGACTGGTGCTGGCCCGGGAGGAACTGCTAGCTAACACCGAGCTGGTAGAAAACATCACTGCAGCCCTTATCAAGGGGGAGCTGTATGAAAGGGTATGGCTGGCTTCCCGTTCCTGTCCCTCATCTCCAGGACTCAGCGCTCCCTCCTCCCCAGGGGAGTCCTGGAGTGCACAGCCCCCAGAACTGGTGGCCGAGTCTCCACCTTTGGGGGCTGATACTTGATTCTTAGTGTAGTAGGACTGTGGTTGTAGTCATGTGGTATGTGTCGACAGGCAGGTGATCTCTTTGAGAAGATTCGAAACCCGGAGCGGGCCCTGGAGTGCTACTGTAAAGGCAGCGCATTCGTGAAAGGTACTGCCCCGGACAACCCAGCCTTCCCTGTTAGAGTCTTGCCCGAATAGTCCCCCTGCACCAATTTTGTGCATCTGTTCTGGTGGATCGGCTCAGTTCTCCATCCCTCCACTTCTCACCTATTTTCCACACCCCATTTCCCTGACTCCCATCCCTGGAAGGCTTAGCCGAGTGCCCTCTCTGTCCCTGGCAGCAGTGGAGCTGGCTCGGTTGGCATTCCTAGTGGAAGTGGTGAGACTGGAAGAGGCCTGGGGAGATCGTTTGGTGCAGCAGAAGCCGCTCGATGCAGCCATTAATCACTACATTGAAGCCAGGTAGAGGGGTGCAAAGGTGACTGGGCGTGAGGTCCAAGGTGATGGGGCAAGTAAGGGCACCGAGGCTCCAAGAGAGATGGCACCATGTAGGTTGGAGTAGGCTTGAGGTGTCTCCCTACCTCTACCTGTCTTCCCCTTGCCTCATAGGCACGGATGCCTTTCCCAGCTCTGCCAGGCGCTCCATTAAGGCAATTGAAGCTGCCCTGGGCGCCCGCCAGTGGAAGAAGGCCATTTATGTATTAGATCTACAGGACCGGAACACTGTCGGAACACCAAATACTATCCCCGCGTGGCCCAACACTATGCGTCTCTGCAGGAGTATGAGGTGAGGAAAGTCCCTTGCTGGAGCTGGAGGCAATGCAGTACCGAATGAGATGAGAACCCCAGAACCGGAAGTGGGGGCCCTCTTACCAAATCCTTCTTTCTGGGTCCCAGCAGCACCAGCCACCCTGAGTGAGAAGAAAGCAGTTTATTTCCCTTATTTCATTCCAACATAACATAGACCCCTCTCCCAGATCTATAAAGCGAGTCTCCAGCTCTCTTCCTATGTAACTCCATGGGAGTTCCAATGTGGAATGGCCCTGTGTTGCAAAAGTACGAGGTCCTTTTAGGTCCTTTTAAACTGCCTGTTGTAGTGTCCCCATTCTGGTTTTGGCTGGTTTTTTGTTTCTGTTTTTGTTTTCAAAAGAGTAGAGGATGTGAGACGGGATAGCCCTCTTTTCTTCTGTGTTGTGGACTAAGGGTCCCGTCCCCTCCCCGCCATCCCAGCTGAGGTTCGCTCTCCCCCGTGCAGGCCGCTCTAACGCTCTTGCTCTAATGCTCTTGCTCTCGGCCTTTTGTATCTGCTGTCTGGAGCACAGATTGCGGAGGAGCTCTACATTAAGGGAGACCGAACAAAAGATGCACTAGACATGTACACTCGGGCCGGCCGCTGGGAGCAAGCCCACAAGGTAGGTAGCGGGGCGCGGTTCGTCCGAGGGCTCCACCTCTCTGGGGCCGTCCCCACTTTCCTTGGGCTCTGATGTTCCCTCTTCACCGGCCTCCTTGAAAGCTGAGAAAGAGCACCAAAATAGAAAAGTCTGGAGCGCTTGGAGACCTAGCCACAGGGAAAGGCAAGGATGAAGAGGCCCTTGTTCCAAACCTGTAATTCCGAAGCGAGCAGAAGGGTTTGGGAGCTGGGGAGCCCCAAATGCCCCTCCCCATGCTGTAGTCAGAGTGGCAACTTCGTTCCCTGCCTGCGCCCAAAACCCGGTGGGTACGGCGGGAGCACGGGAGTGGGAACACGTGCCCAGCAGAGGGCATCTCTGGCCTTTTTGCCTGAGCAGAATATAGTTCTGACTTTGCTCCTTATGGTCTTGGAATTCCCTAGACTGACCAGGAAATCATCCGTACACAAACCCCTGTGGTTGTTGGGAAGGTTCAGAGTTGCTGGGAACACAGGTCATCCTCGAGTCGCGCCTCCCTGGCCACTCCGCAGCCCCCCTGCTTCCCTCGGAAGCGTGCCAGAGGCTACTGGGGCTCTGTGTGTCTGCACAGCTGGCAATGAAGTGCATGAGGCCGGAAGACGTGTCGGTGCCGTACATCAGCCAGGCTCAGGAGATGGAGAAGCAGGGCAAGTACCCGGAGGCAGAAAGGTGAGCCGCAGCCCCAGGGGAGGCGTGCAGGGAGAGGGGTGCGTCTGAGGATGCGCGCCGTCTGCCTAGAAGGCAGTGATGCAGGAATCTGGGTCGAGGAGGCCCCGGGTGTCTCTCTCCCCTCCGCAGGCCCTACGTGACAGTGGAAGAGCCTGATCTTGCCATCACCATGTTCAGAAAGCACAAGCTGGATGATGATGTGATCCGCCTGGTAGGGAAGCACCACCCAGATCTCCTCAGTGACACACACCTACACCCGGGCAAAGTGAGCCTTTTTCCAGTCTCGGCCATCTCTTCCCCGAACAGGCTCCACGTCCCCCTCGCCCCATCCTGACCCTCCTTTCCCCAGGAGCTGGAGGCTGAAGGCCGACTGCAGGAGGCCGAGTATCACTACCTCGAGGCTCAGGAGTGGAAGGCAACGGTGGACATGTACAGGTCCAGTGGGCTTTGGGAGGAGGCCTACCGGGTAAGGAGTCCAGGTCGCTCTGGGGATACGCCCGTCCCTCTTCCCCACTCTCAAGGGATGCATTCTGAACTGGTCGTGGGTCTCTTTGAAAAATGTCCATACCAACAGGCAAAATTTCACATGCGGTAGGAGGGGTCTGTGGACTACCTGAAGTCCATCCTTGGCCCCTGAGCAGGCTAACAGACCCCAAAACTGAGCCCTCTCCCTGTTCTAGTAGAAAGCCCTGACCCTTCAGCTTTGACTTCAAAGCTGAAGTCCGATCAGAGGGGAGAAGGGAGCCGCCATGTGGCCCTGCGTGGGAGGATTGCCAAATGGCTTTGCTTCACAGGTGGCCAAGGCTCACGGAGGAGCTAATGCCCACAAACACGTGGCCTATCTGTGGGCAAAGAGCCTGGGAGGAGAGTCCGCAGTGAGACTGCTTAATAAGCTCGGACTCCCGGAAGCTGCCGTTGACCACGCCGCTGACAACTGGTGAGGCCCCAGGGCTTCTCTCCACTGGCCCCTTTCGAGAGAGAGCCTCTGCGTAGACAAGGAAAATTGCTGTATAGCTGAGAAGTGTTTCTGAAGACAGAGGCAGGAGTGAAGAAATCCTCAGAAGAACGTGATGGAGAGGCAAGGAATGAATCAGTAGCTCTGCCCCTGTTCCCCGGGGGCTCAGAACAGTGTTTAGCTGTTCTAAGAAGATGGAAAGTGATCAGCCTTTTTCCTTCTTTTTCAAAAAGACCTCTTTAAAGTAATTACTATCCCCAGTGTGGGGCTTGAACTCAACCCGAGATCAAGGGTCACTCATTCTACAGACTGAGCCAGGCAGGTGCCCCGGAGAGAAGAGCTTTTAAAGCTTTTAAAGCTAAGGTGCACTAAGCCAGTAATTGACTTCTGAGTCAAGGAAGTGTGCTTCTGTTAAATGCAAAAAGAGCTTTTCTTAAGCAAATGTTGCAAAGACCAGTGATAATCCTGCATGGAGTCAGATGGCTGAGGGTCCTCTTAATGTTTTAGAGAGACAGTTTTTCTGCTAGCGTAAATGTGGCTCAGGAGGAAGTGGTGGAGAACCCGGAGCCCCTGCTCCCGAGGCAGAGTAGTGCTGTGAGGCTCACTGCGGTCCCCTGCCTCGCGCCCATCCCATTCCTTTACGCCCACTCGTCGCAGGAAGCACAGGCTTTTCCGAGTGTCCCCCGACCCACGTCCTCCTTTACGTGTCTGTGTGCTTCTGTGTCACGTCATATGGATTGTCTTCTCAATCTGTCCTTTCCCTCCCCCGGCCCCGTCTCGACCCTTTCTGTTTTCTCTTGCCCTGTTCCCCCTCTTATAAAAGGAAAGTACTGAGTAGGCAGACCTTCCTTACACCTTCCATTTCAGCTCATTTGAATTTGCTTTTGAACTCTCTCGGCTGGCCCTCAAGCACAAAACCCCTGAGATTCATCTCGGATATGCTACGTACCTGGAGGATGAGGTATGGACGTGCTCCTGCTCCCTTGCTTTTGACCTTGACCTCCTCCTGTCTCACGGCTGCCATGATGGCACTCTGCTTCTGATCATGTGCGGCCGCCCTTCTGTCCCTACAGGGTAAATTTGAAGAGGCTGAAGCTGAATTCATCAGGGCTGGTAAGCCCAAGGAAGCAGTCCTCATGTGAGTTACCCATCAATTCCTTACTCCCGTCCTCCCATCCGCAGCCCCAGGACCTGGCATTGCCACCTTCACCTGAACCTGGCACCAATAAATCTTCTACCCCCTCTGACATGGCTGCTTGTCTCCCGCTCTTGAGGCCTCAGTCCTGTACTGAGCCTCCCCTGTGTCCTCTTGTGGGAGCAGGTTCGTCCATAACCAGGATTGGGAGGCAGCTCAGCGTGTGTCCGAGGCTCACGATCCTGACAGTGTCGCCGAGGTGCTTGTGGGGCAGGCCCGGGGGGCCTCGGAGGAGGAGGACTTTCAGAAAGCAGAAGGGCTGCTGCTTCGGGCCCAGAGACCGGGCCTGGCCCTCAATTATTATAAGGTAGGGCACCGGATTCAGGGCCATGAGGGGAGGGGGAGAGAGTGTAAGAACCCACAGAGCACTACACTAACCACTACTCCTGGGAAGGATCCAGAGAGTTAGCATTGGAGAGGGGAAAGGAGACGAGAAGGAGAAGAGAGGTCCAAGGACCTAGGGATCCGTGGCCCATAGTAGAGAGCACCTGTGCGGCAGGGGGAAGGTGTCATGCCGGCCTCTGCCTTCCTGATACCTGGAAATCTGAGCAGGAGGCTGGATTATGGAGTGATGCCCTGTGGATCTGCAAGGACTATGTGCCGGGCCAACTGGAGGCCCTGCAGGAAGAGTACGAGCGGGAGGCTACCAAGAGAGGGGCCAGGTATGACGCCAGGAGGCAGCAAGTGTCGGCAGGGCTGGAGGGTGGGTCACAAGGTATGCACAGGATAGGCCACGCTGCCCAACCCGTTCTGGTCACGTGTACTCTCATCTCAGGGGCATGGAGGGGCTCGTGGACCAAGCTCGCCAGTGGGAGCAGGCTGGAGAGTATAGCCGCGCTGTCGACTGCTACCTCAAGGTGCGGGACTCAGGCGGCAGCAGCCTGGTGGGCAAGTGCTGGATGAAGGTGAGGCAGGCTACACCCTTCCTGGCTGTCCACTTCCCGGACCGCTCTCACAGCCAGCATTCCTCCTCAGACATTGCTTTTTCCTCCTGGGCCTCTCATTTTCGCTCAGGCAGCAGGTACCTGCTGAGTGCTTGCTAGATGCTAGAGCCAGAGCTATGAAAACTATAAAAGGGGATCTGAGGCAGAACCCCTAACAGCCTGAAATTGGGGGAAGTTGGACCACTGTGGCTCGACTAATTGAGTACCTGGGTGAAAACTAAAGGATGTGATTTGAAGTGGAGTTCAGAGGAGGGGGAGGTCTCGACGGAGAGGGAGGGAGGCTGTGTGAGGGAGGGGGTAGACCTGGGACCAGAGCTGGAAGGGCAAATCCAGAGGCCAGAGCTGGGGCCAGATGGAAGCCAGGAAGAAAGCAGAGGCTCCTCCTCTACATAGGAGCTCCTAAAAAGAAGCATCTAGCCGGTTAGGCCAAGTCAGTAGGTTTCATCAATTCCTAAACATATATATAATCACATTTTATTATCTTAGAAATTGGGTTGCATGTGATGTTTTGTGTGTTTTTTTTTTAAGATTTTATTTATTTATTTGACACACAGAGAGAGATCACAAGTAGGCAGAGAGGCAGGCAGAGAGAGAGGGGGAAGCAGGCTCCCTGCTGAGCAGAGAGCCCGATGCGGGGCTCGATCCCAGGACCCTGAGATCGTGACCCAATCTGAATGCAGAGGGTTAACCCAGTGAGCCACCCAGGCGCCCCTGCATGTGAAGTTTTAAATGATGTCTCTGGGGTACCTGGGTGACTTGGTGGGTAAAGCATCTGACTCTTAATTTTCGGCTCAGCACATGATCTCAGGGTTGTGAGATCAAGTTCTGCATTGGGCTCTGCACTGGGTGTGGAATCTGCCTCAGATTCGCTCTTCTTCTCCCTCTGCCCCTCCCCACTCGTGCTGTCTAAAACAAAAACCAAAAAGAAGTAAATGATGCATCTTTGATTCAGAGAAATATGGTATTAGGAGTTTGAGGGGGATGTGGAGTGGGCGCCACCGATCCCAAGTCTGAATGTCTACTTCCCCCTGGCAGCTTCCGAGGGGGCTGCGGCTGGAGTGAGTCACGTGACACGACTCCCTCCTCTGAGACCCCGCCCTGGGAAGCTGTAGGTGGGGTTTGGAGCCCCAAACCTGGCTTCAGGGCCTCTTCCTGGCGTTCCATCCATTTGCGCGACACCAAATATCCCTTCACCCTCCATTCCCCCCTCCAGCACGACGAGTGGTCTTTCTAGGTGGAGATCAATTATTGCCCCTTTATTTATCTTAGAGAAATTACAGACCCATTCCCGCCCTCCCTCCTCCCAGGTAGAGAGGCTCTTTGATTGCTGAGGGTGCAGGTTTGGGAGGCATTGGCTGAGCAGGAAAGAAGCCAGATAAGGGGCAGGTCGGTGAAGGCTTGAGCCAGTCAGTGAATAATGGGGACGAATCTCTTCTCATCTGTTAGCTTCAGGCCTCTAAACTTGGCCTGTTTTGGAGCATTTTGTGTGTGGTCCCTAGGAGACGTGTTTGAGTAGCCCTTGCAATCTTCAGACGGAACATGTCTGAGCCTCTCCCTAGGGGAGCTGTGTTTGAGTTTCTCCTTAGCGGGACTATGATGGGTTCCCACAGAGGGACTGAGATGGGTTTTGCCACACCAACTGTACTGGCCCCTTTCAAGGTGGCTCTGTTGGCTCT
This sequence comes from Martes martes, assembly GCF_963455335.1. Taxonomy (NCBI): domain Eukaryota; kingdom Metazoa; phylum Chordata; class Mammalia; order Carnivora; family Mustelidae; genus Martes; species Martes martes. The sequence continues at coordinate 117,832,163 of NC_137896.1, forward strand.
GCTCAGAATGACTGTGTCTGTTCCTCTCAGACCGACTGCGTCCACTTCTTTCAGAGGGACTACAGTGAGTTCTCTCTGAGGAATTGTGACCACTCCTCTCAGAGGGCCTGTGCCGTCCTCTCTCAAAAGGGCTGTGTCCTCTCACCTCTAAGGGACTGTGATGAGTTTTCTGAAAGAGACTGCGACTGCTCCTCTCAAGGGGACTGCGACATCTCCTCTCAGAGGGACTGCGACATCTCTTCTCAGAGGGACTGCGACATCTCCTCTCACAGGGACTCTGATGTCTCCTCTCAGAGGGACGGTGATGTCTCTTCCGAGGAAGAATTCGATGGCTCCTCTCGGAGGGACTGTGATAGCTCTTTAGGGAAGGACTTTGATGGCTCCTCTCAGAGAGACGGTGATGGCTCTTTAGGGAAGGACTTCGAGGGCTCCTCTCAGAGAGACTGTGATGGCTCTTTAGAGAAGGACTTCGAGGGCTCCTCTCAGAGAGACGGTGATGGCTCTTTAGGGGAGGACTTCGAGGGCTCCTCTCAGAGAGACTCTGATGGCTCTTTAGAGAAGGACTTCGAAGGCTCCTCTCAGAGAGACGGTGATGGCTCTTTAGAGAAGGACTTCGATGGCTCCTCTCAGAGAGACGGTGATGGCTCCGTAGGGAAGGACTTCGAGGGCTCCTCTCAGAGAGACTGTGATGGCTCTTTAGAGAAGGACTTCGAAGGCTCCTCTCAGAGAGACGGTAGTTTTTTAGGGAAGGACTTTGATGGCTCCTCTCAGAGGGACTGTGATGGCTCTTTAGAGAAGGACTTCGATGGCTCCTCTCAGAGGGACTGTGATGTCTCTTCTGAAGGTGGCTTCGGGGGCTCCTCTCAGAGAGACGGTGATGTCTCTTTAGAGAAGGACTTCGATGGCTCCTCTCAGAGAGACGGTGATGGCTCCGTAGGGAAGGACTTCGAGGGCTCCTCTCAGAGAGACGGTAGTTTTTTAGGGAAGGACTTTGATGGCTCCTCTCAGAGGGACTGTGATGGCTCTTTAGAGAAGGACTTCGATGGCTCCTCTCAGAGGGACTGTGATGTCTCTTCTGAAGAAGGCTTCGGTGGCTCATCTCAGAGGGACTGTGATGGCTCTTCTGAAGGCGGCTTCGGTGGCTCCTCTTAGAGGGACTGTGATGTCTCTTCCGAGGAAGACTTTGATGGCTCCTCTCAGAGGGACTGTGATGGCTCTTCTGAGAAAGACTTCGGTGGCTCCTCACAGAGGGACTGTGATGGCTCTTCTGAAGGTGGCTTCGGTGGCTCCTCTCAGAGGGACTGTGATGACTCTTTAGAGAAGGACTTCGAAGCCTCCTCTCAGAGAAACGGTGATGGCTCTTCTGAAGGTGGCTTCGGGGGCTCCTCTCAGAGAGACGGTGATGTCTCTTTAGAGAAGGACTTCGATGGCTCCTCTCAGAGGGACTGCGATGGCTCCTTTCAGAGGAATTACATGGGGTTCTCTCCCTTAAGAAGCTATGGTGGTTTCGCTTCTTGGGTGTGAGTTTCTCTTTAAGGTGACTGTGTGAGGTTCTCTTAAGTGAACCGTGTCGATTTCTCCCTCTGGCTTGAACTCTGGTTCCTCTTTTGGAGCTCTTGGACTCCTGGCTAGAGATTTCACATCTGTAGGAGTTTTTCTTACCTTTGCTGCTATTGTCGTTTTGAACAATAACCACAGGCTGTCCGGCTGAAGTGGTTTTGAAAATAGCACTTCCTTGGGAAACTATGGGCTTGGGTAGTTGGGTATGTCTAAGTTGGAAAGAGCTACCTCTTTTTGGTTGATGAGCTGATCTGAATTGCTGTATTTCTTCCCATAACATCATCTGCTTAGTGGTTGTGTCTGCTGGCTTTAGCTTAACGACTGACATCCTATCTCTTTTGATATCTCTTGATGAGGAATAATCTCTGGCTTTTTGTTTTGGATGGTGGTTTTTGCTTGAACACAAATGGTCTGGCCTTGACCTATCCTCAGGCTTCTGTCCAGGAAAAGCCATAATTCTGCATGCTGTCTGGAATGTTTGCTTTAGACCTTGAAAAAGCAGTTGAATGGATTTGGGTTGGGAGGATTTCTTAGATTGTCTTTTTGAAGAGGCAGTAGTTGTCTGAGATGCTCCATTCCTCTTCCCTCTTAACTGGGCTGGTAAATCCCGAGAAGAACTCCGTATTGTGGTTCTGCCATTTGTGTAGAACTTTGTGTTTTGTGTTCTGCCTCCCGTAGTGATTCTTTTCTTTGGGTATTTTGAACTACGGGCCTTTTTGGTTCTCCTTTTAGCCGCTTTTTCATCCTGATTGCTTTCAGAGTCACTCTGTGGTAGAGAGTGAACTTGAGTAAACTCATAGTGCCCTGGCCCTCCAGTTGTCGTCTTTCCTGCTAGGGCGGGGCTCCTATACCGTCTTTGCCTCATGTGGACTTGTACAGGAGCACGAGACTGGGAAGATACAGACCGGAAATCCATTGTAGAAGTAGGACTCTTGGAAGCTCGAGTATAGACTTTAGCTTTCCTTAGTGATGGTGATCTAGAACTCCTTGGTGTGATGGATCTGTCTCTTCTGTGATACTTTGGGACTTGGGATCTTTTCCCAGTTTGCAGCCTAAAGCCAAGACTCACCTTAATCTCTCCGTGGCCTTCGGGAGTGCTTACAAGGTGGAGCTGTGGGTAGATAAGAAGGTAAGGCCCCAAAGTGCCCTGTAATTTATGACAGCAATTAAATCCTACACATCGGCCACACTGTAGGCAGATAGGGTATTTTAAAACGAGATCTGAAGTTAGAGGTGGAGGTACATTGGGGGGTATTTGGCTCCTTAACAGTTTTGCTGCTATTTTTAGCTGCAGATCTTGTAGCAAGTGGAACTGTTCTGACAAGTCAGTCTTGGCCCGGGGAAGGTAACTTGGCTTGAGACAGTGTTGGGACTCAAAAATCCTTGTCTGTGAACTCTGTGAGTTCTCACTCTCTTCCATTGGAACAGAATCTTTCCTAGTGAAAACTATATTGAAGGGAGACTCTAAATTTACCGGGACAGGAGGCTGGCCCTCTGTACATGAAACAGGCATGTGCTGAATGACTTCCTGGGATATATCACTAAGCTTCGAGCTTTTCTTTCTTTTGGCGCTAGCCCCAGAGTATTGCTGTATTATGGAGGACATGGAGCTCCGTGTCCACATCCTTAAGGCTATTCTTTGTTCGTGACCGTGATACGAAGTGTGTCTCTGAATGTAGTTTTTGGACACTGAAGCCTGAGAAATAATACTTTGACTCTTCTCTAGCAGACTCTTGGAAAGTTCCATCAGTTCCGCAGGAACCCCAAATAAATTCTGAATAGATTGACAGATACCTGCGGTGGCTCTTTCCGTGAAAGATGATTGAGAACAAAGGTTCCTTTCCATAGTGGTTCCCAAGACATTCCCTAACACTAGCATATTGGAGAGATATTTTCTGGGTAGTCGCTGTCTCCAGGAGTGATTCTCCCAGACATTCTGTTGTCTGCTCAAGACAGACCAGTTAAGGCCTCTCTGAGTTCCTGATCCTGACTGGAAGATCCTAGATGGTGATCTCCAGCTTTGCAGTGGATGTTGGGATGGGCGCTGGAGTGAATGCTCTAGCTTCTCCACCTGCTTCTGATCAGTCCTCTTAGATACGACACCCACTCCTAGGATCTCAAAATGTGGGATTTCGACAATGTTAGCTATCTTATCAGAGGGTTGATTGTGAAGGGACAAGGGAAGGGTTGAAATTTGTATCGTAGTAGGGTCTCTAAAGTATTCTTCAGACTGCAAAATATCTGTGCCAAAGTTTTTTATATCCAAGGCCCTTGACACTTCTGGCATCTCCAAATCACAAAGGCTTCCTAATTCAGATGCTTCGACAGAGCTTGAGATGAGCGAGTTTGAAGAGTTCTGTAGAAATCTAGAGAAATAATTCCCTATTTGGAACTCCTGTCTTGAAATAAAATCCTCAGATTCCCTATTCTGATATCCCTGGACTAGATTCAAATCCTCACGTTCCATGATTTGAGGAGGCCCTATTTTTATCCCCATTCCTTTCACAGCCTGAAGCCCTTGTTCATGAGTGAACACTGTAGATTCCTCCAAAGGAGATGCTGGCTGTGAGAGTGATTCTGAAGATTTCTCTTCGGTATTTGGCCTCAGAGTTAGTTTTACAGGTTCTACCATTTCTTGAAGATGTGGCCTTGGGAAGAAATCCAAGCAATCCATTACTTCAGTAGCTGATCCTAAGGAGACTCCTATTGGTTCCACAATCTGAGGAATTGGTAGTGGTGCTAATTCCTCAGATCTCACAATTTGAAGTGGTGGCCCTGGGATTAACACAGTCTTTACAATGTGAAACCCTGTCAGCTTCATTATATCCAAAATCTGGTGTGTTGGCTCTGTGGTTAATTCCTTTGATTTTACACTTTGCAACCATAGCCCTGAGGTAAACTCAGAAGGTCTCACATCTTGTACTTTTGGAGTCAGTTCAACATAGTCTGCCATTTGAGAGGTTCCCCCTGGTGTTAATGCTACAGACTTTACAACCTGAAGTGGTGGCCCAGGAGTCACTTTCACATACTCAGCAACTTTGGGGGCGCCTACTGAGGTTCTTCCTATTGGTTGAGCAGCTTGAAGCAGTGTCTTTGTAGATCCTGTGACTTGATCTAGCGGCTTTGGACTAATCCTCATAAACTCTGTAATTTGACCCTGTAGTCCGGGAGCTATCTGTGCATATTTCATACTTTGATTCTGTGAGTGTGTCAGCCCCATTGGTCCATCCCCTTGCTGCCATGTCTCAGATGGGAGCTCTACAGATTCTGCATGTCCTGGAGCTTGACCTGTTTGCCTTGGGGACAAATCTAAAGATTCCTCCCTTTGAAGCCATTGCTTAGAGGTTGAACCCACAGATTCAGGAACTGGATATTTTAGCCTTGGTGTCATCTCTGAAGATTCTGGGACATGATGTAATGACTTTGTAGTCAGTGCTTCTGATTCTTCCCTTTGCAGTCTTTTCTCGGAGATCACCTCCACAGATTCTAGTGCTTGAGGATAGGGCCTTGGAGCGCTCTCTGCATATCCAGTGGTTTTACTTATTGGCTTTGGGGTCATGCCAAGGAATTCCTTCTCTGTTGGCCTTGCTTTGGGGGCCAACCCCATAGTTTCTGTAGTGTGATGCTTGGGCTCTGGTGTCATCTCTTCAGATCCTGTAACTTCCTGCACTGGCCTTGTATATGATTCCTCCAAGTCCTTAACTTGAGGCCATGACTGAGAGAGCAACTCGAGAGTTTCTGGAATTTTCCTTAAGGTTAATTCTAAAGCTTCAGAGCCTTGATTCCTTAGCACATGAGTCGGGTCAACAGATTCTGGTACTTGAAGATCTAGCCTTAGAGGCACTCCTGAAGATTCCATGGTTTTACTTGTTGACTTTGGAGTCAACCCCACAGATTTTTCTACAGTTTCATTGCCTCGATGGGCCAACCTTTCTGTGGTATGATAAATTGGTACTGAAATCAAATTTACAGATTTGGAGACTTGATGCTTTGGTGTTGGGATCACCAAATTCACAGATTTAGGGACTTGAGGCTTTGGTGTTGGGATCATCTCTGCACCTTCTACAAATTGATGCCCTGGCCTAGGGATTATCTCAGAGGAGCCTGTGATTTGATAGCTCCTCTTTGGAGTTCGTTCCTCAGATTTTGTTCTTTGAAGCAGTGACCCCGGTAGTAACTCTACAGATTTCATATCTTGTTGCAGAGATGCTGAAGACAATTTCACATGTTTTATACTTTGCAACTTTGCTTCTGGAGTAAACTCCAAAGGTTTCTCACCTTGTCGCTGTGATTCTGGAGACAAATTTGAAAATCTAACACTACTCAACATGGGTCCTGGTACGAACTTCTTAGTTGGCTCTGGTGCCAACTCTATTGATTTCATACCTTGCCATCCTGAAGTCAACTCTTGGCAATTCATACCTTGCTGTTGGGACCCTGGTGTCAACTCTACAGATTGCACATCTTGAAAACATAGTTCCGGTGCAAAGTCCTCAGAATTAACACTTGGTGACCTCAGGCATGATGGAAACCCTGAAGAATTAGCACTTTGAGGCTGTAGCTGCAGGTTTGACTTCAGAGATGTCACATCTTGAGAACATGGCTCTGATTCAAACACCACAGATTTCTGCCTGAGGCGAGAAATCAAATCCTTAGAATTCACGTCTTGAGGTTGTGGCGCTGGTTTCAACTCCAGAGATTTCACATCTTGAAAACACAACTTTGGTGCAAACACCACAGATCTCTCACTGTGCTGCCTGACGTGTGAGGGCAACTCCCCAGAATTCATACCTTGAGGATGTGGCCCTGGATTTAACTCCACAGATTTCCCTTCTGTAAAACATGGCTCTAGTGCAAACATCTCACATTTCAAGTCCTGCGGCTCAGAGCCTGAAGCCAGTTTCACAGAATTTCCACCACAAGACGCTGACTCTTTGTTCGTCTTCACAGACTTTACATCTTCAAGCAGTGGCTTTGGTAAAAATAACACAGATTTCATACCATTCAGCGAAGAGCCTAAAGTGAACACTGAGTGCACAACTTGTTGCCGTGACCCACAGTGATTCTCCAAAAACTGGATTTCTGGAAACTTTGTCCCTGGAATTAACTCAGAAGATTTTACACCTTGCAGATGTGGTCCAGGGTTGAACAGAATAGATTTTGTACCTTGATATTCTGACGTAGGATTCAAGTCAGAGGGTTTCATGCCTTGCATCTGTGGGTCTGGATTAAACTTTATGGCATTTATGCATTGACGTTCTGACCCAAAATTCAAATCAGAAGAATTCACACCTTGCAGCTGTGGGCCACAGTTTAATTCTTGTGATGTTATACCTTGAAACTTTGTCCCTGGACTCAGTTCATGTTTCACATTTTGTAAATGTTGCACAGGGTCAAACATAAGAGATTTTATACCTAGAACTTCTGACCCCAGATTCAAATCAAAAGATCCCATACCTCGACATTGAACCCCTGAAGGCAACTCAAAAGATTGTATACCTTGCCAAGGTGGCCCAAGTTCATACCCCATAGAATTAGCACATTGTAATTTTGGCTCTGGATCCAACTGCAACGAATTTACACACTTCATCTGTGGCCCAGGGTTGCATTCCATAGGTGCTACAGCAAGAAACTTTGACCCTGGAATCAATTGGGATTTCAACTCTTGTAAATGTGGTTCAGCGCTGAACACCATAGATGTCTCACTTTGATTCTTGGGCCCCGGATTCACCTGAGATCCTGTACCTTGACATTTTGCCCCTGAAGTCAATTCAAAGGACTGTACACCTTGCAAAGGTGGCCCGGGTTTGCAGCCCACAGAATTTGCACATTGTAATTTTGGCTCTGGATTCAATTTAGAAGAATTTACACACTTCACCTGTGGCTCAGGGTTGCATTCCATAGGTGCTAGAGCAAGAGACTTTGACCCTGGAATCACTTCAGATTTCACATCTTGCAAATGTGGGTCAAGGTTGAAGACCATAGTTGTCTCCCTTGGGATCTCTGACCTCAACTCAGAAGACTTTGTACCTTGGAGTTTTGAAACTGAAGTTAATTCAGAAGGGTTTATACCTCGCAAGGGTGGCTCAGATTTGCATCCAACAGAATTTACACACTGAAGTTTTGGTTTTGAAATACGTGCAGAAGAATTCACATCTTGCAAAGGTGGCCCAGGGCAGAACACCTGGGATTTTATACCTTGAGGCTCTGATCCAGAATTCAACTCAGATTGTACACCATTCAGTTGTGGTCCAGTACTGAATGCCCTAACATGTATACACTGAAGCTGTGGGGCTAGATTAAATTCAGAGGATTTCTCACCTTGTAATTTAGGTTGATGCTTCGTTTCCAGAAATTGCTCATATGGAAGCTTCCTGCCTTCTTGTAACTGTGGCCCAGGATTGAACTGGAAAGATGGCATACCTTGAAGCCTTGATCCCCGGCATAACTCAGAGGATTTAACATCTTGCCACTGTTGCTCAGGATTGGATTCCTTAGATTTCACGTCTTGGAGCTTTGTCTCTTTGCACAATTCTGAAGATTGTATATGATGCAAATGTGGTCCAGGGGTGTATACCACAATTTTCACACTTTGAAGGTCTGGCCCTGGTTTCAACTTAAAAGTCTTCTCTTCTTGCCACTGCTTCCTAGCATTGAACTCGGAAGATATCACATTGCAAATCTTTGATTCCAAGACTAACTCAGAGGGTTTTGCGACCTGGAACTCTAGGTCATGGTTGACCTCTGTGGTTTTCATTATTTGAAGCTTTACAGACTCAGGAGATTTTGCACCTTGCACCTTTGCCCCAGGACTGAATTTCAGAGATTTCATACCTTGAATGTGTGATCCTGGTGTCAACATAGGCAATTTCCTATTTTGTAACTGTGGGACTGACTCAAACCCCAAAGATTTCACATCTTGCGTCTTTGCACCTAGAGTCAATTCAAGAGGTTTCATGTCTTGCCACGTGGGTCTGGTAAGGAACTCCACAGATTCTCCACTTTGAAGCTTTGTTTTTGGTGTTAACTCAGAAGATGGTACACCTTGTAACTGCAGAACCGGTTTTAACTCAACAGATTTCAGATCTTGGAGCCTGCGCTCTAGCATCAGATCAGATTTCTCACCTTGTCTCTGTGGTCTGGGGTTGAACTCCACAGACTTCACACCTTGAAGCTTCCTCATCTGAATTAAATCAGATTTCCCACCTTGTAGCTGTGGACTGTGGTTGAACTCAGAGGGTTTCACTTCTTGAAGTTTTGACCCCGGGATCACGTCAGAAGATCTCATACCTTGCAAGTGTGATCTAGAACCAAACCCTGCCGATTTTTTATCTTGAAGCTTTATGCCTATGATCAACTCAGAACATTTCACATCTTGTAACTCTGGGCCTGCTTTCATACCTGAAAACTTCCTCTTGAGGGTCAAATCAGAAGATGTCTCACCTTGTAACTTTGGATTAGCTTTCCATTCTGCAGATTTCACACCTTGAAGCTTTTCCGTTGCGATCACTTGTGAAGATTTCACATCCTTCAAGTGTGGTCCAGCCTTGAAATTCATAGATTTTACATCTTGAAGCTTTATACCCATGATCAACCTAGATGTCATGTCTTCCAACTGTGAGCGTGACTTGAAATCCACGGACTTCACTTTTTGAAGATTTGTCCCCTGTATCAATTCAGAAGATTTCGCACCTCTCAGCTGTGGCCCAGGTTTGACATTCGCAGATACTACATCTTGACACTTTGTTTCTGAGATTAATTTAGAACATTGCACTCCTTGAAACTGTGGGTCAGGGTTGAACACCAGTTGCACATTTTGAAGCTTTGATCCAAGGGTCCGGTCAGAAGATTTCACGACTTGCACGCGGGGACTGGGACAGCTTTCTTTATGTTTTACATTTTGAAGCTTTGTCTTTGAGGTCCTTTCAGAGGAATTCACATGTTGTAACAATGGCCCAAGGTTGAAATCTGTACATTTGGTACCTTGAATCTTTGTTCCTGGGATCAGTGTAGAACATGTTATACCTTTTGACTGTGAACTTGGATTTAACTCAGTAAATGTCTTATCTTGGGACTTTATCTCAGGTGACAACTTAGAAGGTTTTAGATCATGCCACTGTGACCCAGAGTTGAAATTCTCAGATTTCACACCTTGAAGCTTTGTCTGAAGAGTCAATTCAGATGACTTCAGGCTTGTCAAGTGTAGTGGGGAGTTCAATTCTCTAGTTGTATTGCTCTGTAGTTGTGACCCTTGGCTTAATACCCCAGATTTCACACCTGGAAGCTGTGGATCTTCCATAAGCACCAGAGACTTCACACCTTGAAGCTGTGCTCCTGGGGACGACTGTAAGGGTTTCACTTCTTGAAGCTTTGCTTTTGCAGTCAATTGAGTAGATTTCCTATCATGCATGCAAAGCCTAGATTTCAGTGGCATAAATTTTGTATCACAGAGCTTTGACCTTGAAGTCAGCTCACATGATTTCACACTCCTCACCTGTAGACAAGGTTTCAAATCACAGTCTTGAAGCTTATGTTCCTGGAGTGATGCCGAAGATTGTGTATCTTGGAGCTTTGGCCTTGGAGTTAATGCAGATGACTTTCTATCTCTTAACTGCATCAAAGGTTTCAACCCTAGAGACTTGACACCTTGAGACTGTAACCCTATAGACTTCACACCTTGGAAATCAGGTCCTGGTATCCACTGGATACACCTCACTCTTTCCAGCTGTGGCTCTTTTTGGAACTCAGTAGTTTCTACATCTTGAAGCTGTGGCTCTGAGGTTGATGCCAAAACCTTCCCTTTTTGCAGCTGTGTTCCTGGGAGCACCCCGGGGGTTTTCATGTTCTGCAACTGTGGCCCAAGGTTGAACTCTGTATATGTCGCACCTTGAGTTTTTGACCCTAGAGTCAATTCAGATGACTTCGCATCTCTCAACTGTGTCGAAGATTTCAACCCTACAGATTTGACACCTTGAGACTGTGACCCGAGATTTGACTCTACAGATTTCACAGCGTGGAACGTAGGTCCTGGTATCCACTGAATGCATCTCATACTTTGAAGCAGTGGCTCTTGTTTTAACGGAATGGTTTTTACACAAAGCTGTGGCTCCGAAGCTAACTCTGAGCCTTTAATTTGGTGCAGTGGCGCCCCTGGGGTCAACTGAGGAGACTTTATGCTTTGCACCTGCGGTTCAGGTGGCTCCGGTTTGAATCCTTTAGGTTTTAAACCTTGAATATGTGATTCTGGAGTCAAGTCTGATTTCATACTTTCAAACTGTAACTCAAAATTGAGGTCTGCTAATTTTTTACCTTTCACACCTTGCAGTTCAGACCCTTGGAGCAATGGCCCTGGTGCAAAAGGCACAGCTTTCTCACCTTCCGTCTTGGGCTCAAATTTCAATTCCACAGTTTGCACATCTTGCAGTTGTGTTCTTTGGACCCACTCCACAGCTTTGGAGTCTTGAATTCTTGCATGCAGAATCAAGTCAGAAGTTGTACCTTGAAGCTTGGTATCTTTGGTGCTTTTCACAGGTTTGACATATTCTATCCATGGCACTGTGGTGATCTCCATAGATTTCTCACCTTCCAGCTGTGGACTAGGGGTTAGCAAAGTAGATTTCGTACCTTTTAGACCCTGTCCTGTAGTTAAGACCACAGATTTCACATCTTTCAGCTCCGAGGTCAACAGCTCAGATCGTACACCTTGAAGTTTTGAGTCTGGGGTCAGCTCCATTGCTTTCATACCCCCCACACCTGGCCCTTGGATCAATTCAGAAGACTTTATACTTTGGAACTGTGTTCTTCTGGCCAACTCAGAATAGTTTACTCTTGGCAACTGTGACTCGGGAGTCAACCCCATAGATTTTTCCTCTGGTTTCTCTGGCTGGGAGACAATTCTGTAAGAAATGTTACCTTCCAAGTTGGACATTTGGTCCATCCCTAAATTTTTTACACCTTGAAACAGTGTCTCTGGTACTAGCATATCAGGCTTGACCACTTGCTTTTGAGGTCCTGGGGACAACCCCACAGATCGTACTCCTTGCATCTTTGGGTTTTGGGTCAACTCAAAAAATTTCACATATTGTAGTTGTGGCCCTGAGTTTAACTCTGAAGATTTCACACCTTGAGGTTGAGTTCCTGATGTCAGATCACAAAATTTGACATCTTGTAACCATGGCCCTGGGGTAAGCCCCACCTGTTTTATATCTTGAAGCCCCGGAGACGTCGTTGCTACTTTAGAATCTTGAAATGCTAATTCTGGAGTCATCCCTACAGAATTTACACCATTAAACACTGATCCTGGGCTTTGCTCCCCAAATGTGACACCTTGAAGTTTTGGCCCGGAGGTCAGTTCAGAAAATTTGACATCTTGCTGCCTTGGCCCTACGTTCAGTTCCTGAGACTTCACACCTTGAAACTGTAGTTCTGAGGTCAATTTCATAGACTGCATGCTGTGAAACTGTGATCCTTCAATAGACGGAAGAGTTTTCACATTTTCACTCAAGAGCCCTTGGCTTAATGGCAAAGGTGATTCTGTTACCAATCCTAAGGACTGTATATCTTGAACCTGTGTTCCCGGTATGCATTGCACATGTTTCAAACCTCGATGCTTTGGTTCTAAGGTCAAATCAGAAAATCTGACATCTTGCAAGCGTGGTCCTGAGTTTTGTTCCACAGATTTCATACCTTGAGTTTCTGGTTCTGGACACAGTTGTACGGACGTAACACTTTGATGCTTTGGCCCTGGGGTAAAATCTGACAATTTGATTTCTTGAACTGGGGAACCTGGGGTCAGTGCATGAGATTTCACACTATGATGTGGGGACCCTGAGATGAAATCTACAGGTTTTTCTCCTTGAAGAAGTGGTCCTGGAGGTAAATTTGAAAATCTGACACTTTGCAAACGTGGCCCTGGGATCAGTTTCACACCCTGAAGCTGTGTCCCCTTAGTCAATTCCTTTGATATTATACGTTGTAGTATTGGTTCTTGTACCAGCTTCTCAGATTCTACCATTCCAGTAGTAGCTGGCTGTAGGATTAAGTTAACATATTCCACATCTTGTAATTGTGGCTCTGGATGCAGCTGCATAGACTTTACTCCCTGGAACTGAGGTTCTGGGGTCAACTTCTTATAGTTCATAAATTCTGAATACGGCCCTAGATTCAGATGAACAATCTTCATACTTTGGGACTCTGGGTTCAACACTTCTGGATTCATTCCTGGCATCTCTGATCCTGGTACTAACTCTGGAGATTCTTGTATTATGTGTTGAGGCATTCGAGTCTCCAAGGCTTTTATGCCTTGGAGCATTGTCTCAAGAGCACCTTGGAATGGCACTGAGTTCGCCTGCATAGGTTCTGAAGTCTGGCTCAACGGCCCTGGAGTACTTCTTAAAGATGATTGTGTCAACGCCATAGATTCTTTCCTGTGGTGACAAGGGTCGGAAGTCAACTCTACTTCTGCTCCTTGATATCCTGGCTCTGTGATCCTTCCTGAAGATTCCAAAGCTTGATGCCATGGGGTTAATCCTTCAGGTTCTGTGGCTTGATGATTTGGCTTGAGCTTCAGCTCTGCAGATTTTACTGCTTGAATGTGTGCCCCTGAGATCGGCTCCTCATATTTCGTACTTTCCACCTGTGTTTCAGGAATCACATTTCTACATTCTACCATTTGAGGAAATTTCACATGTTTAAGCAATAGTACTGGGGCTGTCTCCTTAGATCTTTCATCTTGTAACCAGGGTTTTGGGGCCAACTCCATGGATTTCTTACCTTCCTGTGGTGGTCTTAGGATCAGCTCCACAGCTTTTGTACCTGAAAACTTCGGTGGTAGGGCCAAACGAACATATTCCAGACCTTGCAGCTGTGAATTGTGGGTCAAATCTAGCGATTTCCTATTTTGCAGCTGTGGTGCCTGGGCTAACACAGCAGATGTTCCACTTTGTTGTTGTGTTCCTAGGGTAAAATGAATAGATTTCACACCTTGAAGCTGAGACCCTGGGGCTAACTGCACAGAATTCCCACGTTCCAGCTGTGAAATAGGAGCCACCTCATTAGATTTTACAATCTGCAGTTGACGTTCTGGGGCCAGTTCTGTAGGGCTCACAGTCGGGATCAGCTGTCCATATTTTACCATCTGTGGGACCGAACCTGGAGTCATGTCTGTAGATTTTACATTTCGCAATGCTGGGGATAACTTCATAGAATCCACAGTCTTAAGTTGTGGCATTGGCTTCACCCCCAAATATTCCGCACGTGAAAGTAGAGATGTAGTGGTCATTACTGCAGATTCTGTGACTTGATGCAGTGGCTTTTGGCTCATTTCCTTAGATGCTGTTCTTTGACCCAGTGATCTTGGGACTGTCCCTACATGTTCCATTATTTGATGCTGTGACTGTTTTGACTCAGTCAGATTTCTGATCGTGGGGTCAGAAGCCAACCCCATAGTTTCCATCATTTGATGGCTTTGCCTTGGACTCCTCTCTGAAGATTCTACGATCTGATGCCATGGGGTCAAACTTGGAGATTCCATGACTTGATGAGGTAGTCCTGGGGTTAATGCTGTAGTTTTTGTGCCTTGAACATATGGTTGTGGAGTCATCTCCACAGAGTCTTGCACTTGAATCCATGACCCAGGAGTCAACTCCAGAGGTTTCCTGACTTGAGATACTGGCCTTGAGGTCAAATCCTGCGTTTCCGCAACTTGTGATTGTGGCGTTATGATCATTTCCATGGATGACCCCAGTGCTACTGGAGTTACCTTTAAAGAATGTATGGATTGATGTGATGGCATTGGAATCATCCCTACTGATTCTGTGACTTTAAGTGGTGGCTTTGGAGGTAAACCCACAGATCCTACCACTCCAGGTGGACCGATAGGTGGAGGAGAGCTAGAAGATGTCAAACCAACTGGTTGAGCTGCTCCTGGGGCCAAAGTTGCAATTTCAGACTGTGAATCTCCAGATTCTATAACGTGTGGCGGTGCTGGTGGAATCATTCCCACGAAATCCATAGCTTGTAATACTGCCACTGGAGTAACTTTCGTGTAATCAGTAACTTGATGCAATGGACTGGAGATCATTTCCAATGATCTTGTATTTGGACATATTGGCCCTGGAGGAATCTTCAGTGGTCCTGTGATTTGACTTTGTGGCTTTGAGGTTATATCCACTGATTCAGTAACTTCAGGATGTGGCCCGAAAGTCATTTCCACAGTTTCCAGAACTGTATATTGTGCCTTTGGATGCATCTTTCCTGATGGTATGACTTTATGGTCCAACGATGTGGTTATTTCCCCTGATTTCATGGCTTGAGATGGTGTTCTTGGGGTTATTCCCACGGGTTTTATGATATGTAGATGTGATTCATTAACCATCCCCATAGAATCCATGACTTGAAGCAATGCTGGAGGAGTTACCGTCACATTATCTGTGACTTGGTTCGGTGGTCTGGAGGTCATCTTTGATTCCATAACGTGATGCTGAGCACTTGATGTTACCTCCACTGTTTTAGTTACTTGATATGATGGTTTAGTGCTTACACTCACTTTTTTTGTGGTTTCCATTGGTTTCCCAACTTTGTCTGGTGGCTGTGGGAACAAACCCACAGATTCTATCACTTCTGAATGTGATTCTGGGATCATCCCCATTGAATCCATGACTTGAAGTAATGCTAAAGGAGTTACCTTTATGCTATCTGTAACTTGACATGGTAGCCTTGGGGTCAATTCCACATTAGTCATGTGGGACTTATGCTGCTGAATCCTTTTTTCCAGAAGACCCGTGACCCTCTGTTCTATATTAAGTTCTAGAACATGTTTTGGCTCCTTCTGCAGTCCAGTGGTTTTCTCTGGAATTATGTCAGCTCCTAAACTTTTGGGAAGCGGAGTGCCCAATGATGTAATTAAGGGCCCGCATTTAAGGATTTGCGGGCCATCCCCAAGTTGCGACTGCTTACCTGGGATGAATGACTGTGAAATTTTTGTTTCTGTTCTATTTAATCCAGATTCCACTCCAATATTCACATGGAGCTGAAATGATGGACAGTTTGGGAATTTATTGTAGAGACTTTGTTCAGTGCTTTGATGAATGGGCATAGATACCTGGATTTGAGGTTTCTCTGGCTCGGGAACTCCACCTTGTGCCTCAATTAAGTAATTCAGCATTGCCCACGATTTCCTCACAGGCAGAGGCACTGTCTGTTCCCTCAAAGTATAAACCTTCCAAGCCATATGTCCCTCTAACTCCCCCCTAGCCAAAGGAGAGAGCCGGATTGGAGCCCACCCCGAGAATCGTGGTCTTGCCTTGGTGAAAATCAAATCTGGCCCATGATCCAATGGCAAAGGACACTTGCTCTCTCCCCCATTCTTTGTTTTTTCTTGTTGGCAGAGATCTGGGGATTCAAACAGTGAGTTGATAAAAGAGTTTTGGGATCTTAAGGGTGAAAGAGCTGCCAAATTCTGGAAAAGTTTTGATTTCCCAAACCCTTGGTTCCTGAACATGGAAGACTGGTTTTTGGGTAAACTAGGTAAACCATGGCTCTGGAGTTGCCAGGTTGTTCCTTCAGAAAAGTCGGATAGGTGGGACAGGCTGGAGTTGTTGCATAATGATCCGGACAGGCTGGAGTTGTTGCATAATGATCCGGAGGAGCTGCTGTCCTTAGTAGAATGTTTTGCCTTCTTACAGCCACAACAGGGTAGAACCGGCTCCTGAGCCACAAGCACAGAGGAGGTGGAGGAAGAAATTGTATCCTGTGATTCAGGCAAACTCAGTTCCAGAAGACTTGATCTAAGAAATAAAGAAAAGTTTCCATTTGCTTTGAGGCAGGAAAAAGTAGGACAAGGGAAAGGTAACGGCTATTTCAAATGTGAAATATTTTGGCCTGAGGGAGAACAATAACAACAAAAGAGATTCTTTTCCCCAATATCCATTACTTATGTAAGGAATTCCTCTACGAGGAGGAGAGAAAGGTATGGGTCTCCATTCCAATCAGAAATGATCCATGGGGACGCCTGGGTGGCTCAGTTGGTTAAGCCGCTGCCTTCGGCTCAGGTCATGATCCCAGCGTCCTGGGATCGAGTCCCACATCGGGCTCCTTGCTCAGCAGGGAGCCTGCTTCTCTCGCTGCCTCTGCCTGCCTCTCTGCCTGCTTGTGTGTACTCTCTCTCTGACAAATAAATAAATTAAATCTTTAAAAAAAAGTGCTAAAAAAAAAAAAAAAAGAAATGATCCATGGACTAAACCTTTGGACCCAGAATTTATCCCCGCTGCCAAAATGAAGTAAATAAGCGACCAACTAACAATCTCTCTTTTCCCTCTCTTTTTCCCTCCCTCTTTCCCTCTCTACTACCTCCCTTCTTCCGTCTCTTGCTCCCTCCCTCTTAAAAGTTCTACCACCTTTGGGGCATCTGGCTAGCTCCGTTGGTAGAGCATGCAATTCTTGATCTCAAGCATTCAACCCCCACATTGCGGGTAGAGTTTACTT
This sequence comes from Martes martes, assembly GCF_963455335.1. NCBI lineage: Eukaryota > Metazoa > Chordata > Mammalia > Carnivora > Mustelidae > Martes > Martes martes. The sequence goes on from NC_137896.1 coordinate 117,849,206, forward strand.
AAGACATTGCGGGTAGAGTTTACTTAAGACAAAAACAAAAACTTCCACCACCCAACCCCCTCCCAGAAACGACCTTCCCTGACCTTGCACATTCCAGATGTTGGAAGATCTGTTGAAGACTTCTGTCCATTGACCAGAGTGCATGCTCCTGGGTCCATCCCATAGGGAGACCTGAAAAGCTGGACACAAGAGTAGGTCAATGTCACTGAAGTGATATTAAAGTACTAGTAAGGAAACCAGTAAGAATAGTGACTTAACTTAGAAAAGGAACAGCTGTCATTGTGAGGGAAGTAAAACAGTACTAGGTACCTTTCTCCTAACTCCTACAGAGTTTATCAGTAGAGTAAGCTGAAGAGAGGAGGAATAGATAGTGAAGGTCAACTCTACTCACTGTGTCGGATTAGCTTCAGAGCAGCTCATCCTAAGATTTTCTTCCCCCTGGGAAGCTGGGAGCAGAGGTAAAGAAGCTTTTAGCACCCCAATTGTTGATAGCACCTCTACCTTGTTCCACCCCCTTGTTTTACAGATAAGAAAACGAAGGTGAAATCATGCCTAGGATCATTAATTTAATGAGTGGTAGAGCTCAGACTTAACCCAGGGCTCAAGTTTTTATATTTTGAACTCTACTATGCTGCCTTCACCATGTAGTAGATTAAGCTGTTGGAAAGAGCAGGAACAATCATGCGAGTAGGGAGTTGGAGTAGGGGAACAAAAGTTCATAACACGTATTTTTTTCCCCCCAAAGGAGTCTATCCAGTGCCTATGACAGGGGAAAAAGTTATCGGAACTTCCTGCACCAAACATTAATCTCACCAGATTTCTTTCCTGATACTTTGAGTTCTACACAAAAGGAAAATTAGGCAAGAAAGCATGGGGAAAGGAAGCATAGGAAGAATTATCAATCTGTTTCTATCTCTTTGGAAGTTGCTAAAAAGAATCTAGCATCTTTGGAGATGCTAGAAAGAATAAGCACATTTCTTTCATTTACATAATCTCTTTCAAATTCCCTTCCTCAACCTGTTATTGAAGTCTGGAGTCTTAAAGCAGACCCACAGTTGATTTGTCATCAGCCTTGAGCTAAAGAATAAAGGATAGGATCTTTCTGACCTGTGAGTTTCTGAATCTTCTTCAGTGTATGCTGCTTTGAAGTCTAGAGAGGCACAAAGAGAAAAAAATAAAATCAGAAAATGTTCTAGGTTAGAGAATCAAGAGCACATTTCCTCCTACAGACACAAATATTGATACAGTTGGTGTCCATAACCACAGCACAACTGGCACCCCATTCATGTATTCATAGATCATTTAATGAATGCTTACTAGGTTCTAGGCATTAGGTTGGGTGCTAGGACTGCAAAGATAAATAGGACCCCTGTAGTCTGGGAATTCACATTAATGGGGAAAACAGATGTCTAAACAGCTAAGTTATAATACAGTGTGGTAAATATATAACCCATAAATAATATGTAAATAAGTAGATAACAGAAACATCTAAATATAGTAATAAATTATTAAAATTTATAGATATATTAATAAATATATAACAGAAATATAAGTGTTAGAGAATAAAAGGACAGTGATTAACTGCCTGGGAGAGATGGGAAAAATTACTCAAGAAGTGGCCATTTGTACTGGCGTCTGAAGAATCAGCAGAAAGTTTTTAGGTGAAAAAAGAGCATTCCAGGCAAGTCCAAAGCAACATCACCCAGAAGATTATAAAGTCACGAGTGTCAGGTGCACATTTGCTAAGACAAAAGCGGAAAATATAAGTGGAAGCCAGATTTTATCAAATGATGGAATTTTTATTTTATCCTTTAGGTCAGAATTTCCCGATCAGTAACGTAAACTCCTGAGTTTTTTGCAAGCATGTTCCAAGTCACTTGAAAGGCAGAAATTACATTTGTTACCATGTCAAGTAAAACAATTTTGAATCATGATATCAGTCTTGGAGAGTGTATTATAAGAGCCTACATAATATTATTCATAGTATTGCCAAATGTTTTAGCTAAACAATGTTGAATAAAAGTGTTAAAAGCAAAAATTCTCCCAAGAATGGTGGTTCAACCTAAGAAAGTAAATCAATGTGATACACCACATTAATAACACAAAGGGGAAAAAAACTGGACAATTATCTCAACTGGTGGAGAAAAAGGATTGCCAAAATCCAACACCTATTCATGATTTAATAAAAAAATAAAAACACTCAACAAACTAGGGATGGAAGGGAATTTCCTCAATATAGTAAGGGGTATTAATGAAAAACCCATAGCTAATATCATTCTCAACAGTGGAAGCCTGAGAGCTTTTCTTTTAAGGTAGTGAACAGACAGGGATGCTCAATTTCACTACTTTTCTTTAACATTGTGCTAGAAACTCCAACCAGAGCAATTATGTAAGAAAAATAAAAGCTGGGGCGCCTGGGTGGCTCAGTGTTTAAAGCCTCTGCCTTCCACTCAGGTCATGATCCCGGGGTCCTGGGTCGAGCCCTGCATTGGGCTCTCTGCTCAGCAGGGAGCCTGCTTCCTCTTCTCTCTCTCTGCCTGCCTCTCTGCCTGCCTCTCTGCCTACTTGTGATCTCTGCCTGTCAAATAAATAAACAAAATCTTAAAAAAGGAAGAAAGAAAGAAAGAGAAAAAGAAAGAAGGCAAACCAAGCCTCCTTTCTAAAAAAAAAAAAAAGAAAAGAAAAAAGAAAGAGAAAAAAAGAAAAGAAAAATAAAAGCCATCCTTTCCTTTGGAAAGGAAAAGTTAAACAATCTCTATTCATAGATGACATAACCTTATTTACAGAAAATCATAAAGAATACACACACACACACACACACACACACAAAACCCAATTAGAACTAATAAATGAATTTATTATCAGTAGAGTTTACAGATATGCAGTATCAGAGTTACAGAATGTAACAGAGTTACAGAATGCAGTATCAACACCCAAAAATCAGTTGTATTTTTTTTTAAGTTGGCTCCATACTGGGCCCAATGGAGAGCTTGACCTCATGATCCTAAGCTCAAGATAAAGATCAATATCAAGACCTAAGCTGAGATCAAGAGTTGGATGCTTAGGGGTACCTAGGTGGTTCAGTCGTCAAGCGTCTGCCTTCTGCTTGGGTCATGATCCCAGGGTCCTGGGATCAAGCCCCACATCTGGCTCCCTGCTCAGCTGGAAACCTGCTTCTCCCTCTCCCACTCCCCCTGCTTGTGTTCCCTCTCTCACTGTATCTCTCTCTCTCTCAAATAAATAAAATATTTTTAAAAATAAATAATAATTTAATTTTTTAGAAAATGATTGAAAATAGAAACCCTGCCTAAGTTTCCAGCCTGCCTCAAGAAGTTGGGATTTATCAGCCTCCACAAATATATTAATATCAGCCAATTTTTCAATCTCCCCCCACCCGTGTGTGTGTGGGTGTGTGGGGGTGTGTGTGTGTGTGTGTGTGTGTGTGTGTGGTGTTATAATAAAAACACATCTGGTGTTTGTCCCAGACTCCTGACACAGAGCTTCAAAAACACTGGGAATTTCCTGAGTGATAGGAATGCCTTGGTTATGCTAATGAGGTAGAAAAGAATCCTTACTTCTCCCTTTACTTTAGGAGGCTGAATTAACCTTGATTCTAGAATCTGATCCAGACATTATTAGAAAGGAAAACTCAAGGGGCGCCTGGGTGGCTCGGTGGGTTGAGCCTCTGCCTTCAGCTCAGGTCATGATCTCAGAGTCCCGGGATCGAGCCCGGCATTGGGCTCTCTGCTCGGCGGGGAGCCTGCTTCCTCCTCCCTCTCCCTGCCTTTCTGCCTACTTGTGATCTCTGCCTGTCAAATAAATAAATAAAATCTTAAAAAAAAAAAAAAAAAAAAAAGAAAGGAAAACTCACAGGTCAGTCTCTTTCATGGAAACAGACGCAAAATTCCTAAACTTAATATCGGCAAACATCACCCAACAATGTCTAAAAAGGATCATGAACAGTATCACAAACATGTTATATTTGTTTCAGGAATTCACAGTTGGTTTAATATTTTAAATATTCATTGTAGGGGCTCCTGGGTGGCTCAGTGGGTTAAAGCCTCTGCCTTCGGCTCAGGTCATAATCTCAGGGTCCTGGGATTGAGCCCCGCATTGGGCTCTCTGCTCAGCAGGGAGTCTGCCTCCCCCTCCTTCTTTGCCTGCCTCTCTGCCTACTTGTGATCTATCAAATAAATAAAATAAAATCTTATAAAAAAATTCATTGTAATTCAGCACTTTAATAGAATAAACAAGAAAAATCGTATGAACATCTAAATAGAGGCAGAAAAAGTGCTTGATAAAATTCAACACCCATTCATGCTAAAATTCTTAGCAAACCAGAAGTAAAAGGGAGCTTTCTTCATCTGCTAAACAGTATTTACAAAAACCACACAGCAGGGGCGCCTGGGTGGCTCAGTGGGTTAAAGCCTCTGCCTTCGACTCAGGTCATGATCTCAGGGTCCTGGGATCGAGCCCGGCATCGAGCCCCGCATTGGGCTCTCTGCTCGTCAGGGAGCCTGCTTCCTCCTCTCTCTGCCTGCCTCTCTGCCTACTTGTGATCTGTGTCAAATAAATAAATAAAATCTTAAAAAAAAAAAAAAACCACACATCAAACATTACGCATAAATGGTGAATTAAAGAAAACCTTCCTCTACATAAAAAAAGAAGATAAAAATCCCCACGATCTACTGAACACAGTACTGGGAATCCTACTCCATGCAATAAAGCAAGGAAAAGAAATAGAAGTCATAGCATTAGAAAGGAAGAAATAAAATTATCATATGCAGACAATGTGACTGTGTAGGGAATCACAATATGCTTTTGGAAAAGCATCTACCGATACATTTTCAGGATTGATAAGCAAATTTAGCAAGATTTTTAGATAAAAGGTCAATATAGAAAAACCTTTTTTTTGAAAAGTCCATTTTATTTTGAGGTATTTATTATTATTTTTTAAAGATTTTATTTATGGGTGCCTGGGTGGCTCAGTGGGTTAAGCCTCTGCCTTCGGCTCAGGTCATGATCTCAGGATCCTGGGATGGAGGCCGCATGGGGCTCTCTGCTCGGCGGAGAGCCTGCTTCTCTTTCTCTCCCTCTCCCTGCCTCTGCCTACTTGTGATTTCTGTCTGTCAAATAAATGAATAAAAAAAAATCTTTAAAGATTTTATTTATTTATTTGAGATAGAGACAGTGAGAGAGAGAGAGCATGAGAGGGGAGAGGATGAGAGGGAGAAGCAGACTCCCTGTGGAGCTGGGAGCCTGATGCAGGACTCAATCCCAGAACTCCAGGATCATGACCTGAGCCAAACGCAGTTGCTTAACCTACTGAGCCACCCAGGCACCCTATTTTGAAGTGTTGACATAATTAGAAAATGACATTCTTTTTAAGATTTTATATTTAAATCATCTCTACACCCAGTGTGGGGCTCAAACTTACTATCCCAAGATCAAGAGTCACATGCTCTACTGACTGAGCCAGGGAGGTGTCCCTAGAAAATGACATTTAAAAGAACAGACGTTGGGGCACCTGGGTAACTCAGTGCGTTAAAGCCTCTGCCTTCGGCTCAGGTCATGATCCCAGGGTCCTGGGATCGAGCCCCGCATCGGGCTCTCTGCTCAGCAGGAAGCCTGCTTCCCCCTCTATCTCTGCCTGCCTCTTTGCCTGCTTGTGATCTCTGTCTGTCAAATAAATAAATAAAATCTTAAAAAAAAAAAAAAAAGACCTTCGACATCTATTTTTTTTTTTTTTTTAAGATTTACTATTTGAAAAAAAAAAAAAAAAAAAGATTTACTATTTGAGAGAGAGAGAGAGAGCATGGAGCAGGGGGAGGGAGGGAGAGAGCCAGACTCCCTGCTGAGCGCAAGGCATGACGCAGGGCTTGATCTCACAATCCTGAGATTATGACCTGAGCCTAAATCAAGAGTCACAGACCAACTGAGCCACCCAGGCGCCCCTTGACATCTTTCCATTGCATATAGAATGATATACACACACACACACACACACACACACACATATATATATATGAAATATATACGAACTCTTCAGCCTGGCATTGAAAGCCCTCTACAATGTCACCTCTGTCAATTTTCCAGATTTTTCTCTCACTGAGCTCCCTATACTTCTACATTCCATCCACATAGGTGTCCTCTCTTCAAACATATCCAACACTCTTCAGTTTCCCCTGCTTTTCCCCAATCCATCCCTTCCAACTGGAAAGTCTTCCCTACTTTCTTCCATCCAGCCTATCCATCTTCAAAGCCCTTCCCTTCTTCTGAAGCACAATTCAAACCTGAGCTCCCCCAGAGGCATTTTCTAGATCCCCCTGCTTCAAAAGACTGCCTCCAACCTCTTCAGCAGTGTTTACACTTCTATTAACCTTACCATTTTCTCTTTCATTATGTATATATCCCTCTGTCTCCCCAGGCTCGCCTAGAGCTCCTAGAGGGTGGGGTTGGGGTTTTGTTTTTCCTCAACGTCCAGTACGCCACCATATATAATAGGAGCTCAAGGTTTGTTGAAGTAAACTGAAAGGAACAGGATTGAGGATGATTTACACTTACAGGAAGACATCCATAGGCACTATCTCAAGTCCCCTCTTCCCCCACCCGGTTCCTCCCCTGGCCCAAGATGTAGGAGTTTCCAGTGCTTCAGAGGCAGGGACGGGGAGCAGTGGATTTCCAGGGAAGGTGGCATCACATACCTCTGAGGCTCTCTTGGCTGCCACCTGCTCCCTGCTCTGTCTCCCAGAGAAGAGCAGCCAAAGCCCCCAAACGAGGAAACCAAATAGTAGTAGGAGGCTGACACATGACGGAGGCGGTATGGCCAGCCCCCAAATCGGTGCCATTTCTCAACCCCATGCCCCTCTCAGCCCAACAATATTACCCCTCAAGGTTGTGACTCCATAGGACATCACAATGGTCATTGCAAGGTAAACCTGACAGGGCCCAGCCAATGTGGGAGCTGCTTGGGTCTCTTCTCTGAGATGTGTGTCCATCGGAGGCCCCTTCCTGCAGCTGCCCATGGGCTCTGCCTTTGGCAGCCAATGCTCAGGGAAGACCTCCCTTAGCATTCTACTAGGATTGGGTTGGACAAGTTGGCATAGAGTGTATGGAGGCAAGATTTCAAAGGAGCAGCCCCTCCAAAGGGCTGGGCTTGTCCTATAAGCATCTTCTCTGGAACCATTCACTCCCTAGAGGTCCAGGTCTGCTGTCATATGTTCCCAATCACGCATTAGAATACTGAGGCCAGTCCATTTAGGAAAGCTAGGCTATCTTCAGTACAGATACTCTCAGGAAATGTGATTATATATGGTTTCCTAACTCCAAAGTTTGACACCTTTCTTAGTTGCTATAGCATTGAAACAGAGAGGAGATGTCACTTAGGGAAATTAAATGATCTTAGAGGATCACTCAACTCCAAAATCCATAGTCTCATTTTCTAGAAGATGTATTATGTCATTACACCCAGAGTTAGCTGGATTCTCTATGGCGAATTCACTGTAAACAAAATTGACAAAGAATCAACTTATGCTATAGTAAAGATGAATAAAACTGGCCAGGGTTTTTTTTTTTTTCTTGTAGGAATGTTAATTTGGAAGATCAATTTAATTAAATAACTATGGAATAGCAGGCACTGTTTTTGAAAAAGACAATGATGGTATCTCACCTTACAGAATGTTCAACCCACTGGGGCAGCCAAAGTAATATTCTCAGTAAGCCCATCATCAAGGAAGTGGTTAAAAAACACATGATATGCCCACATTATGAAAGACTTTGCAGTCACTATGAAGATTATAAAGAATGATACTTGATAGGCTGAGCACACCTTACGTGGCAGGTTACTGGTATATGCCAGCCTGGAGTTCCAAGGTTAGGGGTGGAGGTAGAGTTTTGGTTCTTAGAACACGTGTGTACAATTTGACAAACCCTTTTAAAAAGGATTTTATTTATGTATTTGAGAGAGAGTGAGAGAGAGAGGAGTCTCTAAGCAGGGGGAGGGGCAAAGGGAGAGGGAGAAGCAGGCTTCCCACTGAGCAGAGAGCCAGACACAGGGCTTAATCCCAGGACCCCAGGATGGTGACCTGAGCCAAAGTCAGACGCTTAAGCAACGGAGCCACCCAGGCGCCCCACTTTTTTCTGTATGTGTTTAAAAATGTATTCTTTGGGGGTATCTGGGTGGCTCAGTGGATTAAGCCTCTGCCTTCAGCTCAGGTCATGATCTCAGGGTCCTGGGATCGAGCCTTGCATCGGGCTCTCTGCTCAGCAGGAAGCCTGCTTCTCCCTCCATCTCTGCCTGCCTGTGATCTCTGTCTGTCAAATAAATAAATAAAATCTTCAAAAAATAAAGACCTTGGACATCTTTTTTTCTTTTTTTTTTAAGATTTACTTATTTATTTGAGAGAGAGAGAGAGAGCATGGAGCAGGGGGAGGGAGGGAGAGAGCCAGACTCCCTGCTGAGCGCAAGGCATGACGCAGGGCTTGATCTCACAATCCTGAGATTATGACCTGAGCCTAAATCAAGAGTCACAGACCAACTGAGCCACCCAGGCGCCCCTTGACATCTTTCCATTGCATATAGAATGATATACACACACACACACACACACACACACACACACACATATATATATATGAAATATATACGAACTCTTCAGCCTGGCATTGAAAGCCCTCTACAATGTCACCTCTGTCAATTTTCCAGATTTTTCTCTCACTGAGCTCCCTATACTTCTACATTCCATCCACATAGGTGTCCTCTCTTCAAACATATCCAACACTCTTCAGTTTCCCCTGCTTTTCCCCAATCCATCCCTTCCAACTGGAAAGTCTTCCCTACTTTCTTCCATCCAGCCTATCCATCTTCAAAGCCCTTCCCTTCTTCTGAAGCACAATTCAAACCTGAGCTCCCCCAGAGGCATTTTCTAGATCCCCCTGCTTCAAAAGACTGCCTCCAACCTCTTCAGCAGTGTTTATACTTCTGTTAACTCTTATCATTTTCTCTTTCATTATGTATACATCCCTCTGTCTCCCCAGGCTCGCCTAGAGCTCCTAGAGGGTGGGGTTGGGGTTTTGTTTTTCCTCAACGTCCAGTACGCCACCATATATAATAGGAGCTCAAGGTTTGTTGAAGTAAACTGAAAGGAACAGGATTGAGGATGATTTACACTTACAGGAAGACATCCATAGGCACTATCTCAAGTCCCCTCTTCCCCCACCCGGTTCCTCCCCTGGCCCAAGATGTAGGAGTTTCCAGTGCTTCAGAGGCAGGGACGGGGAGCAGTGGATTTCCAGGGAAGGTGGCATCACATACCTCTGAGGCTCTCTTGGCTGCCACCTGCTCCCTGCTCTGTCTCCCAGAGAAGAGCAGCCAAAGCCCCCAAACGAGGAAACCAAATAGTAGTAGGAGGCTGACACATGACGGAGGCGGTATGGCCAGCCCCCAAATCGGTGCCATTTCTCAACCCCATGCCCCTCTCAGCCCAACAATATTACCCCTCAAGGTTGTGACTCCATAGGACATCACAATGGTCATTGCAAGGTAAACCTGACAGGGCCCAGCCAATGTGGGAGCTGCTTGGGTCTCTTCTCTGAGATGTGTGTCCATCGGAGGCCCCTTCCTGCAGCTGCCCATGGGCTCTGCCTTTGGCAGCCAATGCTCAGGGAAGACCTCCCTTAGCATTCTACTAGGATTGGGTTGGACAAGTTGGCATAGAGTGTATGGAGGCAAGATTTCAAAGGAGCAGCCCCTCCAAAGGGCTGGGCTTGTCCTATAAGCATCTTCTCTGGAACCATTCACTCCCTAGAGGTCCAGGTCTGCTGTCATATGTTCCCAATCACGCATTAGAATACTGAGGCCAGTCCATTTAGGAAAGCTAGGCTATCTTCAGTACAGATACTCTCAGGAAATGTGATTATATATGGTTTCCTAACTCCAAAGTTTGACACATTCCTTAGTTGCTATAGCATTGAAACAGAGAAATCCAAAATCCATAGTCTCATTTTCTAGAAGATGTATTATGTCATTACACCCAGAGTTAGCTGGATTCTCTATGGCGAATTCACTGTAAACAAAATTGACAAAGAATCAACTTATGCTATAGTAAAGATGAATAAAACCGGCCAGGGTTTTTTTTTTTTTCTTGTAGGAATGTTAATTTGGAAGATCAATTTAATTAAATAACTATGGAATAGCAGGCACTGTTTTTGAAAAAGACAATGATGGTATCTCACCTTACAGAATGTTCAACCCACTGGGGCAGCCAAAGTAATATTCTCAGTAAGCCCATCATCAAGGAAGTGGTTAAAAAACACATGATATGCCCACATTATGAAAGACTTTGCAGTCACTATGAAGATTATAAAGAATGATACTTGATAGGCTGAGCACACCTTACGTGGCAGGTTACTGGTATATGCCAGCCTGGAGTTCCAAGGTTAGGGGTGGAGGTAGAGTTTTGGTTCTTAGAACACGTGTGTACAATTTGACAAACCCTTTTTAAAAAGGATTTTATTTATGTATTTGAGAGAGAGTGAGAGAGAGAGGAGTCTCTAAGCAGGGGGAGGGGCAAAGGGAGAGGGAGAAGCAGGCTTCCCACTGAGCAGAGAGCCAGACACAGGGCTTAATCCCAGGACCCCAGGATGGTGACCTGAGCCAAAGTCAGACGCTTAAGCAACGGAGCCACCCAGGCGCCCCACTTTTTCCTCTATGTGTTTAAAAATGTATTCTTTGGGGGTATCTGGGTGGCTCAGTGGATTAAGCCTCTGCCTTCAGCTCAGGTCATGATCTCAGGGTCCTGGGATCGAGCCCCGCATCGGGCTCCCTGCTCACTGGGGAGCCTGCTTCCCTCCCTCTCTCCCTGCCTCTCTGCCTACTTGCGATCTCTGTCAAATAAATAAATAAAATCTTTTAAAAAATGTATTCTTCATATCTTGAATATTGACTCACCATTATGTTTGAGTTATCCACGCTACTCTGTACCTCGGGGATTCGTTTTTATTACTTCATTGCATGGTAACCATTGCATAACTTACTTTTTTCTTTTTCAATTTAAACTCAATTAGCCAACATATAGTACATCATTAGTTTCAGATGTAGTGTTGCGTGATTCATCAGTCATTGCATAACTCATTTATCTATTACGATACTGATGGACATTTGTTTTCCATGTTTGGCTGTTATAAACAATGCTGTTAAAAACATCCATGTCCTTGTATCTTCATGGATATATATTCTTGTTTCTCTACGGCCGTGGCTCTTCAGCTTTAACATACATCAGAATCACCTGGACAGTTTGTAAAAACACAGACTGCTGGGCCCTACCCCTAGAGTTGCTGATGGATGGGGTTTGGAGTAAAGTGCAGGAATCTGGCATTTCGAAGGCGTTTCCAGTCGTTGCTGGTACTGTTGGACCCAGGACCACACTTTAAGGACCCCTGCTCTATAGCATCAACCAAGGAGTGGAATGGCTGGGTTATCGAGTGCGTGTGACGTGAGCTTTAGGAGACAGTGCCAAACTCTCTTCTCCGGACTGGCCGTGTCAATCTCTCCCCCAGTGGTGAATGGCAGTTCTTCCTGCTTCATTTTCCTGCCGACGTGGGGTATCAGCAGGCTGTTTCCGTTCAGCCAATCTGGTATATGTGGTAACAGTATTCCATTGCTTGACTTCAATCTCTCCGGTTACTAATCATTACTAACTTGTGAACACATTTTCAGGAGTTAATTGGGCATTTTGTTTTTCAACATAATGCTGCATTCCAGCTGCTAATATTTTGTTTAGGATTTTTGTTCCCTACGTTCATGAATGAGGCCATCCTGTGATTTTTCTCTCTTGTTCTGTCTTTGTCAGGCTTTTGGTATCAAGGTCAGGCTAGACTCCTGAGTTGGGGAATATTTCCTCTTTTTTTTAATGCCTGAAAAAGTTTGCATAAGATTGAAACTATTTGAGGGGCGCCTGGGGGACTCAGTGGGTTAAAGCCTCTGCCTTCGGCTCAGGTCATGATCTCAGGTCCTGGGATCGAGCCCCACATCGGGCTCTCTGCTTGGCAGGGAGCCTCCGTCTCCCTCTCTCTCTGCCTGCCTCTCTGCCTACTTGTGATCTCTGTCTGTCAAATAAATAAATAAAATCTTTAAAAAAAAAAAAAGATTGAAACTATTTGATTCTTCGACATTTGGTACAATTTGTCAACAAAGCCATACAAGCTTGGAGTTTTGAGTGTAGATTTTTTTTTAAAGATTTTATTTATTTACTTGACAGACAGAGATCACAAGTAGGCAGAGAGGCAGGCAGAGAGAGAGAGGGAGAAGCAGGCTCCCTGCTGAGCAGAGAGCCAGGTGCGGTGCTCGACCCCAGGACCCTGGGATCATGACCTGAGTCGAACGCAGAGGCTTTAACCCACTGAGCCACCCAGGCGCCCCACCAACCCCATTTTTTAATGCAACCCCTTTAAAATGCAATATACACACTTAATGTATCATTCTTAAATTAAAACCTCTGTCAAGGCCCTCTGAATATTTTAATTATATTTACCCCTTTCCACATATAGGTTACTATGGCCAGGAATTTTATTTTCTTAATAAACTCTATTTTGGAATAATTTTAGATTTACAGAAAAGTTGCAAAGGGAGCCCAGTGAGTTCTCATACGCCCTTCACCCAGTTTCACCCAATGTTAACATCTTACAGAACTTTGGTACACGTGTCAAATCTATGTGATTAACACTGGCACATTCACTTTTAACTGAGCGCCAGACTCCATTCAGGTGTCACCAGGTTTTCCACTAAAGTCCTTTTTCTGTCCGGCATCCAACCCAGGGCCCACACTGGATTTAGTTGTCATGCTTCTTTAGTCACCTCTGGTCTGTGACAGTTTCTCTGACCTTGACAGTTTAGAGGAGTACTGGCAGGCAGGTTCTTACATTTGGGTTTCTCTGTTTTCTGGAGGCTTAGACTGAGGTTATGTACTTTGGGAAAAATACCACAGAGGCGACATGACCTTCTCATTACATCCTCTCAGGTAGTACATGATAGCAGCTGGTGTTTTCAATCTTCATTACTTGGCCAAGGTAGTGAGTGCCTGCCAGGTTTCTCCCCAGTGAAGCTATCATTTTTCTCTTTCCATACTCCGTTCTTTGGAAGCGAACCCCTATGTATAGCCTACGTCGGAAGGAGAAAGGGGTTGTTCAGCTCCGTCTCTTGCAGTGGGGTATATCTACCTATGTTATTTGGAATTCTTGTGTAGGGAAGATTTGTTTCCTCCTCTAATTTATTTATTCAATTATTTTGTTCTATCCGTATGAACTCATGCATCCTTATTTTGAACTCTGTGTTACAGTCCAGTACATTATTTCTTTTGTTGCTCACATTGTTCCAACGTTGGCCACTGGGAGCTCTCTCAGGTTGATTTCTAGGTCCCTTTTGTTTTTATGGGCGCTTCTTTACTTTCTGGCATTACAAGATGCTCCTGGCTCCCCTTTCTGTCTCTTCCTCCCATGCCAGAGCACACCAGCCTCTAGTTTATACGTAAGCCCGAATCTTCTCTCCTCCAGGATGGAAGCATTTCACAACTCCTAGGTTCAGTGCCTAGGATTTGGACCCCCCCGTCCAAACCATAGCTGAATTTGGATTGGATCTTAGACATTTTGCTGTGCTGTAGGGCCCATCCCTGGAGTCATATCGAGGCCCTGTGATCTCCTACCTGGTCCCAATGTCTTCCTTCAGCCTTACTGTCCCATGTGCCTGGCCCAGCCTGTTTAATATTCAAGACCGCCTATGTTATGAAAAGAATGGCTGATTGGGAGGAGAGATCTTGGGCTCCAGTCTTTAATATATTAAGTTTGAAGTATATGCAATATCCAAATATCTCCCACCCTTCACTGCTTACTTTTGATTGAGCAAATGAATATAGCAGGAAATTGTTTCCTTCATTTTCCACAATCCAACCCAATCTCCTGGGATAGATCCTTTCATCGCTTCAGCACAACTGCTGCCTTGTGTTGATAATAGATTACAGCTTTCTTAACCTCGGAAGTTTGCTTTGCTTTATTCAAAATTATGGTAAATCTTGTCACCCTACCATTTGTCTCTGGATAATTCTAAAAAGTCTTTGAACCTCTTTAGCTCTGCCTAGAGGTCAGGTTCCATTGACAATGACCTGACTCCCTGATATTGGAACCACATATCAGTACAAGTGTCCAAACATTCCCAGGTTTTCTTTGGATGTTCCCTCTCCCCACCCCAAACTCCTCTCTTTCTTTCTTTTCTTTTTTTTTTTTAAAGATTTTATTTATTTATTTGAGAGAGAAAATGAGAGAGAGCATGAGAGGGAGTAGAGTCAGAGGGAGAAGCAGACTCCGCACTGAGCAAAGAGCCCGATGTGGGACTCGATCCTGGGATTCAATCCTGGGACTCCAGGATCAAGTCCTGAGCTGAAGGCAGTCGCTTAACCAACTGAGCCACCCAGGCACCCCCCAGCCTCCTCTCTTCCAAAATTTTCCTTGACTCTTGGCCTACCCCGTAATCTCCCCAAATAAGCCTGCTTCTTTAATCCATTTCAACTCTCTCTGTCTTGTATTGGAATTATTCTTTTGTGCTTGTGAATTCCTAGGGGGTGGGGATCAGACCTTAGCCGTCTTTATCTCCCCCAGCTGCCACTCCATCGAGTTCATTATACCTGAACATCACACACAACTGAACAAGACTTGAATTGACTTGATACTACGGCACCATCCAAGTACTTGGCAACAGAACAAAACAAAACACCCTCTGGACTTCTAGAGTCCTCCTGCACCCAATACTGGGGAAATCGGACCCTGAACCGTACCCATCCCACATCTGGGAGCGAGGCTACTGCAGGCCGGCATCATCAACAGCATCAACGGGGTACTCTGCCCTCTCCCGTGCTAGAGAGCTGGGTACCTCTTCTGACGACCCTGCTCACGATGCCGAGAAGAAAGAGGAATTTACCCAATGCAAACAAGCAGGAGAGTTCTAGGTAAAGAGAAGCAGAAATCTTTTGCAGGACCCTTTCCTCACTTTACCCATCTTGAGCTATGGAGTTAGGAAGAGGCATTTGTGGAGGATGAAAAACAAAGGGATGAAACTGAAAAGTCAGGGGAGTGGTGGCTGAAGAAAGTGGCCCTGGTTAAGGATCTCGGGTCCAATATAAATGTCAATGTATGGCAGGGAAAGAGCGCTCCGATAGAGGATGGAGGCCCCCAGACATTTTAGGGGCGCTTCCAGCCGCCTTTATAAGGCTGGTGACTCTATCCTCATAAAACCAAAATCTGTTTGGCTCTTTAGCGGTCACCCTACTGCCCGAAGGTTCCAAGGAACTCCAGAGCTTTTACCTGTGTACTTCTCGGGCACAAGGGGGAGCCAGCTCTCTTTTATCAGAGTCGCACGCCCTAGGCACTGAAGGGCTGGAATGGGTCTGCGATGGGCAAGGTTTGCCTTCCCCACGTCCCAACAGCCGAAGCTGAGGTCTCAAATGGACGGACCCGGGTTTCTAGTGTTCGTCGCACCCCACCACCAGAGGCTGTTCAACACCCCCAGAGTTCCGTATGTCCCCCTTACAAACTAGGGCAGGGGAAGCAGTTCTCACTTCAGGGTCTACTCTGTGGATGTAGCTTTCAATTCTAGTGATGAGGAGCCTGCTGTCCTCCCTAATTGGGATCCTTTCTCTGGGTGTCCTATGTTGGGGATACAACTTTCCCCCTTCCTCTGGAATCACCTAGGTTCCCACTTCTCCCTGCGTGTATGAGTCCGTGCAGGAGCCGAAGGTGTGTGCAGGTGCGCGCTCACACAAATCCACATGTTGGAGATGAGGGATACAGAGGTGCTGGGATAAGGTCTGGATCAGTGGACAATGAAATGGGTTTGAGGGGCAGGGCGGATGTAAAGAAATAAACCGGTTGTTGGGACCAACCCATGCCACCCGTCTTGGCCCACCTTTAATTTACTGACTCTGATCTGCTGAGATCGGAAGGTTAACTTTCCCAAACAAGGCATTTCGTTTCATTTCTGAAATCAGAATATGCCAGTGGGTCAAGGGCAAGAACCACCCACCACCAAAGCACAGAGCCGCTTTTCCCCCACCCTGGGCTGCGGGTGGCCCCGGGAACTGGGCCTGTCCTCCTCCCGTGCTGCGAGTCCACCACGCCTCCAAGGGCTTCACCCGCCCAGAAATAGCAGCTCACAGCGGGGTAGGCTCTGGGCCTTCCAGGGGGTCCGCGCCGCGCTTCCGACCTGGCCCAGAGAGGGCGCTCCGGACAGCCTCACAGACGGACGGAGCGGCAGCCAGCTGCGCCTGCGCCTCGGGGATGGCGCACCGGCATAGGAGGCTCAGCAAAGCTACCGGGATCACCTGTGGGGAAGAGGCAGGGAGAACTGAAGCCAGAGAGAGTGAGGCCATCTGCGAAGAGCCCCGGAAGAGCCTGAGCATTCGGTGTGGGAGTCAGAAGCCACTAGGTTGGATGCAAGCACAGAAGGGAGTTATCAAGACCAGAAAGTGTAGTCAGATGGGTTAAGAACAGAAAGACGCCTTCCCCCGGACCCAGAAAACTCCTATTCATCCTTTAAGACCCAGTTCAGAGGCCCTTCCCCCTCTTTCCTGGCTCCCCTCCTAAATAGACCCAGTTTCTGCACCCCTGCAGCAGCCTTTCCGCACCTCTGTGCCTCCTTGTCACGATCACAATGCCCTGAAAAACAGGGAGCTCATTGGCAGAACATCTCTAACTTTGTAAACCCAGTACCAAGCAAGATTCCTGATACACTGAGTCCTAAGTCCTAAGGACTCAGTAAATGTTTGCTGAATGATTAGCTGCCGGCGAGATACCTGCTCCTTCTCGTGTGCGAGCTGGATGTGGAAGGAGATGGGAGCAGCCCGAATGTCATCCGACAGTGGCTGGGGGAAGTGGATCACCTGCAGGAGGGTCTCGATGCATCGAGCCTTGGGCTGTCCAGAGAACCGCTGTGGAAGAAGCAGTAAGGTCAGTGTCCGGCTGGAAGGCAAAGTTGGGGGAGCGGGGGAAGAGAGTGGAGGAGGAGAAACAAGTGGGAGAGTGGGAGGCAGGCGCCTGGGATCCCGAAGACTGGCCACAGAGGCTGCAGGGAAGTGGTCCCCATAGGTGATCCCAAACTCACAACCCCCAGGTGTGAAGAAAAAGGGTTAGTGGCGGGCTTTGATTGGCTGGGTTAAACTGGAGGATTAATGGCAAACTGGTCACACTTTCAGCCGTGTGCCTCCAACCCCATAGGCTGGTCATCTTAAACTGAACTCACTCTTGCGGTTTCCTCCTCAACCCTATCCTTCTTTTATACCCTGCCAAGGTGGCTCGTTGGCAAATCTGTTCCTTTTTGTCACCCTCCTCTCCCCTCCACTAGCTCAGCACTGCCCAAGAGTAATATAATGCGAGCCACACATGTAATTTAGGATTTCCTAGTACTCCATTAAAAAAGAAACACGTGGAATGCAAAAGAAACAGGAAATTAATTTTAAACATGTTTTATCTCATCCAATAGATCTAAAATATTATTTCAACATGTCAATAATATTAAAAATTATCGGTAGGATATTCTACAATATTTTTGTATCATGTCTTTGAAATCCAGTGTCTAGTTTATAATCCCAGCTCATCTCAGTTCAGGTACTGAGTTTCGATGTAAAAGTAAAATGTAGTTCTACCAAAACAATAAAGTTGCATTTAATGAAGAAAATTACCCTGCTTCAGTTTTTAAGCAAAACTTCAAGTTCAGCTCCTCGGACACACTAGCCACATTTCAAGGGCTCAGTAGCCACATATGGGTGGTTGCTGCCATTTTGGATGATTTGGGTCTAGCTGTATTTGGCAAGCTCGAATTCTGGTCTGGCTTTCAGTCTTCCACGTAATCCTCCGATGGGCCACTCTGCGATGGCGAGGCCTGGATCAGACAGATCTCTGATTCCCCCTACCCACCCCAACCCCAGCATCTTAAAGAGCATAATGCACTTTTCTTTTTCTGGTTGGTTGGTTCTATTGATTTGAGAAGGTTTTAGGGACCTGGTGGGTCCTCACTAAAGCTCTTTGATTGATTCCCTTTCCACAGGGTTGTCAGATTTAGCAAATAAAAATACAGGATACCCAAGAATAGGAATGTCAAGTGAATAATGAAAAAAATACTGTAAGTACGCCTCAAATATTGTATGAAATACACTTATGCCCAAAAAATCCTTTACTTACCTGAAATTCAAATCTGTCCTGTATTTCTATTCGCTAAACCTAGCAACCCTCCTTTCATGACCAGCTGTTGTGCTACGTGCTCAGCAGCCAGTCCTCCTCCTCCTAGTACCAGCACCTTGACCTTCCTCCAGAAAACTACTGTCCCTCCATTCTCAGGCCAGGCTGTTTGACTGAGACTCACTTCCCACCCTTTCCTCCAGTGCCATCCCACAGGGAGAGCACATGAGCCAGGCCTGGGCAGACTGACCAGCTCAGGGATGGCATGTGACCCAAGACAAGCCACCTTCCTCCCAGGCATGCGTGGGAATCACGGGCACAGATACACTCTCCTTCCATCCGGGTTGCTAAATTGGTAGGAAGCAGGGCCGGCACTGCTGGGGCCCAGTTTGCCACCTGTTGGAGAAAAGCTGCCTGAGAAGGAGAGCAACATAGAAGAAAGTTCAAGGCTGACATTCTCTGGAGTACACTGTTTAGAGTACTGGGATCTGGCTATCCTGGGACCCGAGTTCCATGAACCAGTCATGTGCCTTGTTTAGCTTAAACCAGAATGAACTAGGTGTCTGTCCCATACTTGTAACTCAAAGAATTGTCTGATAGTTATGATCTCACAGGCATGCCCCAAGCATGCACATGCATTCCCTAGAGGAGAGGATGAGCCCAATAAGACAACAGCTGGAGGAAAGTCAGCCCTTAGCCCCACCCACGTCCATAGCTCCGTGGCAGCCCAGGCAGGAGGCCAGGCCCCAGCCGGCCACGTCCCATCGCCGCCTACCTGCAGCATGGCCAGCGCCCTCCAGAAGAGCTTGGAGCTGCGAATGCGCAGGTCTAACATGTGGTTTTGGAGGATCTTCCCAAGAAGCACGTGGGCCCCTGTACTCACGGTATTCAGCACCCACTTGGTGCTTAGCTCATGCTGGAACTTCTAAACAGGGCACACGCACACGGGGGTTTGGGAAATGAGAGGACGGGAGAGCAACAGGGTGCAGAGGGCCCTACTGTCAGACAGGGATCCAGGGATCAAAAACCAGGGCCCTAAATACAGATGGAATTTGTTTGACCAGCCCTGAGTTCAGATGTTAGGACGGTAGTTGTAAAGCAGGACTGTCCCCGGCAAACCTGCAGGTGTCACACATTTCTGGTATTGACCCCCCAGGACACACATCTCTTCCCTGAGTTCTTGCCCAGAAGGGTTTTGCACTTATCGGAACATTCCTTTTGCCCCCCAGGTGCCCGACAGGGGAGGAGTGAAGGTCCTGGGACTCATTCCACTAAACCAAAGGCTCCTGGAGCAGAGATGGTGTCTTACTCTGCTCCAGAGCCCCAATCTTTTTGATAATGGCTGATACATGGTTATTGATCAATACACATTTGTTGACAATTAGTTCAATTTAACCCCTATAACAACCCAACGAACTAGGCTTTTTTATCCCCATTTCTACATCTGTGGAAACTAGAGGTCAAAAGTAAAGTAACTTGAGGGGCACCTGGGTGGCTCAGTCGGCTAAGCCGACTCTCGAGTGTGGCTCAGGTCACGATCTCAGGGTCAGGAGCTCGAGCCCTGCGTTGGGAGCCCACTGGAGATTCTTTCTCTCCTTCTCCCTCTGCCCCTCCCACCGCTTGTACTCTCTCTTTCTCTCTCAAGTAAATAAATAAATAAATCTTAAAAAATAAAAAGAAGTAACTTGAGGGGTGCCTGGGTGACTCATTCGTTAAGCGTCTGCCTTCATTTCAGCTCAGGTCATGATCCCAGGGTCCTGGGATCAAGCCCTGCATCCAGCTCCCTGCTCCGCGGGAAGCCTGCTTCTCCCTCTCCCACTCCCCTGCTTGTGTTCCCTCTCTCGCCATGTCTCTCTCTGTCAAACAAATAAATAAAATCTTAAAAAAAAAGAAAAAAAGAAGCCACTTGAATAAGTTTATAGGACAGTGACATGAAGAATTAGGACCTAAATCCAGGTCTTCTGGTCTGTGATGAAGACATTCCCTACTTGGCCACCATCATCTCCTTGGGGGAATAAGATAGTGTAAATGAAAGCACACTGAATACTAAAACACTGTGCAAACACACGGTACTGTGAGTGAAAGACCACCTGTCCTTGGCCCTCATCTCTTGCCCTTATATAACCTTCTATTACTGCACTTTGCATCTAACTGTAACAAGAGTCCAGAAAACGAATCGAGGGGATTAGTGACTGGGTCCTTGCCAGGCTAGGGAACAAGCTACCACTACCTCTGCCTCCTTATTCTGGCCTTCTAGAAGGAGCAGGTCACACACACCCCTTGCAGAGGGTATAGTGAAAATACTTAACAAATGACTGACAAGGACATGAAGACTCAGTAGGAACATTTGCAAGGATGTGGATGGAGCTAGAGACTATGAGGATAAGTGAACTAAGTCAGTCTGAGAAAGATGAACACCATAGGATTTCACTCGTGTGTGGAATTTAAGAAACAAAACAAACAAAGGGGAAAATGAGAGAGAGAGAGAAACCAGGAAACAGACTGTTAGCTACAGAGAACAATGGTTACCAGAGGGGAGGTAGGTGGGGGCAGGGGTGGGGGTGGGAGGGTGAAGCAGGTGATGGGGATTAAGGAGTGCCCTTGTGATGAGCACCAGGGGTTGTATGGAAGTGTTGAATCATGATACTATACACCTGAAACTAACATTACACTGTATGTTAACTAACAGGAATTTAGATAAAAAGTGAAAAAAAAAAAAGAAAGAAAGAAAGAAAAAGATATTGTGGCTCATTTGGGGGGAAAAAAAAAAAGAGTGCCGCAGAACTCTGACCAATCAGAATAAAGCTAACTAGTATGCAGTACACAGACTGCCCTGTGGGAAAGAGATCAGTCAAATCTGGGTTATATCATTTATGTCACTGACCATCAAATAACCATTTGTACCATGAACTATCATTAACACAAAAATATTTTAAAGTGCACATAATCTGAATCCAGACACATTCATTTTAAAGTCCATGTAGAAAAAAGGCAGCAACTGTACCTAGAAAAATCCTTAAAAAGAAGAGTGAGAGAAGCATTAACCTTTCAAATATTAAGCCCACAATAAGCCTCTATACTGAAACTGAATGGCATCATCACATCAATAGACAGACTGGTAGAACAGAACAGAAAGTCCAGAAATAAACCAGTGCACATGGGAACTAAGTATCTGATAGAGGTTGCATCTCAAATCACTCAGGAAAAGATGAATTTTAAAAATGTATTGAGATGGGGCGTTTGGGGGGCTCAGCTGGTTAACGTCTGCCTTCAGCTCAGGTCGTGTCTCGGGGTCCAGGGATAGAGCTCCCCATGGGGCTCCCTGCTCAACGGGGAGCCTGCTTCTGCCCCTCCCCCAGCTCCTTCTCTCTCGCTCTCTCTCTCTCTCTCTCTCTCTCGAATAAATTTTATATATATGGAGAGAGACAATCTGATAGTCACGTAAAAAGAAATTAAATTGGGTTCATACCTTAACCCATAGACAAGAATAAACTAATGAATTGCAGGTCTAAGTGTTTAAAAAAAAAAAGAAGGAAAAGAAAAAAGAAACCATTTTTATTAGAAGAAACATGTACTAGAAGAAAACACAGGCGGAGTCCCTTTACAACCTGGGGGTAGCAGAGAGCTTTTTGTGCCTCAAGGTCCAGATTCAACAAAAAATGGATTAATAGGGCGCCTGGGTGGCTCAGTGGGTTCAGCCTCTGCCTTCCGCTAGGGTCATGGTCTCAGGGTCCTGGGATCGAGTCCCGCAACGGTCTCTCTGCTCAGCGGGGAGCCTGCTTCCTCCTCTCTCTCTCTGCTTACACTTGTGATCTCTGTCAAATGAATAATAAATAGAAAATCTAAAAAAAAAAAAAAAGGATTAATAAGATCTATCCCAGTAGAATTAAAACAAAGACATTTGCATGGTTAAAACCCAAATGAAATATTCACGATGCATATCAGAAAGAAAGAACTAATGCCCCTGATTTATGAAGTACTAAAAAATCAGGGGCTCAGTCAGTTAAGCCTCTGCCTTCATCGGCTCAGGTCATGATCAAGGCCAGCATCGAGGTCATTGCTAAGCAGGGAGCCTGCTTCTCTCTCTCTCCCTCTGCGTGTCGCTCCCCCTGCTTGTGCTCTCTCACTCTCTGTCTCTCAAATAAATATATCTTTAAATAGAAATAAAGTACTAAAAATCAAGGGGGCATACAGACCCCAGTACCATTAGAAAATGAGTATATTTCATGTATTTACATGAACACACAGTTCACAAAGAAAAAGATTTACTAAAGACCTTTAAGCATGTGAAAAGATGCTCAACCAAACACATAATAAGTAAAATAGAAATGAAAACCACACAGAAATAGAATTTCTCATCTACCAGACTGGCAAAAATTCAAAAGCTTTTGAATGCTTTTAAAGAGGCTATGGGGAAGGGGTGCCTCGGTGGCTCAGTTGGTTAAGCATCCAACTCTTGGTTTTGGCTCAGGTCCTGATCTCAGGGTCACTGATTGAGCCCCATGCTGGGCTCCACACTCAGTGCAGAGTCCGCATAAGACTCTCTCCCTCCGCCCTCCCCTCCCTCAAATAAATAAATAAATCTTTTTTAAAAAAGGAACTATAGGAAACGGGCATTCTCCTATATTGCTGGTACAAGAAGCAAAATGGGACAATCCTTCCGAGGGGAAATGTTGCCGTATCTAATGGAATTATATATGTATTTATCCTTTGATCCAGCTCTCGTTCGTCTAGGAATTTACCCAAAGATACACTTCTACATTACATAAACACGTGCATATTCATCGCATCATTATTGGTAATAGCAAAACACTGGAAACAACCAAATGCCCTACATCAGAGACTGCCCCAATCATTCTTGCACATGTACAATCTACACACCAATGTAAACAATAATGAGGAAGGGTTTCATAAACCCAAGTGGAGTTATTTTCAGGATATCTCATTAAAGCACAAAAGAATATACATAGCACAGTGCCTCTTGTAAAAGAAAAAATTGCAAAGTACATACAAATATGCTTTTTTTGCAAAGAGAAACATAGGAAGGCAAGTCAGTAACTAATGAAATTGTTTACCTGCAGGGATGAGTGGAAACAGGTGGAAGGAAGAGTGAAGGGGATGGGACATCTCCTTATGATACAGTTTGACTTTAAACCACGTTATGTTTTACATATTCAAAAGATAAAGTGATATCGAAAACCAAAACTCAGGGACACCTGGGTGGCTCAGTTGGTTAAGCGTCTGCCTTTGGCTCAGGTCATGATCCCAAGGTCCCTGGATCCAGTCCTGCAATTGGGCTCCCTGCTCAGCGGGGAGCCTGCTTCTCCCTCTGCCTGCCGCTCCCACTGCTTGTGCTCTCCCTGTCTCTCTCTCTGAAAAATAAAAATTAAAAAAAAAAAACCCTCTAATATGAAAAAAAAAAAAAGGAAATGAAACTCACTATATATCATATTGATAACATAACTACAGAGAGAGGAAAAAATTTAATCCCAGTAACTTTTTTTTTTAAAGATTTTATTTATTTATTGGACAGAGAGATCACAAGTAGGCAGAGAGGCAGGCAGAGAGAGGCGGAAGCAGGCTCCCCGCTGAGCAGAGAGCCCGGATTCGGGGATCGATCTCAGGGGGGCTCGATCCCAGGACCCCGAGATCATGAGCCGAAGGCAGAGGCTTCAACCCACTGAGCCACCCAGGCGCCCTAATCCTAGTGACTTTTGAACACTTTATGTGTCTTTTGTGGAATATGGTCATTAGACAAAAAGAACTGCAAAGAAATCTTGACTGTTTCTTGGTAAGTTTGTTGATGATAGTGGTATCAGGGTGGCAATTTCAAAATGGGTATTTATTGTAGGACTAAGGAAATGGACAAATAAATTGATGATGTTGGGAATCAACGTTCTCATTAAGGGAAAACAGGAAAGGGAACATATAAACATTCATAAATGTATATGTATGTATATATACATCTCTATATATGTACTTATGTGAAAAAAATCATATACAGTTGACCCTTGGACAACAAAGGTTTGAACAACACAGGTCTACTTATATGCAGATTTTTTTCAAAAATACAG
The DNA here is from genome assembly GCF_963455335.1 of Martes martes. Lineage (NCBI taxonomy): Eukaryota > Metazoa > Chordata > Mammalia > Carnivora > Mustelidae > Martes > Martes martes. The sequence goes on from NC_137896.1 coordinate 117,873,496, forward strand.
TGTGGTGTACTATAAATGAATGTTCTGTATGGTTTTCTTTTCTTGTCTTTTTTTTTAAGGTTTTATTTATTTATTTGACAGAGAGAGACACAGCAAGAGAGGGAACACAGCAGGGGGAGTGGGAGAGGGAGAAGCAGGCTTCCCGCAGAGCAGGGAGCCAATTTGGGGCTTGATCCCAGGAGCCTGGGATTATGACCTGAGCAGAAGACAGATGCTTGACAAATGAACCACCTAGGCACCCCTCTGTATTATTCTCTTAACATTTACTTTTCTCTAGCTTATTTTATTGTAAGGATGCAGCATATAATACATACAACTTAAAAAATATGTGTTAATTGAGTGTTTATGTTATTGGGAAGGCTTCTGGTCTAGAATACGCTATTAGTTAAGTCTGGGGGAGTCAAACGTTATACAGGGATTTTCAACCGTGTGGGTTGCCAGTGCTTCTAAGCCCCATGTTGTTCAAGATCAACTGTATTTCCTCGTTCGTTCGTTCGTTCGTTCTTTCTTTCTTTTTTGAGACAGAGGAGAAAGAGAGAGCGCACACGCACACATGCAAGCAGGGAGAAGGACAGAGGGAGAGAGAGGATCTCAAGCGGACTCCACGCTGAGCTTGGAACCAGATGTGGGGCTCAGTCTCATGACCCTGAGGTCATAACCTGAACCAAAATCAAGAGTCCAACATTTAACCGACTGTGCCACCCAGGTGTCCCTGTATTTCCTTGTTCTTTCTACCAAAGAATTTTGCTTAGAGGCAAAGTCAGCAGGAGCAGTGAGCGTACCTAGCACCTAGGTTTCTAAATACGGCAGCCCCCACTTACCCCGGGGCTTAAGTTCCAGGCCCCCCATAGATGTCTGCTACTGCAAACAGTACGGAGCCATACACATACCATTTTTTCCTCTACATACATTCCAACGATAAAGATGAGTTCATGCATTAGGCACAGTAAGAGATGAACACCACCAATAATAAAATAGAACAATTATAACAGCATACTATGATAAAAGTTATGTGACTGGGGTCTCTCTCACAAGGTATCTTATTGTACTGTGTTCATCCTTCGCCTTCTGGTGACGATATGAGATGACAAAATGGCTGCTCCATGACATGGAGGGACGGGAATGACGTAGGCATCGTGACATAGGGTTAGACTACTACCGACCCTTTGGCGATCCGTAAGGGGGTCATCTGCTTCTGGACTACCAGTAGATTAGGGTAAATGAAGCTGCGGGAAGCACAACCGTGAGAAGGCAGGACTGCTGTACCGATCCCCACGGACAAGCACCAGCGCTCCTCGAAAATTACGGATTCCAGCCAGGACTGGAACTAGGAAAGTACAAGGTGAACCTGGGACCACATTTCTGTTCTCCTACATAGATGGCTGGGGACACTACTGTAGAGACACACATCTACATACACACACACACAGGTAAATAATAATTAAGAGAGTTAGAAACTGAAGCGGAGTGATTTCCAAGATACCTTGTTAAGAAAAAACACAAGGCACAAAAGACTGTCATACGCTACTCTTCTGCATTCGAGAAAAGGTGCATTTTTTTCTTTTTCCAAAAAGAAACACAGCAAAGAGTGTTCCAACACTAATGTGACCATGTCACAATGACAAAGGGGCCAGCTTGAATGAGCTCTCATTTTGAGTATTAAAATCAGTAATGACAGGAATGGGTTAAAACACATTTAACAACAAAAAATTCATGACTCCACACTGAGTCTGAATAAATGTAGATGGGGTGGGGAGAGAAGGGAGAGATTTTCTTTACAGAAGAATCCCAACTAGTAAATGTAGACAGAAAGATAGAAAAACCAGCATTTAAAAACCACCATAGTTATAAATGGATTCAACCAAGAATGATCTGTGGATGCTAAAACCATTAGGTGAAAGATCACTAAGGAACAGGATGCAAAGAAATCTGACACTACCAGGGCACCTGGGTGGCTCAGTTGGTTAAGCTTCTGCCTTCAGCTCGGGTCATGATCTTGGGCTCCTGCGATCGAGTCCCACATTGGGCTCCCTGCTCAGTGGGGAGTCTGCGTGTCCCTCTCCCGCTGCCCCTCCCCTGCCGCTCGTATTCTCTCTCTGCCTCTCTCAAATAAATAAATAAAAGCTTAAAAAAGAAAAAGAAAAGAAATCTGACACTACTTTGAGTAAGTGATAAAACGTAACATCACCAGTAAAGGAATGAACTGACACCAGGCATCTCCCAATGTGATACACTCATCGATGAGCCTCATCTCTGCGGCACTCCCGCCAAAACACGTCACCTGAATATAATGAAGAAACCATCGGGCAAATCCAAGGTGAAGCACATTCTGGAAAATAATTGGTCAGACTCCTGTACTATCAATGTCATAAAAGACACAGAAAACAGCTAAAGAATTCATCTAGATTAAAGAAAACTAAGGAGACCTAATAACTAAGTGCAACGCATTCTCCCTGATTGGGTCCTGGACCTGGAAATAAAAATAATGCAGAGATAATTGGGGAAATTTGAATACAGTCTGCATATTCAATAATCATACTCACGGTCCTTTTTCCTGAGTGTGAAAATTATATTGTGGTTATGTAGACAAATGTCCTTGTTCTTAGGGGACACAGTAATTTGTGTCAAATGTCACCTTATCTCCAAGTGTCTTTCAAATAATTCAGAGGAAAAGAGGGATGAAGCAGATGTGGCAAAATGTTAAATATCGGTGAATTTAGGGGTGCCTGAGTGGCTCAGTCGGTTGGGCATCTGCCTTCGGCCCAGGCCCAGGTCTCAATCCTGGGATCCTGGGAGGAAGCCCCATGTCAGGTTCCCTGCTCAGCGGGAAGCCTGCTTCTCCTCCTTCCTCTCCCTCTGCCTGCCACTACCCCTGCTTATGTGCTGTTTTTCTCTGTAAAATACATAAATAAAATCTTAAAAAAAAAAAAAGATTGGTGAATCTAGGGAAAATTGTATGGGTGTTCACTGTTCTGGCAATTTTTCTGTAGGGTGGAAAATTTTTCAAAATAAAAGTGTGGGAGGAGTTTACATCAACGATATTTCTGCAACTAAAGACTTACTAATGGAAGCCTCTTTATTTCAAACAATCGCAATATATTTGGAAAGATACAAACCAGAATCCAGCAAAAGACAGAAGCTATACACACCAGAAAAAGACTGATTGATGTGACTATGTAAAAATGTAAAGAAAACATCTCTCCATCAACAATGGAAAGATAAAAAATAGTCATAAACTAGAGGAAAACATAGAACAGGAATTTAAAAAAGCCTACTGTCCTTGCTATATACACTCCCTCTTATAAATTAGTAAGGAAAAATTAAATATGCCCAAAAGAATGGGTGAATATGCGCAAAAGGCATGAAGAAGTAACACAATAAAGAAAAAAAATAATAGCCAATATATGTCTTTAAGCGGCCAATCTCCATAGTCATCACAGGAATTTGACTTAGGGGCCCCCGGGTGGCTCCGTTACCTTAGTGTCTGACTTCAGCTCAGGCCATGACGTCAGGTCCTGGGATCTAGCCCCTGCGTTGGGCTCTGCCCTCAGCAGAGAGTCCGCGTCTCCCTCTGCCCCTCTGCCCCTCCCCCTATTCATTCGCTCTCTCATATACATAAATAAAAATCTTTTAAAAAATGATGATATGGATATATTTGTACAGAAAGGTGTTCATAATTTCCAGTGAAGAGAAGCAAGTTAAAAACAGCATGGCAAAGATGGTCCTATTTTTGTACAAATATATTGACATACTTACATATACATAAAAAAGCCTAGAGGGACATTCTCCAAAATTTGTCTAAGTGGGTTTTTGGAAGAAGGTTGTTTTTTTTTGTTTTTGTTTTTTAAACAGATTTTATTTATTTATTTGACAGAGAGATCACAAGTAGGCAGAGAGGCAGGCAGAGAGAGAGAGGAGGAAGCAGGCTCCCTGCGGACTCGATCACAGGACCCTGAGATCATGACCCGAGCCAAAGGCAGAGGCTTTAACCCACTGAGCCACCCAGGCACCCCATTCTAAGGATATGTGTTGAAATGGGAAACTGGGTGTTTTGTTTTCATAACATTAAAAAAAAAGCATTTGTATCTGAGATTTATTCTTTTCCTTGGCACAGTCAAGGTCGAATTTAAGGAATATAAGGGATCCCTTAGATCCTCTAGTCTCCTGAGAACACTGGGGCTCAGTGAGCCCACTGAGCCTCCCAGGCGCCCCTGGAAGAAGGTTATTATGGATGCTTCTCTCCTTTTGATTTCTGTATTTTCTAAAGTGTTTACAATAAAAATATTGCTACTATAATTATAATTTTCTTTAAAAACACAGATCTTTTTCAAAAGATCACAGGTTAACATTCCCTACTATATCCCCTATCCCTGGAATAGGACCTGGCACGTGATAGGTGCATAATGAATGAATGAGTAAAAGAATCTGGCTCAATTCGTGGATATGGTTGAAATTTGTACTGTAAAGTGAAATAAACCACGGACTTAGAGTCACAAGACCAGGGTTCGAGTCCTGGCTCCTGCTTTAGCCACGTGGCTGTGATTACAATGCCTTAATCTCTTAGTTTCAGTTTCCTTATCTGAGATGGGGGGAAAAACCTACATCCCTTAGGAACCTGTTATGAGAAATGATATTATAAAAGAAATAGTTTGTAAAGTACAGAGTCCTACGTGTGTATTAGGTATGATGACGGCACAGTGGAACCTGGAACCTTGAGGTATCTCACATCAAGGAGGGTTCTAGACAATGTGGGTTTCATCGGAGATGAAATGTGGTTCTAGACAATGTGGGTTTCATCGGAGAAGTCTTCTTAGAAGATGTGAGATGTCAAAGGAGACAACGAATGTGGAAAGTATGCCACAAAAGTAGAGCTGTGACCAATGAACACCATTTGGAAGGGAAGACAAAGGTACGCATTGGAAGGAGCATGGACCCCCTGGCTCAGGGGGAAGGGCTTCCTTTGAGTTCTGAGTGCCGATAAGAAAGCATGGCAGCTGTTTGGTCAAGTCAGGAAGCTTCCTGGAGGAGGTGATCTGAATAACGGATGAGACCACATCTCTCCAGCGCAACCCTTCAGGGCCCTGGTTGTGCCCCGTGGATGGTGGGCAGGTGTCAGGTGAGAAAACGGAGGAACCACAGATGCAAAACTGCCTTCTTTCTTGGGCCACAAAGCACAGGTGAACTAACACTCAGATGTCCCAGTGCCCTCTCCAGACCAAACTGCAAAGTGTACCCACAATGATCATTATTTCTATGATTATTGTCAGTGCTTGTACTGATAATGTCTTGCTAAGCATTATCAGTGCTTCAGTAGTGAAATTATAATTAGTAAAATAATAATTACAAATATTATAATAAATTATAATTAGTGAAAACTAGTGAAATTATAATTTCATTATATTACAGACAATATCAATAATTTGTCTGCAGTGAATTCAGCATAGTGAACTTGCAAGGATATAGCTTAAAGACTTTTGTATAGTGAGGATGACTATAACATCAACAATGAACTTGAAACAAGGGACAAATGAGTATCTGTCAGGTGACTGGTGGCCTGGCCTGTCTTTTTCATATATTCCTGGAGAGAACTGAGCCATTACCTTGGAAACACTGACCAGTGACCCGGTAACACAAGAACTTGCCCAGCTGGCTTTCTGGGAGTCCAGCAAAGCTTTCCACCCTCCAGCCTTGAGGGGTTGTATTTCTTTTTTTAAGATTTTATTTATTTATTTGCCAGACAGAGATTACAAGTGGGTGGGGGGGGCGCGGAGAGGAGGCTCCCTGCTGAGCAGAGAGCCCGATACAGAACTCGATCCCAGGACCCTGAGATCATGACCTGAGCCGAAGGCAGAGGCTTAACCCACGGAGCCACCCAGGCGCCCCAGCCTTGAGTTTTCTAATTTCTGGAACCCTTCCCCTCTGAGTCCCTCAGCACAGATAATACCCTCTCATCCCGCATACCTGGATGAAGCTCCCTTCCTATTCGAAGAAAAGCAGTGGCCACGTGATCCTGATGATGGAGGGGAAGAGCTTCTTCAGAGGGGTCTGGAGAAACAGAGAGAGAGAGGAGCCAGAGCTGCATCCCCAGGAAGGCCTTGCTGTAACTGCCACCCCAGGTTCCGTCCTCAAGGCTGGACCCTCACCGGCAGGGTCTGCCCCACGGTGCTATGCGCCAGGGCCTGGATGTTGGCAGTCTTCTCCTTCACCTGCTCCACCAGCGTCTGCACCTCCGTGAGGTTGTCTAGGAGAGGGGAAGGCACCAGAGATGAAAGCTGTTCTTCCTGATCCCTGCGGTCCCATCAGGACACGCGCCCCTCTCCCTGCCTCGGAGCAGGTGCTTTAAGACCCAGAAAAATGACAGCTCCCCCGAGTCGCTCCCCTGCCTCCATCTGCTCACCCCACCGCTCCCGCCTTCCCTCTCCCCATCCAGGGTGAAAATGAAGACCATAGTGTCGGTTTCCGTGAGGGATGGCAAGATGGAAGTCAGGAAGTCCTCTTGGGAGAAGAACTGGGGACCCTGGGCACAAGAAGATGGGGATCCCCCCCTCATGAAAAACTCCCGCACGCAGACCTGGAGACCACAGAGGGCCTCACAGGACCCCTCACACAGCGTGTTTGTACACAGATGGAAGAACCGAGGTTCAACGAGGTCAAGTGTTTTGCCCAAGATGATGCACCAAATTGAGGGAAGAGCCCTGGACTAGAGCCAGCTTTAGAGGGAGAATCCAGAGCCTTCCACCCTCCCTGTGCTCCCCCAAAGCCTCCCGACCTCTAACCCATATTCCCTTCCCTGGACTGTCTGCCCTGCTCTACTCCCCCACCTGTCTCCACCTCCCGTCACCTCCCACTCTCTGCACACCAGTCACCTTCACAACCTCCCCCATGTCCCGTCATCCTCCCACCCGGTTGAGGAGCTCAGTCCTCTGGTTAAACATATCACTGTGATCACCAATGAGAAAGCTGCGGACATCTCGGTAGTCTGGAAAGTTTAAGGACAGGGAGAAAGGAGTGATGGGCTTTACAGGAAAGAAAGATTCTAGGCTTGGGGGACCGTTCATGGGTCTTGGAGGAAAGTGCCAAGTGGGGTGTAGGGTGAGGTGTCACACACATGGGAGGCCACAGCTAAGCAGGGCTGGGAGTTGAGGGACCAAGGCCTGAGTAGGGGTTCAGAGCAAGGAGCATTTCACTGAAATGCCTATCCAAATAGGACAGTCTGGACATCGAATGAGGAACCCCCGTGGGCTGGCGATGGGGGTAGGAAATCGGTTTGCATTCAGGAGGAGCCAGGAAGAAAGTCTGGACTGGGGTCCCACCGGCACCAAAGGTGTGGATACACTCCACTCCATCCATGATGGCAGTGACGCCCAGGGTCTGCCAGCCAACCAGGTACACGCGGCCTTTTTTCTCCAGGCTGAGCACGGGCCAGAGGTCAGGACACGAGAGGAGATACCGCAGTGAGAAAAGATCAGGGATCAGAGAAAGAGGCACACGGCCAAGCACAGGTGTAAACCAACAGAAAGGTTACCGTGCCCCTCCACCACGCAGACCTGCTCCCCTCACCGTGTTAAGGAGTCCTGTAGAGTCTCCGCTGTTCTCAGGACAGTCCCCCACCCACGCCACTTCCCCACTCCTGACACGTTTCCACACACCTGGTGCTGGCTTGCTTCATCAGGGCAGCGATCTTCGGGGTTTGACTATAGGTCACCTGATGAGCCCGCTCAAATGTCCGCAGGATTTCCAGAAGGCACCTGGGAGAAAGGCCACCAGCTCCCGGGGTGGGCCCAGGGCCCCCTCTAGATAGCATGGGTACCCACCCCTGCCCAGGGGAGGGTACAATTCCCTGAAAACTAAGTTCTGCTGGTCCCTAGCGGAGGTGCGGCGAGTACTGTCAGAACGCATGACAGAGGACAGGAAGGGCTTCAGTGAGCAGAACACAAAGATCCAACAGAGGGCGAAGGACATGAAGAGAGCGGTGAGAGGAGCATGGGATCAGAGTGGACCTGGGTCAGTGGGTTTGACTTCTCTGTGATTGGCAGGGCTGCCTCATACCCAGACAACTAGAGGGAAGGGGGCACAAGGATACAGACAGGAAGCCCAGGCCTCACTCATGCCTCTTGATTTGGAGGTGGGAGTGGCAGCGGGCACAAGGTTTGGGGACACCAACACACACACACACACACACACACACACACACACACACACCATCCAAGGATTTAGCCTGAACTTGGTACTCCGGGCCCAATGATGAAGGTCAGGAAAATGATGGGAAGGAGGAGAGGGAAAACAGAAACCCAGGGTGGAGGGAAGTCCAGATGAGAAATGATTCTAGGAATCAGTGCAGAAGACCAACATGGGGAAGAGGGGGGTCTCACCTCCTACTTGCCAGGCTCTGGGGTCTCAATCACGTGTTGAAACCGTTTTGTGCCCAGCATGGTCGCACGCTGTGGACACCCTGTGGTGCCTGTGTCTTCAGCCTCACAAACCCTTCTGTCACGCTAAGTCTGCTTCCAGCTGGTGGGGCCTTATGTGAGCCACAGTGATGATTAACCCAGGTACCCTGGCCTCTCTGAGCACCACCCCCTCTGAGTATCTCTCCCCGCACCCTTTCCTCATCAGTGGGCCCCCAGCCCTCTGGGCACCCCAGGGAAGCTCCAGGGGTCCCTCTTTGCATGCATGCAGACTGCCCAGCCTCTGCTTTGCCCCCATGAAGGGGGAAAGGTTCATTACTCTTAACCTTTGGACACAATGACCTCTTCTCTGGAGGGCCTGGAGCTCAGAAGTGCAGGGTAATACCCAGGCCCAGGACAAGGAGAATCCCTGAGCAGAGTGCTCCGGGACCAGGATGCAACAGGAGGCCAGAGATCAGGGTCCTCAGGCACAGCAGAGGTCACAGGACCTGAGCCATGGCTTGATCACGTGTCCAGAACACACAGTCCTCCGGGCCCCTCTTGCTCCACTTCACTCTTTCATCTCAGAAGGAAGGTAACAGAAGCTTTGGAGCCCCAGGGGGACACACGCTGAACTGAATATTACAGGAAAAAAGTGCCACAGAAATAGAAATGCTGCAATGAGAATTAGAAACCAAAGTATCTGCCCTAAATACAACATGAGCCAACATTTATTTACACTGAACAATGCACTTTTCACATACAGTATCTCACTGGGTACATTCACACTAAGGAGACCATTTGACACCCTCGTTTTGCAGATGGTAAAGCAGAGGCTCAGAGAAGTTAGGTCCATTGCTGAAGATCACACAGTTGACAGAAAGGGGACTCACACCCAGGTTGTTACTCCAGATCTCATGAAATAGTTTAAGGATTTCTGTTTGTTAAACGAATGAAGTAACTAACAGACTGGTGCAAATTAATGCTAATCCCTCGCTCACACAGTGTCATAAGATTTATAGAGACATTCCCCAACATTATCTCACTGGATCCTGCCACCAGCCCTATGAGGTTCTGGACGCTGATTTTAGGAAACCTGACACTTAGACGACCAATTTCTCCACGCCAGGCAGGAAGAAGAGCTAAAAACCATAGGTTGCTACTCTTTAGACTTCCACCCCTATAAACCCAGCCTGCTGTCTTAACCGCTGTCTTCCTGCTCTTCCCACGCCCAGACACCTAGCTGACGCTCAATAAATGTTTGTTTAATAAATTAAAGAATGAATGAGAACGAAGAGAATCAGTATCAGATTCTGAATGGGGAAAAGATTTAAAAGCTGACGCAGTCTACAAGTAGGAGATTTTAGAACAATTACCTCGCCACTCTGTCCCCTCCCGCAGGGGATGTGGGATTCCTCCTCCCAACGTGGCTAATTCCACCCGGGGAGGGAGGGCCCGGAGGGGCCCTCCCAGGTGCCCGAGACCCTCGCACCTGCGCCTCTCCCTACGCCGCCCCCCACCCCCGCGGGCTCCTCGGACGGAGCCGGGATCAGCGGCAAAGGGAACCGGGAGGCCGCCAATGGGAGGGTCGTGGCAGGAGTCCCGGGAGAACCGGGTCGGAGGACCGGGGGGTGAGGGGGATGAAGGCGGCGAGAACCCCGGCGGGGCGGGGCGGGGCGGGGCGGGCCGGCACGTCCCGGTCGGGCTGCGGCGGAGCGAGCGCGGCCAGCTCTGCAGAAGGCGGCGGCTAACTAGCCGGGACGGTCACATCCCGCTGCAGGGGCCGGCGGAGCAGCCGCACTGCCTCCCGCACCGGGACTCCGGACGGCGGCCAGGCCGCGCCGGCACCGCCCCCCGCTCAGGGACAGACTACGCGGCCCGGCCGAGCTCTGGGGACCCCCGCAGCCGCGCGGCCCGCTCCCGCTACGCCGCCACCTGCCCTCTGCCCGCAGCTCGGTCCCGCGCTGCCCGCCGCGCCGGGCCCGCGCCGGGATGGGGCAGGTGCAGCGCCACGCAGCCGGGCGATGGGCCGCCCTCTGGCCACGAGCAGCCCCCCGAGGCCTGACTGACCGCGAGGACCGGCGGAGGTGGGTGTGGGCCGGGCAGAGCGGCGCACTGGGGACGCCCGGGTGATGCGGGGGCGGGGAAGGCGTGGGGAGAACGGGCGGATCCGGGGCTGCTGTGGGCCGTGGGGAGCCCGGGAGAGCTGCTGCCACCCGTGCGTTCTGCGCAGTCCTGGACACCCCCCCCCCAACAACTCCTGCCACCTCCAGGAGCCCCGCCTGAGTATTCAGTTAGCTATCATTATTAGCCTTGCGATACCCCGTGCAAATCATATAGCCTATTTGGGTTCAATCCGGGCCGCTGCAAAACGTATGAAAGCAACCGCCCTGCCTTCCTCCAGGGTGGTAAGGATTAAAAGAAATATTCAGCCACACTTTACTCACAATTCCGGTGCGAGAAATACCGCCATTACGTAGGACCTCGAGTTTCCGGAGGGCTTGTGGGCGTGGCTTGAGCTGGAGTTTGCAAGCAACGACAGGATTGGTTGAAGAGAGGATTCGCGTCCTCTCTGGGTCCCGCCCTAGACCTCACTGCGCCTGCGTACGTTCTGTTTGCTTCACGGCGAGCTACGTGATGTGTCGCGCCCTAGTCGCCTCTGCGTCAGGGGCAGTCGCTGCGGCTGCGTGGCGGGTTGTCCAGGTAACGACGGGAGTTGTCGCTGACTGGTGGCATCAGAGAGGCAGGTGTTCGTCATGCAGTTGAAGCACCTGAGGACCCTGAGGAGTTGCGTGCCTGTTCCCTCCCTCGCCAGCCTTAACGTTCCCAGAGAAGTGGGGGAACTGACATCTTCACGATGTGGAGCGCCTACTGTATGCGGAATCGCTGCTCGGTCGGTAGTGTGCAGTAGACGAGACGGACCGCTAACGTCGGTAGCTTTCATTCCGTTTCATTTGACATCAGTTGTGCACGAGGCCCCGCGCTGGGGGCCCATGTAAACAGCGAACCTAAGTCTGCGCCCAGATAAACAAGCGCTTTAGGTAAAAGCCCCAAAGACGGAGTGCGGAAGACCTCACGTTCGTTCTGATGATGAAGATCTCAGATTCGGAAAAGGCTGGGCACCGGGAGAGGAGCCATGCTAAAGAAAGGCTGCGTTTTGGAGCTAGGAGACCAGCATTCAAGTCCTAGTGGCAGCTCCACTTGAAATAAATGGTCCAATCCCGCTGACTTGAAGCCCTCGGCACACAGTCTCTGAGCGCCCACCCAACTACTTCGTTTGGAAAATGGGAGGAACAATAACAGCAACCTGAGGGGGTTTGGAGGAAGAGTTAAAGAAAGTCACGTGCGCAAAAGCCTTAGCGAACTGAAAAGTCCTGTAGAAACTGATAGACGAGAGAGAACATTCAAAATTCAAAGGATAGACTCATACAAAGCTAATGATAGTATCTGCCATAAGTGAATGTTTCATATGTAGCAAGACGGCATAATTTAAGGAGTTAGGACTGTGGTTTGTGGAGTCAGACATACGTGGATTTAAATCTTGGTACCACCCCCTTATAAACTGTGTATGTAAATTTGAGCAAATGACTTACCTTTTCTGAACCTCAGTTTCCCCATCTGTAAAATATGCATAATCATATCTGTCTCAGCGTTATGAACTAAAAGGACAATGCATGTTGAGCATTTATCAAAATGCCTAGTCTATGGTAAGATCTTGTTAAAAGTTAGTTTTTATTCTTCTACTCCCTGCCCCCATTTAATCCTCAGGACAGTGCTGTGAGGAATGAGGAAGGCTTTACAGGGAATGTGGTATGAGGAGAATAGAGGGAAATTAGAACAAAAGAGAGAAGTGCTCATTGCTCAGGAAACTGCCCCGGACATTGTAATTTAAAAATTCCTTTACCCTCATGGAATACTTGGAAGTGAAAATCCCCTTCAGTCTTTCAAAATAAGATGTCATGATGCAGGGTAGGGCAAACGACCAGGATTGGCAAAATGATGAAGGAAGATGATGAGCAAGGAAAATGAGGAACCCTCAGCCCTTGGAACCTAATTTAATGAAGCGATGGAGGGGGGTAAAGGTGGTGGTGTGGCTATTTTCTGACTCTGAGGGTTGTGATGGAGGGGAGAAAAAAAAAAAAAAGGCCTTTTAAACCTGGTACTTTGGAGGTAGGTGGGTTAGGAGTGAAAAGTAACAACGTTTCAAACCAGAGCTCTGGAGCCCAAGTAATTAATCACACAATTGGAGCAGAAGCTAAATGTTTTATTTCAAGGAGGGAAGTCCTTAGTGCAGGACCATTGAGGACCAGGTGGTGGACAGATGTGGAAGAGAATAATCCACTGGGAGATGTTAACTTCAAAATTGGACTTCTGAGCAGTGCAATTTTGAGAGCAGGGGGGGTGGGGGGGATTAAAAAAAAAAAAAACTAAGCTGGTGGCATTTTCATCCTAAATCTCAACTCTGATTGTTTTACTCCCCATTCCAGAACTTTCACTGTCTTTTTCCTACCAAATAAGCCCAAACTCCTTGGCCAGATTTCCAAGTTTTTTTTGCAGTGGCCTCACTATTCTTCCTGCCTTACTTTGTTCTATTTGCAAGATCGTTTCAGCTAAATTAAATTACTGTCTCTTAATGAGATTTGCCTTTGCTCCTATCATTCCTTCTACTTCGGATAACTTCCTCCATTTAACTACATTCAATTCTTCAAAGCTTAAAGTTGGTCATTTAAACATAAAACAATTTCAGGCTTCTCCAAACTATCATCGTGCTTTGTACATGCCTCTCTAATGGGATTTTTCCTGTTTTGCACCATGTTATTAGCTTGGGGGCAGGGACCGTATTTTGCTCTTTGTCTTCCTCTCAGCCCCTGGCTACATGCCTTTCTCCATAAGGTATTCAAAAAATATTGAAAGAGGAGTGCCTGGGTGGCTAAGTCATTAAGTGTCTTCAGCTAGGTCATGATCCAGGGTTGTGGGATTGAGCCCCACATAGGGCTCCCTGCTCACTGGGAAGCCTGCTTCTCCCTCTCCCGCTCCCCCTGCTTGTGCTCCCTCTCTCTCTGTCTCTCTGTCAAATAAATAAATAAAACCTTTAAAAAATAATGTTGAATGAAAAAAAATGTATATATTGAATGAATGGCTGAAGACCAGAACCTATTAAAAAAAAGAAAAAGCTTATCAGACCAATTGAATTTATTTCAGTTGAGCTATGAAGGAGCAAGGCCATTGCAGGGGCACATTGGTACACTTGATTTTGCGTGTCACCTCAAAGTGTATTTGCATTATGGGTTTCTAAAGCACCTTGTTCTCCTGGACCAGGGTTTTATACCTTGGAGACCAGGATGCATCTTTTGTTTTAAGGACTGTGGTGTGGAGAATTGACCAAAGTCACAGTAGAGCTAAAGGAACTAGAAATGCTTTTGTCAGTCTAGATGAACAGCTGGGCTTATTTTTGCCCCCTCTGCCTCTGCAGGATGGAGCTGCAAAGGCGACCTGCATGGCTTGGTCCCAGAACAATGCCAAGTTTGCTGTCTGCACAGTGGACCGAGTGGTGTTGCTATACAATGAACATGGGGAGCGGAGAGAGAAATCGTCCACCAAACCAGCTGACGTGAAGGTGAAGAGAGTACTGTGTGTGTCCTTAACCTGTTCATGGGGTCTTCGGAATCTGGAAAACTTCCTAACTGACTTCCCCAGCCATCTGCATAGGAAATGGCCTGCCCCATCTTTTCTCAGGATGAATCCCTCACGCTCAATACAGTCACACAAACACCTTTCCTTCTCTTTTCTCTACCATGTGTACTCATGACTTTTTTTTCTTTTCCTTTTTGAACTCTTAGTATGGCAGGAAGAGCTATATGGTGAAGGGCGTGGCTTTTTCTCCTGATTCCACTAAAATTGCCATAGGACAGACCGACAACATCATCTACGTGAACAAGATTGGCGAAGATTGGTGAGGATAGAGCCTGGGAGGTGGGGGTGACCTGGGAAAGAAGGGGAAGGCAGGAAGAAATGTCTCATCGGGGAAAGGGGAGTAGAGAAGATGATGGTCCAGGCTGGGACGTGGAGAGCAAAGGCCTTCCCGAGTCTGTTGCTGCTTCCCTATCTGTGCCTGCCTCATGTGTTATGAGATCCCATCCCTGGTGGAATCAGCCTAAGGTCAGCATGAGGACCTGTGATGGGAGCCCTTGGTGACACAGCATCTTTGTTCCTGTTCTAAAACTGCCCGGGCTCCATTTTCTGCCTCCTTTCAAGGCTCCTATGCAACGGTAGGAAACATTAGGGGGAGCAGGGAAGGTATCTGGTCTTTCTTCCCTTCCCCCAGCAACACGTGTGGCACTTTATTTATGGAAGTGTTTTTAATATGTTTTCTCTCCTTTTATTTGGCAGGGGTGACAAGAAAGTCATCTGTAACAAATTCATCCAGATGGTAAAGTTCAGACCTGTCCCTGGGAGATTGGGATGAGCAAACATATATCAGTATACCTACTCGTAAATGTAACCAGAAGTTGCATTTTTAACTTGTCAGTCTGCCCTTTCCAACTGAGAGGATGAAGGATGGTGCTGCGTGGCTGCCCGTCCTCCTTGCTTTCCTCCTTGAGCCCGGCTGTGTCCTCTTCTCCTCTGTAGGCGACTGGGGTGGTGGCATGTGGCGGGGGGTTCAGTTTGTTATAAATGCGCTGGGCTCCATGGATAGGGTTATCCTTTTCATGATTTCCTCCTTCCCGAGTGCTGTCACTTGTCTGCAGTGGCCAGCAGAGCACGTCATTGTTTTTGGACTGGCTGAAGGGAAGGTAAAGGAGGAAGAGAAACACAGGAGACGCTATGGGTGGGGATAATGGTTCTGGAGAGAGAAATACGGTTAAATGTCTCCCTTAGGGTCCAGTTATATGTTGGGGGAGAAAAGGGAAGGACCAGTTTTTTGTTATTTCCTTTTCTTTCCTTAGGATCTGGGTGGCATTGAAAGGAACCTAACCAGACTTGTATCCATTTTCCCATTTTCAGGTTCGTTTAGCAAACACTAAAACTAATAAATCATCTACCATCTATGGAACAGATTCTTACGTGGTGTCCCTGACAACAATGTGAGTAAGGAAGAGCAGTATCCCAAGCTTGGAGACGTAGGAAGAAGCGATGGGGATGTCGGGACTGGGAGACTATAATATGGAAGATGGGGAGGACTGGTAGCAGGGAGCCCAGGTAGGGTAATGTTTGACACAGAAGCAGGATTTCTTGGTGAGACAGAGTAATCTCTTTCTTCCTCTTTCTCTTCCGTTTTTTTTTTTTTCTTTCAAAGATTTTATTTATTTTTTTTGACAGAGATCACAAGTAGGCAGAGAGGCAGACAGAGAGAGAGAGGGAAAGCAGGCTCCCCAGCTCTGCAGAGCCCGATGCGGGGCTTGATCCCAGGACCCTTGGATCATGACCTGAGCCAAAGGCAGAGGCTTTAACCCACTGAGCCACCCAGGCACCCCTCCTCTTCCTTTTAATTCACTCACTTTTTTAGTTCCTCTGGGAAAGGAATTCTCTCTGGTCATGCAGATGGCACCATTGTTAGGTATTTCTGCGATGATGAAGGCTCTGGAGAGTCACAAGTATGACTAAAGGATGCTGTGAGATGGGGATAAAGAAACGCAAGATCCCTCCTAGGGGAGGTTGAACATTCAGATTGAGGTGGTTGGCGGGGGCACATTTAGATGCAGCCACAGAGAGAATTTTTATTCAGGAGGCCACAGCTTAATATTTGTGGGCAAGGAGGAATCGAGTGGAAAGGATTCTGAGAGTAAGGGAAAGTGAAAATTATTCTTATCTATGTAAAAAGTGTATTTATATGTATAAATTCATAGAAAAGAAAAGTCATTCTCAAGAGAGAAAAAGGGAAAGGGTGGGGGATAAAAGGAATGTTTATGTTTTACTTTATGTAATTCTCTATTGTTTGAATAACTTACCTTAAGAATTACTTGTAGAGGGGTGCGTGGCTGGCTCAGTTGGTGTATCATGGGACTCTTGATCTCAGGGTTGTGGGTTTGAGCGCCACATGAGGTGTAGAGATTACTTAAATAACTTAAACTTTAAAAAAAAAAAAAAAAGTAACCCCTTTCTGCCTGGGTGCCTTTCTCCAAACTAGGAAAAATCCGGCCTTAGCCTAAAGCACTCTCCCCTGAAACTAGAGAATCTCTTCTTCCCTTTTGACTCCAACCTAAAAATATGACATTAAAGGCAGGAAAGAGAAATTCGTACTTTATTGGAAGCCAAAAGAGATTAAAAAAAAGAATTACTCATGTAATAATTAAATGTATTTCTTGTGTAAAGCAAGAGTTGTATGCTCCGTGTGGACCTACCCAGCGTTAGTTAATGTGTAGGATATGTCCCTTTGGGGGCCTTATAGGTGTTTACTAAAGAACTCAACAGGGGCACCTGGGTGGCTCAGTGGTTTAAGCCTCTGCCTTCGGCTCGGGTCTTGGTCTCAGGGTCCTGGGATCGAGCCCCGCATCGGGCTCTCTGCTCGGCAGGAGCCTGCTTCCCCCTCTCTCTGTCTGCCTCTCTGCCTAGCTCTGATTTCTCTCTGTCAAATAAATACAAATTAAAAAAAAAAAAAGATAAAGAACTCAACATACAAGCCTTTTGAGGTTTCCTCTTGAGGACAATGTCAGACGTGGGTGTGTATGTCATACGTGTCAGTGTAAGAGTATAAAACCTAAAGACAGTTTGTGAAGTTCTCCAGATTAGGATGTGTTGGGATGGGAAAATGTTGGGAGGAAGATTTATACAGGGTATAAATTGTTCCTAGAAAGGAAAAATCCCTGGCTGAGGCTGTCAGAGTCAGAGTGATTGGAACCCTTTACTTCTGTCTTAGGGGAAGTTGGTGAACCACCCATGCCCACCCTAGGCCTTGGCTTGGGCAACCAACGGCATCGTGGCTGCAGGCTGTGATCGGAGAATTGTAGCCTATGGAAAGGAAGGGCACGTGCTACAAACTTTTGATTACAGGCGTGAGTGACCCTCAGGAGCGGGAGTTCACCACGGCTGCTGCAAGCCCTGGGGGCCAGTCTGTTGTGTTGGGAAGTTATGACAGGTGGGTCCCTTTCCATGTGCATCTTCTGCCTACTTTCCCTGTGTACACCTTGCTCTAGCCCAGTTATTTTCAGCCAGAGTGGGAGAATGGTTGGAAATCAAGTGTAGGTTGAAAGAGATCCTCAGGTTTTAATTCACTCACTTCCCTTGTCCTGCTCCCACCATCTGCTGGGACTCTGGAGTTCCACAGTACACCAGGATTTTGTGTCTCTGTGCCTCTGCCTGGGCCTCCACGGTGGAATTCATCTCCACTCTCTTTGTATTACCATTGCCTCTTTTCAGACCACTGGCTCAGTGTTTGTCGCATGATATTACACTTTGGTGTTTATAGTTATCTGGCTAAACTGAAACGCCCTTGAGAGGAGGACCTGTTCATTTTTTTTTTTTAAATCTCCAGTGGCTAAATTAGCATCCAGTACACAATGTATGCTTAAATGTTTGGTGATGGAAGGAAGGAAGGAAGGAAGGGAAGGAGAGAGGGATGTTGGAAGGGTAAATAAAATAAATAAAACAAAGAAAGGGCCCCGGTCCCCTCACATCAGCTTTGTCAGTCCTGTCCTTTTATCCCCTTTGATGTCACGTGGGTCTCTTCCTTCCTTTTTCTCTGTTTCTTTTTCCTTATTTCTCCCTTGCTAACAGCTCATTTTTCTCACCAGCTATGATCTCCTTTTGTTTTCTCCACTCCTATCGCTCTCACCCCATTTTGCTTTTGGCTTGATTTTCCCAACTTCCTTCCTTTTGAACCTTTTTGTCCTCTCCTATGAGATTCCCTAGCATGTGTGTTCTCTTGCACTTCCTTTCTTCTCTGATACAGCGAGACTCATCGCCTTCAGTTACCCACCCATTTCCACCCTTTCGCTCAATCTTCATCTCTTCTGAAATCCACCTCCTTAATTTCAGACTTCGGGTACTCAACTGGAGCCCTCGAAGAAGCATCTGGGAGGAGGCAAAGCCCAAGGAGATTGCCAACTTATACACCGTCACTGCCTTGACCTGGAGACGGGATGGCTCACGACTCTGTGCGGTGCGTTTTACCAGTAATCCCTTTCCGCCTGGGTGACTTTCTCCAAACGAGGAAAAATCCGGCCTTAGCCTAAAGCACTCTCCCTGAAACTAGAGAATCTCCTCTTCCCTTTTGACTCCAACCTAAAAATATGACGTTAAAGGCAGGAAAGAGAAATTCGCACTTTATGGGAAGCCAAAAGAGACAAAGAATTCTGTAGGCAGGGCTGATTTCTCCTTCTCACCCCATCACTATCCCTGAGTCCTTGAGTGCCACCTCTTTCCATCTGGTACTTCCCAAAACTGCCAGCCCTTTTACTGCCAACTCTTTCCTAGATTCTAGAACTTGGGTTTCAAGGGTGTCTCTAGATATCCTTCCGATGCCTGTTACCTTTTATGTTGTCGCTTTCCCTTCTAGGGCACACTCTGTGGTGGAGTGGAACAGTTTGACTGCTGCCTCCGGAGAAGCATTTACAAGAATAAGTTTGAGTTGACGTATGTGGGACCTAGCCAGGTAAGCAGCCGATAGCCTACTGCACCAAAATCTCCTTCTGGACACTGCCACGGTGCCAAATTTAATCCCTGGCAGAGCTGTTCTGGAGAACAGAGTGTATCAGGCAACTCTTTGGCAACTTTCCTGCTGTAGCCCTTCCAGCTTATTGTAAGACAAGATTTAAACACCAAATTTAAGGGGTACAGAGATCGCCCCTTCCATCTTCCTGGTTTAAAACGTTACTACCTGGGGCGCCTGGATGGCTCAGTCTTAAGTGTCGGACTCTCGATTTCAGCTCAGGTCATGATCTCAGGCTTGTGAGATCAAGCACCACATGGGGCTCCACGCTGGGCATGGAGTCTGTTGAAGATTCTCTCTTTCCCTCTCCCTCTGCCCCACCCATGTCTCCATCCCTCTCTAAAACAAAACAAAACAGAAAAAGCTTTATTACCTATATGTTGTTAACTGGGGAGTTTAGGATTATGCAGGTGCATAATATTGCTTTAGGGCCTCTGAACTCGTGCTCGCTTCGGCAGCACATATACTAAAATAGGGCCTCTGAACTCACCGTGTATGACATTGCAAGGTAATTTCTTAGTTCCTGAGCCCACCTTTCTGTTTTCTCTACCTCTGTCCTCTTTTCCTTCCATTTATTATTCATTGGTTCCTTCATTCTTTTTCTCTTTTTTGGAAATGTTGTTCACTTATTTGACAGAGTGTCCACACAGGAGCAGAGGAAGGCCAGAGGGAGAGGAAGCACTTGGACGTGGGGCTGAATGTGGGGCCTGCTCCCAAGACCCCAAGATCATGACCTGAACTGAAGGCAGATGCTGAATCAGCCGAGCTACCCAGGCACCCCTCTTTTTTTTTTTTTAAGATTTTATTTTTAAGGGGGCGCCTGGGTGGCTCAGTGGGTTAAATCCTCTGCCTTCGGCTCAGGTCATGATCCCAGGGTCCTGGGATCGAGCCCCGCATCGGGCTCTCTGCTCAGCAGCGAACCTGCTTCCCTTCCTCTCTCTCTGCCTGCCTCTCTGCCTACCTGTGATCTCTGTCTGTCAAATTAAATTAAAAAAAATCTTAAAAAAAAAAAAAGATTTTATTTTTAAATAACTCTAGACCCCTCTTGGGGCTCAAACCCACCACTGAGATCAAGAGTTGCATGCTCCTCTGACCGAGCCAGCCAGGCACTCCTGTTCTTTCATTTTCTGTCCATTCTCTATACATGAGCACTGTTAGGACACAGAATACAAAGATAATTGTCTGTATTATATTGTTCCTTAATCAGGATCATTTTAGCAAAGAGGTATATGAAATGACAGTATGATCAGTATACACCATGATTAAAGTAATCACAAAGATTTTCACACGAGGTACAGGAATGTGAAGAGGGTGATTACTTTTACCCCGTATGTGTTATGTATTAGCATTGAAGGAGATAATCTCTGAAAACATTTTGTAAATAGTAGAGCACTGTGTGAACGGGAGGTGTCATTTTTACCAACAATAGCCTAGGCTAGGTGAGGAAACGAGAGACTAGCTTTGTTTAACACTGTGGAGGTGGGCACGGCAGGTTCACCCCTCTTTGGGGTTGAGGGAAGCCTCAGGGAGCTCAGACTTGTACCTTACCAAGGTGATTGTGAAGAACCTGTCATCGGGGACCCGAGTGGTACTCAAGTCACACTATGGCTCTGAGGTGGAAGAGGTGAAAATCCTCGGAAAGGAGCGTTACCTGGTGGCCCACACGTCAGACACGCTGCTGCTGGGGACCCCGAACACTAATCGCCTTAGTGAGGTAGGAACCCCAGGCGGAGGGGCGGGGAATGGAGCATCGTGAGCTGCTACTTCCGGGGAACCCGGGTCCCTGAGGGGGAAGATCTCTAAGGAAAAGCTCTAAGATGCTGGCGTTGGAGACCTGGTGGACCTGGGAGTGAGACCCTGGAGATTTAGAATCCTGGACTGGGAACTCCCACTGTTGGACTGTTTTTACAGCATCTCTCAGAAGCCTAGAAGCCTAGGGCAGAATGTGACACAGCACCCCTCTTGTGCAACATCAGGGCCTTCCGAAACTCCTTCTCTCTGCCTCCTACCCCGTCCTTCTCTCAGCGTTGTCTTGGATACTTACCACATTGTTGTTATGGCCTCTCCCTCTTTTACAGGTGGCTTGGCAGGGATCTGGTGGCAATGAGAAGTATTTCTTTGAAAATGAAAATGTGAGTAGAGCTTGATTAACCAGCCATCACCATCTCAGTAGACCTCCTAGCTAAGAGAGAGCAGATAAAGAAAGGAGGGGGAGATAGGCAGAGGAACAGAATAAAGAGGAAAGTGGGAGTCACTTTGCACTGACAAGACATCTCCCTCTACTACCGTTGACCATGCAGACTTCTTCGTGCAAAGTTCCTACCACGTGACAGTTCCCTTCATCCCCAGGTGTGCATGATCTTCGATGCTGGAGAGCTAACCCCGGTGGAATAGGGGAGTAATGATACCCTGGGTTCTGTACGTACTGAATTCATGAACCCCCACCTCATCAGGTAACCCCACAAGGTTCTCTAAATTTTTGAAACCCCAAAGAAGTCCCTTTTAACCTCTAATTCCTGTATCCTGAAGATTAATCTAAAAACTTCATCCCATATGGTACTTTGGGGCCCTTGCGAAACATCCCGATGACCCAAGTCCATTCTGCCTTACCTCACCCTTCGTGTTTCAGTGTCCATATTAATGAGCGGCGTCAACGAGGGATGGAAGACAATAAGAAATTGGCTTATCTTGTTGATGTTAAGACTATTGCTATAGGTAAGACTCTCTCATAATTCTGGTAACAAAACAGATGTTTATAGTATGCTTCCATATCACAGGGGTGTGTAGAGTGGAGAATGCAGGAACCTGAGAGGCACCAGGTAAATGTATGGCCCTGCTCTCACAGAGGGTGTGGGAAGTGTTCTAACCCACGTGTGTGAGTCTGCGTCTAGCTGTAGAGATACAGATACACTGTTACGCATATCAGCTTGTCCCTGTAATTATTCATGTTCTTTAGGCATGTATCTTAGGGCTAGGAATTGTGAACTGTAGAGCGGAACCATTAGTAAATTTATGAATTTTCCTGTTTAGACTTAGGACATAGGATAATGGACTGTTTGAACCGGAAGGGGACTTATTTTCTGTAGAGTTTGACATTGGTAGCCAGTGATGACAAAATTTATTTGAATTTCACAAATGTTCACTTAAATAAATACATCTTATTTTATATATTAATAATTAGCTCTGGGGACAGCTGGGTGGCTCAGTCAGTTAAGAGCCTGCCTTTGGCTCAGGTCATGATCCCAGAGTCCTGGGATCAAGTCCCACATCAGGCTCCTTGCTCAGCAGGGAGCCTGCTTGTCCCTCTGCTTTCTGCTCTCCCTGCTTGTGCACTCACTCTCTGACAAATAAGTAAAATCTTTAAAAAAAATTAACCGTATCATGAAATGTATCAAGTATAGAAAAATGGTTTTAGAACAGCCCACTATTCCTTATGATGTATAGAGAATAACATATCCATGTAGCGTCGTTAAGAACAAGGGTCTAGAGTCAAACCTCCCCACTTCTGCAATTATACTTGTGTGATCTTAGGTCAATTTCTTAACTTTTCTGTATCTCAATTTCCTCATCCACAAAATGGGGATAAAAATCGTACCTACCTTATATGAAAAGCACTTAGACTAATGTCTGGCACATAATAAGCACTTAATAAAGGTTAGCTATTAATAATATTATTATTACTTGTGTACCCATACCTAGTTCTTTTTTTTTTTTAAGATTTTATTCATTTATTTGACAGAGATCACAAGTAGGCAGAAAGGCAGGCAGAGAGAGGAGGAAGCAGGCTCCCCACTGAGCAGAGAGCCCGATGCGGGGCTCGATCCCAGGACTCTGAGATCATGACCTGAGCCGAAGACAGAGGCTTTAACCCACTGAGCCACCCAGGCGCCCCCCCACCATTCCTAGTTCTATCATGTCCTGTCCTTTCATTATATTTACTTGAGATCTTTTTTCTCTCCTCTTACTGAGGGACATTTAAGTTGTTGGTTTTTCACCATTTCCAGTGTTTTGGTTCTCTCAGGTTTACACCTAGAGCGAAACTGCTGAATCATAGAAGAGGTACATCTGTAATTTCGCTAAATCTTTCCAAATTGCTCTCCTAAGAGATTGTACCAATATACATTCCCACCAGCAGTTAGAGGTCCCAGTGTTCTGCATCCTCTCCAATACTTGAAATTGCCTGACTTCATAATTTGGCTCAATCTGACTTATGTGAAATAATACTTCACCGTATTCATTTTTGTTGTTGTTCATTTGTTTATTGGTGTTTGGATTTGTTCTTCTGCATTTTGCCAGTTCTTATCCCTTGCCTATTTTTAAAATCAGGCTGTCTTTTCCGTATTGACTTGAAGGAGTTCTGTGTATGTGCATATCTAGCCTTCGATGGTGATTTGTGTTGCGGATATTTTGTCTCAGCCTCTTTTAGTGTTCAGACATTTCTAATTTTAGTGTAGTTCATTTAATCACTTTTTAAGAAATAGTTTATGATTTTTTAAAAGATTTTTCTTTATATATTTGACAGATCATAAGTAGTCAGAGAGGCAGGCAGAGAGAGAGAGAGAGAGGAGGAAGCAGGCTCCCCGCTGAGCAGAGAGCCCGATGCGGGGCGTGATCCCAGGACCCTGAGACCATGACTGAGCCGAAGGCAGAGGCTTTAACCCACTGAGCCACCCAGGCGCCCCTTTTTTTAGGATTTTATTTATTTATTTATTTGACACAGAGAGAGAGAGAGAGAGAGAGAGAGAGAGAGAGATCACAAGTAGGCACAGCAGCAAGCAGAGAGAGAGGGGAAAGCAGGCTCCCTGCCGAGCAGAGAACCTGATGCTGGGCTCAATTCCAGGACCCTGAGATCATGACCTGAGCCGAAGGCAGAGGCTTTAACCCACTGAGCCACCCAGGTGCCCCTAGTCTGTGATTTTTGAGGTCTTGTTTAAGAAGTTTCCCTGGGGCACCTGACTGACTGAGCCAGAGGAACATGTGACTCTTGATCTCAGGATCGTGAGTTTGAGCCCCAAGCTGGGTGTAGAGTTAAATAAATAAATAAATAAATAAAATGTTTAAAAAAGAAGAAGTTTCCTTCTCCCTCCTATATTTTAATATTTTTAGATTTTGCTTGTCACCTGGAATTAATTTTTGTGCATAATGTGGGTGTGGCTCATATTTTACTTTTTCCGTGTTTAACCGTTTATTGGAAAGCCGTTCTGTACTCACTGATTCGTAATGTCACCTCTTATAAATCAAGTTTCCAAATACACATGGGTCCGTTCTTAAGATACTTTTACAGTTCATGAGTTTTATGTTTCACATCAGATTGTTGAGTTGTTATGGAAATGATGTAGTATGGCGGCCCATGTTCCAGTGGCAGGAAGGAGCTGTGAGACTTTGGACAAGTCATCCCACTACACAGGGCTCGTCTTCAATAGTATATAAAATGACAGAGTTCTTCTCTTAACCTTTTTTCACTAGTGACCCCTTTGAGTATCTAATTAAAATCATAGATCGTGGCGTGCCTGGGTGGCTCAGTTGGTTAGGCCACTGCCTTCAGCTCAGGTTGTGATCCTCGAGTCCCGCTTTGGGCTCCCTGCCTGGCAGGGAGTCTCCTTCTCCCTCTGACCCTCCCCTATCTCATGCTCTGTCTCTCTCTCTCCCTCTCAAATAAATAAATAAAATCTTTTTTAAAAAATCATAGATCCTTTCCCAGAAGAATATACATAAACATAGAATTTTGTATATAATTTCAGGGTGTTCACAGAGATAGGGTCCCACAGCTCTAGTATTCTGTGATTCTACTTATAAATTGAGCCATTGAAGCATGGCTTTATCAAGTTGGCTTTTAATTCAAGGAAATTTCATTTTTAAGTTGGTCTTCCCAGTTGTAGACATTAGCTGGCATTTGGTCTTGAGCTCCAGCACGGATCACGGCAGGACGTTGCGCATTGGTAACGTATACAAATAAGAGCTGTGAATGTGCCGTGTTCAGGAGACTCCCTGAAAGCATCCTAGCCAGGCCTTAAGTGTGATCATATCTTACATTGTCTGCAAAATTCACACCAACCTAAAATTCTTATCCTCAGCACTCTCAGCCTGACTTTAATCAGAGGCTCCTTCTGTTTTGTCTGTGTGCCTTCTCCACTGTTTGCCCCTCGGGGCTCTTACATCATTGACACTCAAAGTACAGGGAACTCCTTGCAGCAAATATGTTCATCGAGGTCATTTCATCCATCAGCTTTCTCTTCGTGGTTGTGCTGGAACTGGGGCTCTTCCTTAATGTGCTCAGTGCTGCCTTCCAGAGGATTTCTTGAGTAACGGATGCCCGTTGCTCTGATGTGTTCTGATCTGCTATGAGACAACTCCAAGATCCCAGAGAGGAATCTCATTTCTTGATGGATCTGGACCTTTTGAGTTAGCTACAGAGTTAAACAAAATCTCTACAATTTTAGTAGAAATCCAGTATTGTAAGCATCTTAGCAAAATTATGTCATCTTCCTCATACTCTACACGGATGCAACATTCTTAAAGCCCAACGTAATAATCAAAGGCAAGACTTTTGCAGGCTGCCTTGTGTCCTGTCTATGATTATGTGGAATCTGTCTTCTTAACCCTGTCTCCTTTACTTTGTAGTGGATCTGACTGGTGGCTACAACATTGGCACCATCAGCCACGAGAGCCGTGTGGATTGGCTGGAACTTAATGAAACGGGGCCAAGCTTCTCTTCAGGGACCGGAAACTTTGTGTAAGAAGGGTTACTAAGGCCTTAGCCATTGAGTAGTCCATAGAGGATGTGGTACTACCTGCTGCCAGGGATTGCGGGGGGCAGGATGGGCATAATTTCTTGGTGCACTATGCCATTAACATAGCAAAAGGCACAGAAGAATCAACACTGTGTCTGTTATCATAGCCCATACCTTAAGAAGATGGTATTGTGATGGCACCAAAGTCAAGAGGGAAATTTGGGAGCTGGTTTCTCTTTTACTGTTCCCAAGTCTGTGCCCTCGTGAGACTGCCTCACCCCCGCATGCCTGGCTGACCTTTACCCACACCTGTGGCAGCATTCCTCAGCTACACGTACCCCACAGCGTTAAGGCTGGCTCGACAGTCTGCCCCGAACTCCTTATTGACTCTGATCTCAATATGGTATCACCAAAGAGCTCAGCCTCAAGGGCAAAGAGACTATCTGGTGATTTTTCTTTTCGTGTTCATTGTGATGTGAAAGCCACATCGCCGATTTCCAGACCATTTAATGTGCGGGGTGGCCTTCCTTTTGTGATCCAGTCTGGCAACTCTGGCCCAGAGTTAAACTCTAAGAACGAAAGTCTGACCTTCAGCTAACTTAAATTTCTGGGTGTAGCTCTGGGCTCACTTGGTCATCCCTTTTGGGCCAGAGTCAGGATGTACCAAGTCAGCATAAATGTCGAGCACTGCAGGCTAGTAAGCTTTGAAATTCAGCATCTGCCTGACTGGTGGGTCAGCTCGCCACATTTCGTCAGAGAAATGGTCGATATCAGAAGCCACCCCATAGCCCCTTCTGTTGCGCTGTCCACCTCTTCCTTCCGCAGTTGCATCTATACGATATTGAAAGCCGCTCGAAGACGACGATCCTCAACTTCTGCTCCTACGTGCAGTGGGTCCCAGGAAGTGACGTGCTGGTGGCTCAGAACCGAAACAGCCTGTGTGTGTGGTACAACATTGAGGCACCCGAGAGGGTCACCACATCCTCTCTTAGGGTACGTCGGTGCCAGGGGACCTCAGACATAGTGTCCCACTGATCAGTTAGGGCCCTGGGGAAGCTCCAAAGGTTATTTGGTTTTCTGTGGCCCACCACCCATCATCTCTGTGATAGAGTCGGCAAGTAAAGCTTAGATCCTTGCCCACAGTGCGCTAGGCCCCAGAGCCGTCCTTGTTCAGATTCCTGACATTGTATCCTGTCCTCTCTATTACAGTGACCCTGGGGAATTCACCAGGTCATAATGAGTTCTCTTAGGCTGGAAGAGCCCCCATAGTGGGGGCAGTTCTGTCAGTTCCTGGGTGAGGATTCTCTGTTGTAAGCTGTTCAGAGCTCCTTTTTTTATCAGACTGAAGATCAGTCCCTCTCCCGTCCTGCCAGCATCATGTACATTCCCGTGACCTTCCAGAATCTGGGAGGGAAAACAAGAGAGGCCCCGTGCTAGGCTAGGATGACTGATGTGGGTACAGAGCGAGCATGTGATAGTTCTTTTTGCCTTTTTTCTATCTCTCTTCTTTCCCTCCTTTCTTTCCTCATTTTAGACTAATTAAGTTTGGCGCTTGGGGGTTGTTTTCTCCTTTTTGAAACACATTTTTCACATTTTTGCTTTAGAGGTCATACATTTGACTCCTAGAGTGGTTACCCTTGGAAGTTTACCATACCCTTAAATTATTCTGAATACTTTCAGCTTATTTAGCATCTGACCCCTGGCAAATGATACAAGGACCTGAACTTTGATTACCTCCCCTTTGCCATTATTGCCCAGTATTTTTTTATCCCCAAAGTGAGACGTTATTCTTTTACACAGCCGGAATTTGGTTACATTTGCCATCATGGTGCCAGTTTCTCTGCTCACTCTTCTTGCGTTGCTGACCTTTGCTCTGGAGTTACCTCCTTGAGAGGAAGTGTTTTGAAGATGAATCCTCAGTTTCTGAAAATTACCGGAATGGAATGATCTGAAAATGTTTTTATTTGGCATGTTCTTGAAAGAACAGTTTGACAGTTTTTCTTAGTCTTTTGCAAATACTGTCGTCCCATTGACTGACCCCCTTAGTTCTGAGAAGTTTATTAACAGCTCCTTGTGTTGTCTTGTTGGCTTTTTTTAAAAAGATTTTATTTATTTATTTGAGAGAGCAAGGGGAGGGGCAGAAGGAGAAGCAGACTGCCCGCTGAGCAGGGAGGGATTGCGGGGGCCTTAATCCCATAACTCCAGGATTGTGACCTGAGCCTAAGGCAGAGGCTTACCCGACTGAGCCACCCAGGCGTCCAGGTCTTGTTGGTTTTAAAGTCTTTTTTTTTTTTTTCAGCATTCTGAAGCTTCAGTACAAAATGTCTGCATATAAATGTCCTTTTACTTAACTGTGCTTGGTGTGTATGCGCACGCGCGCGAGTGTGTGTGTGTGTGTGTGTGTGTTTCCCATCTGGGAGGACACCTTGTTCCTCAGCCATGAGCTCTTTAAATGTTGTTGCTTCTCTCGAACTCTCTTTCTCACCCTCAGAACTCTAATTATGTATGTGTTCTGTCTTGTCCTGTCTTTGTGCCTCTATCACCTCTTATTCTTCCTTCCTCCTTCTCGCTCCATGCTACATTCTACATAATTCCTTAAGAAACATCTTGCAAGGGGCTCCTGGGTGGCTTGGCCCTCAAGTGTCTGCCTTTGGCTCAGGTCATGATCCCGGGGTCCTGGGATCGAGCCCCTGCTTGGGGCTCCCTGCCAGCAGGAAGCCTGCTTCTCCCTCTCCCACTCTCCCACTCCCCTTGCCTGTTTCCCTCTCTCTCTGTCAAATAAATAAATACAATTTTTTTAAAGATTATTTAAAAAAAAAGAAACATCTTGCAAGGCAGGGGTTCACTTTCACCATTGTCTCATCTGCTATTGAAATCACCCACTGAGTTTTCTTACTTCAAATATTGAATTTTTCGTACGGTTTCATTTGGTTCTTTCTCTAGTCTGCCTGGTCATTTTTTCTAGTATATTTGCTGCTGAAGGGAACACAACCTGGCCATTTTTTATGGTCTCTTGTCTCTTGCTTAATTTTTCATTCCATCTCTTAGGTCTTTAAACATTCTACATTTCTTTCATATTCCATAACTGATTTCTTCCGTAATTTTTTTCAAAAGATTTTATTTATTTATTTGACAGACAGAGATTACAAGTAGGCAGAGAGGCAGGCAGAGAGAGAGGAGAAAGCAGGCTCTCCACGGAGCAGAGAGCCCGATGCGGGGCTTGATCCCAGGACTCTGGGATCATGACCCGAGCCGAAGGCAGAGGCTTTAACCCACTGAGCCACCCAGGCGCCCCCCGTAATTGTTATTTTAAATATTGGAAATCCTTGGACGTCCAAAAGTGCTGTAGTTATTGTTATTGTTTACTCCTTTATTGTGGTTAACTTCTATTTTGGTACCTTTTTTTTTTTTGGTATCTTTTTTTATTGGGGGGCTTACGTTACATTGAATATAATTTTTAGAAGCTCAAGGGCCTAACATGGGCATGTTTTCCTCTAGAGATGATCAGTGTTTGCTTTTGCAGGAATCAGGCATACTAATGACTTTTGTTCCCTTTCCGGAAGAGAGGATCCCAGATTTCATGACTCATAGATTCTCAGAATCGCCCCCTCACCCTGCTGGAGGACCCCTGGTTTATTCACCCGCTGCTGTGTTTGCCATCAGGGCAACTGTACCCTTTCCACTTGCTCCCCTGTTTTTTTCCTGCTCAGGTTTTCGCTTACCGGCTTTTTCCTTTTTTTTTTCCTTTCCTTTTCTGTTTTTTCCCTTTGCTTTCTCTTCTTCCCTTCCTTCCTTTTCTTCCCTTCCTTTCCTCCCTACTTTTCCTCCCCTTTCCTCCCTCCCTCCCTTCCTTCCTCCCTGTGGGAGACTAGGAAGCTTGCCTAGTGATTTCTTCAGGGGACCTAAGCAACGAATGTATTCAGAAGTACGGCCCAGGTTAAAGTTGTATTTTAACAGGACTCAAGCTGGAAGCAGAAGTGGTTGCACACTTTGTCAGGTTACCTCCAGGCATTAGTGCGGGCACAGCTCTGAGTGTACAGGAACCTGAGGGCATTCGTGTAGATAAGGGATTCTTAGCTGCTTGAAGGAAATTAAACGCTGGGCAAACAAGGGCCGCTGTAATTCCCTCAGCGTGTAAGCGCCAGGGTGGGGTAAGGCTGGGTCTGTTCTGCAGTGGAGTCGGTGGAGACACCTCTCTGGGACTGTCCCCACTTTCCTTGGACTCTGATGTCCCCTCTTCACCAGCCTCCTTGAAAGCTGAGAAAGAGCACCAAAATAGAAAAGTCTGGAGGGCTTGGAGACCTAGCCACAGGGAAAGGCAAGGATGAAGAGGCCCTTGTTCCAAACCTGTAATTCCGAAGCGAGCAGAAGGGTTTGGGAGCTGGGGAGCCCCAAATGCCCCTCCCCATGCTGTAGTCAGAGTGGCAACTTCGTTCCCTGCCTGCGCCCAAAACCCGGTGGGTACGGCGGGAGCACGGGAGTGAGAACACGTGCCCAGTACAGGGCATCTCTGGCTTTTTTGCCTGAACAGAATATAGTTCTGACTTTGCTCCTTATGGTCTTGGAATTCCCTAGACTGACCAGGAAAGCATCCGTACACAAACCCCTGTGGTTGTTGGGAAGGTTCAGAGTTGCTGGGAACACAGGTCACCCCTGAGTCGCGCTTCCCTGGGCACTCCGCAGCCCCCCTGCTTCCCTGGGAAGTGCGCCTGAGGCTACTGGGGCTCTGCGTGTCTGCACAGCTGGCAATGAAGTGCATGAGGCCGGAAGACGTGTCGGTGCTGTACATCACCCAGCTCAGAAGATGGAGAAGCAGGGCAAGTACCCGGAGGCGGAAAGGTGAGCCGCAGCCCCAGGGGAGGCGTGCAGGGAGAGGGGTGCGTCTGAGGATGCGCGCAGTCTGCCTAGAAGGCAGTGATGCAGGAATCTGGGTCGAGGAGGCCCCGGGTGTCTCTCTCCCCTCCGCAGGCTCTATGTGACAGTGGAAGAGCCTGATCTTGCCATCACCATGTTCAGAAAGCACAAGCTGGATGATGATGTGATCCGCCTGGTAGGGAAGCACCACCCAGATCTCCTCAGTGACACACACCTACACCCGGGCAAGGTGAGCCTTTCTCCAGTCTCGGCCATCTCTTCCCTGAACAGGCTCCACGTCCCCCTCGCCCCATCCTGACCCTCCTTTCCCCAGGAGCTGGAGGCTGAAGGCCGACTGCAGGAGGCCGAGTATCACTACCTCGAGGCTCAGGAGTGGAAGGCAACGGTGGACATGTACCGGTCCAGTGGGCTTTGGGAGGAGGCCTACCGGGTAAGGAGTCCAGGTCGCTCTGGGGATATGCCCGTTCCTTTTCCCCACTCTCAAGGGACGCATTCTGAACTGGTCGTGGGTCTCTTTGAAAAATGTCCATACTGACAGGCAAAATTTCACATGCGGTAGGAGGGGTCTGTGGACTACCTGAAGTCCATCCTTGGCCCCTGAGCAGGCTAACAGACCCCAAAACTGAGCCGTCTCCCAGTTCTAGTAGAAAGCCCTGACCCTTGTCAAAGCTGAAGTCCGATCAGAGGGGAGAAGGGAGCCGCCATGTGGCCCTGCGTGGGAGGATTGCCAAATGGCTTTGCTTCACAGGTGGCCAAGGCTCACGGAGGAGCTAATGCCCACAAACACGTGGCCTATCTGTGGGCAAAGAGCCTGGGAGGAGAGTCCGCAGTGAGACTGCTTAATAAGCTCGGACTCCCGGAAGCTGCCGTTGACCTCGCCGCTGACAACTGGTGAGGCCTCAGGGCTTCTCTCCACTGGCCCCTTTCGAGAGAGAGCCTCTGCGTAGACAAGGAAAATTGCTGTATAGCTGAGAAGTGTTTCTGAAGACAGAGGCAGGAGTGAAGAAATCCTCAGAAGAACGTGATGGAGAGGCAAGGAATGAATCAGTAGCTCTGCCCCTGTTCCCCGGGGGCTCAGAACAGTGTTTAGCTGTTCTAAGAAGATGGAAAGTGATCAGCCTTTTTCCTTCTTTTTCAAAAAGACCTCTTTAAAGTAATTACTATCCCCAGTGTGGGGCTTGAACTCAACCCGAGATCAAGGGTCACTCATTCTACAGACTGAGCCAGGCAGGTGCCCCGGAGAGAAGAGCTTTTAAAGCTTTTAAAGCTAAGGTGCACTAAGCCAGTAATTGACTTCTGAGTCAAGGAAGTGTGCTTCTGTTAAATGCAAAAAGAGCTTTTCTTAAGCAAATGTTGCAAAGACCAGTGATAATCCTGCATGGAGTCAGATGGCTGAGGGTCCTCTTAATGTTTTAGAGAGACAGTTTTTCTGCTAGCGTAAATGTGGCTCAGGAGGAAGTGGTGGAGAACCCGGAGCCCCTGCTCCCGAGGCAGAGTAGTGCTGTGAGGCTCACTGCGGTCCCCTGCCTCGCGCCCATCCCATTCCTTTACGCCCACTCGTCGCAGGAAGCACAGGCTTTTCCGAGTGTCCCCCGACCCACGTCCTCCTTTACGTGTCTGTGTGCTTCTGTGTCACGTCATATGGATTGTCTTGTGGGGCAGGCCCGGGGGGCCTCGGAGGAGAAGGACTTTCAGAAAGCAGAAGGGCTGCTGCTTCGGGCCCAGAGACCGGGCCTGGCCCTCAATTATTATAAGGTAGGGCACCGGATTCAGGGCCATGAGGGGGAGGGGGAGAGAGTGTAAGAACCCACAGAGCACTACACTAACCACTACTCCTGGGAAAGATCCAGAGAGTTAGCATTGGAGAGGGGGAAGGAGACGAGAAGGAGAAGAGAGGTCCAAGGACCTAGGGATCCGTGGCCCATAGTAGAGAGCACCTGTGTGGCAGGGGGAAGGTGTCATGCCGGCCTCTGCCTTCCTGATACCTGGAAATCTGAGCAGGAGGCTGGATTATGGAGTGATGCCCTGCGGATCTGCAAGGACTATGTGCCGGGCCAGCTGGAGGCCCTGCAGGAAGAGTACGAGCGGGAGGCTACCAAGAGAGGGGCCAGGTATGACGCCAGGAGGCAGCAAGCGTGGGCAGGGCTGGAGAGTGGGTCACAAGGTATGCACAGGATAGGCCAGGCTGCCCAGCCCGTTCTGGTCACGTGTACTCTCATCTCAGGGGCATGGAGGGGCTCGTGGACCAAGCTCGCCAGTGGGAGCAGGCTGGAGAGTATAGCCGCGCTGTCGACTGCTACCTCAAGGTGCGGGACTCAGGCGGCAGCAGCCTGGTGGGCAAGTGCTGGATGAAGGTGAGGCAGGCTACACCCTTCCTGGCTGTCCACTTCCCGGACCGCTCTCACAGCCAGATTCCTCCTCCTCAGACATTGCTTTTTCCTCCTGGGCCTCTCATTTTCGCTCAGGCAGCAGGTACCTGCTGAGTGCTTGCTAGATGCTAGAGCCAGAGCTATGAAAACTATAAAAGGGGATCTGAGGCAGAACCCCTAAGAGCCTGAAATTGGGGGAAGTTGGACCACTGTGGTTCAACTAATTGAGTACCTGGGTGAAAACTAAAGGATGTGATTTGAAGTGGAGTTCAGTGGAGGGGGAGGTCTCGACGGAGAGGGAGGGAGACTGTGTGAGGGAGGGGGTAGACCTGGGACCAGAGCTGGAAGGGCAAATCCAGAGGCCAGAGCTGGGGCCAGATGGAAGCCAGGAAGAAAGCAGAGGCTCCTCCTCTACATAGGAGCTCCTAAAAAGAAGCATCTAGCCGGTTAAGCTAAGTCAGTAGGTTTCATCAATTCCTAAACATATATATAATCACATTTTATTATCTTAGAAATTGGGTTGCATGTGATGTTTTGTGTGTTTTTTTAAAGATTTTATTTATTTATTTGACACACAGAGAGAGATCACAAGTAGGCAGAGAGGCAGGCAGAGAGAGAGGGGGAAGCAGGCTCCCTGCTGAGCAGAGAGCCCGATGTGGGGCTCGATCCCAGGACCCTGAGATCATGACCCAAGCTGAAGACAGAGGGTTAACCCAGTGAGCCACCCAGGCGCCCCTGCATGTGAACTTTTAAATGATGTCTCTGGGGTACCTGGGGGACTTGGTGGGTAAAGCATCTGACTCTTAATTTTCGGCTCAGCACAGGATCTCAGGGTTGTGAGATCAAGTTCTGCATTGGGCTCTGCACTGGGTGTGGAATCTGCCTCAGATTCGCTCTTCTTCTCCCTCTGCCCCTCCCCACTCGTGCTGTCTAAAACAAAAACCAAAAAGAAGTAAATGATGCATCTTTGATTCAGAGAAATATGGTATTAGGAGTTTGAGGGGGATGTGGAGTGGGCGCCACTGATCCCAAGTCTGAACGTCAACTTCCCCCTGGCAGCTTCCGAGGGGGCTGCGGCTGGAGTGAGTCACGTGACACGACTCCCTCCTCTGAGACCCCGCCCTGGGAAGCTGTAGGTGGGGTTTGGAG
The DNA here is from genome assembly GCF_963455335.1 of Martes martes. Classification (NCBI taxonomy): domain Eukaryota; kingdom Metazoa; phylum Chordata; class Mammalia; order Carnivora; family Mustelidae; genus Martes; species Martes martes. Next base: position 117,907,655 of record NC_137896.1, read on the forward strand.
CCCCAAACCTGGCTTCAGGGCCTCTTCCTGGCGTTCCATCCATTTGCGCGACACCAAATATCCCTTCACCCTCCATTCCCCCCTCCAGCACGACGAGTGGTCTTTCTAGGTGGAGATCAATTATTGCCCCTTTATTTATCTTAGAGAAATTACAGACCCATTCCCGCCCTCCCTCCCCCCAGGTAGAGAGGCATAGAGGCTCTTTGATTGCTGAGGGTGCAGGTTTGGGAGGCAGTGGCTGAGCAGGAAAGAAGCCAGATAAGGGGCAGGTCGGTGAAGGCTTGAGCCAGTCAGTGAATAATGGGGACGAATCTTTTCTCATCTGTTAGCTTCAGGCCTCTAAACTTGGCCTGTTTTGGAGCATTTTGTGTGTGGTCCCTAGGAGACGTGTTTGAGTAGCCCTTGCAATCTTCAGACAGACCGTGTCTGAGCCTCTCCCTAGGAGAGCTGTGTTTGAGTCTCTCCTTAGCGGGACTGTGATGGGTTCCCGCAGAGGGACTGAGATGGGTTTTGCCACACCAACTGTACTGGCCCCTTTCAAGGTGGCTCTGTTGGCTCTGCTCAGAATGACTGTGTCTGTTCCTCTCAGACCGACTGCGTCCACTTCTTTCAGAGGGACTACAGTGAGTTCTCTCTGAGGAACTGCGACCACTCCTCTCAGAGGGCCTGTGCTGTCTACTCTCAAAAGGGCTGTGTCCTCTCACCTCTAAGGGACTGTGATGAGTTTTCTGAAAGAGACTGCGACTGCTCCTCTCAAGGGGACTGCGACATCTCCTCTCAGAGGGACGGCGACATCTCTTCTCAGAGGGACTGCGATATCTCCTCTCACAGCGACTCTGAGGGCTCCTTTCAGAGGGACTGTGATGGCTCCTCTGAGAAGGACTTCGATGGCTCCTCTCAGAGGCACGGTGATGTCTCTTCCGAGGAAGAATTCGATGGCTCCTCTCGGAGGGACTGTGATAGCTCTTTAGGGAAGGAATTCGATGGCTCCTCTCAGAGGGACGGTGATGGCTCTTTAGAGAAGGACTTCGAAGGCTCCTCTCAGAGAGACAGTGATGGCTCTTTAGGGAAGGACTTCGAGGGCTCCTATCAGAGAGACTGTGATGGCTCTTTAGAGAAGGACTTCGATGGCTCCTCTCAGAGAGACGGTGATGGCTCTTTAGGGAAGGACTTTGAGGGCTCCTCTCAGAGAGACTGTTATGGCTCTTTAGAGAAGGACTTCGATGGCTCCTCTCAGAGGCACGGTGATGTCTCTTCCGAGGAAGAATTCGATGGCTCCTCTCGGAGGGACTGTGATAGCTCTTTAGGGAAGGACTTCGATGGCTCCTCTCAGAGGGACGGTGATGGCTCTTTAGAGAAGAACTTCGAAGGCTCCTCTCAGAGAGACAGTGATGGCTCTTTAGGGAAGGACTTCGAGGGCTCCTATCAGAGAGACTGTGATGGCTCTTTAGAGACGGAGTTCGATGGCTCCTCTCAGAGAGACGGTGATGGCTCTTTAGGGAAGGACTTTGAGGCCTCCTCTCAGAGAGACTGTGATGGCTCTTTAGAGAAGGACTTCGAGGGCTCCTCTCAGAGGGACGGTGGTGGCTCTTTAGAGAAGGACTTCGAAGGCTCCTCTCAGAGAGACGGTAGTGGTTTTTTAGGGAAGGACTTTGATGGCTCCTCTCAGAGGGACTGAGACGGCTCTTTAACGGAGGTCTTTGATGGCTCCTCTCAGAGGGACTGTGATGGCTCTTTAGAGAAGGACTTCGATGACTCCTCTCAGAGGGACTGTGAGGTCTCTTCTGAAGAAGGCTTCGGTGGCTCCTCTTAGAGGGACTGTGATGTCTGTTCCGAGGAAGACTTTGATGGCTCCTCTCAGAGGGACTGTGATGGCTCTTCTGAGAAAGACTTTGGTGGCTCCTCTCAGAAGGACGGTGATGGCTCTTCTGAAGAAGGCTTGGGTGGCTCCTCTTAGAGGGACTGTGGTGTCTGTTCCGAGGAAGACTTTGATGGCTGCTCTCAGAGGGACTGTGATGGCTCTTTAGAGAAGGACTTCGATGACTCCTCTCAGAGGGACTGTGATGTCTCTTCTGAAGAAGGCTTCGGTGGCTCCTCTTAGAGGGACTGTGATGTCTGTTCCGAGGAAGACTTTGATGGCTCCTCTCAGAGGGACTGTGATGGCTCTTCTGAGAAAGACTTTGGTGGCTCCTCTCAGAAGGACGGTGATGGCTCTTCTGAAGAAGGCTTGGGTGGCTCCTCTTAGAGGGACTGTGGTGTCTCTTCCAAGGAAGACTTTGATGGCTGCTCTCAGAGGGACTGTGATGGCTCTTTAGAGAAGGACTTCGATGACTCCTCTCAGAGGGACTGTGATGTCTCTTCTGAAGAAGGCTTCGGTGGCTCCTCTTAGAGGGACTGTGATGTCTCTTCCGAGGAATACTTTGATGGCTCCTCTTAGAGGGACTGTGATGTCTCTTCCGAGGAAGACTTTGATGGCTCCTCTCAGAGGGACTGTGATGGCTCTTCTGAAGGAGGCTTTGGTGGCTCCTCTTAGAGGGACTGTGATGTCTCTTCCGAGGAAGACTTTGATGGCTCCTCTCAGAGGGACTGTGATGGCTCTTTAGAGAAGGACTTTGATGGCTCCTCTTAGAGGGACTGTGATGTCTCTTCTGAAGGAGGCTTTGGTGGCTCCTCTTAGAGGGACTGTGATGTCTCTTCCGAGGAGGACTTTGGTGGCTCCTCTCAGAGGGACTGTGATGGCTCTTCTGAGAAAGACTTCGGTGGCTCCTTTCAGAGGGACTGTGATGGCTCTTCTGAAGGTGGCTTCGGGGGCTCCTCTCAGAGGGACTGTGATGACTCTTTAGAGGAGGACTTCGATGGCTCCTCTCAGAGGGACTGCGATGGCTCCTTTCAGAGGAATTACGTGGGGTTCTCTCCCTTAAGAAGCTATATTGGTTTCGCTTCTTGGGTGTGAGTTTCTCTTTAAGGTGACTGTGTGAGGTTCTCTTAAGTGAACCGTGTCGATTTCTCCCTCTGGCTTGAACTCTGGTTCCTCTTTCGGAGCTCTTGGACTCCTGGCTGGAGATTTCACATCTGTAGGAGTTTTTCTTACCTTTGCTGCTATTGTCGTTTTGAACAATAACCACAGGCTGTCCGGCTGACGTGGTTTTGAAAATAGCACTTCTTTGGGAAACTATGGACTTGGGTAGTTGGGTATGTCTAAGTTGGAAAGAGCTACCTCTTTTTGGTTGATGAGCTGATCTGAATTGCTGTATTTCTTCCCATAACATCTTCTGCTTAGTGGTTGTGTCTGTTGGCTTTAGCTTAACCACTGACATCCTATCTCTTTTGATATCTCTTGATGAGGAATAATCTCTGGCTTTTTGTTTTGGATGGTGGTTTTTGCTTGAACGCAAATGGTCTGGCCTTGACCTATCCTCAGGCTTCTGTCCGGGAAAAGCCATAATTCTGCGTGCTGTCTGGAATGCTTGCTTTAGCCCTTGAAAAAGCAGTTGAATGGATTTGGGTTGGGAGGATTTCTTAGATTGTCTTTTTGAAGAGGCAGTAGTTGTCTGAGATGCTCCATTCCTCTTCCCTCTTAACTGGGCTGGTAAATCCCGAGAAGAACTCCGTATTGTGGTTCTACCATTTGTGTAGAACTTTGTGTTTTGTGTTCTGCCTCCCGTAGTGATTCTTTTCTTTGGGTATTTTGAACTACGGGTCTTTTGGGTTCTCCTTTTAGCCCATTTTCTATCCTGATTGCTTTCAGAGTCACTCTGTGGTAGAGAGTGAACTTGAGTAAACTCATAGTGCCCTGGCCCTCCAGTTGTCGTCTTTCCTGCTAGGGCGGGGCTCCTATACCGTCTTTGCCTCACGTGGACTTGTACAGGAGCACGAGACTGGGAAGATACAGACCAGAAATCCATTGTAGAAGTAGGACTCTTGGAAGCTCGAGTATAGACTTTAGCTTTCCTTAGTGATGGTGATCTAGAACTCCTTGGTGTGATGGGTCTGTCTCTTCTGTGATACTTTGGGACTTGGGATCTTTTCCCAGTTTGCAACCTAAAGCCAAGACTCACCTTAATCTCTCCATGGCCTTCGGGAGTGCTTACAAGGTGGAGCTGTGGGTAGATAAGAAGGTAGGGCCCCAAAGTGCCCTGTAATTTATGACAGCAATTAAATCCTACACATCGGCCACACTGTAGGCAGATAGGGTATTTTAAAACGAGATCTGAAGTTAGAGGTGGAGGTACATTGGGGGGTATTTGGCTCCTTAACAGTTTTGCTGCTATTTTTAGCTGCAGATCTTGTAGCAAGTGGAACTGTTCTGACAAGTCAGTCTTGGCCCGGGGAAGGTAACTTGGCTTGAGACAGTGTTGGGACTCAAAAATCCTTGTCTGTGAACTCTGTGAGTTCTCACTCTCTTCCATTGGAACAGAATCTTTCCTAGTGAAAACCATATTGAAGGGAGACTCTAAATTTACTGGGACAGGAGGCTGGCCCTCTGTACATGAAACAGGCATGTGCTGAATGACTTCCTGGGATATATCACTAAGCTTCGAGCTTTTCTTTCTTTTCGCGCTAGCCCCAGAGTATTGCTGTATTATGGAGGACATGGGGCTCCGTGTCCACATCCTTAAGGCTATTCTTTGTTCGTGACCGTGATACGAAGTATGTCTCTGAATGTAGTTTTTGGACACTGAAGTCTGAGAAATAATACTTTGACTCTTCTCTAGCAGACTCTTGGAAAGTTCCATCAGTTCCGCAGGAACCCCAAATAAATTCTGAATAGATTGACAGATACCTGCGGTGGCTCTTTCCGTGAAAGATGTTTGAGAACAAAGGTTCCTTTCCATAGTGGTTCCCAAGACATTCCCTAACACTAGCATATTGGAGAGATATTTTCTGGGTAGTCGCTGTCTCCAGGAGTGATTCTCCCAGACATTCTGTTGTCTGCTCAAGACAGACCAGTTAAGGCCTCTCTGAGTTCCTGATCCTGACTGGAAGGTCCTAGATGGTGATCTCCAGCTTTGCAGTGGATGTTGGGATGGGCGCTGGAGTGAATGCTCTAGCTTCTCCACCTGCTTCTGATCAGTCCTCTTAGATACGACACCCACTCCTGGGATCTCAAAATGTGGGATTTCGACAACGTTAGCTATCTTATCAGAGGGTTGATTGTGAAGGGACAAGGGAAGGGTTGAAGTTTGTATCGTAGTAGGGTCTCTAAAGTATTCTTCAGACTGCAAAATATCTGTGCCAAAGTTTTTTATATCCAAGGCCCTTGACACTTCTGGCATCTCCAAATCACAAAGGCTTCCTAATTCAGATGCTTCGACAGAGCTTGAGATGAGCGAGTTTGAAGAGTTCTGTAGAAATCTAGAGAAATAATTCCCTATTTGGAACTCCTGTCTTGAAATAAAATCCTCAGATTCCCTATTCCGATATCCCTGGACTAGATTCAAATCCTCACGTTCCATGATTTGAGGAGGCCCTATTTTTATCCCCATTCCTTTCACAGCCTGAAGCCCTTGTTCATGAGTGAACACTGTAGATTCCTCCAAAGGAGATGCTGGCTGTGAGAGTGATTCTGAAGATTTCTCTTCGGTATTTGGCCTCAGAGTTAGTTCTACAGGTTCTACCATTTCTTGAAGATGTGGCCTTGGGAAGAAATCCAAGCAATCCATTACTTCAGTAGCTGATCCTAAGGAGACTCCTATTGGTTCCACAATCTGAGGAATTGGTAGTGGTGCTAATTCCTCAGATCTCACAATTTGAAGTGGTGGCCCTGGGATTAACACAGTCTTTACAATGTGAAACCCTGTCAGCTTCATTATATCCAAAATCTGGTGTGTTGGCTCTGTGGTTAATTCCTTTGATTTTACACTTTGCAACCATAGCCCTGAGGTAAACTCAGAAGGTCTCACATCTTGTACTTTTGGAGTCAGTTCAACATAGTCTGCCATTTGAGAGGTTCCCCCTGGTGTTAATGCTACAGACTTTACAACCTGAAGTGGTGGCCCAGGAGTCACTTTCACATACTCAGCAACTTTGGGGGCGCCTACTGAGGTTCTTCCTATTGGTTGAGCAGCTTGAAGCAGTGTCTTTGTAGATCCTGTGACTTGATCTAGCGGCTTTGGACTAATCCTCATAAACTCTGTAATTTGACCCTGTAGTCCTGGAGCTATCTGTGCATATTTCATACTTTGATTCTGTGACTGTGTCAGCCCCATTGGTCCATCCCCTTGCTGCCATGTCTCAGATGGGAGCTCTACAGATTCTGCATGTCCTGGAGCTTGACCTGTTTGCCTTGGGGACAAATCTAAAGATTCCTCCCGTTGAAGCCATTGCTTAGAGGTTGAACCCACAGATTCAGGAACTGGATATTTTAGCCTTGGTGTCATCTCTGAAGATTCTGGGACATGATGTAATGACTTTGTAGTCAGTGCTTCTGATTCTTCCCCTTGCAGTCTTTTCTCGGAGATCACCTCCACAGATTCTAGTGCTTGAGGATAGGGCCTTGGAGCGCTCTCTGCATATCCAGTGGTTTTACTTATTGGCTTTGGGGTCATGCCAAGGAATTCCTTCTCTGTTGGCCTTGCTTTGGGGGTCAACCCCATAGTTTCTGTAGTGTGATGCTTGGGCTCTGGTGTCATCTCTTCAGATCCTGTAACTTCCTGCACTGGCCTTGTATATGATTCCCCCAAGTCCTTAACTTGAGGCCATGACTGAGAGAGCAACTCGAGAGTTTCTGGGATTTTCTTTAAGGTTAATTCTAAGGCTTCAGACCCTTGATTCCTTAGCACATGAGTCAGGTCAACAGATTCTGGTACTTGAAGATCTAGCCTTAGAGGCACTCCTGAAGATTCCATGGTTTTACTTGTTGACTTTGGGGTCAACCCCACAGATTTTTCTACAGTTTCATTGCCTCGATGGGCCAACCTTTCTGTGGTATGATAAATTGGTACTGAAATCAAATTTACAGATTTGGAGACTTGATGCTTTGGTGTTGGGATCACCAAATTCACAGATTTAGGGACTTGAGGCTTTGGTGTTGGGATCATCTCTGCACCTTCTACAAATTGATGCCCTGGCCTAGGGATTATCTCAGAGGAGCCTGTGATTTGATAGCTCCTCTTTGGAGTTCGTTCCTCAGATTTTGTTCTTTGAAGCAGTGACCCCGGTAGTAACTCTACAGATTTCATATCTTGTTGCAGAGATGCTGAAGACAATTTCACATGTTTTATACTTTGCAACTTTGCTTCTGGAGTAAACTCCAAAGGTTTCTCACCTTGTCGCTGTGATTCTGGGGACAAATTTGAAAATCTAACACTACTCAGCATGGGTCCTCGTATGAACTTCTTAGTTGGCTCTGGTGCCAACTCTATTGATTTCATACCTTGCCATCCTGAAGTCAACTCTTGGCAATTCATACCTTGCTGTTGGGACCCTGGTGTCAACTCTACAGATTGCACATCTTGAAAACATAGTTCCGGTGCAAAGTCCTCAGAACTAACACTTGGTGACCTCAGGCATGGTGGAAGCCCTGAAGAATTCTCACTTTGAGGCTGTAGCTGTAGGTTTGACTTCAAAGATGTCACATCTTGAGAACATGGCTCTGATTCAAACACCACAGATTTCTGCCTGAGGCGAGAAATCAAATCCTTAGAATTCACGTCTTGAGGTTGTGGCCATGGTTTCAACTCCAGAGATTTCACATCTTGAAAACACAACTTCGATGCAAAGACCACAGATCTCTCACTGTGCTGCCTGACGTGTGAGGGCAACTCCCCAGAATTCATACCTTGAGGATGTGGCCCTGGATTTAACTCCACAGATTTCACTTCTGTAAAACATGGCTCTAGTGCAAACATCTCACATTTCAAGTCCTGCGGCTCAGAGCCTGAAGCCAGTTTCACAGAATTTCCACCACAAGACGCTGGCTCTTTGTTCGTCTTCACAGACTTTACATCTTCAAGCAGTGGCTTTGGTAAAAATAACACAGATTTCATACCATTCAGCGAAGCGCCTAAAGTGAACACTGAGTGCACAACTTGTTGCCATGACCCACAGTGATTCTCCAAAAACTGGATTTCTGGAAACTTTGTCCCTGGAATTAACTCAGAAGGTTTTACACCTTGCAGATGTGGTCCAGGGTTGAACAGAATAGCTTTTGTACCTTGATATTCTGACGTAGGATTCAAGTCAGAGGGTTTCATGCCTTGCATCTGTGGGTCTGGATTAAACTTTATGGCATTTATGCATTGACGTTCTGACCCAAAATTCAAATCAGAAGAATTCACACCTTGCAGCTGTGGGCCACAGTTTAATTCTTGTGATGTTATACCTTGAAACTTTGTCCCTGGACTCAATTCATGTTTCACATTTTGTAAATGTTGCACAGGGTCAAACATAAGAGATTTTATACCTAGAACTTCTGACCCCAGATTCAAATCAAAAGATCCCATACCTCGACATTGAACCCCTGAAGTCAGCTCAAAAGATTGTATACCTTGCCAAGGTGGCCCAAGTTCATGCCCCATAGAGTTAGCACATTGTAATTTTGGCTCTGGATCCAACTGCAAAGAATTTACAGACTTCATCTGTGGCCCAGGGTTGCATTCCATAGGTGCTACAGCAAGAAACTTTGACCCTGGAATCAATTGGGATTTCAACTCTTGTAAATGTGGTTCAGCGCTGAACACCACAGATGTCTCACTTTGATTCTTGGACCCCGGATTCACCTGAGATCCTGTACCTTGACATTTTGCCCCTGAAGTCAATTCAAAGGACTGCACACCTTGCAAAGGTGGCCCAGGTTTGCACCCCACAGAATTTGCACATTGTACTTTTGGCTCTGGATTCAACTTAGAAGAATTGACACACTTCATCTGTGGCTCAGGGTTGCATTCCATAGGTGCTAGAGCAAGAGACTTTGACCCCGGAATCACTTCAGGTTTCACATCTTGCAAATGTGGATCAAGGTTGAACACCATAGTTGTTTCCCTTGGGATCTCTGAACTCAACTCAGAAGACTTTGTACCTTGAAGTTTTGAAACTGAAGTTAATTCAGAAGGGTTTATACCTCGCAAGGGTGGCTCAGATTTGCATCCAACAGAATTTACACACTGAAGTTTTGGTTTTGAAATACATGCAGAAGAATTCACATCTTGCAAAGGTGGCCCAGGGCAGAACACCTGGGATTTTATACCTCGAGGCTCTGATCCAGAATTCAACTCAGATTGTACACCATTCAGTTGTGGTCTAGTACTGAATGCCCTAACATGTATACACTGAAGCTGTGGGGCTAGATTAAATTCAGAGGATTTCTCACCTTGTAATTTAGGCCGATGCTTCGTTTCCAGAAATTGCTCATATGGAAGCTTCCTGTCTGTGCACAACTCAGGTTTTATCTCTTGTAACTGTGGCCCAGGATTGAACTGGAAAGATGGCATACCTTGAAGCCTTGATCCCTGGCATAACTCAGAGGATTTAACATCTTGCCACTGTTGCTCAGGATTGGATTCCTTAGATTTCACGTCTTGGAGCTTTGTCTCTTTGCACAATTCTGAAGATTGTATATGTTGCAAATGTGGTCCAGGGGTGTATACCACAATTTTCACACTTTGAAGCTCTGGCCCTGGTTTCAACTTAAAAGACTTCTCTTCTTGCCACTGCTTCCTGGCATTGAACTCGGAAGATGTCACATTGCCAATCTTTGATTCCAAGGCTAACTCAGAGGGTTTTGCGACCTGGAACTCTAGGTCATGGTTGACCTCTGTGGTTTCCATTATTTGAAGCTTTACAGACTCAGGAGATTTTGCACCTTGCACCTTTGCCCCAGGGCTGAATTTCAGAGATTTCATGCCTTGAATGTGTGATCCTGGTGTCAACATAGGCAATTTCCTCTTTTGTAACTGTGGGACTGACTCAAACCCCAAAGATTTCACATCTTGCGTCTTTGCACCTAGAGTCAATTCAAGAGGTTTCATGTCTTGCCACGTGGTTCTGGTAAGGAACTCCACAGATTCTCCACTTTGAAGCTTTGTTTTTGGTGTTAACTCAGAAGATGGTATACCTTGTAACTGCAGAACCGGTTTTAACTCAACAGATTTCAGATCTTGGAGCCTGCACTCTAGCATCAGATCAGATTTCTCACCTTGTCTCTGTGGTCTGGGGTTGAACTCCACAGACTTCACACCTTGAAGCTTCCTCATCTGAATTAAATCAGATTTCCCACCTCGTAGCTGTGGACCGTGGTTGAACTCAGAGGGTTTCACTTCTTGAAGTTTTGACCCCGGGATCACTTCAGAAGATCTCATACCTTGCAAGTGTGATCTAGAACCAAACCCTGCCGATTTTTTATCTTGAAGCTTTATGCCCATGATCAACTCAGAACATTTCACATCTTGTAACTGTGGGCCTGCTTTCGTACCTGAAAACTTCCTCTCCAGGGTCAAATCAGAAGATGTCTCACCTTGTAACTTTGGATTAGCTTTCCATTCTGCAGATTTCACACCTTGAAGCTTTTCCCTTGCGATCACTTGTGAAGATTTCACATCCTTCAAGTGTGGTCCAGCCTTGAAATTCATAGATTTTACATCTTGAAGCTTTATACCCATGATCAACCTAGAAGATGTCATGTCTTCCAACTGTGAGCCTGACTTGAAATCCACGGACTTCACTTTTTGAAGCTTTGTCCCCTGTATCAATTCAGAAGATTTCACACCTCTCAGCTGTGGCCCAGGTTTGACATTCACAGATACCACATCTTGACACTTTGTTTCTGAGATTAATTTAGAACATTTCACTCCTTGAAACTGTGGGTCAGGGTTGAACACCAGTTGCACATTTTGAAGCTTTGATCCAGGGGTCCGGTCAGAAGATTTCACGACTTGCACGCGGGGACTGGGACAGCTTTCTTTATGTTTTACATTTTGAAGCTTTGTCTTTGAGGTCCTTTCAGAGGAATTCACATGTTGTAACAATGGCCCAAGGTTGAAATCTGTACATTTGGTACCTTGAATCTTTGTTCCTGGGATCAGTGTGGAACATGTTATACCTTTCGACTGTGAACTTGGATTTGACTCAGTAAATGTCTTATCTTGGGACTTTATCTCAGGTGACAACTTAGAAGGTTTTAGATCATGCCACTGTGACCCAGAGTTGAAATTCTCAGATTTCACACCTTGAAGCTTTGTCTGAAGAGTCAATTCAGATGACTTCAGGCTTGTCAAGTGTAGTGGGGAGTTCAATTCTCTAGTTGTCTTGCTTTGTAGTTGTGACCCTTGGCTTAATACCCCAGATTTCACACCAGGAAGCTGTGGATCTTCCATAAGCACCAGAGACTTCACACCTTGAAGCTGTGCTCCTGGGGACGACTGTAAGGGTTTCACTTCTTGAAGCTTTGCTTTTGCAGTCAATTGAGTAGATTTCCTATCATGCCTGCAAAGCCTAGATTTCAGTGGCATAAGTTTTGTATCACAGAGCTTTGACCTTGAAGTCAGCTCACATGATTTCACACTCCTCACCTGTAGACAAGGATTCAAATCACAGTCTTGAAGCTTATGTTCCTGGAGTGATGCCGAAGATTGTGTATCTTGGAGCTTTGGCCTTGGAGTTAATACAGATGACTTTCTATCTCTTAACTGTATGAAAGGTTTCAACCCTAGAGCCTTGACACCTTGAGACTGTAACCCTAGAGACTTCACACCTTGGAAATCAGGTCCTGGTATCCACTGGATACACCTCACTCTTTCCAGCTGTGGCTCTTTTTTGAACTCAGTAGTTTCTACATCTTGAAGCTGTGGCTCTGAGGTTGATGCCAAAACCTTCCCTTTTTGCAGCTGTGTTCCTGGGAGCACCCCGGGGGTTTTCATGTTCTGCAACTGCGGCCCAAGGTTGAACTCTGTATATGTCGCACCTTGAGTTTTTGACCCTAGAGTCAATTCAGATGACTTCGCATCTCTCAACTGTGTCGAAGATTTCAACCCTACAGATCTGACACCTTGAGACTGTGACCCGAGATTTGACTGTACAGATTTCACAGCTTGGAACGTAGGTCCTGGTATCCACTGAATGCATCTCATACTTTGAAGCAGTGGCTCTTGTTTTAACGGAACGGTTTTTACACAAAGCTGTGGCTCCGAAGCTAACTCTGAGCCTTTAATTTGGTGCAGTGGCGCCCCTGGGGTCAACTGAGGAGACTTTATGCTTTGCACCTGCGGTTCAGGTGGCTCAGGTTTGAATTCTGTAGGTTTTAAACCTTGAATATGTGATTCTGGAGTCAAGTCTGATTTCATACTTTCAAACTGTAACTCAAAATTGAGGTCTGCTAATTTTTTACCTTTACATTTTAGCTCTGGAATTAGCTCCAAAGACAGCCCATCGTCCGACTTAGCCACTCCCTTCAACGGCTCTGAATTCACACGTTGCTGCTTTGGTGAGATTACAGATAGCGTGCCATCCTGTTCTGGCCCAGAAGTTAAATTCATGAGCGCCGTCTCTTGAAACTGTTGCCTTGGGCCTAAATCCACAGTTTTTCCTCCGGGAAACTTTGATCTTCTCGCCACTTTCACAGATTTTACTTCCTGCTTGTTTAGCCTTGGGGTCAACTTTACAGCTTTTACACGTTGCGGATCTGAATCTGGAGTTTCCTCTACAGACTGTAAACTTTGATGCTTTAAACACGGGGTACTGTCGACAAATTTACTCTCTTGGGTTTGTGGCTCTAAAGTCAGTTCCTTGGGTTTCACACCTTGCAGTTCAGACCCGTGGAGCAATGGCCCTGGTGCAAAAGGCACAGCTTTCTCACCTTCCGTCTTGGGCTCAAATTTCAATTCCACAGTTTGCACATCTTGCAGTTGTGTTCTTTGGACCAACTCCACAGCTTTGGAGTCTTGAATTCTTGCATGCAGAATCAAGTCAGAAGTTGTACCTTGAAGCTTGGTATCTTTGGTGCTTTTCACAGGTTTGACATATTCTATCCATGGCACTGTGGTGATCTCCATAGATTTCTCACCTTCCAGCTGTGGACTAGGGGTTAGCAAAGTAGATTTTGTACCTTTTAGACCCTGTCCTGTAGTTAAGACCACAGATTTCACATCTTTCAGCTCTGAGGTCAACAGCTCAGATTGTACACCTTGAAGTTTTGAGTCTGGGGTCAGCTCCATTGCTTTCATACCCCCCACACCTGGCCCTTGGATCAATTCAGAAGACTTTATACTTTGGAACTGTGTTCTTCTAGTCAACTCAGAATAGTTTACTCTTGGCAACTGTGACTCGGGAGTCAACCCCATAGATCTTTCATCTGGTTTCTCTGGCTGGGAGACAATTCTATAAGAAATGTTACGTGGAAGTAGAGATGTAGTGGTCATTACTGCAGATTCTGTGACTTGATGCAGTGGCTTTTGGCTCGTTTCCTTAGATGCTGTTCTTTGACCCAGTGATCTAGGGACTGTCCCTACATGTTCCATTATTTGATGATGTGACTGTTTTGACTCAGTCAGATTTCTGATCATGGGGTCAGAAGCCAACCCCATAGTTTCCATCATTTGATGGCTTTGCCTTGGACTCCTCTCTGAAGATTCTAAGATCTGATGCCATGGGGTCAAACTTGGAGATTCCATGACTTGATGAGGTAGTCCTGGGGTTAATGCTGTAGTTTTTGTGCCTTGAACATACGGTTGTGGAGTCACCTCCACAGAGTCTTGCACTTGAATGCATGACCCAGGAGTCAACTCCAGAGGTTTCCTGACTTGAGATACTGGCCCTGAGGTCAAATCCTGCGTTTCCGCAACTTGTGATTGTGGCGTTATGATCATTCCCATGGATGACCCCAGTGCTACTGGAGTTACCTTTAAAGAATGTATGGATTGATGTGATGGCATTGGAATCATCCCTACTGATTCTGTGACTTTAAGTGGTGGCTTTGGAGGTAAACCCACAGATCCTACCACTCCAGGTGGACCGATAGGTGGAGGAGAGCTAGAAGATGTCAAACCAACTGGTTGAGCTGCTCCTGGGGCCAAAGTTGCAATTTCAGACTGTGAATCTCCAGATTCTATAACGTGTGGCGGTGCTGGTGGAATCATTCCCACGAAATCCATAGCTTGTAATACTGCCACTGGAGTAACTTTCGTGTAATCAGTAACTTGATGCAATGGACTGGAGATCATTTCCAATGATCTTGTATTTGGACATATTGGCCCTGGAGGAATCTTCAGTGGTCCTGTGATTTGACTTTGTGGCTTTGAGGTTATATCCACTGATTCAGTAACTTCAGGATGTGGCCCGAAAGTCATTTCCACAGTTTCCAGAACTGTATATTGTGCCTTTGGACGCATCTTTCCTGATGGTATGACTTTATGGTCCAACGATGTGGTTATTTCCCCTGATTTCATGGCTTGAGATGGTGTTCTTGGGGTTATTCCCACGGGTTTTATGATATGTAGATGTGATTCATTAATCATCCCCATAGAATCCATGACTTGAAGCAATGCTGCAGGAGTTACCGTCACATTATCTGTGACTTGGTTCGGTGGTCTGGAGGTCATCTTTGATTCCATAACTTGATGCTGAGCACTTGATGTTACCTCCACTGCTTTAGTTACTTGATATGATGGTTTAGTGCTTACACTCACTTTTTTTGTGGTTTCCATTGGTTTCCCAACTTTGTCTGGTGGCTGTGGGAACAAACCCACAGATTCTATCACTTCTGAATGTGATTCTGGGATCATCCCCATTGAATCCATGACTTGAAGTAATGCTAAAGGAGTCACCTTTATGCTATCTGTAACTTGACATGGTAGCCTTGGGGTCAATTCCACATTAGTCATGTGGGACTTATGCTGCTGAAGACCCGTGACCCTCTGTTCTATATTAAGTTCTAGAACATGTTTTGGCTCCTTCTGCAGTCCAGTGGTTTTCTCTGGAATTATGTCAGCTCCTAAACTTTTGGGAAGCGGAGTGCCCAGTGATGTAATTAAGGGCCTGCATTTAAGGATTTGCGGGCCATCCCCATGTTGTGACTGCTTACCTGGGATAAATGACTGTGAAATTTTTGTTTCTGTTCTATTTAATCCAGATTCCACTCCAATATTCACATGGAGCTGAAATGATGGACAGTTTGGGAATTTATTGTAGAGACTTTGTTCAGTGCTTTGATGAATGGGCACAGATACCTGGATTTGAGGTTTCTCTGGCTCGGGAACTCCTCCTTGTGCCTCAATTAAGTAATTCAGCATTGCCCACGATTCCCTCACAGGCAGAGGCACTGTCTGTTCCCTCAAAGTATAAACCTTCCAAGCCATATGTCCCTCTAACTCCCCCCTAGCCAAAGGAGAGAGCCGGATTGGAGCCCACCCCGAGAATCGTGGTCTTGCCTTGGTGAAAATCACATCTGGCCCATGATCCAATGGCAAAGGACTCTTGCTCTCTCCCCCATTCTTTGTTTTTTCTTGTTGGCAGAGATCTGGGGATTCAAAAACAGAGTTGATAAAAGAGTTTTGGGATCTTAAGGGTGAAAGAGCTGCCAAATTCTGGAAAAGTTTTGATTTCCCAAACCCTTGGTTCCTGAACATGGAAGACTGGTTTTTGGGTAAACTAGGTAAACCATGGCTCCGGAGTTGCCAGGTTGTTCCTTCAGAAAAGACGGGAAGGTGGGACAGGCTGGAGTTGTTGCATAATGATCCGGAGGAGCTGCTGTCATTAGTAGAATGTTTTGCCTTCTTACAGCCACAACAGGGTAGAACCGGCTCCTGAGCCACAAGCACAGAGGAGGTAGAGGAAGAAATCGTATCCTGTGATTCAGGCAAACTCAGTTCCAGAAGACTTGATCTAAGAAATAAAGAAAAGTTTCCATTTGCTTTGAGGCAGGAAAAAGTACGACAAGGGAAAGGTAGCGGCTATTTCAAATGTGAAATATTTTGGCCTGAGGGAGAACAATAACAACAAAAGAGATTCTTTTCCCCAATATCCATTACTTATGTAAGGAATTCCTCTACGAGGAGGAGAGGAAGGTATGGGTCTCCATTCCAATCAGAAATGATCCATGGACTAAACCTTTGGACCCAGAATTTATCCCCGCTGCCAAAACGAAGTAAATAAGCGACCAACTAACAATCTCTCTTTTCCCTCTCTTTTTCCCTCCCTCTTTCCCTCTCTACTACCTCCCTTCTTCGGTCTCTTGCTCCCTCCCTCTTAAAAGTTCTACCACCTTTGGGGCATCTGGCTAGGTCGGTTGGTAGAGCATGCAATTCTTGATCTGAAGCATTCGACCCCCACATTGCGGGTAGAGTTTACTTAAGACAAAAACAAAAACTTCCACCACCCAACCTCCTCCCAGAAACGACCTTCCCTGACCTTGCACATTCCAGATGTTGGAAGATCTGTTGAAGACTTCTGTCCATTGACCAGAGTGCATACTCCTGGGCCCATCCCATAGGGAGACCTGAAAAGCTGGACACAAGAGTAGGTTAATGTCACTGAAGTGATATTAAAGTACTAGTAAGGAAACCAGTAAGAATAGTGACTTAACTTAGAAAAGGAACAGCTGTCATTGTGAGGGAAGTAAAACAGTACTAGGTACCTTTCTCCTAACTCCTACAGAGTTTATCAGTAGAGTAAGCTGAAGAGAGGAGGAATAGATAGTGAAGGTCAACTCTACTCACTGTGTCGGATTAGCTTCAGAGCAGCTCATCCTAAGATTTTCTTCCCCCTGGGAAGCTGGGAGCAGAGGTAAAGAAGCTTTTAGCACCTGAATTGTTGATAGCACCTCTACCTTGTTCCACCCCCTTGTTTTACAGATAAGAAAACGAAGGTGAAATCATGCCTAGGATCATTAAGTTAATGAGTGGTAGAGCTCAGACTTAACCCAGGGCTCAAGTTTTTATATTTTGAACTCTACTATGCTGCCTTCACCATGTAGTAGATTAAGCTGTTGGAAAGAGCAGGAACAATCATGCGAGTAGGGAGTTGGAGTAGGGGAACCAAAGTTCATAACACATATTTTTTCCCCCCAAAGGAGTCTATCCAGTGCCTATGACAGGGGAAAAAGTTATTGGAACTTCCTGCACCAAACATTAATCTCACCAGATTTCTTTCCTGATACTTTGAGTTCTGCACAAAAGGAAAATTAGGCAAGAAAGCATGGGGAAAGGAAGCATAGGAAGAATTATCAATCTGTTTCTATCTCTTTGGAAGTTGCTAAAAAGAATCTAGCATCTTTGGAGATGCTAGAAAGAATAAGCACATTTCTTTCATTTACATAATCTCTTTCAAATTCCCTCCCTCAACCTGTTATTGAAGTCTGGAGTCTTAAAGCAGACCCACAGTTGATTTGTCATCAGCCTTGAGCTGAAGAATAAAGGATAGGATCTTTCTGACCTGTGAGTTTCTGGATCTTCTTCGGTGTATGCTGCTTTGAAGTCTAGAGAGGCACAAAGAGAAAAAAATAAAATCAGAAAATGTTCTAGGTTAGAGAATCAAGAGCACATTTCCTCCTACAGACACAAATATTGATACAGTTGGTGTCCATAACCACAGCACAAGTGGCACCCCATTCATGTATTCATAGATCATTTAATGAATGCTTACTAGGTTCTAGGCATTAGGTTGGGTGCTAGGACTACAAAGATAAATAGGACCCCTGTAGTCTGGGAATTCACATTAATGGGGAAAACAGATGTCTAAACAGCTAAGTTATAATACAGTGTGGTAAATATATAACCCATAAATAATATGTAAATAAATAGATAACAGAAACATCTAAATATAGTAATAAATAAATTATTAAAATTTATAGATATATTAATAAATAAATATATAACAGAAATATAAGTGTTAGAGAATAAAAGGACAGTGATTAACTGCCTGGGAGAGATGGGAAAAATTACTCAAGAAGTGGCCATTTGTACTGGCATCTGAAGAATCAGCAGAAAGTTTTTAGGTGAAAAAAGAGCATTCCAGGCAAGTCCAAAGCAACATCACCCAGAAGATTATAAAGTCACAAGTGTCAGGTGCACATTTGCTAAGACAAAAGCGGAAAACATAAGGTGGAAGCCAGATTTTACCAAATGATGGAATTTTTATTTTATCCTTTAGGTCAGAATTTCCCGATCAGTAACGTAAACTCCTGAGTTTTTTGCAAGCATGTTCCAAGTCACTTGAAAGGCAGAAATTACATTTGTTACCATTTCAAATAAAACAATTTTGAATCATGATATCAGTCTTGGAGAGTGTATTATAAGAGCCTACATAATATTATTCATAGTATTGCCAAATGTTTTAGCTAAACAATGTTGAATAAAAGTGTTAAAAGCAAAAATTCTCCCAAGAATGGTGGTTCAACCTAAGAAAGTAAATCAATGTGATACACCACATTAATAACACAAAGGGGAAAAAAACTGGACAATTATCTCAACTGGTGGAGAAAAAGGATTGCCAAAATCCAACACCTATTCATGATTTAATAAAAAAATAAAAACACTCAACAAACTAGGGATGGAAGGGAATTTCCTCAATATAGTAAGGGGTATTAATGAAAAACCCATAGCTAATATCATTCTCAACAGTGGAAGCCTGAGAGCTTTTCTTTTAAGGTAGTGAACAGACAAGGATGCTCCATTTCACTACTTTGCTTTAACATTGTGCTAGAAACTCCAACCAGAGCAATTATGTAAGAAAAGTAAAAGCTGGGGCGCCTGGGTGGCTCAGTGGTTAAAGCCTCTGCCTTCCACTCAGGTCATGATCCCGGGGTCCTGGGATCGAGCCCCGCATTGGGCTCTCTGCTCAGCAGGGAGCCTGCTTCCTCCTCTCTCTCTCTGCCTGCCAAATAAATAAACAAAATCTTAAAAAAGGAAGAACGAAAGAAAGAGAAAAAGAAAGAAAGAAGGCAAACCAAGCCTCCTTTCTAAAAAAAAAAAAAAAAAAAGAAAGAAAGAAAGAAAAAGAAAAGCCATCCTTTCCTTTGGAAAGGAAAAGTTAAACAATCTCTATTCATAGACGACATAACCTTATTTACAGAAAATCATAAAGAATACACACACACACACAAAACCCAATTAGAACTAATAAATGAATTTATTATCAGTAGAGTTTACAGATATGCAGTATCAGAGTTACAGAATGTAACAGAGTTACAGAATGCAGTATCAACACCCAAAAATCAGTTGTATTTTTTTTTAAGTTGGCTCCATACTGGGCCCAATGGAGAGCTTGACCTCGTGACCCTCAGCTCAAGATAAAGATCAATATCAAGACCTAAGCTGAGATCAAGAGTTGGATGCTTAGGGGTACCTAGGTGGTTCAGTCGTCAAGCGTCTGCCTTCTGCTTGGGTCATGATCCCAGGGTCCTGGGATCAAGCCCCACATCTGGCTCCCTGCTCAGCTGGAAACCTGCTTCTCCCTCTCCCACTCCCCCTGCTTATGTTCTCTCTCTCACTGTATCTCTCTCTCTGTCAAATAAATAAATAAAATATTTTTAAAAATAAATAATAATTTAATTTTTTAGAAAATGATTGAAAATAGAAACCCTGCCTAAGATTCCAGCCTGCCTCAAGAAGTTGGGATTTATCAGCCTCCACAAATATATTAATATCAGCCAATTTTTCAATCTCCCCCCACCCGTGTGTGTGTGGGGTGTGTGTGTGTGTGTGTGTGTGTGTGTGTGTGTGGTGTTATAATAAAAACACATCTGGTGTTTGTCCCAGACTCCTGACACAGAGCTTCAAAAACACTGGGAATTTCCTGAGTGATAGGAATGCCTTGGTTATGCTAATGAGGTAGAAAAGAATCCTTACTTCTCCCTTTACTTTAGGAGGCTGAATTAACCTTGATTCTAGAATCTGATCCAGACATTATTAGAAAGGAAAACTCAAGGGGCGCCTGGGTGGCTCGGTGGGTTGAGCCTCTGCCTTCAGCTCAGGTCATGATCTCAGAATCCTGGGATCGAGCCCCGCATCGGGCTCTCTGCTCGGCGGGGAGCCTGCTCCCTCCTCCCTCTCCCTGCCTCTCTGCCTACTTGTGATCTCTGCCTGTCAAATAAATAAATAAAATCTTAAAAAAAAAAAGAAAGGAAAACTCACAGGTCAGTCTCTTTCATGGAAACAGACGCAAAATTCCTAAACTTAATATCGGCAAACATCATCCAACAATGTCTAAAAAGGATCATGAACAGTATCACAAACATGTTATATTTGTTTCAGGAATTCACAGTTGGTTTAATATTTTAAATATTCATTGTAGGGGCGCCTGGGTGGCTCAGTGGGTTAAAGCCTCTGCCTTCGGCTCAGGTCATAATCTCAGGGTCCTGGGATTGAGCCCCGCATTGGGCTCTCTGCTCAGCAGGGAGTCTGCCTCCCCCTCCTTCTTTGCCTGCCTCTCTGCCTACTTGTGATCTATCAAATAAATAAAATAAAATCTTATAAAAAATTTCATTGTAATTCAGCACTTTAATAGAATAAACAAGAAAAATCGTATGAACATCTAAATAGAGGCAGAAAAAGTGCTTGATAAAATTCAACACCCATTCATGCTAAAATTCTTAGCAAACCAGAAGTAAAAGGGAGCTTTCTTCATCTGCTAAACAGTATTTACAAAAACCACACAGCAAACATTACGCATAAATGGTGAATTAAAGAAAACCTTCCTCTACATAAAAAAAGAAGATAAAAATCCCCACGATCTACTGGACACAGTCCTGGGAATCCTACTCCATGCAATAAAGCAAGGAAAAGAAATAGAAGTCATAGCATTAGAAAGGAAGAAATAAAATTATCATATGCAGACAATGTGACTGTGTAGGGAATCACAATATGCTTTTGGAAAAGCATCTACCGATATATTTTCAGGATTGATAAGCAAATTTAGCAAGATTTTTAGATAAAAGGTCAATATAGAAAAACCTTTTTTTTTGAAAAGTCCATTTTATTTTGAGGTATTTATTATTATTTTTTAAAGATTTTATTTATGGGTGCCTGGGTGGCTCAGTGGGTTAAGCCTCTGCCTTCGGCTCAGGTCATGATCTCAGGATCCTGGGATGGAGGCCGCATGGGGCTCTCTGCTCGGCAGGGAGTCTGCTTCACTCTCTCTCTCTCTCTGCCTGCCTCTCTGCCTACTTGTGATTTCTGTCGGTCAAATAAATGAATAAAAAAAATTTCTAAAGATTTTATTTATTTATTTGAGATAGAGACAGTGAGAGAGAGCATGAGAGGGGAGAGGATCAGAGGGAGAAGCAGACTCCCTGTGGAGCTGGGAGCCTGATGCAGGACTCAATCCCAGAACTCCAGGATCATGACCTGAGCCAAACGCAGTTGCTTAACCTACTGAGCCTCCCAGGCACCCTATTTTGAAGTGTTGACATAATTAGAAAATGACATTCTTTTTAAGATTTTATTTTTAAATCATCTCTACACCCAGTGTGGGGCTCAAACTTACTATCCCAAGATCAAGAGTCACATGCTCTACTGACTGAGCCAGGGAGGTGCCCCTAGAAAATGACATTTAAAAGACCAGACGTTGGGGCACCTGGGTAGCTCAGTGGGTTAAAGCCTCTGCCTTCGGCTCAGGTCATGATCCCAGGGTCCTGGGATCGAGCCCCGCACCTGGCTCTCTGCTCAGCAGGAAGCCTGCTTCCCCCTCTATCTCTGCCTGCCTCTTTGCCTGCTTGTGATCTCTGTCTGTCAAATAAATAAATAAAATCTTAAAAAAAAAAAAAAGACCTTCGACATCTTTTTTTTTTTTTTTTAAGATTTACTTATTTATTTGAGAGAGAGAGAGAGAGAGCGCGTGGAGCAGCGGGAGGGGAGGGAGAAAGGAGGAAGGGAGAGAGCCAGACTCCCTGCTGAGCACAAGGCATGACGCAGGGCTTGATCTCACAATCCTGAGATTATGACCTGAGCCTAAATCAAGAGTCACAGACCAACTGAGCCACCCAGGTGCCCCTTGACATCTTTCCATTGCATATACAATTATACACACACACACACACACACACACACACACACACACACACACACACAAACACATATATATATATGAAATATATACGAACTCTTCAGCCTGGCATTGAAAGCCCTCTACAATGTCACCTCTGTCAATTTTCCAGATTTTTCTCTCACTGACCTCCCTATACTTCTACATTCCACCCACATAGGTGTCCTCTCTTCAAACATACCCAACATTCTTCAGTTTCCCCTGCTTTTCCCCAATCCATCCCTTCCAACTGGAAAGTCTTCCCTACTTTCTTCCATCCAGCCTATCCATCTTCAAAGCCCTTCCCTTCTTCTGAAGCACAATTCAAACCTGAGCGCCCCCAGAGGCATTTTCTAGATCCCCCTGCTTCAAAAGACTGCCTCCAACCTCTTCAGCAGTGTTTATACTTCTGTTAACTCTTATCATTTTCTCTTTCATTATGTATAAATCCCTCTGTCTCCCCAGGCTCGCCTAGAGCTCCTAGAGGGTGGGGTTGGGGTTTTGTTTTTCCTCAACGTCCAGTACGCCACCATATATAATAGGAGCTCAAGGTTTGTTGAAGTAAACTGAAAGGAACAGGATTGAGGATGATTTACACTTACAGGAAGACATCCATAGGCACTTATCTCAACTCCCCTCTTCCCCCACCCTGTTCCTCCCCTGGCCCAAGATGTAGGAGTTTCCAGTGCTTCAGAGGCAGGGACCGGGAGCAGTGGATTTCCAGGGAAGGTGGCATCACATACCTCTGAGGCTCTCTTGGCTGCCACCTGCTCCCTGCTCTGTCTCCCAGAGAAGAGCAGCCAAAGCCCCCAAACGAGGAAACCAAATAGTAGTAGGAGGCTGACACATGACGGAGGCGGTATGGCCAGCCCCCAAATCGCTGCCATTTCTCAACCCCATGCCCCTCTCAGCCCAACAATATAACCCCTCAAGGTTGTGACTCCACAGGACATCACAATGGTCATTGCAAGGTAAACCTGACAGGGCCCAGCCAATGTGGGAGCCGCTTGGGTCTCTTCTCTGAGATGTGTGTCCATCGGAGGCCCCTTCCTGCAGCTGCCCATGGGCTCTGCCTTGGCAGCAAATGCTCAGGGAAGACCTCCCTTACCATTCTACTAGGATTGGGTTGGACAAGTTGGCATAGAGCATATGGAGGCAAGATTTCAAAGGAGCAGCCCCTCCAAAGGGCTGGGCTTGTCCTATAAGCATCTTCTCTGGAACCATTCACTCCCTAGACGTCCAGGTCTGCTGTCATATGTTCCCAATCACGCATTAGAATACTGAGGCCAGTCCATTTAGGAAAGCTAGGCTATCTTCAGTACAGATACTCTCAGGAAATGTGATTATATATGGTTTCCTAACTCCAAAGTTTGACACCTTTCTTAGTTGCTATAGCATTGAAACAGAGAAGAGATGTCACTTAGGGAAATTAAATGATCTTAAAGGATCACTCAACTCCAAAATCCATAGTCTCATTTTCTAGAAGATGTATTATGTCATTACACCCAGAGTTAACTGGATTCTCTATGGTGAACTCACTGTAAACAAATTTGACAAAGAAATAACTTATGCTACAGTAAAGATGAATAAAACTGGCCAGGGTTTTTTTTTTTTTTCTTGTAGGAATGTTAATTTGGAAGATCAATTTAATTAAATAACTATGGAATAGCAGGCACTGTTTTTGAAAAAGACAATGATGGTATCTCACCTTACAGAAGGTTCAACCCACTGGGGCAGCCAAAGTAATATTCTCAGTAAGCCCATCATCAAGGAAGTGGTTAAAAAACACATGATATGCCCACATTATGAAAGACTTTGCAGTCACTATGAAGATTATAAAGAATGATACTTGATAGGCTGAGCACACCTTACGTGGCAGGTTACTGGTATATGCCAGCCTGGAGTTCCAAGGTTAGGGGTGGAGGTAGAGTTTTGGTTCTTAGAACACGTGTGTACAATTTGACAAACCCTTTTTAAAAAGGATTTTATTTATTTATTTGAGAGAGAGTGAGAGAGAGAGGAGTCTCTAAGCAGGGAGAGGGGCAAAGGGAGAGGGAGAAGCAGGCTTCCCACTGAGCAGAGAGCAGACACAGGGCTTAATCCCAGGACCCCAGGATGGTGACCTGAGCCAAAGTCAGATGCTTAAGCAACGGAGCCACCCAGGCGCCCCACTTTTTCCTCTATGTGTTTAAAAATGTATTCTTTGGGGGTATCTGGGTGGCTCAGTGGATTAAGCCTCTGCCTTCAGCTCAGGTCATGATCTCAGGGTCCTGGGATCGAGCCCCGCATCAGGCTCCCTGCTCACTGGGGAGCCTGCTTCCCTCCCTCTCTTCCTGCCTCTCTGCCTACTTGCGATCTCTGTCAAATAAATAAATAAAATCTTTTAAGAAATGTATTCTTCGTGTCTTGAATATTCACTCACCATTATGTTTGAGTTATCCACGCTACTCTGTACCTCGGGGATTCATTTTTATTACTTCATTGCATGGTAACCATTGCATAACTTACTTTTTTCTTTTTCAATTTAAACTCAATTAGCCAACATATAGTACATCATTAGTTTCAGATGTAGTGTTGCGTGATTCATCAGTCATTGCATAACTCATTTATCTATTACGATACTGATGGACATTTGTTTTCCATGTTTGGCTGTTATAAACAATGCTGTTAAAAACACCCATGTCCTTGTATCTTCATGGATATATATTCTTGTTTCTCTACGGCCGTGGCTCTTCAGCTTTAACATACATCAGAATCACCTGGACAGTTTGTAAAAACATAGACTGCTGTGTTTTTACAAACACAGCCCTACCCACTAGCCCTACCCCTAGAGTTGCTGATGGATGGAGTTTGGAGTAAAGCGCAGGAATCTGGCATTTCGAAGGCGTTTCCAGTCGTTGCTGGTACTGTTGGACCCAGGACCACACTTTAAGGACCCCTGCTCTATAGCATCAACCAAGGAGTGGAATGGCTGGGTTATCGAGTGCGTGTGACGTGAGCTTTAGGAGACAGTGCCAAACTCTCTTCTCCGGACTGGCCGTGTCAATCTCTCCCCCAGTGGTGAATGGCAGTTCTTCCTGCTTCATTTTCCTGCCGACGTGGGGTATCAGCAGGCTGTTTCCGTTCAGCCAATCTGGTATATGTGGTAACAGTATTCCATTGCTTGACTTCAATCTCTCCGGTTACTAATCATTACTAACTTGTGAACACATTTTCAGGAGTTAATTGGGCATTTTGTTTTTCAACATAATGCTGCATTCCAGCTGCTAACATTTTGTTTAGGATTTTTGTTCCCTACGTTCATGAATGAGGCCATCCTGTGATTTTTCTCTCTTGTTCTGTCTTTGTCAGGCTTTTGGTATCAAGGTCAGGCTAGACTCCTGAGTTGGGGAATATTTCCTCTTTTTTTTAATGCCTGAAAAAGTTTGCATAAGATTGAAACTATTTGAGGGGCGCCTGGGGGACTCAGTGGGTTAAAGCCTCTGCCTTCGGCTCAGGTCATGATCTCAGGTCCTGGGATCGAGCCCCACATCGGGCTCTCTGCTTGGCAGGGAGCCTCCGTCTCCCTCTCTCTCTGCCTGCCTCTCTGCCTACTTGTGATCTCTGTCTGTCAAATAAATAAATAAAATCTTTAAAAAAAAAAAAAGATTGAAACTATTTGATTCTTCGACATTTGGTACAATTTGTCAACAAAGCCATACAAGCTTGGAGTTTTGAGTGTAGATTTTTTTTTAAAGATTTTATTTATTTACTTGACAGACAGAGATCACAAGTAGGCAGAGAGGCAGGCAGAGAGAGAGAGAGGGAGAAGCAGGCTCCCTGCTGAGCAGAGAGCCAGGTGCGGTGCTCGACCCCAGGACCCTGGGATCATGACCTGAGTCGAACGCAGAGGCTTTAACCCACTGAGCCACCCAGGCGCCCCACCAACCCCATTTTTTAATGCAACCCCTTTAAAATGCAATATACACACTTAATGTATCATTCTTAAATTAAAACCTCTGTCAAGGCCCTCTGAATATTTTAATTATATTTACCCCTTTCCACATATAGGTTACTATGGCCAGGAATTTTATTTTCTTAATAAACTCTATTTTGGAATAATTTTAGATTTACAGAAAAGTTGCAAAGGGAGCCCAGTGAGTTCTCATACGCCCTTCACCCAGTTTCACCCAATGTTAACATCTTACAGAACTTTGGTACACGTGTCAAATCTATGTGATTAACACTGGCACATTCACTTTTAACTGAGCGCCAGACTCCATTCAGGTGTCACCAGGTTTTCCACTAAAGTCCTTTTTCTGTCCGGCATCCAACCTAGGGCCCACACTGGATTTAGTTGTCATGCTTCTTTAGTCACCTCTGGTCTGTGACAGTTTCTCTGACCTTGACAGTTTAGAGGAGTACTGGCAGGCAGGTTCTTACATTTGGGTTTCTCTGTTTTCTGGAGGCTTAGACTGAGGTTATGTACTTTGGGAAAAATACCACAGAGGCGACATGACCTTCTCATTACATCCTCTCAGGTAGTACATGATAGCAGCTGGTGTTTTGAATCTTCATTACTTGGCCAAGGTAGTGAGTGCCTGCCAGGTTTCTCCCCAGTGAAGCTATCATTTTTCTCTTTCCATACTCCGTTCTTTGGAAGCGAACCCCTATGTATAGCCTACGTCGGAAGGAGAAAGGGGTTGTTCAGCTCCGTCTCTTGCAGTGGGGTATATCTACCTATGTTATTTGGAATTCTTGTGTAGGGAAGATTTGTTTCCTCCTCTAATTTATTTATTCAATTATTTTGTTCTATCCGTATGAACTCATGCATCCTTATTTTGAACTCTGTGTTACAGTCCAGTACATTATTTCTTTTGTTGCTCACATTGTTCCAACGTTGGCCACTGGGAGCTCTCTCAGGTTGATTTCTAGGTCCCTTTTGTTTTTATGGGCGCTTCTTTACTTTCTGGCATTACAAGATGCTCCTGGCTCCCCTTTCTGTCTCTTCCTCCCATGCCAGAGCACACCAGCCTCTAGTTTATACGTAAGCCCGAATCTTCTCTCCTCCAGGATGGAAGCATTTCACAACTCCTAGGTTCAGTGCCTAGGATTTGGACCCCCCCGTCCAAACCATAGCTGAATTTGGATTGGATCTTAGACATTTTGCTGTGCTGTAGGGCCCATCCCTGGAGTCATATCGAGGCCCTGTGATCTCCTACCTGGTCCCAATGTCTTCCTTCAGCCTTACTGTCCCATGTGCCTGGCCCAGCCTGTTTAATATTCAAGACCGCCTATGTTATGAAAAGAATGGCTGATTGGGAGGAGAGATCTTGGGCTCCAGTCTTTAATATATTAAGTTTGAAGTATATGCAATATCCAAATATCTCCCACCCTTCACTGCTTACTTTTGATTGAGCAAATGAATATAGCAGGAAATTGTTTCCTTCATTTTCCACAATCCAACCCAATCTCCTGGGATAGATCCTTTCATCGCTTCAGCACAACTGCTGCCTTGTGTTGATAATAGATTACAGCTTTCTTAACCTCGGAAGTTTGCTTTGCTTTATTCAAAATTATGGTAAATCTTGTCACCCTACCATTTGTCTCTGGATAATTCTAAAAAGTCTTTGAACCTCTTTAGCTCTGCCTAGAGGTCAGGTTCCATTGACAATGACCTGACTCCCTGATATTGGAACCACATATCAGTACAAGTGTCCAAACATTCCCAGGTTTTCTTTGGATGTTCCCTCTCCCCACCCCAAACTCCTCTCTTTCTTTCTTTTCTTTTTTTTTTTTTTAAAGATTTTATTTATTTATTTGAGAGAGAAAATGAGAGAGAGCATGAGAGGGAGTAGAGTCAGAGGGAGAAGCAGACTCCGCACTGAGCAAAGAGCCCGATGTGGGACTCGATCCTGGGATTCAATCCTGGGACTCCAGGATCAAGTCCTGAGCTGAAGGCAGTCGCTTAACCAACTGAGCCACCCAGGCACCCCCCAGCCTCCTCTCTTCCAAAATTTTCCTTGACTCTTGGCCTACCCCGTAATCTCCCCAAATAAGCCTGCTTTTTTAATCCATTTCGACTCTCTCTGTCTTGTATTGGAATTATTCTTTTGTGCTTGTGAATTCCTAGGGGGTGGGGATCAGACCTTAGCCGTCTTTATCTCCCCCAGCTGCTACTCCATCGAGTTCATTATACCTGAACATCACACACAACTGAACAAGACTTGAATTGACTTGATACTACGGCACCATCCAAGTACTTGGCAACAGAACAAAACAAAACACCCTCTGGACTTCTAGAGTCCTCCTGCACCCAGCACTGGGGAAATCGGACCCTGAACCGTACCCATCCCACATCTGGGAGCGAGGCTACTGCAGGCCGGCATCATCAACAGCATCAACGGGGTACTCTGCCCTCTCCCGTGCTAGAGAGCTGGGTACCTCTTCTGACGACCCTGCTCACGATGCCGAGAAGAAAGAG
Organism: Martes martes; assembly: GCF_963455335.1. Lineage (NCBI taxonomy): Eukaryota > Metazoa > Chordata > Mammalia > Carnivora > Mustelidae > Martes > Martes martes. The sequence goes on from NC_137896.1 coordinate 117,936,066, forward strand.
GAATTTACCCAATGCAAACAAGCAGGAGAGTTCTAGGTAAAGAGAAGCAGAAATCTTTTACAGGACCCTTTCCTCACTTTACCCATCTTGAGCTATGGAGTTAGGAAGAGGCATTTGTGGAGGATGAAAACAAAGGGATGAAACTGAAAAGTCAGGGGAGTGGTGGCTGAAGAAAGTGGCCCTGGTTAAGGATCTCGGGTCCAATGTAAATGTCAATGTATGGCAGGGAAAGAGCGCTCCGATAGAGGATGGAGGCCCCCAGACATTTTAGGGGCGCTTCCAGCCGCCTTTATAAGGCTGGTGACTCTATCCTCATAAAACCAAAATCTGTTTGGCTCTTTAGCGGTCACCCTACTGCCCGAAGGTTCCAGGGAGCTCCAGAGCTTTTACCTGTGTACTTCTCGGGCACAAGGGGGAGCCAGCTCTCTTTTATCAGAGTCGCACGCCCTAGGCACTGAAGGGCTGGAATGGGTCTGCGATGGGCAAGGTTTGCCTTCCCCACGTCCAAAGAGCCGAAGCTGAGGTCTCAAATGGACGGACCCGGGTTTCTAGTGTTCGTCGCACCCCACCACCAGAGGCTGTTCAACACCCCCAGAGTTCCGTATGTCCCCCTTACAAACTAGGGCAGGGGAAGCAGTTCTCACTTCAGGGTCTACTCTGTGGATGTAGCTTTCAATTCTAGTGATGAGGAGCCTGCTGTCCTCCCTAATTGGGATCCTTTCTCTGGGTGTCCTATGTTGGGGATACAACTTTCCCCCTTCCTCTGGAATCACCTAGGTTCCCACTTCTCCCTGCGTGTGTGAGTCCGTGCAGGAGCCGAAGGTATGTGCGGGTGCGCGCGCTCACACAAATCCACATGTTGGAGATGAGGGATACAGAGGTGCTGGGATAAGGTCTGGATCAGTGGACAATGAAATGGGTTTGAGGGGGCAGGGCGGATGTAAAGAAATAAACCGGTTGTTGGGACCAACCCATGCCACCCGTCTTGGCCCACCTTTAATTTACTGACTCTGATCTGCTGAGATCGGAAGGTTAACTTTCCCAAACAAGGCATTTCGTTTCATTTCTGAAATCAGAATATGCCAGTGGGTCAAGGGCAAGAACCACCCACCACCAAAGCACAGAGCCGCTTTTCCCCCACCCTGGGCTGCGGGTGGCCCCGGGAACTGGGCCTGTCCTCCTCCCGTGCTGCGAGTCCACCACGCCTCCAAGGGCTTCACCCGCCCAGAAATAGCAGGTCACAGCGGGGTAGGCTCTGGGCCTTCCAGGGGGTCCGCGCCGCGCTTCCGACCTGGCCCAGAGAGGGCGCTCCGGACAGCCTCACAGACAGACGGAGCGGCAGCCAGCTGCGCCTGCGCCTCAGGGATGGCGCACCGGCATAGGAGGCTCCGCAAGGCTACCGGGATCACCTGTGGGGAAGAGGCAGGGAGAACTGAAGCCAGAGAGAGTGAGGCCATCTGCGAAGAGCCCCGGAAGAGCCTGAGCATTCGGTGTGGGAGTCAGAAGCCACTAGGTTGGATGCAAGCACAGAAGGGAGTTATCAAGACCAGAAAGTGTAGTCAGATGGGTTAAGAACAGAAAGACGCCTTCCCCCGGACCCAGAAAATTCCTATTCATCCTTTAAGACCCAGTTCAAAGGCCCTTCCCCCTCTTTCCTGGCTCCCCTCCTAAACAGACCCCTTTTCTGCAGCCCTGTAGCAGCCTTTCCGCACCTCTGTGCCTCCTTGTCACGATCACAATGCCCAGAGAAACAGGGAGCTCGTTGGCAGAAGGTCTCTAACTTTGTAAACCCAGTACCAAGCAAGATTCCTGATACAGAGTCCTAAGGACTCAGTAAATGTTTGCTGAATGATTAGCTGCCGGCGAGATACCTGCTCCTTCTCGTGTGCGAGCTGGATGTGGAAGGAGATGGGAGCAGCCCAAATGTCATCCGACAGTGGCTGGGGGAAGTGGATCACCTGCAGGAGGGTCTCGATGCATCGAGCCTTGGGCTGTCCAGAGAACCGCTGTGGAAGAAGCAGTAAGGTCAGTGTCCGGCTGGAAGGCAAAGTTGGGGGAGCGGGGGAAGAGAGTGGAGGAGGAGAACGAAGTGGGAGAGTGGGAGGCAGGCGCCTGGGATCCCGAAGACTGGCCACAGAGGCTGCAGGGAAGTGGTCCCCATAGGTGATCCCAAACTCACAACCCCCAGGTGTGAAGAAAAAGGGTTAGTGGCGGGCTTTGATTGGCTGGGTTAAACTGGAGGATTAATGGCAAACTGGTCACACTTTCAGCCGTGTGCCTCCAACCCCATAGGCTGGTCATCTTAAACTGAACTCACTCTTGCGGTTTCCTCCTCAACCCTATCCTTCTTTTATACCCTGCCAAGGTGGCTCGTTGGCAAATCTGTTCCTTTTTGTCACCCTCCTCTCCCCTCCACTAGCTCAGCACTGCCCAAGAGTAATATAATGCGAGCCACACATGTAATTTAGGATTTCCTAGTACTCCATTAAAAAAGAAACATGTGGAATGCAAAAGAAACAGGAAATTAATTTTAAACATGTTTTATCTCATCCAATAGATCTAAAATATTATTTCAACATGTCAATAATATTAAAAATTATCGGTAGGATATTCTACAATATTTTTGTATCATGTCTTTGAAATCCAGTGTCTAGTTTATAATCCCAGCTCATCTCAGTTCAGGTACTGAGTTTCGATGTAAAAGTAAAATGTAGTTCTACCAAAACAATAAAGTTGCATTTAATGAAGAAAATTACCCTGCTTCAGTTTTTAAGCAAAACTTCAAGTTCAGCTCCTCGGACACACTAGCCACATTTCAAGGGCTCAGTAGCCACATATGGGTGGTTGCTGCCATTTTGGATGATTTGGGTCTAGCTGTATTTGGCAAGCTCGAATTCTGGTCTGGCTTTCAGTCTTCCACGTAATCCTCCGATGGGCCACTCTGCGATGGCGAGGCCTGGATCAGACAGATCTCTGATTCCCCCTACCCACCCCAACCCCAGCATCTTAAAGAGCATAATGCACTTTTCTTTTTCTGGTTGGTTGGTTCTATTGATTTGAGAAGGTTTTAGGGACTTGGTGGGTCCTCACTAAAGCTCTTTGATTGATTCCCTTTCCACAGGGTTGTCAGATTTAGCAAATAAAAATACAGGATACCCAGGAACAGGAATGTCAAGTGAATAATGAAAAAAATACTGTAAGTACGCCTCAAATATTGTATGAAATACACTTATGCCCAAAAAATCCTTTACTTACCTGAAATTCAAATCTGTCCTGTATTTCTATTCGCTAAACCTAGCAACCCTCCTTTCATGACCAGCCGTTGTGCTACGGTGCTCAGCAGCCAGTCCTCCTCCTCCTAGTACCAGCACCTTGACCTTCCTCCAGAAAACTACTGTCCCTCCATTCTCAGGCCAGGCTGTTTGACTGAGACTCACTTCCCACCCTTTCCTCCAGTGCCATCCCACAGGGAGAGCACATGAGCCAGGCCTGGGCAGACTGACCAGCTCAGGGATGGCATGTGACCCAAGACAAGCCACCTTCCTCCCAGGCATGCGTGGGAATCACGGGCACAGATACACTCTCCTTCCATCCAGGTTGCTAAATTGGTAGGAAGCAGGGCCGGCACTGCTGGGGCCCAGTTTGCCACCTGTTGGAGAAAAGCTGCCTGAGAAGGAGAGCAACATAGAAGAAAGTTCAAGGCTGACATTCTCTGGAGTACACTGTTTAGAGTACTGGGATCTGGCTATCCTGGGACCCGAGTTCCGTGAACCAGTCATGTGCCTTGTTTAGCTTAAACCAGAATGAACTAGGTGTCTGTCCCATACTTGTAACTCAAAGAATTGTCTGATAGTTATGATCTCACAGGCATGCCCCAAGCATGCACATGCATTCCCTAGAGGAGAGGATGAGCCCAATAAGACAACAGCTGGAGGAAAGTCAGCCCTTAGCCCCACCCACGTCCATAGCTCCGTGGCAGCCCAGGCAGGAGGCCAGGCCCCAGCCGGCCACGTCCCATCGCCGCCTACCTGCAGCATGGCCAGCGCCCTCCAGAAGAGCTTGGAGCTGCGAATGCGCAGGTCTAACATGTGGTTTTGGAGGATCTTCCCAAGAAGCACGTGGGCCCCTGTACTCACGGTATTCAGCACCCACTTGGTGCTTAGCTCATGCTGGAACTTCTAAACAGGGCACACGCACACGGGGGTTTGGGAAATGAGAGGACGGGAGAGCAACAGGGTGCAGAGGGCCCTACTGTCAGACAGGGATCCAGGGATCAAAAACCAGGGCCCTAAATACAGATGGAATTTGTTTGACCAGCCCCGAGTTTAGATGTTAGGACGGTAGTTGTAAAGCAGGACTGTCCCCGGCAAACCTGCAGGTGTCACACATTTGTGGTATTGACCCCCCAGGACACACATCTCTTCCCTGAGTTCTTGCCCAGAAGGGTTTTGCACTTATCGGAACGTTCCTTTTGCCCCCCAGGTGCCCGACAGGGGAGGAGTGAAGGTCCTGGGACTCATTCCACTAAACCAAAGGCTCCCGGAGCAGAGATGGTGTCTTACTCTGCTCCAGAGCCCCAATCTTTTTGATAATGGCTGATACATGGTTATTGATCAATACACATTTGTTGGCAATTAGTTCAATTTAACCCCTATAACAACCCAATGAACTAGGCTTTTTTATCCCCATTTCTACATCTGTGGAAACTAGAGGTCAAAAGTAAAGTAACTTGAGGGGCACCTGGGTGGCTCAGTCGGTTTAGCCGACTCTTGAGTGTGGCTCAGGTCACGATCTCAGGGTCAGGAGCTCGAGCCCTGCGTTGGGAGCCCACTGGAGATTCTTTCTCTCCTTCTCCCTCTGCCCTTCCCACCGCTTGTACTCTCTCTTTCTCTCTCAAGTAAATAAATAAATAAATCTTAAAAAATAAAAAGAAGTAACTTGAGGGGTGCCTGGGTGACTCATTCGTTAAGCGTCTGCCTTCATTTCAGCTCAGGTCATGATCCCAGGGTCCTGGGATCAAGCCCTGGATCCAGCTCCCTGCTCCGCGGGAAGCCTGCTTCTCCCTCTCCCACTCCCCTGCTTGTGTTCCCTCTCTCGCCATGTCTCTCTCTGTCAAACAAATAAATAAAATCTTAAAAAAAAAGAAAAAAAGAAGCCACTTGAATAAGTTTATAGGATAGTGACATGAAGAATTTGGACCTAAATCCAGGTCTTCTGGTCTGTGATGAAGGCATTCCCTACTTGGCCACCATCATCTCCTTGGGGGAATAAGATAGTGTAAATGAAAGCACACTGAATACTAAAACACTGTGCAAACACACGGCACTGTGAGTGAAAGACCACCTGTCCTTGGCCCTCATCTCTTGCCCTTATATAACCTTCTATTACTGCACTTTGCATCTAACTGTAACAAGAGTCCAGAAAACGAATCGAGGGGATTAGTGACTGGGTCCTTGCCAGGCTAGGGAACAAGCTACCACTACCTCTGCCTCCTTATTCTGGCCTTCTAGAAGGAGCAGGTCACACACACCCCTTGCAGAGGGTATAGTGAAAATACTTAACAAATGACTGACAAGGACATGAAGACTGAGTAGGAACATTTGCAAGGATGTGGATGGAGCTAGAGACTATGAGGATAAGTGAACTAAGTCAGTCTGAGAAAGATGAACACCATAGGATTTCACTCGTGTGTGGAATTTAAGAAACAAAACAAACAAAGGGGAAAATGAGAGAGAGAGAGAGATAAACCAGGAAACAGACTGTTAGCTACAGAGAACAATGGTTACCAGAGGGGAGGTAGGTGGGGGCAGGGGTGGGGGTGGGAGGGTGAAGCAGGTGATGGGGATTAAGGAGTGCCCTTGTGATGAGCACCAGGGGTTGTATGGAAGTGTTGAATCATGATACTATACACCTGAAACTAACATTACACTGTATGTTAACTAACAGGAATTTAGATAAAAAGTGAAAAAAAAAAAAGAAAGAAAGAAAGAAAAAGATATTGTGGCTCATTTGGGGGGAAAAAAAAAAAGAGTGCCGCAGAACTCTGACCAATCAGAATAAAGCTAACTAGTATGCAGTACACAGACTGCCCTGTGGGAAAGAGATCAGTCAAATCTGGGTTATATCATTTATGTCACTGACCATCAAATAACCATTTGTACCATGAACTATCATTAACACAAAAATATTTTAAAGTGCACATAATCTGAATCCAGACACATTCATTTTAAAGTCCATGTAGAAAAAAGGCAGCAACTGTACCTAGAAAAATCCTTAAAAAGAAGAGTGAGAGAAGCATTAACCTTTCAAATATTAAGCCCACAATAAGCCTCTATACTGAAACTGAATGGCATCATAACATCAATAGACAGACTGGTAGAACAGAACAGAAAGTCCAGAAATAAACCAGTGCACATGGGAACTAAGTATCTGATAGAGGTTGCATCTCAAATCACTCAGGAAAAGATGAATTTTAAAAATGTATTGAGATGGGGCGTTTGGGGGGCTCAGCTGGTTAACGTCTGCCTTCAGCTCAGGTCGTGTCTCGGGGTCCAGGGATAGAGCTCCCCATGGGGCTCCCTGCTCAACGGGGAGCCTGCTTCTGCCCCTCCCCCAGCTCCTTCTCTCTCGCTCTCTCTCTCTCTCTCTCTCTCTCGAATAAATTTTATATATATGGAGAGAGACAATCTGATAGTCACGTAAAAAGAAATTAAATTGGGTTCATACCTTAACCCATAGACAAGAATAAACTAATGAATTGCAGGTCTAAGTGTTTAAAAAAAAAAAGAAGGAAAAGAAAAAAGAAACCATTTTTATTAGAAGAAACATGTACTAGAAGAAAACACAGGCGGAGTCCCTTTACAACCTGGGGGTAGCAGAGAGCTTTTTGTGCCTCAAGGTCCAGATTCAACAAAAAATGGATTAATAGGGCGCCTGGGTGGCTCAGTGGGTTCAGCCTCTGCCTTCCGCTAGGGTCATGGTCTCAGGGTCCTGGGATCGAGTCCCGCAACGGTCTCTCTGCTCAGCGGGGAGCCTGCTTCCTCCTCTCTCTCTCTGCTTACACTTGTGATCTCTGTCAAATGAATAATAAATAGAAAATCTAAAAAAAAAAAAAAGGATTAATAAGATCTATCCCAGTAGAATTAAAACAAAGACATTTGCATGGTTAAAGCCCAAATGAAATATTCACGATGCATATCAGAAAGAAAGAACTAATGCCCCTGATTTATGAAGTACTAAAAAATCAGGGGCTCAGTCAGTTAAGCCTCTGCCTTCATCGGCTCAGGTCATGATCAAGGCCAGCATCGAGGTCATTGCTAAGCAGGGAGCCTGCTTCTCTCTCTCTCCCTCTGCGTGTCGCTCCCCCTGCTTGTGCTCTCTCACTCTCTGTCTCTCAAATAAATATATCTTTAAATAGAAATAAAGTACTAAAAATCAAGGGGGCATACAGACCCCAGTACCATTAGAAAATGAGTATATTTCATGTATTTACATGAACACACAGTTCACAAAGAAAAAGATTTACTAAAGACCTTTAAGCATGTGAAAAGATGCTCAACCAAACACATAATAAGTAAAATAGAAATGAAAACCACACAGAAATAGAATTTCTCATCTACCAGACTGGCAAAAATTCAAAAGCTTTTGAATGCTTTTAAAGAGGCTATGGGGAAGGGGTGCCTCGGTGGCTCAGTTGGTTAAGCATCCAACTCTTGGTTTTGGCTCAGGTCCTGATCTCAGGGTCACTGATTGAGCCCCATGCTGGGCTCCACACTCAGTGCAGAGTCCGCATAAGACTCTCTCCCTCCGCCCTCCCCTCCCTCAAATAAATAAATAAATCTTTTTTAAAAAAGGAACTATAGGAAACGGGCATTCTCCTATATTGCTGGTACAAGAAGCAAAATGGGACAATCCTTCCGAGGGGAAATGTTGCCGTATCTAATGGAATTATATATGTATTTATCCTTTGATCCAGCTCTCGTTCGTCTAGGAATTTACCCAAAGATACACTTCTACATTACATAAACACGTGCATATTCATCGCATCATTATTGGTAATAGCAAAACACTGGAAACAACCAAATGCCCTACATCAGAGACTGCCCCAATCATTCTTGCACATGTACAATCTACACACCAATGTAAACAATAATGAGGAAGGGTTTCATAAACCCAAGTGGAGTTATTTTCAGGATATCTCATTAAAGCACAAAAGAATATACATAGCACAGTGCCTCTTGTAAAAGAAAAAATTGCAAAGTACATACAAATATGCTTTTTTTGCAAAGAGAAACATAGGAAGGCAAGTCAGTAACTAATGAAATTGTTTACCTGCAGGGATGAGTGGAAACAGGTGGAAGGAAGAGTGAAGGGGATGGGACATCTCCTTATGATACAGTTTGACTTTAAACCACGTTATGTTTTACATATTCAAAAGATAAAGTGATATCGAAAACCAAAACTCAGGGACACCTGGGTGGCTCAGTTGGTTAAGCGTCTGCCTTTGGCTCAGGTCATGATCCCAAGGTCCCTGGATCCAGTCCTGCAATTGGGCTCCCTGCTCAGCGGGGAGCCTGCTTCTCCCTCTGCCTGCCGCTCCCACTGCTTGTGCTCTCCCTGTCTCTCTCTCTGAAAAATAAAAAAAAAAAAAAAAAAAAAAAAAAAAAAAAAAACCCTCTAAAATGAAAAAAAAAAAAGGAAATGAAACTCACTATATATCATATTGATAACATAACTACAGAGAGAGGAAAAAATTTAATCCCAGTAACTTTTTTTTTTAAAGATTTTATTTATTTATTGGACAGAGAGATCACAAGTAGGCAGAGAGGCAGGCAGAGAGAGGCGGAAGCAGGCTCCCCGCTGAGCAGAGAGCCCGGATTCGGGGATCGATCTCAGGGGGGCTCGATCCCAGGACCCCGAGATCATGAGCCGAAGGCAGAGGCTTCAACCCACTGAGCCACCCAGGCGCCCTAATCCTAGTGACTTTTGAACACTTTATGTGTCTTTTGTGGAATATGGTCATTAGACAAAAAGAACTGCAAAGAAATCTTGACTGTTTCTTGGTAAGTTTGTTGATGATAGTGGTATCAGGGTGGCAATTTCAAAATGGGTATTTATTGTAGGACTAAGGAAATGGACAAATAAATTGATGATGTTGGGAATCAACGTTCTCATTAAGGGAAAACAGGAAAGGGAACATATAAACATTCATAAATGTATATGTATGTATATATGCATCTCTATATATGTACTTATGTGAAAAAAATCATATACAGTTGACCCTTGGACAACAAAGGTTTGAACAACACAGGTCTACTTATATGCAGATTTTTTTCAAAAATACAGTGTGGTGTACTATAAATGAATGTTCTGTATGGTTTTCTTTTCTTGTCTTTTTTTTTAAGGTTTTATTTATTTATTTGACAGAGAGAGACACAGCAAGAGAGGGAACACAGCAGGGGGAGTGGGAGAGGGAGAAGCAGGCTTCCCGCAGAGCAGGGAGCCAATTTGGGGCTTGATCCCAGGAGCCTGGGATTATGACCTGAGCAGAAGACAGATGCTTGACAAATGAACCACCTAGGCACCCCTCTGTATTATTCTCTTAACATTTACTTTTCTCTAGCTTATTTTATTGTAAGGATGCAGCATATAATACATACAACTTAAAAAATATGTGTTAATTGAGTGTTTATGTTATTGGGAAGGCTTCTGGTCTAGAATACGCTATTAGTTAAGTCTGGGGGAGTCAAACGTTATACAGGGATTTTCAACCGTGTGGGTTGCCAGTGCTTCTAAGCCCCATGTTGTTCAAGATCAACTGTATTTCCTTGTTCGTTCGTTCGTTCGTTCTTTCTTTCTTTTTTGAGACAGAGGAGAAAGAGAGAGCGCACACGCACACATGCAAGCAGGGAGAAGGACAGAGGGAGAGAGAGGATCTCAAGCGGACTCCACGCTGAGCTTGGAACCAGATGTGGGGCTCAGTCTCATGACCCTGAGGTCATAACCTGAACCAAAATCAAGAGTCCAACATTTAACCGACTGTGCCACCCAGGTGTCCCTGTATTTCCTTGTTCTTTCTACCAAAGAATTTTGCTTAGAGGCAAAGTCAGCAGGAGCAGTGAGCGTACCTAGCACCTAGGTTTCTAAATACGGCAGCCCCCACTTACCCCGGGGCTTAAGTTCCAGGCCCCCCATAGATGTCTGCTACTGCAAACAGTACGGAGCCATACACATACCATTTTTTCCTCTACATACATTCCAACGATAAAGATGAGTTCATGCATTAGGCACAGTAAGAGATGAACACCACCAATAATAAAATAGAACAATTATAACAGCATACTATGATAAAAGTTATGTGACTGGGGTCTCTCTCACAAGGTATCTTATTGTACTGTGTTCATCCTTCGCCTTCTGGTGACGATATGAGATGGCAAAATGGCTGCTCCATGACATGGAGGGACGGGAATGACGTAGGCATCGTGACATAGGGTTAGACTACTACCGACCCTTTGGCGATCCGTAAGGGGGTCATCTGCTTCTGGACTACCAGTAGATTAGGGTAAATGAAGCTGCGGGAAGCACAACCGTGAGAAGGCAGGACTGCCGTACCGATCCCCACGGACAAGCACCAGCGCTCCTCGAAAATTACGGATTCCAGCCAGGACTGGAACTAGGAAAGTACAAGGTGAACCTGGGACCACATTTCTGTTCTCCTACATAGATGGCTGGGGACACTACTGTAGAGACACACATCTACATACACACACACACAGGTAAATAATAATTAAGAGAGTTAGAAACTGAAGCGGAGTGATTTCCAAGATACCTTGTTAAGAAAAAACACAAGGCACAAAAGACTGTCATACGCTACTCTTCTGCATTCGAGAAAAGGAGCATTTTTTTCTTTTTCCAAAAAGAAACACAGCAAAGAGTGTTCCAACACTAATGTGACCATGTCACAATGACAAAGGGGCCAGCTTGAATGAGCTCTCATTTTGAGTATTAAAATCAGTAATGACAGGAATGGGTTAAAACACATTTAACAACAAAAAATTCATGACTCCACACTGAGTCTGAATAAATGTAGATGGGGTGGGGAGAGAAGGGAGAGATTTTCTTTACAGAAGAATCCCAACTAGTAAATGTAGACAGAAAGATAGAAAAACCAGCATTTAAAAACCACCATAGTTATAAATGGATTCAACCAAGAATGATCTGTGGATGCTAAAACCATTAGGTGAAAGATCACTAAGGAACAGGATGCAAAGAAATCTGACACTACCAGGGCGCCTGGGTGGCTCAGTTGGTTAAGCTTCTGCCTTCAGCTCGGGTCATGATCTTGGGCTCCTGCGATCGAGTCCCACATTGGGCTCCCTGCTCACTGGGGAGTCTGCGTGTCCCTCTCCCGCTGCCCCTCCCCTGCCGCTCGTATTCTCTCTCTGCCTCTCTCAAATAAATAAATAAAAGCTTAAAAAAGAAAAAGAAAAGAAATCTGACACTACTTTGAGTAAGTGATAAAACGTAACATCACCAGTAAAGGAATGAACTGACACCAGGCATCTCCCAATGTGATACACTCATCGATGAGCCTCATCTCTGCGGCACTCCCGCCAAAACACGTCACCTGAATATAATGAAGAAACCATCGGGCAAATCCAAAGTGAAGCACATTCTGGAAAATAATTGGTCAGACTCCTGTACTATCAATGTCATAAAAGACACAGAAAACAGCTAAAGAATTCATCTAGATTAAAGAAAACTAAGGAGACCTAATAACTAAGTGCAACGCATTCTCCCTGATTGGGTCCTGGACCTGGAAATAAAAATAATGCAGAGATAATTGGGGAAATTTGAATACAGTCTGCATATTCAATAATCATACTCACGGTCCTTTTTCCTGAGTGTGAAAATTATATTGTGGTTATGTAGACAAATGTCCTTGTTCTTAGGGGACACAGTAATTTGTGTCAAATGTCACCTTATCTCCAAGTGTCTTTCAAATAATTCAGAGGAAAAGAGGGATGAAGCAGATGTGGCAAAATGTTAAATATCGGTGAATTTAGGGGTGCCTGAGTGGCTCAGTCGGTTGGGCATCTGCCTTCGGCCCAGGCCCAGGTCTCAATCCTGGGATCCTGGGAGGAAGCCCCATGTCAGGTTCCCTGCTCAGCGGGAAGCCTGCTTCTCCTCCTTCCTCTCCCTCTGCCTGCCACTACCCCTGCTTATGTGCTGTTTTTCTCTGTAAAATACATAAATAAAATCTTAAAAAAAAAAAAAGATTGGTGAATCTAGGGAAAATTGTATGGGTGTTCACTGTTCTGGCAATTTTTCTGTAGGGTGGAAAATTTTTCAAAATAAAAGTGTGGGAGGAGTTTACATCAACGATATTTCTGCAACTAAAGACTTACTAATGGAAGCCTCTTTATTTCAAACAATCGCAATATATTTGGAAAGATACAAACCAGAATCCAGCAAAAGACAGAAGCTATACACACCAGAAAAAGACTGATTGATGTGACTATGTAAAAATGTAAAGAAAACATCTCTCCATCAACAATGGAAAGATAAAAAATAGTCATAAACTAGAGGAAAACATAGAACAGGAATTTAAAAAAGCCTACTGTCCTTGCTATATACACTCCCTCTTATAAATTAGTAAGGAAAAATTAAATATGCCCAAAAGAATGGGTGAATATGCGCAAAAGGCATGAAGAAGTAACACAATAAAGAAAAAAAATAATAGCCAATATATGTCTTTAAGCGGCCAATCTCCATAGTCATCACAGGAATTTGACTTAGGGGCCCCCGGGTGGCTCCGTTACCTTAGTGTCTGACTTCAGCTCAGGCCATGACGTCAGGTCCTGGGATCTAGCCCCTGCGTTGGGCTCTGCCCTCAGCAGAGAGTCCGCGTCTCCCTCTGCCCCTCTGCCCCTCCCCCTATTCATTCGCTCTCTCATATACATAAATAAAAATCTTTTAAAAAATGATGATATGGATATATTTGTACAGAAAGGTGTTCATAATTTCCAGTGAAGAGAAGCAAGTTAAAAACAGCATGGCAAAGATGGTCCTATTTTTGTACAAATATATTGACATACTTACATATACATAAAAAAGCCTAGAGGGACATTCTCCAAAATTTGTCTAAGTGGGTTTTTGGAAGAAGGTTGTTTTTTTTTGTTTTTGTTTTTTAAACAGATTTTATTTATTTATTTGACAGAGAGATCACAAGTAGGCAGAGAGGCAGGCAGAGAGAGAGAGGAGGAAGCAGGCTCCCTGCGGACTCGATCACAGGACCCTGAGATCATGACCCGAGCCAAAGGCAGAGGCTTTAACCCACTGAGCCACCCAGGCACCCCATTCTAAGGATATGTGTTGAAATGGGAAACTGGGTGTTTTGTTTTCATAACATTAAAAAAAAAGCATTTGTATCTGAGATTTATTCTTTTCCTTGGCACAGTCAAGGTCGAATTTAAGGAATATAAGGGATCCCTTAGATCCTCTAGTCTCCTGAGAACACTGGGGCTCAGTGAGCCCACTGAGCCTCCCAGGCGCCCCTGGAAGAAGGTTATTATGGATGCTTCTCTCCTTTTGATTTCTGTATTTTCTAAAGTGTTTACAATAAAAATATTGCTACTATAATTATAATTTTCTTTAAAAACACAGATCTTTTTCAAAAGATCACAGGTTAACATTCCCTACTATATCCCCTATCCCTGGAATAGGACCTGGCACGTGATAGGTGCATAATGAATGAATGAGTAAAAGAATCTGGCTCAATTCGTGGATATGGTTGAAATTTGTACTGTAAAGTGAAATAAACCACGGACTTAGAGTCACAAGACCAGGGTTCGAGTCCTGGCTCCTGCTTTAGCCACGTGGCTGTGATTACAATGCCTTAATCTCTTAGTTTCAGTTTCCTTATCTGAGATGGGGGGAAAAACCTACATCCCTTAGGAACCTGTTATGAGAAATGATATTATAAAAGAAATAGTTTGTAAAGTACAGAGTCCTACGTGTGTATTAGGTATGATGACGGCACAGTGGAACCTGGAACCTTGAGGTATCTCACATCAAGGAGGGTTCTAGACAATGTGGGTTTCATCGGAGATGAAATGTGGTTCTAGACAATGTGGGTTTCATCGGAGAAGTCTTCTTAGAAGATGTGAGATGTCAAAGGAGACAACGAATGTGGAAAGTATGCCACAAAAGTAGAGCTGTGACCAATGAACACCATTTGGAAGGGAAGACAAAGGTACGCATTGGAAGGAGCATGGACCCCCTGGCTCAGGGGGAAGGGCTTCCTTTGAGTTCTGAGTGCCGATAAGAAAGCATGGCAGCTGTTTGGTCAAGTCAGGAAGCTTCCTGGAGGAGGTGATCTGAATAACGGATGAGACCACATCTCTCCAGCGCAACCCTTCAGGGCCCTGGTTGTGCCCCGTGGATGGTGGGCAGGTGTCAGGTGAGAAAACGGAGGAACCACAGATGCAAAACTGCCTTCTTTCTTGGGCCACAAAGCACAGGTGAACTAACACTCAGATGTCCCAGTGCCCTCTCCAGACCAAACTGCAAAGTGTACCCACAATGATCATTATTTCTATGATTATTGTCAGTGCTTGTACTGATAATGTCTTGCTAAGCATTATCAGTGCTTCAGTAGTGAAATTATAATTAGTAAAATAATAATTACAAATATTATAATAAATTATAATTAGTGAAAACTAGTGAAATTATAATTTCATTATATTACAGACAATATCAATAATTTGTCTGCAGTGAATTCAGCATAGTGAACTTGCAAGGATATAGCTTAAAGACTTTTGTATAGTGAGGATGACTATAACATCAACAATGAACTTGAAACAAGGGACAAATGAGTATCTGTCAGGTGACTGGTGGCCTGGCCTGTCTTTTTCATATATTCCTGGAGAGAACTGAGCCATTACCTTGGAAACACTGACCAGTGACCCGGTAACACAAGAACTTGCCCAGCTGGCTTTCTGGGAGTCCAGCAAAGCTTTCCACCCTCCAGCCTTGAGGGGTTGTATTTCTTTTTTTAAGATTTTATTTATTTATTTGCCAGACAGAGATTACAAGTGGGTGGGGGGGGCGCGGAGAGGAGGCTCCCTGCTGAGCAGAGAGCCCGATACAGAACTCGATCCCAGGACCCTGAGATCATGACCTGAGCCGAAGGCAGAGGCTTAACCCACGGAGCCACCCAGGCGCCCCAGCCTTGAGTTTTCTAATTTCTGGAACCCTTCCCCTCTGAGTCCCTCAGCACAGATAATACCCTCTCATCCCGCATACCTGGATGAAGCTCCCTTCCTATTCGAAGAAAAGCAGTGGCCACGTGATCCTGATGATGGAGGGGAAGAGCTTCTTCAGAGGGGTCTGGAGAAACAGAGAGAGAGAGGAGCCAGAGCTGCATCCCCAGGAAGGCCTTGCTGTAACTGCCACCCCAGGTTCCGTCCTCAAGGCTGGACCCTCACCGGCAGGGTCTGCCCCACGGTGCTATGCGCCAGGGCCTGGATGTTGGCAGTCTTCTCCTTCACCTGCTCCACCAGCGTCTGCACCTCCGTGAGGTTGTCTAGGAGAGGGGAAGGCACCAGAGATGAAAGCTGTTCTTCCTGATCCCTGCGGTCCCATCAGGACACGCGCCCCTCTCCCTGCCTCGGAGCAGGTGCTTTAAGACCCAGAAAAATGACAGCTCCCCCGAGTCGCTCCCCTGCCTCCATCTGCTCACCCCACCGCTCCCGCCTTCCCTCTCCCCATCCAGGGTGAAAATGAAGACCATAGTGTCGGTTTCCGTGAGGGATGGCAAGATGGAAGTCAGGAAGTCCTCTTGGGAGAAGAACTGGGGACCCTGGGCACAAGAAGATGGGGATCCCCCCCTCATGAAAAACTCCCGCACACAGACCTGGAGACCACAGAGGGCCTCACAGGACCCCTCACACAGCGTGTTTGTACACAGATGGAAGAACCGAGGTTCAACGAGGTCAAGTGTTTTGCCCAAGATGATGCACCAAATTGAGGGAAGAGCCCTGGACTAGAGCCAGCTTTAGAGGGAGAATCCAGAGCCTTCCACCCTCCCTGTGCTCCCCCAAAGCCTCCCGACCTCTAACCCATATTCCCTTCCCTGGACTGTCTGCCCTGCTCTACTCCCCCACCTGTCTCCACCTCCCGTCACCTCCCACTCTCTGCACACCAGTCACCTTCACAACCTCCCCCATGTCCCGTCATCCTCCCACCCGGTTGAGGAGCTCAGTCCTCTGGTTAAACATATCACTGTGATCACCAATGAGAAAGCTGCGGACATCTCGGTAGTCTGGAAAGTTTAAGGACAGGGAGAAAGGAGTGATGGGCTTTACAGGAAAGAAAGATTCTAGGCTTGGGGGACCGTTCATGGGTCTTGGAGGAAAGTGCCAAGTGGGGTGTAGGGTGAGGTGTCACACACATGGGAGGCCACAGCTAAGCAGGGCTGGGAGTTGAGGGACCAAGGCCTGAGTAGGGGTTCAGAGCAAGGAGCATTTCACTGAAATGCCTATCCAAATAGGACAGTCTGGACATCGAATGAGGAACCCCCGTGGGCTGGCGATGGGGGTAGGAAATCGGTTTGCATTCAGGAGGAGCCAGGAAGAAAGTCTGGACTGGGGTCCCACCGGCACCAAAGGTGTGGATACACTCCACTCCATCCATGATGGCAGTGACGCCCAGGGTCTGCCAGCCAACCAGGTACACGCGGCCTTTTTTCTCCAGGCTGAGCACGGGCCAGAGGTCAGGACACGAGAGGAGATACCGCAGTGAGAAAAGATCAGGGATCAGAGAAAGATGCACACGGCCAAGCACAGGTGTAAACCAACAGAAAGGTTACCGTGCCCCTCCACCACGCAGACCTGCTCCCCTCACCGTGTTAAGGAGTCCTGTAGAGTCTCCGCTGTTCTCAGGACAGTCCCCCACCCACGCCACTTCCCCACTCCTGACACGTTTCCACACACCTGGTGCTGGCTTGCTTCATCAGGGCAGCGATCTTCGGGGTTTGACTATAGGTCACCTGATGAGCCCGCTCAAATGTCCGCAGGATTTCCAGAAGGCACCTGGGAGAAAGGCCACCAGCTCCCGGGGTGGGCCCAGGGCCCCCTCTAGATAGCATGGGTACCCACCCCTGCCCAGGGGAGGGTACAATTCCCTGAAAACTAAGTTCTGCTGGTCCCTAGCGGAGGTGCGGCGAGTACTGTCAGAACGCATGACAGAGGACAGGAAGGGCTTCAGTGAGCAGAACACAAAGATCCAACAGAGGGCGAAGGACATGAAGAGAGCGGTGAGAGGAGCATGGGATCAGAGTGGACCTGGGTCAGTGGGTTTGACTTCTCTGTGATTGGCAGGGCTGCCTCATACCCAGACAACTAGAGGGAAGGGGGCACAAGGATACAGACAGGAAGCCCAGGCCTCACTCATGCCTCTTGATTTGGAGGTGGGAGTGGCAGCGGGCACAAGGTTTGGGGACACCAACACACACACACACACACACACACACACACACCATCCAAGGATTTAGCCTGAACTTGGTACTCCGGGCCCAATGATGAAGGTCAGGAAAATGATGGGAAGGAGGAGAGGGAAAACAGAAACCCAGGGTGGAGGGAAGTCCAGATGAGAAATGATTCTAGGAATCAGTGCAGAAGACCAACATGGGGAAGAGGGGGGTCTCACCTCCTACTTGCCAGGCTCTGGGGTCTCAATCACGTGTTGAAACCGTTTTGTGCCCAGCATGGTCTCACGCTGTGGACACCCTGTGGTGCCTGTGTCTTCAGCCTCACAAACCCTTCTGTCACGCTAAGTCTGCTTCCAGCTGGTGGGGCCTTATGTGAGCCACAGTGATGATTAACCCAGGTACCCTGGCCTCTCTGAGCACCACCCCCTCTGAGTATCTCTCCCCGCACCCTTTCCTCATCAGTGGGCCACCAGCCCTCTGGACACCCCAGGGAAGCTCCAGGGGTCCCTCTTTGCATGCATGCAGACTGCCCAGCCTCTGCTTTGCCCCCATGAAGGGGGAAACCTGAGGTTCATTACTCTTAACCTTTGGACACAATGACCTCTTCTCTGGAGGGCCTGGAGCTCAGAAGTGCAGGGTAATACCCAGTCCCAGGACAAGGAGAATCCCTGAGCAGAGTGCTCTGGGACCAGGATGCAACAGGAGGCCAGAGATCAGGGTCCTCAGGCACAGCAGAGGTCACAGGACCTGAGCCATGGCTTGATCACGTGTCCAGAACACACAGTCCTCCGGGCCCCTCTTGCTCCACTTCACTCTTTCATCTCAGAAGGAAGGTAACAGAAGCTTTGGAGCCCCAGGGGGACACACGCTGAACTGAATATTACAGGAAAAAAGTGCCACAGAAATAGAAATGCTGCACAGAGAATTAGAAACCAAAGTATCTGCCCTAAATACAACATGAGCCAACATTTATTTACACTGAACAATGCACTTTTCACATACAGTATCTCACTGGGTACATTCACACTAAGGAGACCACACTGACACCCTCGTTTTGCAGATGGTAAAGCAGAGGCTCAGAGAAGTTAGGTCCATTGCTGAAGATCACACAGTTGACAGAAAGGGGACTCACACCCAGGTTGTTACTCCAGATCTCATGAAATAGTTTAAGGATTTCTGTTTGTTAAACGAATGAAGTAACTAACAGACTGGTGCAAATTAATGCTAATCCCTCGCTCACACAGTGTCATAAGATTTATAGAGACATTCCCCAACATTATCTCACTGGATGCTGCCAACAGCCCTATGAGGTTCTAGACGCTCTGATTTTAGGAAACCTGACACTTAGACGACCAATTTCTCCACGCCAGGCAGGAAGAAGAGCTAAAAACCATAGGTTGCTACTCTTTAGACTTCCGCCCCTATAAACCCAGCCTGCTGTCTTAACCGCTGTCCTCCTGCTCTTCCCACGCCCAGACACCTAGCTGACGCTCAATAAATATTTGTTTAATAAATTAAAAATGAATGAGAACGAAGAGAATCAGTATCAGATTCTGAATGGGGAAGAGATTTAAAAGCTGACGCAGTCTACAAGTAGGAGATTTCAGAACAATTATCTCGCCACTCTGTCCCCTCCCGCAGGGGAAGTGGGATTCCTCCTCCCAACGTGGCTAATTCCACCCGGGGAGGGAGGGGCCCTCCCAGGTGCCCGAGACCCTCGCATCTGCGCCTCTCCCTACGCCCCTGCGGGCTCCTCGGACGGAGCCGGGATTAGAGGCAAGGGGGACCCGGGAGGCCGCCAATGGGAGGGTCGTGGGAGGGGCCCCGGGAGAACGGGGTCGAAGGAGGGGGGGTGAGGGGGATGAAGGCGGCGAGAACCCCGGCGGGGCGGGGCGGGGCGGGGCGGGCCGGCACGTCCCGGTCGGGCTGCGGCGGAGCGAGCGCGGCCAGCTCTGCAGAAGGCGGCGGCTAACTAGCCGGGACGGTCACATCCCGCTGCAGGGGCCGGCGGAGCAGCCGCACTGCCTCCCGCACCGGGACTCCGGACAGCGGCCAGGCCGCGCCGGCACCGCCCCCCGCTCAGGGACAGACTACGCGGCCCGTCCGAGCTCTGGGGGCCCCCGCAGCCCCGCGGCCCGCTCCCGCTACGCCTCCGCCTGCCCTCTGCCCGCAGCTCGGTCCCGCGCTGCCCGCCGCGCCCGGCCCGCGCCGGGATGGGGTAGGGGCAGCGCCACGGAGCCGGGCGATGGGCCGCCCTCTGGACACCGAGCAGCCCCCCGAGGCCTGACCGACCGCGAGGACCGGCGGAGGTGGGTGTGGGCCGGGCAGAGCGGCGCACTGGGGACACCCGGGTGATACGGGGGCGGGGAAGACGTAGGGAGAACGTGGGGATCCGGGGCTGCTGTGGGCGGAGGGGAGCCCAGGAGAGCTGCTGCCACCCGTGCGTTCTGCGCAGTCCTGGACACCCCCCCCCCCCCCCCGCCAACAAGAACTCCTGCCTCCAGGAGCCCCGCCTGAATGTCAAGCGGATACCCCAGTGCCTCCCAGCGGACTCGTGGGGACCATGGCTTCGCTGATGCCCCTCTCCCCATATTTAAGCCCTACGGTCCTCCTGCTGGTCAGTAGTGACCTGGGCTTTGTGCGAGCAGGTGAGTAAAGGGGTAGTGGGATCAAGCAGAGCTAGTCCGCAGACGGGACCTGTTAACGTATTCACTCTGGCACACCCAACAGACTGGCCTCCCTCTCCTGTGAATGTGACAGTCACTCACCTCAGAGCCAACTCGGCCACTGTGTCCTGGGACGTCCCAGAGGCAACATCGTCATTGGCTACTCCATTTCCCAGCAAGTACGAATCATCCTTCTGCTCCCTCAGCCCGTGTCCTTGGAACTCTGAGCCTTCCTTCCGTTACCCCCACCGGAGACCAAAGCTCCCCTCCCCGTGGTGGGGGAATCTGGGAGCTGGTGTCCCCTGGCACAAGCTGCCCTTGTCATCCTACTCCGTGGAGTGCTTGGATATTTGAGTCCTGGGACTGGTGTGAGACTGCCCTCCTGTCCCATCATCTCCCCGCAGCGACAGAATGGCCTTGGGCAGCGTGTGATCGGGGAGGTGAACACCACCACGCGGGCCTGTGCCCTCTGGGGACTGGCTGAAGACAGCGACTACACGATGCTACACGATGCAGGTTCGGAGCATCGGCCTTCGGGGAGAGAGCCCCCCAGGGCCTCCGGTGCACTTCCGAACTCTCAAGGGTTCCAACCGGCTACCCTCCAACAGCTCAAGCCCAGGTGAGAGGCTCAGCTATCCTCCACTCCCGAAAGCTTTGGATTCTCTGGCTTTTTACCTGCCCTTTAGCCTCTTGTTTACTTCCCCCTAAACAAGCCACAGTCTAGCTTAGATGAATAAAAGGATGACTTAATTCATCATACTGCCAAGAAACGAAGGAAAAAGGTTGGCAGGGGACTGGGTATAAACAGGCTGATAATGAATCGTTTGGGAGAAGGGTTTTTTTTTTTTTTAAAGATTTTATTTATTTATTTGACAGAAAGATCACAAGTAGGCAGAGAGGCAGGCAGAGAGAGAGGAGGAAGCAGGCTCCCTGCTGAGCAGAGAGCCCGATGCGGGGCTCGATCCCAGGACCCTGGAATCATGACCTGAGCTGGAGGCAGAGGCTTTAACCCACTGAGCCACCCAGGTGCCCCGGGAGAAGGGCTTTTAAGCTTCCTTTTCCACACCCTCTGTTCCCAGCCGCCGCAGTCTGCATAAATACTTGCCCGCAACGGTCCTGCTGTTTTGGTCTCTAACTACCTGTCCACCAACAGCTTCCTAGAGAGGGGCTCTCAGGGGCAACCCTGGCCCCAGACTCTCCATCCTTACGGGTCTGCATAGAAGAGCTCTGTGGCCGCTCCCCGTAACCTGGAGTCCATCTTTCTTCTCAGGTGACATCACAGTGGAGGGTCTGGAGGGAGAGCGACCACTGCAGACAGGGGAAGTGGTGATCATTGTGGTGGTGTTGCTCATGTGGGCCGGTGAGTGAGCAGCTGCACGGGGGACCAAGGACTGGGGGAGTGGGGGCTCAGTGAAGGTGGGAGGTGGTGAAGGCTGTCGGGAGAAAAGGCAGGGAAGGAAATGCAGCGGGGAGATTCTTAGTTGGGGGTGAGCAGAAGTTTGAGGAGAGGAAGGCTAAGAGGGTGGTGCTCGCAGATGAGCACCAGAAATTCAAGGGTTTTCTTCTCAGATTTTCTAGAAACCGTGTGGATATCTCACTGCCCTTCAAGGCTGTGAGTGGGGAGGTCAAGATCAAGGTGCAGATTGTATTGTTGTGTTTCAGCTGTAATTGGGCTCTTCTGCCGTCAGTATGATATCATCAAGGACAACGACTCCAACAACAACCCCAAGGAGAAGGGGAAGGGGCCGGAACAGAGTCCTCAGGGAAGGCCTGTGGGGACGAGACAGGTGATGTGATGTGGGGCCGGTGAGGGAGGGAAGGGTGATTTTGCTTCTAGAAGCAGTCAGGGAAAGGGAGAAGGCCAAAGAGGGGCAGGAAGAGAGGGGAAATGGATATTTGGGATGGAGGAGGCTCTTACCTTCCTGACATGAGACTCAAGCCATTTTTTTTTTTTAAACAGAAAAAGTCACCATCATCAACACCACTGATGTATGAGTGAAGAAACCGAACTCGAAACCAGATGCACTAACAACCTGGGGATGGGGATAGGGTCAGGGAGAGCCTCAGTTGGTGATCTACCCAAGGCTGAAGGATCCCATAATCTCCTAGAGGGTAATGACACTCCCACAATCTCAGGCCGGGTACCCATCCTCTTTCCACTGTGAGCAGGGCCAGAAGGTAGGTCTCTTAGGGTCTGTGCCCCTGGACCTGGGGAATGGCTATCAGATGGGATATGTCCTTCCATCCCCCAGGTCCAGGGGAGAGACACTTGTTCAACTGTATCCCACTAGGTCCCAGATGGGGCCCCCATCGCACCTGCATCAGGACTCTCGGCATCCCCAGCCGCCCCCACATCTTGCCTCTGGGTCTCAGAGAGGGGTGTTTCTTTGGGTACTCCCCCTCCCCCAGCAACTCAAAGGAATTGTCTGGGTCTGGAGGCAGATGCTGCACTGCACTACTCCAATGTCTTCCACGGAGCCTCAGGTGCTCCCCCTCTCACCTGGTGCCCCCCCCCCCCAGCTGCTGGTGACCTCACCCGTTGGACATTTTTCCAATAAACGTTCTTGGACAAACTGGAGATGACTGTATGGGATACTGTACAGTATGCTGAAGACACTTCCCCACTGTCTCTCCCCCGACCACAAGGGCCTCTCACACCACCACCAACTCGACAGGAGCACTCTCATTGTTCTAAGGTGTTTGTTTTGATTCTGTAGCCTGGGATGGGTGGGCAGAGGACAGAAATGGGTGTAGAAAACTAGAGCCCTAGTTCCTTTTGTTCAGTGAGAAGGGGGGAGAAGGAAGAGAAGGGGGGGATATAAATTCTCCTGCACCCGTGGAAACGAAGGTTATACCACATGAGAGGGGCCGGTAACCTTTTTAAGTTCACTGCCCACATTGACACCCAAGCTTTTCACCATTTATTCCTCTGACTCCTCCATCAACCTTGAGTTAATTTCCAGAAAAGGACTGAACGGTGTTTGGGGACAAATGAAAGAGCAGCTCCACTAATGGATCCTTCAGTGCCACATGCTCCTCTCCTGTGCACTCCTCTACTTATAGTCTTCCCCGCCCTCACTTTTCCTTTTGTTTCTGTCTGCCTCTGTCTCTGCTGATTCGGTCAAAGTCAATAAGAACTGTGAAGTGTAAATGAGTTTATAGTCACTCTCTGCCACTATATCCAGAGGAGGATTATGGAAATAAAACTGAGGGGTTGGAACGCCCCTGTCAAAAGACTTATACTTTGGGCTCTGGGGCTACTTCCTTCCTGTGAAAATAGAGGCTTTCCCCTACTGTTGCCTAAATTCCAAGGGTGGGGGGATGGTGCCAGTGAGAGAAATACCTGTTGACGTTTGCAACCACTGTGAGGGAAAGGCTGCAGAACCCAGAATCTGGACATCATATGCTATACTCGCTGGAGAATTATAGGTCTTCTCAACTTCGGATCTTTCCAGAGGAGATGTATGAACGCTCCTTTTCTGCATCTCAGTCTCTCTGGCATGTTACAAGAATTTAGACCAGTAATTCTGAAAGGGACCCGAATCCAAACAGATCAAGAAGACATTATCCTTTCTACTTCACCAAGCTCCAACCCCAGGTATCACAAGACTTAACTTCACCCTATCAGATAAGCCAAGTTCTCATTTGCCCTCTGCCTTGAACCACAAAAGCACCCAGATCTGGGCAGCAGTCTTTGATCCACTGCTACCCAGTTCTGAAGTAGTACCTCTCACTGGCCGCTGGCGCGGAAACACTCACATCTCTGACTCTGGACACCTCATCTCTTGGGATGGAAGTGGCACGGGGTATAGGAGCATGGCATAGATATAGGGAGCTAGAAGTTCAGAAGATAAAGGCTGTTTAAATGCATCAGCTCTGGGTTGAATCCCAGTTACATCATTTACTGTTAGTTTGTTAAGTGACCCTTCTAATCCTGAGTCTCCTGGCATGTGAAATGGAACTAATAATGCCATCCCCTTCAAAAGGTGTCTTTGAGATTAAATGAGATAATGCATCGACAACCTTTTGCACAGTACCTGGCAGACGCATACTGAGTATTCAGTTAGCTATCATTATTAGCCTCGTGATACCCCGTGCAAATCATAGCCTATTTGGGTTCAATCCGGGCCGCTGCAAAACGTATGAAAGCGACCGCCCTGCCTTCCTCCAGGGTTGTAAGGATTAAAAGAAGTGTTCAGCCACACTTTACTCACAATCCCGGCGCGAGAAAAACCGCCATTACCTAGGACTTCGAGTTTGCGGAGGGCTTGTGGGCGTGGCTTGAGCTTGAGTGTGCAAGCAACGACAGGATTGGTTGAAGAGAGGATTCGAGTCCTCTCGGGGTCCCGCCCTCGTCCTCACTGCGCCTGCGCACGTTCTGTTTGCTTCACGGCGAAGCTACGTGCTGAACTTGCGACGTGCGTCGCGCTCTAGTCGCCTCTGCGTCAGCGGCAGTGGCTGCGGCCGCGTGGCGGGTTGTCCAGGTAACGACGGGAGTTGTCGCTGACTGGTGGCATCAGAGAGGCAGGTGTTCGTCATGCAGTTGAAGCACCTGAGGACCCTGCAGAGCCCTCAGGTGAGGAGTTGCGTGCCTGTTCCCTCCCTCGCCAGCCTTAACGTTCCCAGAGAAGTGGGGGAACTGACATCTTCACGATGTTGGGCGCCTACTGTATGCGGAGTCGCTGCTCGGTCGGTAGGGTGCAGTAGTCAAGACGGACCGCTAACGTCGGTAGCTTTCATTTCCGTTTCATTTGACATCAGTTGTGTACGAGGCCCCGTGCTGGGCGCCCATGTAAACAGCGAACCTAAGTCTGCGCCCAGGTATACAAGCGCTTTAGGTAAAAGCCCCAAAGACGGAGTGCCGAAGACCTCACGTTCGTTCTGATGATGAAGATCTCAGATTCGG
This sequence comes from Martes martes, assembly GCF_963455335.1. Lineage (NCBI taxonomy): Eukaryota > Metazoa > Chordata > Mammalia > Carnivora > Mustelidae > Martes > Martes martes. The sequence goes on from NC_137896.1 coordinate 117,961,129, forward strand.
AAAAGGCTGGGCACCGGGAGAGGAGCCATGCTAAAGAAAGGCTGGGTTTTGGAGCTAGGAGACCAGCATCCAAGTCCTAGTGGCAGCTCCACTTGAAATAAATGGTCCAATCCCGCTGACTTGAAGCCCTCGGCACACAGTCTCTGAGCGCCCACCCAACTACTTCGTTTGGAAAATGGGAGGAACAATAATAGCAACCTGAGGGGGTTTGGAGGAAGAGTTAAAGAAAGTCACGTGCGCAAAAGCCTTAGCGAACTGAAAAGCCCTGTAGAAACTGATAGACGAGAGAGAACATTCAAAATTCAAAGGATAGACTCATACAGCTAATGATATCATCTGCCATAAGTGAATGTTTCATATGTAGCAAGACAGCATAATTTAAGGAGTTAGGACTGTGGTTTGTGGAGTCAGACATACGTGGATTTAAATCTTGGTTCCGCCCCGTTATGAACTGTGTATGTAAATTTGAGCAAATGACTTAACTTTTCTGAACCTCAGGTTCCCCATCTGTAAAATATGCATAATCATATCTGTCTCAGCGTTATGAAGTAAAAGGACAATGCATATTGAGCATTTATCAAAATGCCTAGTCAATGGTAAGATCTTGTTAAAGGTTAGTTTTTATTCTTCTACTCCCTGCCCCCATTTAATCCTCAGGACAGTGCTGTGAGGAATGAGGAAGGCTTCACAGCGAATGTGGTATGAGGAGAATAGAGGGAAACTGGAACAAAAGAGAGAAGTGCTCATTGCTCAGGAAACTGCCCCCGACATTGTAATTTAAAAATTCCTTTACCCTCATGGAATACTTGGAAGTGAAAATCCCCTTCAGTCTTTCAAAATAAGATGTCATGATGCAGGGTAGGGCCAACGCCCAGGATTGGCAAAATGATGAAGGAAGATGATGAGCAAGGAAAATGAGGAACCCTCAGCCCTTCGAACCTAATTTAATCAAGCGATGGAGGGGGGTAAAGGTGGTGGTGTGGCTATTTTCTGACTCTGAGGATTGTGATGGAGGGGAGAAAAAAAAAAAGGCCTTTTAAACCTGGGACTTTGGAGGTAGGTGGGTTAGGAGTGAAAAGTAACAACGTTTCAAACCAGAGCTCTGGAGCCCAAGTAATTAATCACACAATTGGAGCAGAAGCTAAATGTTTTATTTCAAGGAGGGAAGTCCTTAGTGCAGAACCATTGAGGACCAGGTGGTGGACAGATGTGGAAGAGAATAATCGACTGGGAGATGATCATTTCAAAATTGGACTTCTGAGCAGTGTGTAGTTTGGAGGGGGAATTTAAAAAAAAAAAAAAGCTAGTGACATTTTCATCCTAAATCTAAGCTCTGATTGTTTTACTCCCCATTCCAGAACTTTCACTGTCTTTTTCCTACCAAATAAGCCCAAACTCCTTGGCCAAATTTCAAAGTTTTTTTTGCGCTGGCCTCACTGTTCTTCCTGCCTTACTTCGTCTGTTCTATTTGCAAGATAGTTTCAGCTAAATTAAATTACTGTCTCTTAATGAGATTTGCCTTTGCTCCTATCATTCCTTCTACTTCAGATAACTTCCCCCATTTAACTACATCCAATGTTCAAACCTTAAAGTTGGTCATTTAAACATAAAACGATTTCAGGCTTCTCCAAACTATCATCTGCTTTGTACATGCCTCTCTAATGGGATTTTTCCTGTTTTGCACCATGTTATTAGCCTGGGGGCAGGGACCATATTTTGCCCTTTGTCTTCCTCTCAGCGCCTGGCTACATGCCTTTCCCCGTAAGGTATTCAAAAAACATTGAAAGAGGAGTGCCTGGGTGGCTAAGTCATTAAGTGTCTTCAGCTAGGACATGATCCAGGGTCATGGGATTGAGCCCCACATTGGGCTCCCTGCTCACTGGGAAGCCTGCTTCTCCCTCTCCCGCTCCCTCTGCTTGTGTTCCCTCTCTCTCTGTCTCTCTGTCAAATAAATAAATAAAACCTTTAAAAAATAGTATTGAATGAAAAAAATGTGTATGTTGAATGAATGACTGAAGACCAGAACCTATTTAAAAAAAAACAAAAACTTACCAGACCAATTGAATTTATTTCAGTTGAGCTATGAAGGAGCAAGGCCATTGCAGGGGCACATTGGTACAGTTGACTCTGCGTGTCACCTCGAAGTGTATTTGCATTAATGGTTTCTAAAGCACCTTGTTCTCCTGCACCAGGGTTTTACAGCCTTGGAGACCAGGATGCATCTTTTGTTTTAAGGACTGTGATGTGGAGAATTGACCAAAGTCACACTAGAGCTAAAGGAACTAGAAATGCTTTTGTCACTCTAGACGAACAACTGCCCCCTCTGCCTCTGCAGGATGGAGCTGCAAAGGTGACCTGCATGGCTTGGTCCCAGAACAATGCCAAGTTTGCCGTCTGCACAGTGGACCGAGTGGTGTTGCTATACGATGAACATGGGGAGCGGAGAGAGATTCTCCACGAAACCAGCTGACGTGAAGGTGAAGAGAGTACTCTGTGTGTCCTTAACCTGTTCATGGGGTGTTAGGAATCTGGAAAACTTCCTAACTAACTTCCCCAGCCATCTGCACAGGAAATGGCCTGCCCCATCTTTTCTCAGGATAAATCCCTCACACTCAATACAGTCACACAAACACCTTTTCTTCTCTTTTCTCTACCATGTGTACTCATGACTTTTTTTTTCTTTTCCTTTTTGAACTCTTAGTATGGCAGGAAGAGCTATATGGTGAAGGGCGTGGCTTTTTCTCCTGATTCCACTAAAATTGCCATAGGACAGACCGACAACATCATCTACGTGTACAAGATTGGCGAGGATTGGTGAGGATAGAGCCTGGGAGGTGGGGGTGACCTGGGAAAGAAGGGGAAGGCAGGAAGAAATGTCTCATCGGGGAAAGGGGAGTAGAGAAGATGATGGTCCAGGCTGGGACGTGGAGAGCAAAGGCCTTCCCGAGTCTGTTGCTGCTTCCCTATCTGTGCCTGCCTCATGTGTTGTGAGATCCCATCCCTGGTGGAATCAGCCTAAGGTCAGCATGAGGACCTGTGATGGGAGCCCTTGGTGACACAGCATCTTTGTTCCTGTTCTAAAACTGCTCGGGCTCCATTTTATGCCTCCTTTCAAGGCTCCTATGCAACGGTAGGAAACATTAGGGGGAGCAGGGAACGTATCTGGTCTTTCTTCCCTTCCCCCAGCATCACGTGTGGCACTTTATTTATGGAAGTGTTTTTAATATGTTTTCCCTCCTTTTATTTGGCAGGGGTGACAAGAAAGTCATCTGTAACAAATTCATCCAGACGGTAAAGTTCAGACCTGTCCCTGGGAGATTGGGATGAGCAAACATATATCAGTATATCTACTCGTAAATGTAACCAGAAGTTGCATTTTTAACTTGTCAGTCTGCCCTTTCCAACTGAGAGGATGGAGGATGGTGCTGCGTGGCTGCCCGTGCTCCTTGCTTTCCTCCTTGAGCCCGGCTGTGTCCTCTTCTCCTCTGTAGGCGACTGGGGTGGTGGCATGAGGCGGGGGGTTCAGTTTGTTATAAATGCGCTGGGCTCCATGGACAGGGTTATCCTTTTCACGATTTCCTCCTTCCCGAGTGCTGTCACTTGTCTGCAGTGGCCAGCAGAGCACGTCATTGTTTTTGGACTGGCTGAAGGGAAGGTAAAGGAGGAAGAGAAACACAGGAGAGCCTGTGGGTGGGGATAATGGTCCTGGAGAGAGAAATATGGTTAAATGTCTCCCTTAGGGTCCAGTTATATATTGGGGGAGAAAACGGAAGGACCAGTTTTTTGTTATTTCTTTCTCTTTCCTTAGGATCTGGGTGGCATTGAAAGGAACCTAACCAGACTTGTATCCATTTTCCCATTTTCAGGTTCGTTTAGCAAACACTCAAACTAATAAATCACCTACCATCTATGGGACAGATTCTTCCGTGGTGTCACTGACAACAAAGTGAGTAAGGAAGAGCAATATCCCAAGCTTGGAGACGTAGGAAGAAGCGATGGGGATGTCGGGACTGGGAGACTATAATATGGAAGATGAGGAGGACTGGTAGCAGGGAGCCCAGGTAGGGTAATGTTTGACACAGAAGCGGGATTTCTTGGTGAGACAGAGTAATCTCTTTCTTCCTCTTCCTCTTCCTTTTAATTCACTCACTTTTTTAGTTCCTCTGGGGAAGGAATTCTCTCTGGTCATGCAGATGGGACCATTGTTAGGTATTTCTTCGATGATGAAGGCTCTGGAGAGTCACAAGTATGACTAAAGGATGCTGTGAGATGGGGGTAAAGAAACAAACCCAAGATCCCTCCTAGGGGAGGTTGAACATGAAGATTGAGGTGGTTGGCGGGGGTACATTTAGATGCAGCCACAGAGAGAATTTTTATTCCGGAGGCTACAGCTTAATATTTGTGGGCAAGGAGGAATCGAGTGGAAAGGATTCTGAGAGTGAGGGAAAGTGAAAATTATTCTTATCTATGTAAAAAGTGTGTTTATATGTATAAATTCATAGGAAAAAAAAAGTCATTCTCAAGAGAGAAAAGGGAAAGGGTGGGGGATAGAAGGAATGTTTATGTTTTACTTTATGTAATTCTCTATTGTTTGACTAACTTACCTTAAGAATTACTTGTAGAGGGGTGCCTGGCTGGCTCAGTTGGTGGATCATGTGACTCTTGATCTCAGGGTTGTGAGTTTGAGCGCCACATGAGGTGTAGAGATTACTTAAATAACTAAAACTTTAAAAAAAAAAAGACAAAGTAACCCCTTTCTGCCTGGGTGACTTTCTCCAAACTAGGAAAAATCCGGCCTTAGCCTAAAGCACTCTCCCCTGAAACTAGAGAATCTCTTCTTCCCTTTCGACTCCAACCTAAAAATACGACATTAAAGGCAGGAAAGAGAAATTCGTACTTTATTGGAAGCCAAAAGAGATGAAAAAAAAAGAATTACTCATGTAATAATTAAATGTATTTCTTGTGTAAAGAAGGAGTTGTATGCTCCGTGTGGACCTACCCAGTGTTAGTTAATGTGTAGGATATGTCCCTTTGGGGGCCTTATAGGTGTTTACTAAAGAACTCAACATACAAGCCTTTTGAGGTTTCCTCTTGAGGACAATGTCAGACGTGTGTGTGTATGTCATACATTTGTGTGTAAGAGTATAAAACCTAAAGACAGTTTGTGACGTTCTCCAGATTAGGATGTGTTGGGGTGGGAAAATGTTGGGAGGAAGATTTGTACAGGGTATACATTTTTCCTAGAAAGGAAGACTCCCTGGCTGAGGCTGTGAGAGTCAGAGCGATTGGAACCCTTTACTTTTGTCTTAGGGGAAGTTGGTTAACCACCCATGCCCACCCTAGGCCTTGGCTTGGGCAACCAACAGCATCGTGGCTGCAGGCTGTGATCGGAGAATTGTAGCCTATGGAAAGGAAGGCCACGTGCTACAAACTTTTTTTTTTTTTTAAAGATTTTTATTTATTTTTTCAACAGAGAGAGATCACAAGTAGGCAGAGAGGAAGACAGAGAGAGAGAGGAGGAAGCAGGCTCCCCACCAAGGAGAGAGCCCGATGCGGGGCTTGATCCCAGGACCCTGGGATCATGACCTGAGCCGAAGGCAGAGGCTTTAACCCTCTGAGCCACCCAGGGGCCCCCCACGTGCTACAAACTTTTGATTACAGCCGTGACCCTCAGGAGCAGGAGTTCACCACGGCTGCTGCAAGCCCTGGGGGCCAGTCTGTTGTGTTGGCAAGTTATGACAGGTGGGTCCCTTTCCATGTGCATCTTCGACCTACTTTCCCTGTGTACACCTTGCTCTAGCCCAGTTATTTTCAGCCAGAGTGGGAGAATGGTTGGAAATCAAGTGTAGGTTGAAAGAGATCCTCAGGTTTTAATTCACTCACTTCCCTTGTCCTGCTCCCACCATCTGTTGGGAGTCTGGGAGTTCCACAATACACCAGGATTTTGTGTCTCTGTGCCTCTGCCTGGGCCTCCACAGTGGAATTCATCTCCACTCTCTTTGTATTGCCATTACCTCTTTTCAGACCACTGGCTCAGTGTTTGTCACATGATATTGCACTTTGGTGTTTATAGTTATCTGGCTAAACTGAAACGCCCTTGAGAAGAGGGCCTGTTCATTTTTTTTTAAATCTCCAGTGGCTAAATTAGCATCCAGTACATAATGTATGCTTAAATGTTTGGTGAAGGAAGGAAGGGAGGGAGGGAGGGAGGGATGATGGGAGGGTAAATAAAATAAATAAAACAAAGAAAGGGCCCCGGTCTCCTCACATCAGCTTTGTCAGTCCTGTCCTTTTATCCCCTTCGATGTCACGTGGGTCTCTTCCTTCCTTTTTCTCTGTTTCTTTTTCCTTATTTCTCCTTTGCTAGCAGCTCATTTTTCTCACCAGCCATGATCTCCTTTTGTTTTCTCCACTCCTATCGCTCTCACCCCATTTTGCTTTTGGCTTGATTTTCCCAACTTCCTTCCTTTGAACCTTTTTGTCCTCTCCTATGAGATTCCCTAGCATGTGTGTTCTCTTGCACTTCCTTTCTTCTCTGATACAGCGAGACTCATCGCCTTCAGTTACCCACCCATTTCCACCCTTTTGCTCAGTCTCCATCTCTTCTGAAATCCACCTCCTTAATTTCAGACTTCGGGTACTCAACTGGAGCCCTCGAAGAAGCATCTGGGAGGAGGCAAAGCCCAAGGAGATTGCCAACTTATATACCGTCACTGCCTTGGCCTGGAGACGGGATGGCTCACAACTCTGTGCGGTGCGTTTTACCAGTAATCCCTTTCCGCCTGGGTGACTTTCTCCAAACGAGGAAAAATCCGGCCTTAGCCTAAAGCACTCTCCCTGAAACTAGAGAATCTCTTCTTCCCTTTTGACTCCAACCTAAAAATATGGCATTAAAGGCAGGAAAGAGAAATTCGCACTTTATGGGAAGCCAAAAGAGACAATTCTGTAGGCAGGGCTGATTTCTCCCTTTCATCCCATCACTATCCCTGAGTCCTGTGAGTGCCACCTCTTTCCATCTGGTACTTCCCAAAACTGCCAGCCCTTTTACTGCCAACTCTTTCCTAGATTCTAGAACTTGGGTTTCAAGGGTGTCTCTAGATATCCTTCCGATGCCTGTTACCTTTTATGTTGTCGCTTTCCCTTCTAGGGCACACTCTGTGGTGGAGTGGAACAGTTTGACTGCTGCCTCCGGAGAAGCATTTACAAGAATAAGTTTGAGTTGACGTATGTGGGACCTAGCCAGGTAAGCAGCTGATAGCCTACTGCACCAAAATCTCCTTTTGGACACTGCCACGGTGCCAAATTTAATCCCTGGTAGAGCTGATCTGGAGAACAGAGTGTATCAGGCAACTCTTTGGCAACTTTCCTGCTGTAACCCTTCCAGCTTATTGTAAGACAAGATTTAAACACCAAATTTAAGGGGTACAGAGATCGCCCCTTCCATCTTCCTGGTTTAAAACGTTACTACCTGGGGCGCCTGGATGGCTCAGTCTTAAGTGTCGGACTCTCGATTTCAGCTCAGGTCATGATCTCAGGCTTGTGAGATCAAGCACCGCATGGGGCTCCACGCTGGGCATGGAGTCTGTTGAAGATTCTCTCTTTCCCTCTCCCTCTGCCCCACCCAGTCTCCATCCCTCTCTAAAACAAAACAAAACAGAAAAAGCTTTATTACCTATATGTTGTTAACTGGGGAGTTTAGGATTATGCAGGTGCATAACATTGCTTTAGGGCCTCTGAACTCACCGTGTATGACATTGCAAGGTAATTTCTTAGTTCCTGAGCCCACCTTTCTGTTTCCTCTACCTCTGTCCTCTTTTCCTTCCATTTATTATTCATTGATTCCTTCATTCTTTTTTTCTCTTTTTTGGAAATGTTGTTCACTTATTTGACAGAGTGTCCACACAGGAGCAGGGGAAGGCCAGAGGGAGAGGGAGCACTCTGACGTGGAGCTGAATGTGGGGCCTGATCCCAAGACCCCAAGGTCATGACCTGAACTGAAGGCAGATGCTTAATCAGCCGAGCTACCCAGGCGCCCCCTCTTTTTTTTTTTTTAAGATTTTATTTTTAAATAACTCTACACCCCACTTGGGGCTCAAACCCACAACTGAGGTCAAGAGTTGCATGCTCCTCTGACCGAGCCAGCCAGGCACTCCTGTTCTTTCATTTTCTGTCCATTCTCTATACATGAGCACTGTTAGGACAGAGAATACAAGGATAATTGCCTGTGTTATATTGTTCCTTAATCAGGATCATTTTAGCAAAGAGGTATATGAAATGAGAGTATGATCAGTATACACCATGATTAAAGTAATCACAAAGATTTTCAGAAGAGGTACAGGAATGTGAAGAGGGTGATTACTTTTACCCCGTATGTGTTATGTATTAGCATTGAAGGAGATAATCTCTGAAAACATTTTGTAAATAGTAGAGCACTGTGTGAACGGGAGGTGTCATTTTTACCAACAACAGCCTAGGCTAGGTGAGGAAACGAGAGACTAGCTTTGTTTAACACTGTGGAGGTGGGCACGGCAGGTTCACCCCTCTTTGGGGTTGAGGGAAGCCTCAGGGAGCTCAGACTTGTACCTTACCAAGGTGATTGTGAAGAACCTGTCATCGGGGACCCGAGTGGTACTCAAGTCACACTGTGGCTCTGAGGTGGAAGAGGTGAAAATCCTCGGAAAGGAACGTTGCGTGGTGGCCCACACGTCAGACACGCTGCTGCTGGGGGACCTGAACACTAATCGCCTTAGTGAGGTAGGAACCCCAGGCGGAGGGGCGGGGAATGGAGCATCGTGAGCTGCTACTTCCGGGGAACCCGGGTCCCTGAGGGGGAAAAGCTCTAAGATGCTGGCGTTGGGGACCTGGTGGACCTGGGAGTGAGACCCTGGAGATTTAGAATCCTGGAATGGGAATTCCCACTGTTGGACTGTTTTTACAGCATCTCTCAGAAGCCTAGAAGCCTAGGGCAGAATGTGACACAGCACCCCTCTTGTGCAACATCAGGGCCTTCCTAAACTCCTTCTCTCTGCTTCCTACCCCGTCCTTCTGTCAGCGTTGTCTTGGATACTTACCCACATTGTTGTTATGGCCTCTCCCTCTTTTACAGGTGGCTTGGCAGGGATCTGATGGCAATGAGAAGTATTTCTTTGAAAATGAAAATGTGAGTAGAGCTTGATTAACCAACCATCACCATCTCAGTAAACCTCCTAGCTAAGAGAGAGCAGATAAAGAAAGGAGGGCGAGATGGGCAGAGGAACAGAATAAAGAGGAAAGTGGGAGTCACTTTGCACTGACAAGACATCTCCCTCTACTACCGTTGACCATGCAGACTTCTTCATGCAAACGTCCTACCACGTGACAGTTCCCTTCATCCCCAGGTGTATATGATCTTCAATGCTGGAGAGCTAACCCCGGTGGAATAGGGGAGTAATGATACCCTGGGTTCTGTACGTACTGAATTCATGAACCCCCACCTCATCAGGTAACCCCACAAGGTTCTCTAAATTTTTGAAACCCAAAAGAAGTCCCTTTTAACCTCTAACTCCTGTATCCTCAAGATTAATCTAAAAACTTCATCCCATATGGTACTTTGGGGCCCTTGCGAAACATCCCGATGACCCAAGTCCATTCTGCCTTACCTCACCCTTCGTGTTTCAGTGTCCGTATTAATGAGCGGCGTCAACGAGGGATGGAAGACAGTAAGAAATTGGCTTATCTTGTTGATGTTAAGACTATTGCTATAGGTAAGACTCTCTCATAATTCTGATAACAAAACAGATGTTTATAGTATGCTTCCATATCACAGGGGTGTGTAGAGTGGAGAATGCAGGAACCTGAGAGGCACCAGGTAAATGTATGGCCCTGCTCTCACAGAGGATGTGGGAAGTGTTCTAACCCACATGTGTGAGTCTGCGTCTAGCTGTGGAGATACAGATACACTGTTACGCATATCAGCTTGTCCCTGTAATTATTCATGTTCTTTAGGCATGTATCTTAGGGCTAGGAGTTGTGAACTGTAGAGCGGAACCATTAGTAAATTTATGAATTTTCCTGTTTAGACTTAGGACATAGGATAATGGACTGTTTGAACCAGAAGGGGACTTATTTTCTGTCGAGTTTGACATTGGTAGCCCGTGATGACAAAATTTATTTGAATTTCACAAGTGTTCACTTAAATAAATACATCTTATTTATATATATTAATAATTAGCTCTGGGGACATCTGGGTGGCTCAGTCAGTTAAGAGCCTGCCTTCGGCTCAGGTCATGATCCCAGAGTCCTGGGATCAAGTCCCACATCAGGCTCCTTGCTCAGCAGGGAGCCTGCTTGTCCCTCTGCTTTCTGCTCTCCCTGCTTGTGCACTCACTCTCTGACAAATAAGTAAAATCTTTAAAAAAAAATTAACCGTATCATGAAATGTATCAAGTATAGAAAAATGTTTTTAGAACAGCCCACTATTCCTTATGATGTATAGAGAATAACATATCCATATAGCGTCGTTAAGAACAAGGGTCTAGAGTCAAACCTCCCCACTTCTGCAATTATACCTGTGTGATCTTAGGTCAATTTCTTAACCTTTCTGTATCTCAGTTTCCTCATCCACAAAATGGGGATAAAAATCGTACCTACCTTATATGAAAAGCACTTAGTCTAATGTCTGGCACATAATAAGCACTTAATAAAGGTTAGCTATTAATATTATTATTATTACTTGTGTACCCATACCTAGTTTTTTTTTTTTTAAGATTTTATTCATTTATTTGACAGACAGAGATCACAAGTAGGCAGAAAGGCAGGCAGAGAGAGGAGGAAGCAGGCTCCCCACTGAGCAGAGAGCCCGATGCGGGGCTCGATCCCAGGACCCTGAGATCATGACCTGAGCCGAAGGCAGAGGCTTTAACCCACTGAGCCACCCAGGCGCCCCCCCCACCATCCCTAGTTCTATCATGTCCTGTCCTTTCATTATATTTTCTTCAGATCTTTTATCTCTCCTCTTACTGAGGGACATTTAAGTTGTTGGTTTTTCACCATTTCCAGTGTTTTGGTTCTCTCAGGTTTACACCTAGAGCAGAACTGCTGAATCATAGAAGAGGTATATCTGTAATTTCGCTAAATCTTTCCAAATTGCTCTCCAAAGAGATTGTACCAATTTACATTCCCACCAGCAGTTAGAGGTCCCAGTGTTCTGCATCCTCTGCAGTACTTGAAATTGCCTGACTTCATAATTTGGCTCAATCTGACTTATGTGAAATAATACTTCATCGTATTCATTTTTGTTGTTGTTCATTTGTTTATTGGTGTTTGGATTTGTTCTTCTGCATTTTGCCAGTTCTTATCCCTTGCCTATTTTTAAAATCAGGCTGTCTTTTCCATATTGAGTTGAAGGAGTTCTGTGTATGTGCATATCTAGCCTTCGATGGTCATTTGTGTTGCAGATATTTGTCTCAGCCTCTTTTAGTGTTCAGACATTTCTAATTTTAATGTAGTTCATTTCATCACTTTTTAAGAAATAGTTTGTGATTTTTTTTTAAAGATTTTTATTTATATATTTGACAGACAGATCACAAGTAGTCAGACAGGCAGGCAGAGAGAGAGAGAGGAGGAAGCAGGCTCCCCGCTGAGCAGAGAGCCCGATGCAGGGCGTGATCCCAGGACCCTGAGACCATGACCTGAGCCGAAGGCAGAGGCTTTAACCCACTGAGCCACCCAGGCGCCCCTTTTTTTAAGATTTTATTTATTTATTTATTTGACACAGAGAGAGAGAGAGAGAGAGAGAGATCACAAGTAGGCACAGTGGCAAGCAGAGAGAGAGGGGAAAGCAGGCTTCCTGCCAAGCAGAGAGCCTGATGCTGGGCTCAATTCCAGGACCCTGAGATCATGACCTGAGCTGAAGGCAGAGGCTTTAACCCACTGAGCCACCCAGGTGCCCCTAGTCTGTGATTTTTGAGGTCTTGTTTAAGAAGTTTCCCTGGGGCACCTGACTGACTGAGCCAGAGGAGCATGTGACTCTTGATCTCAGGATCGTGAGTTTGAGCCCCAAGCTGGGTGTAGAGTTAAATAAATAAATAAATAAATAAAATTTTTCAAAAAGAAAAAGTTTCCTATTTCCTCCTATATTTTAATATTTTTAGATTTTGCTTGTCACCTGGAATTAATTTTTGTGCATAATGTGGGTGTGGCTCATATTTTACTTTTTCCATGTTTAACCATTTATTGGAAATCCATTCTGTACTCACTGATTCGTAATGTCACCTCTTATAAATCAAGTTTCCAAATACACATGGGTCCGTTCTTAAGATACTTTTACAGTTCCTGAGTTTTATGTTTCACATCAGATTGTTGAGTTGTTATGGAAATGATGTAGTATGGCGGCCCATGTTCCAGTGGCAGGAAGGAGCTGTGAGACTTTGAACAAGTCATCCCACTACACAGCGCTCGTCTTCAATAGTATATAAAATGACAGAGTTCTTCTCTTAACCTTTTTTCACTAGTGACCCCTTTGAGTATCTAATTAAAATCATAGATCCTGGGGTGCCTGGGTGGCTCAGTTGGTTAGGCGACTGCCTTCAGCTCAGGTTGTGATCCTCGAGTCCCACTTTGGGCTCCCTGCCTGGCAGGGAGTCTCCTTCTCCCTCTGACCCTCCCCCCTCTCATGCTCTGTCTCTCTCTCTCCCTCTCAAATAAATAAATAAAATCTTTTTTAAAAAATCATAGATCCTTTCCCAGAAGAATATACATAAACATAGAATTTTGTATATAATTTCAGGGTGTTCACAGAGATAGGGTCCCACAGCTCTAGTATTCTGTGATTCTACTTATAAATTAAGACATTGAAACATGGCTTTATCAAGTTGGCTTTTAATTCAAGGAAATTTCATTTTTAAGTTGGTCTTCTCAGTTGTAGACATTAGCTGGCATTTGGTCTTGAGCTCCAGCACGGATCACGGCAGGACGTTGCGCATTGGTAACGTATACAAATAAGAGCTGTGAATGCGCCGTGTTCAGGAGACTCCCTGAAAGCATCCTAGCCAGGCCTTAAGTGTGATCATATCTTATATTGTCTGCAAAATTCACACCAACCTAAAATTCTTATCCTCAGCACTCTCAGCCTGACTTTAATCAGAGGTTCCTTCTGTTTTGTCTGTGTGCCTTCTCCACTGTTTGCCCCTCGGGGCTCTTACATCATTGACACTCAAAATGCAGGGAACTCCTTGCAGCAAATATGTTCATCGAGGTCATTTCATCCATCAGCTTTCTCTTCGTGGTTGTGCTGGAACTGGGGCTCTTCCTTAATGTGCTCAGTGCTGCCTTCCAGAGGATTTCTTGAGTAACGGATGCCCGTTGCTCTGATGTGTTCTGATCTACTATGAGACAACTCCAAGATCCCAGAGAGGAATCTGATTTCTTGATGGATCTGGACCTTTTGAGTTAGCTACAGAGCTAAACAAAATCTCTACAATTTTAGTAGAAATCCAGTATTGTAAGCATCTTAGCAAAATTATGTCATGTTCCTCATACTCTACACGGATGTAACATTCTTAAAGCCCAACATAATAATCAAAGGCAAGACTTTTGCAGGCTGCCTTGTGTCCTGTCTATGATTATGTGGAATCTGTCTTCTTAACCCTGTCTCCTTTACTTTGTAGTGGATCTGACTGGTGGCTACAACATTGGCACCATCACCACGAGAGCCGTGTGGATTGGCTGGAACTTAATGAAACGGGGCCAAGCTTCTCTTCAGGGACCGGAAACTTTGTGTAAGAAGGGTTACTAAGGCCTTAGCCATTGAGTAGTCCATAGAGGATGTACTACCTGCTGCCAGGGATTGCGGGGGCATAATTTCTTGGTGCACTATGCCATTAACATAGCAAAAGGCACAGAAGAATCAACATTGTGTCTGTTATCATAGCCCATACCTTAGGAAGATGGTATTGTGATGGCACCAAAGTCAAGAGGGAAATTTGAGAGCTGGTTTCTCTTTTACTGTTCCCAAGTCTGTGCCCTCGTGAGACTACCTCACCCCCGCATGCCTGGCTGAACTTTACCCACACCTGTTGCAGCATTCCTCAGCTACTCGTACCCCACAGCGTTAAGGCTGGCTCGACAGTCTGCCCCGAACTCCTTATTGACTCTGATCTCAATATGGTATCACCAAAGAGCTCAGCCTCAAGGGCAAAGAGACTATCTGGCGATTTTTCATTTCATGTTCATTGTGATGTGAAAGCCACATCGCCGATTTCCAGACCATTTAATGTGCGGGGTGGCCTTCCTTTTGTGATCCAGTCTGGCAACTCTGGCCCAGAGTTAAACTCTAAGAACGAAAGTCTGACCTTCAGCTAACTTAAATTTCTGGGTGTAGCTCTGGGCTCACTTGGTCATCCCTTTTGGGCCAGAGTCAGGATGTACCAAGTCAGTATAAACGTCGAGCACTGCAGGCTAGTAAGCTTTGAAATTCAGCATCTGCCTGACTGGTGGGTCAGCTCGCCACATTTCGTTAGAGAAATGGTCGATATCAGAAGCCGCCCCATAGCCCCTTCTGTTGCGCTGTCCACCTCTTCCTTCCGCAGTTGCATCTATACGATATTGAAAGCTGCTCGAAGACGATGATCCTCAACTTCTGCTCCTACATGCAGTGGGTCCCAGGAAGTGACGTGCTGGTGGCTCAGAACCGAAACAGCCTGTGTGTGTGGTACAACATTGAGGCACCCGAGAGGGTCACCACATCCTCTCTTAGGGTACATCGGTGCCAGGGGTCCTCAGACATAGTGTCTCACTGATCAGTTAGGGCCCTGAGGAAGCTCCAAAGGTTATTTGGTTTTCTGTGGCCCACCACCCATCATCTCTGTGATAGAGTCGGCAAGTAAAGCTTAGATCCTTGCCCACAGTGCGCTAGGCCCCAGAGCCGTCCTTGTTCAGATTCCTGACATTGTATCCTGTCCTCTCTATTACAGTGGCCCTGGGGAATTCACCAGGTCATAATGAGTTCTCTTAGGCTGGAAGAGCCCCCATAGCGGGGGCAGTTCTGTCAGTTCCTGGGTGAGGATTCTCTGTTGTAAGCTGTTCAGAGCTCCTTTTTTTATCAGACTGAAGATCAGTCCCTCTCCTGTCCCGCCAGCATCACGTACATTCCAGTGACCTTGCAGAATCTGGGAGGGAAAACAAGAGAGGCCCCTGTGCTAGGCTAGGATGACTGGTGTGGGTACAGAGCGAGCATGTGATAGTTCTTTTTGCCTTTTTTCTATCTCTCTTCTTTCCCTCCTTTCTTTCCTCATTTTAGACTAATTAAGTTTGGCGCTTGGGGGTTGTTTTGTCCTTTTTAAAACACATTTTTCACATTTTTGCTTTGGAGGTCATACATTTGACTCCTAGAGTGGTTACCCTTGGAAGTTTACCATACCCTTAAATTATTCTGAATAGTTTCAACTTATTTAGCATTTTATCCCTGGCAAATGATACAAGGACCTGAACTTTGATTACCTCCCCTTTGCCATTATTGCCCAGTATTTTTTTATCCCCAAAGTGAGACGTTATTCTTTTACACAGCCGGAATTTGGTTACGTTTGCCATCATGGTGCCAGTTTCTCTGCTCACTCTTTTTGCATTGCTGACCTTTGCTCTGGAGTTAACATCCTTGAGAAAAAGTGTTTCAAAGATGAATCATCAGTTTCTGAAAATTATCAGAATGGAATGATCTGAAAATGTTTTTATTTGGCATGTTCTTGAAAGAACAGTTTGACAGTTTTTCTTAGTCTTTTGCAAATACTGCCGTCCCATTGACTGACCCCCTTAGTTCTGAGAAGTTTATTAACAGTTCCTTGTGTTGTCTTGTTGGCTTTTTTAAAAAAGATTTTATTTATTTATTTGGGAGAGCAAGGGGAGGGACAGAAGGAGAAGCAGACTCCCCGCTGAGCAGGGAGGGATTGCGGGGGGCTTAATCCCGTAACTCCAGGATTGTGACCTGAGCCTAAGGCAGAGACTTACCCGACTGAGCCACCCAGGCGTCCCGGTCTTGTTGGTTTTAAAGTCTTTTGTTTTTTCAGCATTCTGAAGCTTCAGTACATTATATCTGCATATAAATGTCCTTTTACTTAACTGTGCTTGGTGTGTATGCGCACGCGCGCGAGTGTGTGTGTGTGTGTGTGTGTCCCATCTGCGAGGACACCTTGTTCCTCAGCCATGAGCTCTTTAAATGTTGCTGCTTCTCTCGAACTCTCTTTCTCACCCTCAGAACTCTAATTAGGTATGTGTTCCGTTTTTTGTCCTGTCTTTGTGCCTCTATAACGTCTTACTCTTCCTTCCTCCTTCTCGCTCCATGCTACATTCTGCATAATTCCTTAAGAAACATCTTGCAAGGGGCGCCTGGGTGGCTAGGCCCTTAAGTGTCTGCCTTTGGCTCAGGTCATGATCCTGGGGTCCTGGGATCAAGCCCCTGCCTGGGGCTCCCTGCTCAGCAGGAAGTCTGCTTCTCCCTCTCCCACTCCCCTTGCCTGTTTCCCTCTCTCTCTGTCAAATAAATAAATAAATACAATTTTTTAAAGATTATTTAAAAAAAAAAAGAAACATCTTGCAAGTCAGGGGTTCGCTTTCACTATTATCTCATCTGCTATTGAAATCACCCACTGAGTTTTCTTCAAATAGTGAATTTTTCGTACGGTTTTATTTGGTTCTTTCTCTAGTCTGCCTGGTCATTTTTTCTAATATATTTGCTGCTGAAGCGAACACAACCTGGCCATTTTTTATGGTCTCTTGTCTCTTGCTTAATTTTTCATTCCATCTCTTAGGTCTTTAAACATTCTACGTTTCTTTCATATTCCATAACTGGTTCTTCCGTAATTGTTATTTTTAATATTGGAAATCCTTGGAGGTCCAAAAGTGCTGTAGTTATTGTTATTGTTTACTCCTTTATGGTGGTTAACTTCTGTTTTGGTACCTTTTTTTATTGGGGGGCTCACGTTACATTGAATATAATTTTTAGAAGCTCAAGGGCCTAACATGGGCATGTTTTCCTCTAGAGATGATCAGTGTTTGCTTTTGTAGGAATCAGGCATACTAATGACTTTTGTTCCCTTTCCGGAAGAGAGGATCCCAGATTTCATGACTAACAGATTCTCAGAATCGCCCCCTCATCCTGCTCGAGGACCCCTGGTTTATTCACCCACTGCTGTGTTTGCCATCAGGGCAACTGTACCCTTTCCACTTGCTCCCCTGTTTTTTTCCTGCTCAGGTTTTCACTTACCAGCTTTTTCCTTTTTTTTTTTTTTCTTTCCTTTTCTGTTTTTCTCCTTTGCTTTCTCTTCTTCCCTTCCTTCCTTTTCTTCCCTTCCTTCCCTCCCTACTTTTCCTTCCCTTTCCTCCCTCCCTCCCTTCCTTCCTCCCCGTGGGAGACTAGGAAGCATACCTAGTGATTTCTTCAGGGGACCTAAGCAATGAATGTATTCAGAAGTACAGCCCAGGTTAAAGTTGTATTTTAACAGGACTCAAGCTGGAAGCAGAAGTGGTTGCACACTTTGTCAGGTTACCTCCAGGCATTAGTGCGGGCACAGCTCTGAGTGTACAGGAACCTGAGGGCATTAGTGTAGATAAGGGATTCTTAGCTGCTTGAAGGAAATTAAACGCTGGGCAAACAAGGGCCGCTGTAATTCCCTCAGTGTGTAAGCACTAGGTTGGGGTAAGGCTGGGTCTGTTCTGCAGTGGAGTTGGTGGAGACACTAACCTGGAATTCGGGTGGGGCAGGGGGATTGAAATTTTACAGGGTGATGTGGTAGGTCTGGAGCGGGGCAGGGGGGAAGACCGAGGTGATGGTGACCGAAGGTGTGACAACTGTTGCCTACACGCTGGATAAGGGCCTGATCGAGTTTGGAATGGCCATTGATGACGGCATCTACACCCAGTGAGGGGCTGGGCTGACATCCCCGTGAGGTGGTGGGAGAGGCTGGTTCTGAGTCTGGAGGACCTGGGATGGGCCAGACAACTGGCCCTGTCACACCTGCCCCATCACCAGTGCTCCTCTGCACCCTGCGGCGCCTGGACTGTTGCTTTCCTTCCTTTTCTCTTCAGGGCCACAGCCTTCTTGGAGACTCTGGAAATGACCTAGAAACAGACGCAATGTGGAAAACCTTGAGCAAACTGGCACTCGAGGCAAGGCAGCTCCACTTCGCGGAGAGGTGAGGCAGACCAGAAGTGAGGTGCGGGCAGCTAGGAAGGATGGCCAGAGGCCATTTTCGGTAGGGGGTGGGGTGTGTGTGTGAGAGGCTCCTTCCAGGGCTAAGGCACCAGTCCCCTGCCATTACAACCAGTAACACCTTCCAGGTAGTTATTCCAAACATTCTTCCATCCCAGTTTATAAGATATTTTTTGCTTTTGCTTCCCCTATGTAGGTGCCCCATCAGAGTTTTAACACCCATGCCCTCCAGTCCAGGTGTTGACGTGTATTTCCGAATGCGGCATAGGAGTGTAGTTAGTAGGACAGTCTTGGCATTTTAGACTCTTTCGAGTTATCTGGCTCCATTTAACAGCTTGTATGACCATGAGTTAAGGGAACCTTTCCAAACCTTGGTTTCTCAATTTCCTCTCTGTAAAGGGGAGTAATGATAGCATTTACCTCCTAGGGTGGTAAAGAAGAATCATAGGGGCGGTGAAGAAAGTAGGAGAATTCTCAGTGCTCAGTAAATGTCAACAGCTGCTGTTTTGCCAGGAGTCCTCTTGGCTCCTTCCTTTCCCGTGGCCCCACAGCTAGACGACCAGCTCGTCCTAGGGCCCTGACCCAGCGTCTTCAAAACACATCCCGAAGCTCTTACTGTCTAGCCTAGAACAGACCACACCTCTACCTGCAGTGTCACAAAAACCTCTTAGTCTCACGGATCCTGTTCTTACACACCTACCATCCATTCATCCCACAATAGCTGAAATCATTTGTTACACCATAAATCAGATTGTGTCCTTTTTTTGCTCAAACCTTCCAGTAGCTTTCTGTTCTACTCAGTATAAGATCCACAACCCTTGGCGTGTCCTAACTCCTTACAATATTTGGCCTCTGCCCCCTTCATCTTCCAGGTACCCACTTGCCCGTTAGTCTCCAGCCACACTGGCATCCCTTGGGCCCTTTGAGTATCTCAAACTCATTCCTGCCATGGCACCTTACATGCGCTGTTCCCTCTGCCTGGAATAATTTTTCCTCATCTTGCGTGACTGACTTTTTCTTGTATTTAGGTCTTGGCACAAATGTCAGCTCCTCAGATAGGCCTTCTCTGAGTACCAGCTGAACTAGCCCCCTCCGTTACGGTTTATATGTACTGTCACGTTATTCCATTTTACTCTTCTTTCTCTGGAATGTCTTTGTTTGCGTACTAACTACTTGTTTCCCCTAGAAAGTAAGTTCCCTGAGAGCGAGGCCCTCATCCGTCATATCCCCTTGTGTCTCAAGTGGCAGAAACCGCGCGCGGCACTTAACCGAGGCTCAGTGTACGGCTGCTGGGCCGGTGCGTCCGCGCTGATCCTGTAGTAATGCTGCTGTTACTGTGATTGCTTCCATCCTGTAGGTGCTTTTCTGCTTTGGGCCATGTAGCAAAAGCTCGATTCCTGCATGAGACCAATGAGATTGCAGACCAGGTGTCTCGGGAATATGCAAGTATTATCCTCCTGAATTATTCAGTCTCTCGAGCTGAGATTTCTCTTCACGCGCAGCCCCACGACCCCTGGCTTTCCGGCCATGGCTCGCGCCCTCGGTTCTGCCCAGCCCACCTCCACCTTCGAGTCAGAGCGCTCTGGAATGGCTTGCCAGACCTCATCCTTTAAGCCCCATGAAGGTTTTCAGCTTTCTGGTCTTTTAGCTTCCTCGTCTCTGTGGCCTTCCTGTCTAATAAGCTCACAATAGTCCGAATGGCTCCTGCAGTGCTGCCAGGATAACCAGAGCCTTCTTCCTCCCCCACAGGGTGGAGAAGGAACGGACTTTTACCAGGTGCGAGCACGCCTAGCCATGCTGGAGAAGAACTACAAGCTGGCTGAGATGATCTTCTTGGAACAGGTGATGGGAGCAGAGGGACCAGATTGAAGAGGGGAGCTGGGCGGGAGGGGGAGTGAGGCAGCCTGAGGGGAGGAGAGAGCCCTGGGGGAGAGCTTTTAGAAAGGTTGACACAGCTAAAATGCCACTCCTTCCTTCCGGCTCTGCTCTGCCTTCCTCCTTCCAGTTAGGTCTTTATAAGCTGTCTGCTGCCGCCCCATCTGCCGCCTCCCCCTACCCCAGAGCCTTCCCTGGTCGTGCTTGTGTACACAGGCAAATTCAGGGTTTGTGGGGCCTGAGGCTGATAGAATTTGAGGAGCCCTCCTTAAGAAATAATGCCTTGGAAGGGGCCTATGCAAATAAGGTACCCTGGGGCTTAACCTCCTTCTCCTTTCCTGATAAGTGTGCCACTGCTTGTGCCTAAGTCAAGGGTGAGGCTTTCAGTCCCCGCGGGCTGGCATCATGCCCGGGCTGAGGACAGCCTGCTGATCCCTGATGCTCCTCCCAACTCTTGGTGTCCCTCTCTCCTCTGCCCGGCTTCCCCTAGAATGCCGTTGAGGAGGCTATGGACATGTAGCAGGAGCTGCACCGTTGGGATGAGTGTATCGCTGTGGCTCAGGCCAAGGTACTACCAGTTCTGTCTTCTCCATGGTGCTCGCAGCTCAGTTCCACCAATATCCGAAGCCTCTTCTTACCAAGGAGGCTATAGGAGCTGGAACAGGATTGGGCTGGGAGTTGGCACGTTGGTGTCCGGGAGGCTTTCCGTTGTTACAGTGGGATTGGAGAAGTTTGGGAAGCAGCACAGGAAGGAGGGAGGTGACTTGTCTTGCCTCTCTTGCACGTCCAGGGGCACCCAGCCCTGGAGAAGCTGCGCCGGAGTTACTACCAGTGGCTGATGGACACACAGCAAGAGGAGCGAGCCGGTGAACTACAGGAGAGCCGGGGGATGGACTAGCAGCCATCAGCCTCTACCTCAAAGCCGGGCTCCCTGCCAAAGCTGCCCGACTGGTGCTGGCCCGGGAGGAACTGCTAGCTAACACCGAGCTGGTAGAAAACATCACTGCAGCCCTTATCAAGGGGGAGCTGTATGAAAGGGTATGGCTGGCTTCCCGTTCCTGTCCCTCATCTCCAGGACTCAGCGCTCCCTCCTACCCAGGGGAGTCCTGGAGTGCACAGCCCCCAGAACTGGTGGCCGAGTCTCCACCTTTGGGGGCTGATACTTGATTCTTAGTGTAGTAGGACTGTGGTTGTAGTCATGTGGTATGTGTCGACAGGCAGGTGATCTCTTTGAGAAGATTCGAAACCCGGAGCGGGCCCTGGAGTGCTACTGTAAAGGCAGCGCATTCGTGAAAGGTACTGCCCCGGACAACCCAGCCTTCCCTGTTAGAGTCTTGCCCGAATAGTCCCCCTGCACCAATTTTGTGCATCTGTTCTGGTGGATCGGCTCAGTTCTCCATCCCTCCACTTCTCACCTATTTTCCACACCCCATTTCCCTGACTCCCATCCCTGGAAGGCTTAGCCGAGTGCCCTCTCTGTCCCTGGCAGCAGTGGAGCTGGCTCGGTTGGCATTCCTAGTGGAAATGGTGAGACTGGAAGAGGCCTGGGGAGATCGTTTGGTGCAGCAGAAGCCGCTCGATGCAGCCATTAATCACTACATTGAAGCCAGGTAGAGGGGTGCAAAGGTGACTGGGCGTGAGGTCCAAGGTGATGGGGCAAGTAAGGGCACCGAGGCTCCAAGAGAGATGGCACCATGTAGGTTGGAGTAGGCTTGAGGTGTCTCCCTACCTCTACCTGTCTTCCCCTTGCCTCATAGGCACGGATGCCTTTCCCAGCTCTGCCAGGCGCTCCATTAAGGCAATTGAAGCTGCCCTGGGCGCCCGCCAGTGGAAGAAGGCCATTTATGTATTAGATCTACAGGACCGGAACACTGTCGGAACACCAAATACTATCCCCGCGTGGCCCAACACTATGCGTCTCTGCAGGAGTATGAGGTGAGGAAAGTCCCTTGCTGGAGCTGGAGGCAATGCAGTACCGAATGAGATGAGAACCCCAGAACCGGAAGTGGGGGCCCTCTTACCAAATCCTTCTTTCTGGGTCCCAGCAGCACCAGCCACCCTGAGTGAGAAGAAAGCAGTTTATTTCCCTTATTTCATTCCAACATAACATAGACCCCTCTCCCAGATCTATAAAGCGAGTCTCCAGCTCTCTTCCTATGTAACTCCATGGGAGTTCCAATGTGGAATGGCCCTGTGTTGCAAAAGTACGAGGTCCTTTTAGGTCCTTTTAAACTGCCTGTTGTAGTGTCCCCATTCTGGTTTTGGCTGGTTTTTTGTTTCTGTTTTTGTTTTCAAAAGAGTAGAGGATGTGAGACGGGATAGCCCTCTTTTCTTCTGTGTTGTGGACTAAGGGTCCCGTCCCCTCCCCGCCATCCCAGCTGAGGTTCGCTCTCCCCCGTGCAGGCCGCTCTAACGCTCTTGCTCTAATGCTCTTGCTCTCGGCCTTTTGTATCTGCTGTCTGGAGCACAGATTGCGGAGGAGCTCTACATTAAGGGAGACCGAACAAAAGATGCACTAGACATGTACACTCGGGCCGGCCGCTGGGAGCAAGCCCACAAGGTAGGTAGCGGGGCGCGGTTCGTCCGAGGGCTCCACCTCTCTGGGGCCGTCCCCACTTTCCTTGGGCTCTGATGTTCCCTCTTCACCGGCCTCCTTGAAAGCTGAGAAAGAGCACCAAAATAGAAAAGTCTGGAGCGCTTGGAGACCTAGCCACAGGGAAAGGCAAGGATGAAGAGGCCCTTGTTCCAAACCTGTAATTCCGAAGCGAGCAGAAGGGTTTGGGAGCTGGGGAGCCCCAAATGCCCCTCCCCATGCTGTAGTCAGAGTGGCAACTTCGTTCCCTGCCTGCGCCCAAAACCCGGTGGGTACGGCGGGAGCACGGGAGTGGGAACACGTGCCCAGCAGAGGGCATCTCTGGCCTTTTTGCCTGAGCAGAATATAGTTCTGACTTTGCTCCTTATGGTCTTGGAATTCCCTAGACTGACCAGGAAATCATCCGTACACAAACCCCTGTGGTTGTTGGGAAGGTTCAGAGTTGCTGGGAACACAGGTCATCCTCGAGTCGCGCCTCCCTGGCCACTCCGCAGCCCCCCTGCTTCCCTCGGAAGCGTGCCAGAGGCTACTGGGGCTCTGTGTGTCTGCACAGCTGGCAATGAAGTGCATGAGGCCGGAAGACGTGTCGGTGCCGTACATCAGCCAGGCTCAGGAGATGGAGAAGCAGGGCAAGTACCCGGAGGCAGAAAGGTGAGCCGCAGCCCCAGGGGAGGCGTGCAGGGAGAGGGGTGCGTCTGAGGATGCGCGCCGTCTGCCTAGAAGGCAGTGATGCAGGAATCTGGGTCGAGGAGGCCCCGGGTGTCTCTCTCCCCTCCGCAGGCCCTACGTGACAGTGGAAGAGCCTGATCTTGCCATCACCATGTTCAGAAAGCACAAGCTGGATGATGATGTGATCCGCCTGGTAGGGAAGCACCACCCAGATCTCCTCAGTGACACACACCTACACCCGGGCAAAGTGAGCCTTTTTCCAGTCTCGGCCATCTCTTCCCCGAACAGGCTCCACGTCCCCCTCGCCCCATCCTGACCCTCCTTTCCCCAGGAGCTGGAGGCTGAAGGCCGACTGCAGGAGGCCGAGTATCACTACCTCGAGGCTCAGGAGTGGAAGGCAACGGTGGACATGTACAGGTCCAGTGGGCTTTGGGAGGAGGCCTACCGGGTAAGGAGTCCAGGTCGCTCTGGGGATACGCCCGTCCCTCTTCCCCACTCTCAAGGGATGCATTCTGAACTGGTCGTGGGTCTCTTTGAAAAATGTCCATACCAACAGGCAAAATTTCACATGCGGTAGGAGGGGTCTGTGGACTACCTGAAGTCCATCCTTGGCCCCTGAGCAGGCTAACAGACCCCAAAACTGAGCCCTCTCCCTGTTCTAGTAGAAAGCCCTGACCCTTCAGCTTTGACTTCAAAGCTGAAGTCCGATCAGAGGGGAGAAGGGAGCCGCCATGTGGCCCTGCGTGGGAGGATTGCCAAATGGCTTTGCTTCACAGGTGGCCAAGGCTCACGGAGGAGCTAATGCCCACAAACACGTGGCCTATCTGTGGGCAAAGAGCCTGGGAGGAGAGTCCGCAGTGAGACTGCTTAATAAGCTCGGACTCCCGGAAGCTGCCGTTGACCACGCCGCTGACAACTGGTGAGGCCCCAGGGCTTCTCTCCACTGGCCCCTTTCGAGAGAGAGCCTCTGCGTAGACAAGGAAAATTGCTGTATAGCTGAGAAGTGTTTCTGAAGACAGAGGCAGGAGTGAAGAAATCCTCAGAAGAACGTGATGGAGAGGCAAGGAATGAATCAGTAGCTCTGCCCCTGTTCCCCGGGGGCTCAGAACAGTGTTTAGCTGTTCTAAGAAGATGGAAAGTGATCAGCCTTTTTCCTTCTTTTTCAAAAAGACCTCTTTAAAGTAATTACTATCCCCAGTGTGGGGCTTGAACTCAACCCGAGATCAAGGGTCACTCATTCTACAGACTGAGCCAGGCAGGTGCCCCGGAGAGAAGAGCTTTTAAAGCTTTTAAAGCTAAGGTGCACTAAGCCAGTAATTGACTTCTGAGTCAAGGAAGTGTGCTTCTGTTAAATGCAAAAAGAGCTTTTCTTAAGCAAATGTTGCAAAGACCAGTGATAATCCTGCATGGAGTCAGATGGCTGAGGGTCCTCTTAATGTTTTAGAGAGACAGTTTTTCTGCTAGCGTAAATGTGGCTCAGGAGGAAGTGGTGGAGAACCCGGAGCCCCTGCTCCCGAGGCAGAGTAGTGCTGTGAGGCTCACTGCGGTCCCCTGCCTCGCGCCCATCCCATTCCTTTACGCCCACTCGTCGCAGGAAGCACAGGCTTTTCCGAGTGTCCCCCGACCCACGTCCTCCTTTACGTGTCTGTGTGCTTCTGTGTCACGTCATATGGATTGTCTTCTCAATCTGTCCTTTCCCTCCCCCGGCCCCGTCTCGACCCTTTCTGTTTTCTCTTGCCCTGTTCCCCCTCTTATAAAAGGAAAGTACTGAGTAGGCAGACCTTCCTTACACCTTCCATTTCAGCTCATTTGAATTTGCTTTTGAACTCTCTCGGCTGGCCCTCAAGCACAAAACCCCTGAGATTCATCTCGGATATGCTACGTACCTGGAGGATGAGGTATGGACGTGCTCCTGCTCCCTTGCTTTTGACCTTGACCTCCTCCTGTCTCACGGCTGCCATGATGGCACTCTGCTTCTGATCATGTGCGGCCGCCCTTCTGTCCCTACAGGGTAAATTTGAAGAGGCTGAAGCTGAATTCATCAGGGCTGGTAAGCCCAAGGAAGCAGTCCTCATGTGAGTTACCCATCAATTCCTTACTCCCGTCCTCCCATCCGCAGCCCCAGGACCTGGCATTGCCACCTTCACCTGAACCTGGCACCAATAAATCTTCTACCCCCTCTGACATGGCTGCTTGTCTCCCGCTCTTGAGGCCTCAGTCCTGTACTGAGCCTCCCCTGTGTCCTCTTGTGGGAGCAGGTTCGTCCATAACCAGGATTGGGAGGCAGCTCAGCGTGTGTCCGAGGCTCACGATCCTGACAGTGTCGCCGAGGTGCTTGTGGGGCAGGCCCGGGGGGCCTCGGAGGAGGAGGACTTTCAGAAAGCAGAAGGGCTGCTGCTTCGGGCCCAGAGACCGGGCCTGGCCCTCAATTATTATAAGGTAGGGCACCGGATTCAGGGCCATGAGGGGAGGGGGAGAGAGTGTAAGAACCCACAGAGCACTACACTAACCACTACTCCTGGGAAGGATCCAGAGAGTTAGCATTGGAGAGGGGAAAGGAGACGAGAAGGAGAAGAGAGGTCCAAGGACCTAGGGATCCGTGGCCCATAGTAGAGAGCACCTGTGTGGCAGGGGGAAGGTGTCATGCCGGCCTCTGCCTTCCTGATACCTGGAAATCTGAGCAGGAGGCTGGATTATGGAGTGATGCCCTGTGGATCTGCAAGGACTATGTGCCGGGCCAACTGGAGGCCCTGCAGGAAGAGTACGAGCGGGAGGCTACCAAGAGAGGGGCCAGGTATGACGCCAGGAGGCAGCAAGTGTCGGCAGGGCTGGAGGGTGGGTCACAAGGTATGCACAGGATAGGCCACGCTGCCCAACCCGTTCTGGTCACGTGTACTCTCATCTCAGGGGCATGGAGGGGCTCGTGGACCAAGCTCGCCAGTGGGAGCAGGCTGGAGAGTATAGCCGCGCTGTCGACTGCTACCTCAAGGTGCGGGACTCAGGCGGCAGCAGCCTGGTGGGCAAGTGCTGGATGAAGGTGAGGCAGGCTACACCCTTCCTGGCTGTCCACTTCCCGGACCGCTCTCACAGCCAGCATTCCTCCTCAGACATTGCTTTTTCCTCCTGGGCCTCTCATTTTCGCTCAGGCAGCAGGTACCTGCTGAGTGCTTGCTAGATGCTAGAGCCAGAGCTATGAAAACTATAAAAGGGGATCTGAGGCAGAACCCCTAACAGCCTGAAATTGGGGGAAGTTGGACCACTGTGGCTCGACTAATTGAGTACCTGGGTGAAAACTAAAGGATGTGATTTGAAGTGGAGTTCAGAGGAGGGGGAGGTCTCGACGGAGAGGGAGGGAGGCTGTGTGAGGGAGGGGGTAGACCTGGGACCAGAGCTGGAAGGGCAAATCCAGAGGCCAGAGCTGGGGCCAGATGGAAGCCAGGAAGAAAGCAGAGGCTCCTCCTCTACATAGGAGCTCCTAAAAAGAAGCATCTAGCCGGTTAGGCCAAGTCAGTAGGTTTCATCAATTCCTAAACATATATATAATCACATTTTATTATCTTAGAAATTGGGTTGCATGTGATGTTTTGTGTGTTTTTTTTTTAAGATTTTATTTATTTATTTGACACACAGAGAGAGATCACAAGTAGGCAGAGAGGCAGGCAGAGAGAGAGGGGGAAGCAGGCTCCCTGCTGAGCAGAGAGCCCGATGCGGGGCTCGATCCCAGGACCCTGAGATCATGACCCAATCTGAATGCAGAGGGTTAACCCAGTGAGCCACCCAGGCGCCCCTGCATGTGAAGTTTTAAATGATGTCTCTGGGGTACCTGGGTGACTTGGTGGGTAAAGCATCTGACTCTTAATTTTCGGCTCAGCACATGATCTCAGGGTTGTGAGATCAAGTTCTGCATTGGGCTCTGCACTGGGTGTGGAATCTGCCTCAGATTCGCTCTTCTTCTCCCTCTGCCCCTCCCCACTCGTGCTGTCTAAAACAAAAACCAAAAAGAAGTAAATGATGCATCTTTGATTCAGAGAAATATGGTATTAGGAGTTTGAGGGGGATGTGGAGTGGGCGCCACCGATCCCAAGTCTGAATGTCTACTTCCCCCTGGCAGCTTCCGAGGGGGCTGCGGCTGGAGTGAGTCACGTGACACGACTCCCTCCTCTGAGACCCCGCCCTGGGAAGCTGTAGGTGGGGTTTGGAGCCCCAAACCTGGCTTCAGGGCCTCTTCCTGGCGTTCCATCCATTTGCGCAACACCAAATATCCCTTCACCCTCCATTCCCCCCTCCAGCACGACGAGTGGTCTTTCTAGGTGGAGATCAATTATTGCCCCTTTATTTATCTTAGAGAAATTACAGACCCATTCCCGCCCTCCCTCCTCCCAGGTAGAGAGGCTCTTTGATTGCTGAGGGTGCAGGTTTGGGAGGCATTGGCTGAGCAGGAAAGAAGCCAGATAAGGGGCAGGTCGGTGAAGGCTTGAGCCAGTCAGTGAATAATGGGGACGAATCTCTTCTCATCTGTTAGCTTCAGGCCTCTAAACTTGGCCTGTTTTGGAGCATTTTGTGTGTGGTCCCTAGGAGACGTGTTTGAGTAGCCCTTGCAATCTTCAGACGGAACATGTCTGAGCCTCTCCCTAGGGGAGCTGTGTTTGAGTCTCTCCTTAGCGGGACTGTGATGGGTTCCCACAGAGGGACTGAGATGGGTTTTGCCACACCAACTGTACTGGCCCCTTTCAAGGTGGCTCTGTTGGCTCTGCTCAGAATGACTGTGTCTGTTCCTCTCAGACCGACTGCGTCCACTTCTTTCAGAGGGACTACAGTGAGTTCTCTCTGAGGAATTGTGACCACTCCTCTCAGAGGGCCTGTGCCGTCCTCTCTCAAAAGGGCTGTGTCCTCTCACCTCTAAGGGACTGTGATGAGTTTTCTGAAAGAGACTGCGACTGCTCCTCTCAAGGGGACTGCGACATCTCCTCTCAGAGGGACTGCGACATCTCTTCTCAGAGGGACTGCGACATCTCCTCTCACAGGGACTCTGATGTCTCCTCTCAGAGGGACGGTGATGTCTCTTCCGAGGAAGAATTCGATGGCTCCTCTCGGAGGGACTGTGATAGCTCTTTAGGGAAGGACTTTGATGGCTCCTCTCAGAGAGACGGTGATGGCTCTTTAGGGAAGGACTTCGAGGGCTCCTCTCAGAGAGACTGTGATGGCTCTTTAGAGAAGGACTTCGAGGGCTCCTCTCAGAGAGACGGTGATGGCTCTTTAGGGGAGGACTTCGAGGGCTCCTCTCAGAGAGACTCTGATGGCTCTTTAGAGAAGGACTTCGAAGGCTCCTCTCAGAGAGACGGTGATGGCTCTTTAGGGAAGGACTTCCAGGGCTCCTCTCAGAAAGACTGTGATGGCTCTTTAGAGAAGGACTTCGATGGCTCTTCTCAGAGAGACGGTGATGGCTCCGTAGGGAAGGACTTCGAGGGCTCCTCTCAGAGAGACTGTGATGGCTCTTTAGAGAAGGACTTCGAAGGCTCCTCTCAGAGAGACGGTAGTTTTTTAGGGAAGGACTTTGATGGCTCCTCTCAGAGGGACTGTGATGGCTCTTTAGAGAAGGACTTCGATGGCTCCTCTCAGAGGGACTGTGATGTCTCTTCTGAAGGTGGCTTCGGGGGCTCCTCTCAGAGAGACGGTGATGTCTCTTTAGAGAAGGACTTCGATGGCTCCTCTCAGAGAGACGGTGATGGCTCCGTAGGGAAGGACTTCGAGGGCTCCTCTCAGAGAGACGGTAGTTTTTTAGGGAAGGACTTTGATGGCTCCTCTCAGAGGGACTGTGATGTCTCTTCTGAAGAAGGCTTCGGTGGCTCATCTCAGAGGGACTGTGATGGCTCTTCTGAAGGCGGCTTCGGTGGCTCCTCTTAGAGGGACTGTGATGTCTCTTCCGAGGAAGACTTTGATGGCTCCTCTCAGAGGGACTGTGATGGCTCTTCTGAGAAAGACTTCGGTGGCTCCTCACAGAGGGACTGTGATGGCTCTTCTGAAGGTGGCTTCGGTGGCTCCTCTCAGAGGGACTGTGATGACTCTTTAGAGAAGGACTTCGAAGCCTCCTCTCAGAGAAACGGTGATGGCTCTTCTGAAGGTGGCTTCGGGGGCTCCTCTCAGAGAGACGGTGATGTCTCTTTAGAGAAGGACTTCGATGGCTCCTCTCAGAGGGACTGCGATGGCTCCTTTCAGAGGAATTACATGGGGTTCTCTCCCTTAAGAAGCTATGGTGGTTTCGCTTCTTGGGTGTGAGTTTCTCTTTAAGGTGACTGTGTGAGGTTCTCTTAAGTGAACCGTGTCGATTTCTCCCTCTGGCTTGAACTCTGGTTCCTCTTTTGGAGCTCTTGGACTCCTGGCTAGAGATTTCACATCTGTAGGAGTTTTTCTTACCTTTGCTGCTATTGTCGTTTTGAACAATAACCACAGGCTGTCCGGCTGAAGTGGTTTTGAAAATAGCACTTCCTTGGGAAACTATGGGCTTGGGTAGTTGGGTATGTCTAAGTTGGAAAGAGCTACCTCCTTTTGGTTGATGAGCTGATCTGAATTGCTGTATTTCTTCCCATAACATCATCTGCTTAGTGGTTGTGTCTGCTGGCTTTAGCTTAACAACTGACATCCTATCTCTTTTGATATCTCTTGATGAGGAATAATCTCTGGCTTTTTGTTTTGGATGGTGGTTTTTGCTTGAACACAAATGTTCTGGCCTTGACCTATCCTCAGGCTTCTGTCCAGGAAAAGCCATAATTCTGCATGCTGTCTGGAATGTTTGCTTTAGACCTTGAAAAAGCAGTTGAATGGATTTGGGTTGGGAGGATTTCTTAGATTGTCTTTTTGAAGAGGCAGTAGTTGTCTGAGATGCTCCATTCCTCTTCCCTCTTAACTGGGCTGGTAAATCCCGAGAAGAACTCCGTATTGTGGTTCTGCCATTTGTGTAGAACTTTGTGTTTTGTGTTCTGCCTCCCGTAGTGATTCTTTTCTTTGGGTATTTTGAACTACGGGCCTTTTTGGTTCTCCTTTTAACCGCTTTTTCATCCTGATTGCTTTCAGAGTCACTCTGTGGTAGAGAGTGAACTTGAGTAAACTCATAGTGCCCTGGCCCTCCAGTTGTCATCTTTCCTGCTAGGGCGGGGCTCCTATACCGTCTTTGCCTCATGTGGACTTGTATAGGAGCACGAGACTGGGAAGATACAGACCGGAAATCCATTGTAGAAGTAGGACTCTTGGAAGCTCGAGTATAGACTTTAGCTTTCCTTAGTGATGGTGATCTAGAACTCCTTGGTGTGATGGATCTGTCTCTTCTGTGATACTTTGGGACTTGGGATCTTTTCCCAGTTTGCAGCCTAAAGCCAAGACTCACCTTAATCTCTCCGTGGCCTTCGGAAGTGCTTATAAGGTGGAACTGTGGGTAGATAAGAAGGTAAGGCCCCAAAGTGCCCTGTAATTTATGACAGCAATTAAATCCTACACATCGGCCACACTGTAGGCAGATAGGGTATTTTAAAACGAGATCTGAAGTTAGAGGTGGAGGTACATTGGGGGGTATTTGGCTCCTTAACAGTTTTGCTGCTATTTTTAGCTGCAGATCTTGTAGCAAGTGGAACTGTTCTGACAAGTCAGTCTTGGCCCGGGGAAGGTAACTTGGCTTGAGACAGTGTTGGGACTCAAAAATCCTTGTCTGTGAACTCTGTGAGTTCTCACTCTCTTCCATTGGAACAGAATCTTTCCTAGTGAAAACTATATTGAAGGGAGACTCTAAATTTACCGGGACAGGAGGCTGGCCCTCTGTACATGAAACAGGCATGTGCTGAATGACTTCCTGGGATATACCACTAAGCTTCGAGCTTTTCTTTCGTTTGGCGCTAGCCCCAGAGTATTGCTGTATTATGGAGGACATGGAGCTCCGTGTCCACATCCTTAAGGCTATTCTTTGTTCGTGACCGTGATACGAAGTGTGTCTCTGAATGTAGTTTTTGGACACTGAAGCCTGAGAAATAATACTTTGACTCTTCTCTAGCAGACTCTTGGAAAGTTCCATCAGTTCCGCAGGAACCCCAAATAAATTCTGAATAGATTGACAGATACCTGCGGTGGCTCTTTCCGTGAAAGATGATTGAGAACAAAGGTTCCTTTCCATAGTGGTTCCCAAGACATTCCCTAACACTAGCATATTGGAGAGATATTTTCTGGGTAGTCGCTGTCTCCAGGAGTGATTCTCCCAGACATTCTGTTGTCTGCTCAAGACAGACCAGTTAAGGCCTCTCTGAGTTCCTGATCCTGACTGGAAGATCCTAGATGGTGATCTCCAGCTTTGCAGTGGATGTTGGGATGGGCGCTGGAGTGAATGCTCTAGCTTCTCCACCTGCTTCTGATCAGTCCTCTTAGATACGACACCCACTCCTAGGATCTCAAAATGTGGGATTTCGACAATGTTAGCTATCTTATCAGAGGGTTGATTGTGAAGGGACAAGGGAAGGGTTGAAATTTGTATCGTAGTAGGGTCTCTAAAGTATTCTTCAGACTGCAAAATATCTGTGCCAAAGTTTTTTATATCCAAGGCCCTTGACACTTCTGGCATCTCCAAATCACAAAGGCTTCCTAATTCAGATGCTTCGACAGAGCTTGAGATGAGCGAGTTTGAAGAGTTCTGTAGAAATCTAGAGAAATAATTCCCTATTTGGAACTCCTGTCTTGAAATAAAATCCTCAGATTCCCTATTCTGATATCCCTGGACTAGATTCAAATCCTCACGTTCCATGATTTGAGGAGGCCCTATTTTTATCCCCATTCCTTTCACAGCCTGAAGCCCTTGTTCATGAGTGAACACTGTAGATTCCTCCAAAGGAGATGCTGGCTGTGAGAGTGATTCTGAAGATTTCTCTTCGGTATTTGGCCTCAGAGTTAGTTTTACAGGTTCTACCATTTCTTGAAGATGTGGCCTTGGGAAGAAATCCAAGCAATCCATTACTTCAGTAGCTGATCCTAAGGAGACTCCTATTGGTTCCACAATCTGAGGAATTGGTAGTGGTGCTAATTCCTCAGATCTCACAATTTGAAGTGGTGGCCCTGGGATTAACACAGTCTTTACAATGTGAAACCCTGTCAGCTTCATTATATCCAAAATCTGGTGTGTTGGCTCTGTGGTTAATTCCTTTGATTTTACACTTTGCAACCATAGCCCTGAGGTAAACTCAGAAGGTCTCACATCTTGTACTTTTGGAGTCAGTTCAACATAGTCTGCCATTTGAGAGGTTCCCCCTGGTGTTAATGCTACAGACTTTACAACCTGAAGTGGTGGCCCAGGAGTCACTTTCACATACTCAGCAACTTTGGGGGCGCCTACTGAGGTTCTTCCTATTGGTTGAGCAGCTTGAAGCAGTGTCTTTGTAGATCCTGTGACTTGATCTAGCGGCTTTGGACTAATCCTCATAAACTCTGTAATTTGACCCTGTAGTCCGGGAGCTATCTGTGCATATTTCATACTTTGATTCTGTGAGTGTGTCAGCCCCATTGGTCCATCCCCTTGCTGCCATGTCTCAGATGGGAGCTCTACAGATTCTGCATGTCCTGGAGCTTGACCTGTTTGCCTTGGGGACAAATCTAAAGATTCCTCCCTTTGAAGCCATTGCTTAGAGGTTGAACCCACAGATTCAGGAACTGGATATTTTAGCCTTGGTGTCATCTCTGAAGATTCTGGGACATGATGTAATGACTTTGTAGTCAGTGCTTCTGATTCTTCCCTTTGCAGTCTTTTCTCGGAGATCACCTCCACAGATTCTAGTGCTTGAGGATAGGGCCTTGGAGCGCTCTCTGCATATCCAGTGGTTTTACTTATTGGCTTTGGGGTCATGCCAAGGAATTCCTTCTCTGTTGGCCTTGCTTTGGGGGCCAACCCCATAGTTTCTGTAGTGTGATGCTTGGGCTCTGGTGTCATCTCTTCAGATCCTGTAACTTCCTGCACTGGCCTTGTATATGATTCCTCCAAGTCCTTAACTTGAGGCCATGACTGAGAGAGCAACTCAAGAGTTTCTGGAATTTTCCTTAAGGTTAATTCTAAAGCTTCAGAGCCTTGATTCCTTAGCACATGAGTCGGGTCAACAGATTCTGGTACTTGAAGATCTAGCCTTAGAGGCACTCCTGAAGATTCCATGGTTTTACTTGTTGACTTTGGAGTCAACCCCACAGATTTTTCTACAGTTTCATTGCCTCGATGGGCCAACCTTTCTGTGGTATGATAAATTGGTACTGAAATCAAATTTACAGATTTGGAGACTTGATGCTTTGGTGTTGGGATCACCAAATTCACAGATTTAGGGACTTGAGGCTTTGGTGTTGGGATCATCTCTGCACCTTCTACAAATTGATGCCCTGGCCTAGGGATTATCTCAGAGGAGCCTGTGATTTGATAGCTCCTCTTTGGAGTTCGTTCCTCAGATTTTGTTCTTTGAAGCAGTGACCCCGGTAGTAACTCTACAGATTTCATATCTTGTTGCAGAGATGCTGAAGACAATTTCACATGTTTTATACTTTGCAACTTTGCTTCTGGAGTAAACTCCAAAGGTTTCTCACCTTGTCGCTGTGATTCTGGAGACAAATTTGAAAATCTAACACTACTCAACATGGGTCCTGGTACGAACTTCT
The DNA here is from genome assembly GCF_963455335.1 of Martes martes. Classification (NCBI taxonomy): domain Eukaryota; kingdom Metazoa; phylum Chordata; class Mammalia; order Carnivora; family Mustelidae; genus Martes; species Martes martes. Next base: position 117,995,109 of record NC_137896.1, read on the forward strand.
TAGTTGGCTCTGGTGCCAACTCTATTGATTTCATACCTTGCCATCCTGAAGTCAACTCTTGGCAATTCATACCTTGCTGTTGGGACCCTGGTGTCAACTCTACAGATTGCACATCTTGAAAACATAGTTCCGGTGCAAAGTCCTCAGAATTAACACTTGGTGACCTCAGGCATGATGGAAACCCTGAAGAATTAGCACTTTGAGGCTGTAGCTGCAGGTTTGACTTCAGAGATGTCACATCTTGAGAACATGGCTCTGATTCAAACACCACAGATTTCTGCCTGAGGCGAGAAATCAAATCCTTAGAATTCACGTCTTGAGGTTGTGGCGCTGGTTTCAACTCCAGAGATTTCACATCTTGAAAACACAACTTTGGTGCAAACACCACAGATCTCTCACTGTGCTGCCTGATGTGTGAGGGCAACTCCCCAGAATTCATACCTTGAGGATGTGGCCCTGGATTTAACTCCACAGATTTCCCTTCTGTAAAACATGGCTCTAGTGCAAACATCTCACATTTCAAGTCCTGCGGCTCAGAGCCTGAAGCCAGTTTCACAGAATTTCCACCACAAGACGCTGGCTCTTTGTTCGTCTTCACAGACTTTACATCTTCAAGCAGTGGCTTTGGTAAAAATAACACAGATTTCATACCATTCAGCGAAGAGCCTAAAGTGAACACTGAGTGCACAACTTGTTGCCGTGACCCACAGTGATTCTCCAAAAACTGGATTTCTGGAAACTTTGTCCCTGGAATTAACTCAGAAGATTTTACACCTTGCAGATGTGGTCCAGGGTTGAACAGAATAGATTTTGTACCTTGATATTCTGACGTAGGATTCAAGTCAGAGGGTTTCATGCCTTGCATCTGTGGGTCTGGATTAAACTTTATGGCATTTATGCATTGACGTTCTGACCCAAAATTCAAATCAGAAGAATTCACACCTTGCAGCTGTGGGCCACAGTTTAATTCTTGTGATGTTATACCTTGAAACTTTGTCCCTGGACTCAGTTCATGTTTCACATTTTGTAAATGTTGCACAGGGTCAAACATAAGAGATTTTATACCTAGAACTTCTGACCCCAGATTCAAATCAAAAGATCCCATACCTCGACATTGAACCCCTGAAGGCAACTCAAAAGATTGTATACTTTGCCAAGGTGGCCCAAGTTCATACCCCATAGAATTAGCACATTGTAATTTTGGCTCTGGATCCAACTGCAACGAATTTACACACTTCATCTGTGGCCCAGGGTTGCATTCCATAGGTGCTACAGCAAGAAACTTTGACCCTGGAATCAATTGGGATTTCAACTCTTGTAAATGTGGTTCAGCGCTGAACACCATAGATGTCTCACTTTGATTCTTGGGCCCCGGATTCACCTGAGATCCTGTACCTTGACATTTTGCCCCTGAAGTCAATTCAAAGGACTGTACACCTTGCAAAGGTGGCCCGGGTTTGCAGCCCACAGAATTTGCACATTGTAATTTTGGCTCTGGATTCAATTTAGAAGAATTTACACACTTCACCTGTGGCTCAGGGTTGCATTCCATAGGTGCTAGAGCAAGAGACTTTGACCCTGGAATCACTTCAGATTTCACATCTTGCAAATGTGGATCAAGGTTGAACACCATAGTTGTCTCCCTTGGGATCTCTGACCTCAACTCAGAAGACTTTGTACCTTGAAGTTTTGAAACTGAAGTTAATTCAGAAGGGTTTATACCTCGCAAGGGTGGCTCAGATTTGCATCCAACAGAATTTACACACTGAAGTTTTGGTTTTGAAATACATGCAGAAGAATTCACATCTTGCAAAGGTGGCCCAGGGCAGAACACCTGGGATTTTATACCTCGAGGCTCTGATCCAGAATTCAACTCAGATTGTACACCATTCAGTTGTGGTCCAGTACTGAATGCCCTAACATGTATACACTGAAGCTGTGGGGCTAGATTAAATTCAGAGGATTTCTCACCTTGTAATTTAGGTTGATGCTTCGTTTCCAGAAATTGCTTATATGGAAGCTTCCTGCCTTCTTGTAACTGTGGCCCAGGATTGAACTGGAAAGATGGCATACCTTGAAGCCTTGATCCCTGGCATAACTCAGAGGATTTAACATCTTGCCACTGTTGCTCAGAATTGGATTCCTTAGATTTCACGTCTTGGAGCTTTGTCTCTTTGCACAATTCTGAAGATTGTATATGATGCAAATGTGGTCCAGGGGTGTATACCACAATTTTCACACTTTGAAGGTCTGGCCCTGGTTTCAACTTAAAAGTCTTCTCTTCTTGCCACTGCTTCCTAGCATTGAACTCGGAAGATATCACATTGCAAATCTTTGATTCCAAGACTAACTCAGAGGGTTTTGCGACCTGGAACTCTAGGTCATGGTTGACCTCTGTGGTTTTCATTATTTGAAGCTTTACAGACTCAGGAGATTTTGCACCTTGCACCTTTGCCCCAGGGCTGAATTTCAGAGATTTCATGCCTTGAATGTGTGATCCTGGTGTCAACATAGGCAATTTCCTATTTTGTAACTGTGGGACTGACTCAAACCCCAAAGATTTCACATCTTGCGTCTTTGCACCTAGAGTCAATTCAAGAGGTTTCATGTCTTGCCACGTGGGTCTGGTAAGGAACTCCACAGATTCTCCACTTTGAAGCTTTGTTTTTGGTGTTAACTCAGAAGATGGTACACCTTGTAACTGCAGAACCGGTTTTAACTCAACAGATTTCAGATCTTGGAGCCTGCGCTCTAGCATCAGATCAGATTTCTCACCTTGTCTCTGTGGTCTGGGGTTGAACTCCACAGACTTCACACCTTGAAGCTTCCTCATCTGAATTAAATCAGATTTCCCACCTTGTAGCTGTGGACTGTGGTTGAACTCAGAGGGTTTCACTTCTTGAAGTTTTGACCCCGGGATCACGTCAGAAGATCTCATACCTTGCAAGTGTGATCTAGAACCAAACCCTGCCGATTTTTTATCTTGAAGCTTTATGCCCATGATCAACTCAGAACATTTCACATCTTGTAACTCTGGGCCTGCTTTCATACCTGAAAACTTCCTCTCGAGGGTCAAATCAGAAGATGTCTCACCTTGTAACTTTGGATTAGCTTTCCATTCTGCAGATTTCACACCTTGAAGCTTTTCCGTTGCGATCACTTGTGAAGATTTCACATCCTTCAAGTGTGGTCCAGCCTTGAAATTCATAGATTTTACATCTTGAAGCTTTATACCCATGATCAACCTAGATGTCATGTCTTCCAACTGTGAGCGTGACTTGAAATCCACGGACTTCACTTTTTGAAGATTTGTCCCCTGTATCAATTCAGAAGATTTCACACCTCTCAGCTGTGGCCCAGGTTTGACATTCGCAGATACTACATCTTGACACTTTGTTTCTGAGATTAATTTAGAACATTGCACTCCTTGAAACTGTGGGTCAGGGTTGAACACCAGTTGCACATTTTGAAGCTTTGATCCAAGGGTCCGGTCAGAAGATTTCACGACTTGCACGCGGGGACTGGGACAGCTTTCTTTATGTTTTACATTTTGAAGCTTTGTCTTTGAGGTCCTTTCAGAGGAATTCACATGTTGTAACAATGGCCCAAGGTTGAAATCTGTACATTTGGTACCTTGAATCTTTGTTCCTGGGATCAGTGTAGAACATGTTATACCTTTTGACTGTGAACTTGGATTTAACTCAGTAAATGTCTTATCTTGGGACTTTATCTCAGGTGACAACTTAGAAGGTTTTAGATCATGCCACTGTGACCCAGAGTTGAAATTCTCAGATTTCACACCTTGAAGCTTTGTCTGAAGAGTCAATTCAGATGACTTCAGGCTTGTCAAGTGTAGTGGGGAGTTCAATTCTCTAGTTGTCTTGCTTTGTAGTTGTGACCCTTGGCTTAATACCCCAGATTTCACACCTGGAAGCTGTGGATCTTCCATAAGCACCAGAGACTTCACACCTTGAAGCTGTGCTCCTGGGGACGACTGTAAGGGTTTCACTTCTTGAAGCTTTGCTTTTGCAGTCAATTGAGTAGATTTCCTATCATGCATGCAAAGCCTAGATTTCAGTGGCATAAATTTTGTATCACAGAGCTTTGACCTTGAAGTCAGCTCACATGATTTCACACTCCTCACCTGTAGACAAGGTTTCAAATCACAGTCTTGAAGCTTATGTTCCTGGAGTGATGCCGAAGATTGTGTATCTTGGAGCTTTGGCCTTGGAGTTAATGCAGATGACTTTCTATCTCTTAACTGCATCAAAGGTTTCAACCCTAGAGACTTGACACCTTGAGACTGTAACCCTATAGACTTCACACCTTGGAAATCAGTTCCTGGTATCCACTGGATACACCTCACTCTTTCCAGCTGTGGCTCTTTTTGGAACTCAGTAGTTTCTACATCTTGAAGCTGTGGCTCTGAGGTTGATGCCAAAACCTTCCCTTTTTGCAGCTGTGTTCCTGGGAGCACCCCGGGGGTTTTCATGTTCTGCAACTGTGGCCCAAGGTTGAACTCTGTATATGTCGCACCTTGAGTTTTTGACCCTAGAGTCAATTCAGATGACTTCGCATCTCTCAACTGTGTCGAAGATTTCAACCCTACAGATTTGACACCTGGAGACTGTGACCCGAGATTTGACTCTACAGATTTCACAGCGTGGAACGTAGGTCCTGGTATCCACTGAATGCATCTCATACTTTGAAGCAGTGGCTCTTGTTTTAACGGAATGGTTTTTACACAAAGCTGTGGCTCCGAAGCTAACTCTGAGCCTTTAATTTGGTGCAGTGGCGCCCCTGGGGTCAACTGAGGAGACTTTATGCTTTGCACCTGCGGTTCAGGTGGCTCCGGTTTGAATCCTTTAGGTTTTAAACCTTGAATATGTGATTCTGGAGTCAAGTCTGATTTCATACTTTCAAACTGTAACTCAAAATTGAGGTCTGCTAATTTTTTACCTTTCACACCTTGCAGTTCAGACCCTTGGAGCAATGGCCCTGGTGCAAAAGGCACAGCTTTCTCACCTTCCGTCTTGGGCTCAAATTTCAATTCCACAGTTTGCACATCTTGCAGTTGTGTTCTTTGGACCCACTCCACAGCTTTGGAGTCTTGAATTCTTGCATGCAGAATCAAGTCAGAAGTTGTACCTTGAAGCTTGGTATCTTTGGTGCTTTTCACAGGTTTGACATATTCTATCCATGGCACTGTGGTGATCTCCATAGATTTCTCACCTTCCAGCTGTGGACTAGGGGTTAGCAAAGTAGATTTCGTACCTTTTAGACCCTGTCCTGTAGTTAAGACCACAGATTTCACATCTTTCAGCTCCGAGGTCAACAGCTCAGATCGTACACCTTGAAGTTTTGAGTCTGGGGTCAGCTCCATTGCTTTCATACCCCCCACACCTGGCCCTTGGATCAATTCAGAAGACTTTATACTTTGGAACTGTGTTCTTCTGGCCAACTCAGAATAGTTTACTCTTGGCAACTGTGACTCGGGAGTCAACCCCATAGATTTTTCCTCTGGTTTCTCTGGCTGGGAGACAATTCTGTAAGAAATGTTACCTTCCAAGTTGGACATTTGGTCCATCCCTAAATTTTTTACACCTTGAAACAGTGTCTCTGGTACTAGCATATCAGGCTTGACCACTTGCTTTTGAGGTCCTGGGGACAACCCCACAGATCGTACTCCTTGCATCTTTGGGTTTTGGGTCAACTCAAAAAATTTCACATATTGTAGTTGTGGCCCTGAGTTTAACTCTGAAGATTTCACACCTTGAGGTTGAGTTCCTGATGTCAGATCACAAAATTTGACATCTTGTAACCATGGCCCTGGGGTAAGCCCCACCTGTTTTATATCTTGAAGCCCCGGAGACGTCGTTGCTACTTTAGAATCTTGAAATGCTAATTCTGGAGTCATCCCTACAGAATTTACACCATTAAACACTGATCCTGGGCTTTGCTCCCCAAATGTGACACCTTGAAGTTTTGGCCCGGAGGTCAGTTCAGAAAATTTGACATCTTGCTGCCTTGGCCCTACGTTCAGTTCCTGAGACTTCACACCTTGAAACTGTAGTTCTGAGGTCAATTTCATAGACTGCATGCTGTGAAACTGTGATCCTTCAATAGACGGAAGAGTTTTCACATTTTCACTCAAGAGCCCTTGGCTTAATGGCAAAGGTGATTCTGTTACCAATCCTAAGGACTGTATATCTTGAACCTGTGTTCCCGGTATGCATTGCACATGTTTCAAACCTCGATGCTTTGGTTCTAAGGTCAAATCAGAAAATCTGACATCTTGCAAGCGTGGTCCTGAGTTTTGTTCCACAGATTTCATACCTTGAGTTTCTGGTTCTGGACACAGTTGTACGGACGTAACACTTTGATGCTTTGGCCCTGGGGTAAAATCTGACAATTTGATTTCTTGAACTGGGGAACCTGGGGTCAGTGCATGAGATTTCACACTATGATGTGGGGACCCTGAGATGAAATCTACAGGTTTTTCTCCTTGAAGAAGTGGTCCTGGAGGTAAATTTGAAAATCTGACACTTTGCAAACGTGGCCCTGGGATCAGTTTCACACCCTGAAGCTGTGTCCCCTTAGTCAATTCCTTTGATATTATACGTTGTAGTATTGGTTCTTGTACCAGCTTCTCAGATTCTACCATTCCAGTAGTAGCTGGCTGTAGGATTAAGTTAACATATTCCACATCTTGTAATTGTGGCTCTGGATGCAGCTGCATAGACTTTACTCCCTGGAACTGAGGTTCTGGGGTCAACTTCTTATAGTTCATAAATTCTGAATACGGCCCTAGATTCAGATGAACAATCTTCATACTTTGGGACTCTGGGTTCAACACTTCTGGATTCATTCCTGGCATCTCTGATCCTGGTACTAACTCTGGAGATTCTTGTATTATGTGTTGAGGCATTCGAGTCTCCAAGGCTTTTATGCCTTGGAGCATTTTCTCAAGAGCACCTTGGAATGGCACTGAGTTCGCCTGCATAGGTTCTGAAGTCTGGCTCAACGGCCCTGGAGTACTTCTTAAAGATGATTGTGTCAACGCCATAGATTCTTTCCTGTGGTGACAAGGGTCGGAAGTCAACTCTACTTCTGCTCCTTGATATCCTGGCTCTGTGATCCTTCCTGAAGATTCCAAAGCTTGATGCCATGGGGGTAATGCTTCAGGTTCTGTGGCTTGATGATTTGGCTTGAGCTTCAGCTCTGCAGATTTTACTGCTTGAATGTGTGCCCCTGAGATCGGCTCCTCATATTTCGTACTTTCCACCTGTGTTTCAGGAATCACATTTCTACATTCTACCATTTGAGGAAATTTCACATGTTTAAGCAATAGTACTGGGGCTGTCTCCTTAGATCTTTCATCTTGTAACCAGGGTTTTGGGGCCAACTCCATGGATTTCTTACCTTCCTGTGGTGGTCTTAGGATCAGCTCCACAGCTTTTGTACCTGAAAACTTCGGTGGTAGGGCCAAACGAACATATTCCAGACCTTGCAGCTGTGAATTGTGGGTCAAATCTAGCGATTTCCTATTTTGCAGCTGTGGTGCCTGGGCTAACACAGCAGATGTTCCACTTTGTTGTTGTGTTCCTAGGGTAAAATGAATAGATTTCACACCTTGAAGCTGAGACCCTGGGGCTAACTGCACAGAATTCCCACGTTCCAGCTGTGAAATAGGAGCCACCTCATTAGATTTTACAATCTGCAGTTGACGTTCTGGGGCCAGTTCTGTAGGGCTCACAGTCGGGATCAGCTGTCCATATTTTACCATCTGTGGGACCGAACCTGGAGTCATGTCTGTAGATTTTACATTTCGCAATGCTGGGGATAACTTCATAGAATCCACAGTCTTAAGTTGTGGCATTGGCTTCACCCCCAAATATTCCGCACGTGAAAGTAGAGATGTAGTGGTCATTACTGCAGATTCTGTGACTTGATGCAGTGGCTTTTGGCTCATTTCCTTAGATGCTGTTCTTTGACCCAGTGATCTTGGGACTGTCCCTACATGTTCCATTATTTGATGATGTGACTGTTTTGACTCAGTCAGATTTCTGATCGTGGGGTCAGAAGCCAACCCCATAGTTTCCATCATTTGATGGCTTTGCCTTGGACTCCTCTCTGAAGATTCTACGATCTGATGCCATGGGGTCAAACTTGGAGATTCCATGACTTGATGAGGTAGTCCTGGGGTTAATGCTGTAGTTTTTGTGCCTTGAACATATGGTTGTGGAGTCATCTCCACAGAGTCTTGCACTTGAATCCATGACCCAGGAGTCAACTCCAGAGGTTTCCTGACTTGAGATACTGGCCTTGAGGTCAAATCCTGCGTTTCCGCAACTTGTGATTGTGGCGTTATGATCATTTCCATGGATGACCCCAGTGCTACTGGAGTTACCTTTAAAGAATGTATGGATTGATGTGATGGCATTGGAATCATCCCTACTGATTCTGTGACTTTAAGTGGTGGCTTTGGAGGTAAACCCACAGATCCTACCACTCCAGGTGGACTGATAGGTGGAGGAGAGCTAGAAGATGTCAAACCAACTGGTTGAGCTGCTCCTGGGGCCAAAGTTGCAATTTCAGACTGTGAATCTCCAGATTCTATAACGTGTGGCGGTGCTGGTGGAATCATTCCCACGAAATCCATAGCTTGTAATACTGCCACTGGAGTAACTTTCGTGTAATCAGTAACTTGATGCAATGGACTGGAGATCATTTCCAATGATCTTGTATTTGGGCATATTGGCCCTGGAGGAATCTTCAGTGGTCCTGTGATTTGACTTTGTGGCTTTGAGGTTATATCCACTGATTCAGTAACTTCAGGATGTGGCCCGAAAGTCATTTCCACAGTTTCCAGAACTGTATATTGTGCCTTTGGATGCATCTTTCCTGATGGTATGACTTTATGGTCCAACGATGTGGTTATTTCCCCTGATTTCATGGCTTGAGATGGTGTTCTTGGGGTTATTCCCACGGGTTTTATGATATGTAGATGTGATTCATTAACCATCCCCATAGAATCCATGACTTGAAGCAATGCTGGAGGAGTTACCGTCACATTATCTGTGACTTGGTTCGGTGGTCTGGAGGTCATCTTTGATTCCATAACGTGATGCTGAGCACTTGATGTTACCTCCACTGTTTTAGTTACTTGATATGATGGTTTAGTGCTTACACTCACTTTTTTTGTGGTTTCCATTGGTTTCCCAACTTTGTCTGGTGGCTGTGGGAACAAACCCACAGATTCTGTCACTTCTGAATGTGATTCTGGGATCATCCCCATTGAATCCATGACTTGAAGTAATGCTAAAGGAGTTACCTTTATGCTATCTGTAACTTGACATGGTAGCCTTGGGGTCAATTCCACATTAGTCATGTGGGACTTATGCTGCTGAATCCTTTTTTCCAGAAGACCCGTGACCCTCTGTTCTATATTAAGTTCTAGAACATGTTTTGGCTCCTTCTGCAGTCCAGTGGTTTTCTCTGGAATTATGTCAGCTCCTAAACTTTTGGGAAGCGGAGTGCCCAATGATGTAATTAAGGGCCCGCATTTAAGGATTTGCGGGCCATCCCCAAGTTGCGACTGCTTACCTGGGATGAATGACTGTGAAATTTTTGTTTCTGTTCTATTTAATCCAGATTCCACTCCAATATTCACATGGAGCTGAAATGATGGACAGTTTGGGAATTTATTGTAGAGACTTTGTTCAGTGCTTTGATGAATGGGCATAGATACCTGGATTTGAGGTTTCTCTGGCTCGGGAACTCCACCTTGTGCCTCAATTAAGTAATTCAGCATTGCCCACGATTTCCTCACAGGCAGAGGCACTGTCTGTTCCCTCAAAGTATAAACCTTCCAAGCCATATGTCCCTCTAACTCCCCCCTAGCCAAAGGAGAGAGCCGGATTGGAGCCCACCCCGAGAATCGTGGTCTTGCCTTGGTGAAAATCAAATCTGGCCCATGATCCAATGGCAAAGGACACTTGCTCTCTCCCCCATTCTTTGTTTTTTCTTGTTGGCAGAGATCTGGGGATTCAAACAGTGAGTTGATAAAAGAGTTTTGGGATCTTAAGGGTGAAAGAGCTGCCAAATTCTGGAAAAGTTTTGATTTCCCAAACCCTTGGTTCCTGAACATGGAAGACTGGTTTTTGGGTAAACTAGGTAAACCATGGCTCTGGAGTTGCCAGGTTGTTCCTTCAGAAAAGTCGGATAGGTGGGACAGGCTGGAGTTGTTGCATAATGATCCGGACAGGCTGGAGTTGTTGCATAATGATCCGGAGGAGCTGCTGTCCTTAGTAGAATGTTTTGCCTTCTTACAGCCACAACAGGGTAGAACCGGCTCCTGAGCCACAAGCACAGAGGAGGTGGAGGAAGAAATCGTATCCTGTGATTCAGGCAAACTCAGTTCCAGAAGACTTGATCTAAGAAATAAAGAAAAGTTTCCATTTGCTTTGAGGCAGGAAAAAGTAGGACAAGGGAAAGGTAACGGCTATTTCAAATGTGAAATATTTTGGCCTGAGGGAGAACAATAACAACAAAAGAGATTCTTTTCCCCAATATCCATTACTTATGTAAGGAATTCCTCTACGAGGAGGAGAGAAAGGTATGGGTCTCCATTCCAATCAGAAATGATCCATGGGGACGCCTGGGTGGCTCAGTTGGTTAAGCCGCTGCCTTCGGCTCAGGTCATGATCCCAGCGTCCTGGGATCGAGTCCCACATCGGGCTCCTTGCTCAGCAGGGAGCCTGCTTCTCTCGCTGCCTCTGCCTGCCTCTCTGCCTGCTTGTGTGTACTCTCTCTCTGACAAATAAATAAATTAAATCTTTAAAAAAAAGTGCTAAAAAAAAAAAAAAAAAGAAATGATCCATGGACTAAACCTTTGGACCCAGAATTTATCCCCGCTGCCAAAATGAAGTAAATAAGCGACCAACTAACAATCTCTCTTTTCCCTCTCTTTTTCCCTCCCTCTTTCCCTCTCTACTACCTCCCTTCTTCCGTCTCTTGCTCCCTCCCTCTTAAAAGTTCTACCACCTTTGGGGCATCTGGCTAGCTCCGTTGGTAGAGCATGCAATTCTTGATCTCAAGCATTCAACCCCCACATTGCGGGTAGAGTTTACTTAAGACATTGCGGGTAGAGTTTACTTAAGACAAAAACAAAAACTTCCACCACCCAACCCCCTCCCAGAAACGACCTTCCCTGACCTTGCACATTCCAGATGTTGGAAGATCTGTTGAAGACTTCTGTCCATTGACCAGAGTGCATGCTCCTGGGTCCATCCCATAGGGAGACCTGAAAAGCTGGACACAAGAGTAGGTCAATGTCACTGAAGTGATATTAAAGTACTAGTAAGGAAACCAGTAAGAATAGTGACTTAACTTAGAAAAGGAACAGCTGTCATTGTGAGGGAAGTAAAACAGTACTAGGTACCTTTCTCCTAACTCCTACAGAGTTTATCAGTAGAGTAAGCTGAAGAGAGGAGGAATAGATAGTGAAGGTCAACTCTACTCACTGTGTCGGATTAGCTTCAGAGCAGCTCATCCTAAGATTTTCTTCCCCCTGGGAAGCTGGGAGCAGAGGTAAAGAAGCTTTTAGCACCCCAATTGTTGATAGCACCTCTACCTTGTTCCACCCCCTTGTTTTACAGATAAGAAAACGAAGGTGAAATCATGCCTAGGATCATTAATTTAATGAGTGGTAGAGCTCAGACTTAACCCAGGGCTCAAGTTTTTATATTTTGAACTCTACTATGCTGCCTTCACCATGTAGTAGATTAAGCTGTTGGAAAGAGCAGGAACAATCATGCGAGTAGGGAGTTGGAGTAGGGGAACAAAAGTTCATAACACGTATTTTTTTCCCCCCAAAGGAGTCTATCCAGTGCCTATGACAGGGGAAAAAGTTATCGGAACTTCCTGCACCAAACATTAATCTCACCAGATTTCTTTCCTGATACTTTGAGTTCTACACAAAAGGAAAATTAGGCAAGAAAGCATGGGGAAAGGAAGCATAGGAAGAATTATCAATCTGTTTCTATCTCTTTGGAAGTTGCTAAAAAGAATCTAGCATCTTTGGAGATGCTAGAAAGAATAAGCACATTTCTTTCATTTACATAATCTCTTTCAAATTCCCTTCCTCAACCTGTTATTGAAGTCTGGAGTCTTAAAGCAGACCCACAGTTGATTTGTCATCAGCCTTGAGCTAAAGAATAAAGGATAGGATCTTTCTGACCTGTGAGTTTCTGAATCTTCTTCAGTGTATGCTGCTTTGAAGTCTAGAGAGGCACAAAGAGAAAAAAATAAAATCAGAAAATGTTCTAGGTTAGAGAATCAAGAGCACATTTCCTCCTACAGACACAAATATTGATATACAGTTGGTGTCCATAACCACAGCACAACTGGCACCCCATTCATGTATTCATAGATCATTTAATGAATGCTTACTAGGTTCTAGGCATTAGGTTGGGTGCTAGGACTGCAAAGATAAATAGGACCCCTGTAGTCTGGGAATTCACATTAATGGGGAAAACAGATGTCTAAACAGCTAAGTTATAATACAGTGTGGTAAATATATAACCCATAAATAATATGTAAATAAGTAGATAACAGAAACATCTAAATATAGTAATAAATTATTAAAATTTATAGATATATTAATAAATATATAACAGAAATATAAGTGTTAGAGAATAAAAGGACAGTGATTAACTGCCTGGGAGAGATGGGAAAAATTACTCAAGAAGTGGCCATTTGTACTGGCGTCTGAAGAATCAGCAGAAAGTTTTTAGGTGAAAAAAGAGCATTCCAGGCAAGTCCAAAGCAACATCACCCAGAAGATTATAAAGTCACGAGTGTCAGGTGCACATTTGCTAAGACAAAAGCGGAAAATATAAGTGGAAGCCAGATTTTATCAAATGATGGAATTTTTATTTTATCCTTTAGGTCAGAATTTCCCGATCAGTAACGTAAACTCCTGAGTTTTTTGCAAGCATGTTCCAAGTCACTTGAAAGGCAGAAATTACATTTGTTACCATGTCAAGTAAAACAATTTTGAATCATGATATCAGTCTTGGAGAGTGTATTATAAGAGCCTACATAATATTATTCATAGTATTGCCAAATGTTTTAGCTAAACAATGTTGAATAAAAGTGTTAAAAGCAAAAATTCTCCCAAGAATGGTGGTTCAACCTAAGAAAGTAAATCAATGTGATACACCACATTAATAACACAAAGGGGAAAAAAAGTGGACAATTATCTCAACTGGTGGAGAAAAAGGATTGCCAAAATCCAACACCTATTCATGATTTAATAAAAAAATAAAAACACTCAACAAACTAGGGATGGAAGGGAATTTCCTCAATATAGTAAGGGGTATTAATGAAAAACCCATAGCTAATATCATTCTCAACAGTGGAAGCCTGAGAGCTTTTCTTTTAAGGTAGTGAACAGACAGGGATGCTCAATTTCACTACTTTTCTTTAACATTGTGCTAGAAACTCCAACCAGAGCAATTATGTAAGAAAAATAAAAGCTGGGGCGCCTGGGTGGCTCAGTGTTTAAAGCCTCTGCCTTCCACTCAGGTCATGATCCCGGGGTCCTGGGTCGAGCCCTGCATTGGGCTCTCTGCTCAGCAGGGAGCCTGCTTCCTCTTCTCTCTCTCTGCCTGCCTCTCTGCCTGCCTCTCTGCCTACTTGTGATCTCTGCCTGTCAAATAAATAAACAAAATCTTAAAAAAGGAAGAAAGAAAGAAAGAGAAAAAGAAAGAAGGCAAACCAAGCCTCCTTTCTAAAAAAAAAAAAAGAAAAGAAAAAAGAAAGAGAAAAAAAGAAAAGAAAAATAAAAGCCATCCTTTCCTTTGGAAAGGAAAAGTTAAACAATCTCTATTCATAGATGACATAACCTTATTTACAGAAAATCATAAAGAATACACACACACACACACACACACACACACACAAAACCCAATTAGAACTAATAAATGAATTTATTATCAGTAGAGTTTACAGATATGCAGTATCAGAGTTACAGAATGTAACAGAGTTACAGAATGCAGTATCAACACCCAAAAATCAGTTGTATTTTTTTTTAAGTTGGCTCCATACTGGGCCCAATGGAGAGCTTGACCTCATGATCCTAAGCTCAAGATAAAGATCAATATCAAGACCTAAGCTGAGATCAAGAGTTGGATGCTTAGGGGTACCTAGGTGGTTCAGTCGTCAAGCGTCTGCCTTCTGCTTGGGTCATGATCCCAGGGTCCTGGGATCAAGCCCCACATCTGGCTCCCTGCTCAGCTGGAAACCTGCTTCTCCCTCTCCCACTCCCCCTGCTTGTGTTCCCTCTCTCACTGTATCTCTCTCTCTCTCAAATAAATAAAATATTTTTAAAAATAAATAATAATTTAATTTTTTAGAAAATGATTGAAAATAGAAACCCTGCCTAAGTTTCCAGCCTGCCTCAAGAAGTTGGGATTTATCAGCCTCCACAAATATATTAATATCAGCCAATTTTTCAATCTCCCCCCACCCGTGTGTGTGTGGGTGTGTGGGGGTGGGTGTGTGTGTGTGTGTGTGTGTGTGTGTGTGTGGTGTTATAATAAAAACACATCTGGTGTTTGTCCCAGACTCCTGACACAGAGCTTCAAAAACACTGGGAATTTCCTGAGTGATAGGAATGCCTTGGTTATGCTAATGAGGTAGAAAAGAATCCTTACTTCTCCCTTTACTTTAGGAGGCTGAATTAACCTTGATTCTAGAATCTGATCCAGACATTATTAGAAAGGAAAACTCAAGGGGCGCCTGGGTGGCTCGGTGGGTTGAGCCTCTGCCTTCAGCTCAGGTCATGATCTCAGAGTCCCGGGATCGAGCCCGGCATTGGGCTCTCTGCTCGGCGGGGAGCCTGCTTCCTCCTCCCTCTCCCTGCCTTTCTGCCTACTTGTGATCTCTGCCTGTCAAATAAATAAATAAAATCTTAAAAAAAAAAAAAAAAAAGAAAGGAAAACTCACAGGTCAGTCTCTTTCATGGAAACAGACGCAAAATTCCTAAACTTAATATCGGCAAACATCACCCAACAATGTCTAAAAAGGATCATGAACAGTATCACAAACATGTTATATTTGTTTCAGGAATTCACAGTTGGTTTAATATTTTAAATATTCATTGTAGGGGCTCCTGGGTGGCTCAGTGGGTTAAAGCCTCTGCCTTCGGCTCAGGTCATAATCTCAGGGTCCTGGGATTGAGCCCCGCATTGGGCTCTCTGCTCAGCAGGGAGTCTGCCTCCCCCTCCTTCTTTGCCTGCCTCTCTGCCTACTTGTGATCTATCAAATAAATAAAATAAAATCTTATAAAAAAATTCATTGTAATTCAGCACTTTAATAGAATAAACAAGAAAAATCGTATGAACATCTAAATAGAGGCAGAAAAAGTGCTTGATAAAATTCAACACCCATTCATGCTAAAATTCTTAGCAAACCAGAAGTAAAAGGGAGCTTTCTTCATCTGCTAAACAGTATTTACAAAAACCACACAGCAGGGGCGCCTGGGTGGCTCAGTGGGTTAAAGCCTCTGCCTTCGACTCAGGTCATGATCTCAGGGTCCTGGGATCGAGCCCGGCATCGAGCCCCGCATTGGGCTCTCTGCTCGTCAGGGAGCCTGCTTCCTCCTCTCTCTGCCTGCCTCTCTGCCTACTTGTGATCTGTGTCAAATAAATAAATAAAATCTTAAAAAAAAAAAAACCACACAGCAAACATTACGCATAAATGGTGAATTAAAGAAAACCTTCCTCTACATAAAAAAAGAAGATAAAAATCCCCACGATCTACTGAACACAGTACTGGGAATCCTACTCCATGCAATAAAGCAAGGAAAAGAAATAGAAGTCATAGCATTAGAAAGGAAGAAATAAAATTATCATATGCAGACAATGTGACTGTGTAGGGAATCACAATATGCTTTTGGAAAAGCATCTACCGATACATTTTCAGGATTGATAAGCAAATTTAGCAAGATTTTTAGATAAAAGGTCAATATAGAAAAACCTTTTTTTTGAAAAGTCCATTTTATTTTGAGGTATTTATTATTATTTTTTAAAGATTTTATTTATGGGTGCCTGGGTGGCTCAGTGGGTTAAGCCTCTGCCTTCGGCTCAGGTCATGATCTCAGGATCCTGGGATGGAGGCCGCATGGGGCTCTCTGCTCGGCGGAGAGCCTGCTTCTCCTCTTTCTCTCCCTCTCCCTGCCTCTGCCTACTTGTGATTTCTGTCTGTCAAATAAATGAATAAAAAAAAATCTTTAAAGATTTTATTTATTTATTTGAGATAGAGACAGTGAGAGAGAGAGAGCATGAGAGGGGAGAGGATGAGAGGGAGAAGCAGACTCCCTGTGGAGCTGGGAGCCTGATGCAGGACTCAATCCCAGAACTCCAGGATCATGACCTGAGCCAAACGCAGTTGCTTAACCTACTGAGCCACCCAGGCACCCTATTTTGAAGTGTTGACATAATTAGAAAATGACATTCTTTTTAAGATTTTATATTTAAATCATCTCTACACCCAGTGTGGGGCTCAAACTTACTATCCCAAGATCAAGAGTCACATGCTCTACTGACTGAGCCAGGGAGGTGTCCCTAGAAAATGACATTTAAAAGAACAGACGTTGGGGCACCTGGGTAGCTCAGTGGGTTAAAGCCTCTGCCTTCGGCTCAGGTCATGATCCCAGGGTCCTGGGATCGAGCCCCGCATCGGGCTCTCTGCTCAGCAGGAAGCCTGCTTCCCCCTCTATCTCTGCCTGCCTCTTTGCCTGCTTGTGATCTCTGTCTGTCAAATAAATAAATAAAATCTTAAAAAAAAAAAAAAAAGACCTTCGACATCTATTTTTTTTTTTTTTAAGATTTACTATTTGAGAGAGAGAGAGAGAGCATGGAGCAGGGGGAGGGAGGGAGAGAGCCAGACTCCCTGCTGAGCGCAAGGCATGACGCAGGGCTTGATCTCACAATCCTGAGATTATGACCTGAGCCTAAATCAAGAGTCACAGACCAACTGAGCCACCCAGGCGCCCCTTGACATCTTTCCATTGCATATAGAATGATACACACACACACACACACACACACACACACACACACACACACACACACATATATATATATGAAATATATACGAACTCTTCAGCCTGGCATTGAAAGCCCTCTACAATGTCACCTCTGTCAATTTTCCAGATTTTTCTCTCACTGAGCTCCCTATACTTCTACATTCCATCCACATAGGTGTCCTCTCTTCAAACATATCCAACACTCTTCAGTTTCCCCTGCTTTTCCCCAATCCATCCCTTCCAACTGGAAAGTCTTCCCTACTTTCTTCCATCCAGCCTATCCATCTTCAAAGCCCTTCCCTTCTTCTGAAGCACAATTCAAACCTGAGCTCCCCCAGAGGCATTTTCTAGATCCCCCTGCTTCAAAAGACTGCCTCCAACCTCTTCAGCAGTGTTTATACTTCTGTTAACTCTTATCATTTTCTCTTTCATTATGTATACATCCCTCTGTCTCCCCAGGCTCGCCTAGAGCTCCTAGAGGGTGGGGTTGGGGTTTTGTTTTTCCTCAACGTCCAGTACGCCACCATATATAATAGGAGCTCAAGGTTTGTTGAAGTAAACTGAAAGGAACAGGATTGAGGATGATTTACACTTACAGGAAGACATCCATAGGCACTATCTCAAGTCCCCTCTTCCCCCACCCGGTTCCTCCCCTGGCCCAAGATGTAGGAGTTTCCAGTGCTTCAGAGGCAGGGACGGGGAGCAGTGGATTTCCAGGGAAGGTGGCATCACATACCTCTGAGGCTCTCTTGGCTGCCACCTGCTCCCTGCTCTGTCTCCCAGAGAAGAGCAGCCAAAGCCCCCAAACGAGGAAACCAAATAGTAGTAGGAGGCTGACACATGACGGAGGCGGTATGGCCAGCCCCCAAATCGGTGCCATTTCTCAACCCCATGCCCCTCTCAGCCCAACAATATTACCCCTCAAGGTTGTGACTCCATAGGACATCACAATGGTCATTGCAAGGTAAACCTGACAGGGCCCAGCCAATGTGGGAGCTGCTTGGGTCTCTTCTCTGAGATGTGTGTCCATCGGAGGCCCCTTCCTGCAGCTGCCCATGGGCTCTGCCTTTGGCAGCCAATGCTCAGGGAAGACCTCCCTTAGCATTCTACTAGGATTGGGTTGGACAAGTTGGCATAGAGTGTATGGAGGCAAGATTTCAAAGGAGCAGCCCCTCCAAAGGGCTGGGCTTGTCCTATAAGCATCTTCTCTGGAACCATTCACTCCCTAGAGGTCCAGGTCTGCTGTCATATGTTCCCAATCACGCATTAGAATACTGAGGCCAGTCCATTTAGGAAAGCTAGGCTATCTTCAGCACAGATACTCTCAGGAAATGTGATTATATATGGTTTCCTAACTCCAAAGTTTGACACCTTTCTTAGTTGCTATAGCATTGAAACAGAGAGGAGATGTCACTTAGGGAAATTAAATGATCTTAGAGAATCACTCAACTCCAAAATCCATAGTCTCATTTTCTAGAAGATGTATTATGTCATTACACCCAGAGTTAACTGGATTCTCTATGGCGAATTCACTGTAAACAAAATTGACAAAGAATCAACTTATGCTATAGTAAAGATGAATAAAACTGGCCAGGGTTTTTTTTTTTCTTGTAGGAATGTTAATTTGGAAGATCAATTTAATTAAATAACTATGGAATAGCAGGCACTGTTTTTGAAAAAGACAATGATGGTATCTCACCTTACAGAATGTTCAACCCACTGGGGCAGCCAAAGTAATATTCTCAGTAAGCCCATCATCAAGGAAGTGGTTAAAAAACACATGATATGCCCACATTATGAAAGACTTTGCAGTCACTATGAAGATTATAAAGAATGATACTTGATAGGCTGAGCACATCTTACGTGGCAGGTTACTGGTATATGCCAGCCTGGAGTTCCAAGGTTAGGGGTGGAGGTAGAGTTTTGGTTCTTAGAACACGTGTGTACAATTTGACAAACCCTTTTAAAAAGGATTTTATTTATGTATTTGAGAGAGAGTGAGAGAGAGAGGAGTCTCTAAGCAGGGGGAGGGGCAAAGGGAGAGGGAGAAGCAGGCTTCCCACTGAGCAGAGAGCCAGACACAGGGCTTAATCCCAGGACCCCAGGATGGTGACCTGAGCCAAAGTCAGACGCTTAAGCAACAGAGCCACCCAGGCGCCCCACTTTTTCCTCTATGTGTTTAAAAATGTATTCTTTGGGGGTATCTGGGTGGCTCAGTGGATTAAGCCTCTGCCTTCAGCTCAGGTCATGATCTCAGGGTCCTGGGATCGAGCCTTGCATCGGGCTCTCTGCTCAGCAGGAAACCTGCTTCCCCCTCCATCTCTGCCTGCCTGTGATCTCTGTCTGTCAAATAAATAAATAAAATCTTCAAAAAATAAAGACCTTGGACATCTTTTTTTCTTTTTTTTTTAAGATTTACTTATTTATTTGAGAGAGAGAGAGAGAGAGCATGGAGCAGGGGGAGGGAGGGAGAGAGCCAGACTCCCTGCTGAGCGCAAGGCATGACGCAGGGCTTGATCTCACAATCCTGAGATTATGACCTGAGCCTAAATCAAGAGTCACAGACCAACTGAGCCACCCAGGCGCCCCTTGACATCTTTCCATTGCATATAGAATGATACACACACACACACACACACACACACACACACACACACACACATATATATATATGAAATATATACGAACTCTTCAGCCTGGCATTGAAAGCCCTCTACAATGTCACCTCTGTCAATTTTCCAGATTTTTCTCTCACTGAGCTCCCTATACTTCTACATTCCATCCACATAGGTGTCCTCTCTTCAAACATATCCAACACTCTTCAGTTTCCCCTGCTTTTCCCCAATCCATCCCTTCCAACTGGAAAGTCTTCCCTACTTTCTTCCATCCAGCCTATCCATCTTCAAAGCCCTTCCCTTCTTCTGAAGCACAATTCAAACCTGAGCTCCCCCAGAGGCATTTTCTAGATCCCCCTGCTTCAAAAGACTGCCTCCAACCTCTTCAGCAGTGTTTATACTTCTGTTAACTCTTATCATTTTCTCTTTCATTATGTATACATCCCTCTGTCTCCCCAGGCTCGCCTAGAGCTCCTAGAGGGTGGGGTTGGGGTTTTGTTTTTCCTCAACGTCCAGTACGCCACCATATATAATAGGAGCTCAAGGTTTGTTGAAGTAAACTGAAAGGAACAGGATTGAGGATGATTTACACTTACAGGAAGACATCCATAGGCACTATCTCAAGTCCCCTCTTCCCCCACCCGGTTCCTCCCCTGGCCCAAGATGTAGGAGTTTCCAGTGCTTCAGAGGCAGGGACGGGGAGCAGTGGATTTCCAGGGAAGGTGGCATCACATACCTCTGAGGCTCTCTTGGCTGCCACCTGCTCCCTGCTCTGTCTCCCAGAGAAGAGCAGCCAAAGCCCCCAAACGAGGAAACCAAATAGTAGTAGGAGGCTGACACATGACGGAGGCGGTATGGCCAGCCCCCAAATCGGTGCCATTTCTCAACCCCATGCCCCTCTCAGCCCAACAATATTACCCCTCAAGGTTGTGACTCCATAGGACATCACAATGGTCATTGCAAGGTAAACCTGACAGGGCCCAGCCAATGTGGGAGCTGCTTGGGTCTCTTCTCTGAGATGTGTGTCCATCGGAGGCCCCTTCCTGCAGCTGCCCATGGGCTCTGCCTTTGGCAGCCAATGCTCAGGGAAGACCTCCCTTAGCATTCTACTAGGATTGGGTTGGACAAGTTGGCATAGAGTGTATGGAGGCAAGATTTCAAAGGAGCAGCCCCTCCAAAGGGCTGGGCTTGTCCTATAAGCATCTTCTCTGGAACCATTCACTCCCTAGAGGTCCAGGTCTGCTGTCATATGTTCCCAATCACGCATTAGAATACTGAGGCCAGTCCATTTAGGAAAGCTAGGCTATCTTCAGTACAGATACTCTCAGGAAATGTGATTATATATGGTTTCCTAACTCCAAAGTTTGACACATTCCTTAGTTGCTATAGCATTGAAACAGAGAAATCCAAAATCCATAGTCTCATTTTCTAGAAGATGTATTATGTCATTACACCCAGAGTTAGCTGGATTCTCTATGGCGAATTCACTGTAAACAAAATTGACAAAGAATCAACTTATGCTATAGTAAAGATGAATAAAACCGGCCAGGGTTTTTTTTTTTTTTCTTGTAGGAATGTTAATTTGGAAGATCAATTTAATTAAATAACTATGGAATAGCAGGCACTGTTTTTGAAAAAGACAATGATGGTATCTCACCTTACAGAAGGTTCAACCCACTGGGGCAGCCAAAGTAATATTCTCAGTAAGCCCATCATCAAGGAAGTGGTTAAAAAACACATGATATGCCCACATTATGAAAGACTTTGCAGTCACTATGAAGATTATAAAGAATGATACTTGATAGGCTGAGCACACCTTACGTGGCAGGTTACTGGTATATGCCAGCCTGGAGTTCCAAGGTTAGGGGTGGAGGTAGAGTTTTGGTTCTTAGAACACGTGTGTACAATTTGACAAACCCTTTTAAAAAGGATTTTATTTATGTATTTGAGAGAGAGTGAGAGAGAGAGGAGTCTCTAAGCAGGGGGAGGGGCAAAGGGAGAGGGAGAAGCAGGCTTCCCACTGAGCAGAGAGCCAGACACAGGGCTTAATCCCAGGACCCCAGGATGGTGACCTGAGCCAAAGTCAGACGCTTAAGCAACAGAGCCACCCAGGCGCCCCACTTTTTCCTCTATGTGTTTAAAAATGTATTCTTTGGGGGTATCTGGGTGGCTCAGTGGATTAAGCCTCTGCCTTCAGCTCAGGTCATGATCTCAGGGTCCTGGGATCGAGCCTTGCATCGGGCTCTCTGCTCAGCAGGAAACCTGCTTCCCCCTCCATCTCTGCCTGCCTGTGATCTCTGTCTGTCAAATAAATAAATAAAATCTTCAAAAAATAAAGACCTTGGACATCTTTTTTTCTTTTTTTTTTAAGATTTACTTATTTATTTGAGAGAGAGAGAGAGAGAGCATGGAGCAGGGGGAGGGAGGGAGAGAGCCAGACTCCCTGCTGAGCGCAAGGCATGACGCAGGGCTTGATCTCACAATCCTGAGATTATGACCTGAGCCTAAATCAAGAGTCACAGACCAACTGAGCCACCCAGGCGCCCCTTGACATCTTTCCATTGCATATAGAATGATACACACACACACACACACACACACACACACACACACACACACATATATATATGAAATATATACGAACTCTTCAGCCTGGCATTGAAAGCCCTCTACAATGTCACCTCTGTCAATTTTCCAGATTTTTCTCTCACTGAGCTCCCTATACTTCTACATTCCATCCACATAGGTGTCCTCTCTTCAAACATATCCAACACTCTTCAGTTTCCCCTGCTTTTCCCCAATCCATCCCTTCCAACTGGAAAGTCTTCCCTACTTTCTTCCATCCAGCCTATCCATCTTCAAAGCCCTTCCCTTCTTCTGAAGCACAATTCAAACCTGAGCTCCCCCAGAGGCATTTTCTAGATCCCCCTGCTTCAAAAGACTGCCTCCAACCTCTTCAGCAGTGTTTATACTTCTGTTAACTCTTATCATTTTCTCTTTCATTATGTATACATCCCTCTGTCTCCCCAGGCTCGCCTAGAGCTCCTAGAGGGTGGGGTTGGGGTTTTGTTTTTCCTCAACGTCCAGTACGCCACCATATATAATAGGAGCTCAAGGTTTGTTGAAGTAAACTGAAAGGAACAGGATTGAGGATGATTTACACTTACAGGAAGACATCCATAGGCACTATCTCAAGTCCCCTCTTCCCCCACCCGGTTCCTCCCCTGGCCCAAGATGTAGGAGTTTCCAGTGCTTCAGAGGCAGGGACGGGGAGCAGTGGATTTCCAGGGAAGGTGGCATCACATACCTCTGAGGCTCTCTTGGCTGCCACCTGCTCCCTGCTCTGTCTCCCAGAGAAGAGCAGCCAAAGCCCCCAAACGAGGAAACCAAATAGTAGTAGGAGGCTGACACATGACGGAGGCGGTATGGCCAGCCCCCAAATCGGTGCCATTTCTCAACCCCATGCCCCTCTCAGCCCAACAATATTACCCCTCAAGGTTGTGACTCCATAGGACATCACAATGGTCATTGCAAGGTAAACCTGACAGGGCCCAGCCAATGTGGGAGCTGCTTGGGTCTCTTCTCTGAGATGTGTGTCCATCGGAGGCCCCTTCCTGCAGCTGCCCATGGGCTCTGCCTTTGGCAGCCAATGCTCAGGGAAGACCTCCCTTAGCATTCTACTAGGATTGGGTTGGACA
Source organism: Martes martes (assembly GCF_963455335.1). Taxonomy (NCBI): domain Eukaryota; kingdom Metazoa; phylum Chordata; class Mammalia; order Carnivora; family Mustelidae; genus Martes; species Martes martes. The sequence goes on from NC_137896.1 coordinate 118,018,517, forward strand.
AGTTGGCATAGAGTGTATGGAGGCAAGATTTCAAAGGAGCAGCCCCTCCAAAGGGCTGGGCTTGTCCTATAAGCATCTTCTCTGGAACCATTCACTCCCTAGAGGTCCAGGTCTGCTGTCATATGTTCCCAATCACGCATTAGAATACTGAGGCCAGTCCATTTAGGAAAGCTAGGCTATCTTCAGTACAGATACTCTCAGGAAATGTGATTATATATGGTTTCCTAACTCCAAAGTTTGACACATTCCTTAGTTGCTATAGCATTGAAACAGAGAAATCCAAAATCCATAGTCTCATTTTCTAGAAGATGTATTATGTCATTACACCCAGAGTTAGCTGGATTCTCTATGGCGAATTCACTGTAAACAAAATTGACAAAGAATCAACTTATGCTATAGTAAAGATGAATAAAACCGGCCAGGGTTTTTTTTTTTTTCTTGTAGGAATGTTAATTTGGAAGATCAATTTAATTAAATAACTATGGAATAGCAGGCACTGTTTTTGAAAAAGACAATGATGGTATCTCACCTTACAGAATGTTCAACCCACTGGGGCAGCCAAAGTAATATTCTCAGTAAGCCCATCATCAAGGAAGTGGTTAAAAAACACATGATATGCCCACATTATGAAAGACTTTGCAGTCACTATGAAGATTATAAAGAATGATACTTGATAGGCTGAGCACACCTTACGTGGCAGGTTACTGGTATATGCCAGCCTGGAGTTCCAAGGTTAGGGGTGGAGGTAGAGTTTTGGTTCTTAGAACACGTGTGTACAATTTGACAAACCCTTTTAAAAAGGATTTTATTTATGTATTTGAGAGAGAGTGAGAGAGAGAGGAGTCTCTAAGCAGGGAGAGGGGCAAAGGGAGAGGGAGAAGCAGGCTTCCCACTGAGCAGAGAGCAGACACAGGGCTTAATCCCAGGACCCCAGGATGGTGACCTGAGCCAAAGTCAGACGCTTAAGCAACAGAGCCACCCAGGCGCCCCACTTTTTCCTCTATGTGTTTAAAAATGTATTCTTTGGGGGTATCTGGGTGGCTCAGTGGATTAAGCCTCTGCCTTCAGCTCAGGTCATGATCTCAGGGTCCTGGGATCGAGCCCCGCATCGGGCTCCCTGCTCACTGGGGAGCCTGCTTCCCTCCCTCTCTCCCTGCCTCTCTGCCTACTTGCGATCTCTGTCAAATAAATAAATAAAATCTTTTAAAAAATGTATTCTTCATATCTTGAATATTGACTCACCATTATGTTTGAGTTATCCACGCTACTCTGTACCTCGGGGATTCGTTTTTATTACTTCATTGCATGGTAACCATTGCATAACTTACTTTTTTCTTTTTCAATTTAAACTCAATTAGCCAACATATAGTACATCATTAGTTTCCGATGTAGTGTTCCGTGATTCATCAGTCATTGCATAACTCATTTATCTATTACGATAGTGATGGACATTTGTTTTCCATGTTTGGCTGTTATAAACAATGCTGTTAAAAACATCCATGTCCTTGTATCTTCATGGATATATATTCTTGTTTCTCTACGGCCGTGGCTCTTCAGCTTTAACATACATCAGAATCACCTGGACAGTTTGTAAAAACACAGACTGCTGGGCCCTACCCCTAGAGGTGCTGATGGATGGAGTTTGGAGTAAAGTTCAGGAATCTGGCATTTCTAAGGCGTTTCCAGTCGTTGCTGGGACTGTTGGACCCAGGACCACACTTTAAGGACCCCTGCTCTATAGCATCAACCAAGGAGTGGAATGGCTGGGTTATCGAGTGCGTGTGACGTGAGCTTTAGGAGACAGTGCCAAACTCTCTTCTCCTGACTGGCCGTGTCAATCTCTCCCCCAGTGGTGAATGGCAGTTCTTCCTGCTTCATTTTCCTGCCGCCGCGGGGTATCAGCAGGCTGTTTCTGTTTAGCCAATCTGGTATATGTGGTAACAGTATTCCATTGCTTGACTTCAATCTCTCCGGTTACTAATCATTACTAACTTGTGAACACATTTTCATGAGTTAATTGGGCATTTTGTTTTTCAACATAATGCTGCATTCCAGCTGCTAATATTTTGTTTAGGATTTTTGTTCCCTACGTTCATGAATGAGGCCATCCTGTGATTTTTCTCTCTTGTTCTGTCTTTGTCAGGCTTTTGGTATCAAGGTCAGGCTAGACTCCTGAGTTGGGGAATATTTCCTCTTTTTTTTAATGCCTGAAAAAGTTTGCATAAGATTGAAACTATTTGAGGGGCGCCTGGGTGACTCAGTGGGTTAAAGCCTCTGCCTTCGGCTCAGGTCATGATCTCAGGTCCTGGGATCGAGCCCCACATCGGGCTCTCTGCTTGGCAGGGAGCCTCCGTCTCCCTCTCTCTCTGCCTGCCTCTCTGCCTACTTGTTATCTCTGTCTGTCATATAGATAAATAAAATCTTTAAAAAAAAAAAAGATTGAAACTATTTGATTCTTCAACATTTGGTACAATTTGTCAACAAAGCCATACAAGCTTGGAGTTTTGAGTGTAGATTTTTTTTAAAGATTTTATTTATTTACTTGACAGACAGAGATCACAAGTAGGCAGAGAGGCAGGCAGAGAGAGAGAGGGAGAAGCAGGCTCCCTGCTGAGCAGAGAGCCGGGTGCGGTGCTCGACCCCAGGACCCTGGGATCATGACCTGAGTCGAAGGCAGAGGCTTTAACCCACTGAGCCACCCAGGCGCCCCACCAACCCCATTTTTTAATGCAACCCCTTTAAAATGCAATATACACACTTAATGTATCATTCTTAAATTAAAACCTCTGTCAAGGCCCTCTGAATATTTTAATTATATTTACCCCTTTCCACATATAGGTTACTATGGCCAGGAATTTTATTTTCTTAATAAACTCTATTTTGGAATAATTTTAGATTTACAGAAAAGTTGCAAAGGGAGCCCAGTGAGTTCTCATACGCCCTTCACCCAGTTTCACCCAATGTTAACATCTTACAGAACTTTGGTACACGTGTCAAATCTATGTGATTAACACTGGCACATTCACTTTTACCTGAGCGCCAGACTCCATTCAGGTTTCACCAGGTTTTCCACTAAAGTCCTTTTTCTGTCCGGCATCCAACCCAGGGCCCACACTGGATTTAGTTGTCATGCTTCTTTAGTCACCTCTGGTCTGTGACAGTTTCTCTGACCTTGACAGTTTAGAAGAGTACTGGCAGGCAGGTTCTTACATTTGGGTTTCTCTGTTTTCTGGAGGCTTAGACTGAGGTTATGTACTTTGGGAAAAATACCACAGAGGCGACATGACCTTCTCATTACATCCTCTCAGGTAGTACATGATAGCAGCTGGTGTTTTGAATCTTCATTACTTGGCCAAGGTAGTGAGTGCCTGCCAGGTTTCTCCCCAGTGAAGCTATCATTTTTCTCTTTCCATACTCTGTTCTTTGGAAGCGAGCCCCTATGTATAGCCTACGTCGGAAGGAGAAAGGGGTTGTTAAGCTCCGTGTCTTGCAGTGGGGTATATCTACCTATGTTATTTGGAATTCTTGTGTACGGAAGATTTGTTTCCTCCTCTAATTTATTTATTCAATTATTTTGTTCTATCCATATGAACTCATGCATACTTATTTTGAACTCTGTGTTACAGTCCAGTACATTATTTCTTTTGTTGCTCACATTGTTCCAACGTTGGCCACTGGGAGCTCTCTCAGGTTGATTTCTAGGTCCCTTTTGTTTTTATGGGCGCTTCTTTACTTTCTGGCATTACAAGATGCTCCTGGCTCCCCTTTCTGTCTCTTCCTCCCATGCCAGAGCACACCAGCCTCTAGTTTATACGTAAGCCCGAATCTTCTCCCCTCCAGGATGGAAGCATTTCACAACTCCTAGATTGAGTGCCTAGGATTTGGACCCCCCCCCCGCCCCGTCCAAACCATAGCTGAATTTGGATTGGATCTTAGACATTTTGCTGTGCTGTAGGGCCCATCCCTGGAGTCATATCGAGGCCCTGTGATCTCCTACCTGGTCCCAATGTCTTCCTTCAGCCTTACTGTCCCACGTGCCTGGCCCAGCCTGTTTAATATTCAAGACCACCTATGTTATGAAAAGAATGGCTGATTGGGAGGAGAGATCTTGGGCTCCAGTCTTTAATATATTAAGTTTGAAGTATATGCAATATCCAAATATCTCCCACCCTTCACTGCTTACTTTTGATTGAGCAAATGAATATAGCAGGAAATTGTTTCCTTCATTTTCCACAATCCAACCCAATCTCTTGGGATAGATCCTTTCATTGCTTCAGCACAACTGCTGCCTTGTGTTGATAATAGATTACAGCTTTCTTAACCTCGGAAGTTTGCTTTGCTTTATTCAAAATAATGGTAAATCTTGTCACCCTACCATTTGTCTCTGGATAATTCTAAAAAGTCTTTGAACCTCTTTAGCTCTGCCTAGAAGTCAGGTTCCATTGACAATGACCTGACTCTCTGATATTGGAACCACATATCAGTACAAGTGTCCAAACATTCCCAGGTTTTCTTTGGATGTTCCCTCTCCCCACCCCAAACTCCTCTCTTTCTTTCTTTTCTTTTTTTTTTTTAAAGATTTTATTTATTTATTTGAGAGAGAAAATGAGAGACAGCATGAGAGGGAGTAGAGTCAGAGGGAGAAGCAGACTCCGCACTGAGCAAAGAGCCCGATGTGGGACTCGATCCTGGGACTCAATCCTGGGACTCCAGGATCAAGTCCTGAGCTGAAGGCAGTCGCTTAACCAACTGAGCCACCCAGGCACCCCCCAGCCTCCTCTCTTCCAAAATTTTCCTTGACTCTTGGCCTACCCCGTAATCTCCCCAAATAAGCCTGCTTTTTTAATCCATTTCAACTCTCTCTGTCTTGTATTGGAATTGTTCTTTTGTGCTTGTGAATTCCTAGGGGGTGGGGATCAGACCTTAGCCGTCTTTATCTCCCCCAGCTGCTACTCCATCGAGTTCATTATACCTGAACATCACACACAACTGAACAAGACTTGAATTGACTTGATACTACGGCACCATCCAAGTACTTGGCAACAGAACAAAACAAAACACCCTCTGGACTTCTAGAGTCCTCCTGCACCCAGCACTGGGGAAATCGGACCCTGAACCGTACCCATCCCACATCTGGGAGCGAGGCTACTGCAGGCCGGCATCATCAACAGCATCAACGGGGTACTCTGCCCTCTCCCGTGCTAGAGAGCTGGGTACCTCTTCTGACGACCCTGCTCACGATGCCGAGAAGAAAGAGGAATTTACGCAATGCAAACAAGCAGGAGAGTTCTAGGTAAAGAGAAGCAGAAATCTTTTACAGGACCCTTTCCTCACTTTACCCATCTTGAGCTATGGAGTTAGGAAGAGGCATTTGTGGAGGATGAAAAACAAAGGGATGAAACTGAAAAGTCAGGGGAGTGGTGGCTGAAGAAAGTGGCCCTGGTTAAGGATCTCGGGTCCAACGTAAATGTCAATGTATGGCAGGGAAAGAGCGCTCCGATAGAGGATGGAGGCCCCCAGACATTTTAGGGGCGCTTCCAGCCGCCTTTATAAGGCTGGTGACTCTATCCTCATAAAACCAAAATCTGTTTGGCTCCTTAGCGGTCACCCTACTGCCCGAAGGTTCCAGGGAGCTCCAGAGCTTTTACCTGTGTACTTCTCGGGCACAAGGGGGAGCCAGCTCTCTTTTATCAGAGTCCTACGCCCTAGGCACTGAAGGGCTGGAATGGGTCTGCGATGGGCAAGGTTTGCCTTCCCCACGTCCCAACAGCCGAAGCTGAGGTCTCAAATGGACGGACCCGGGTTTCTAGTGTTCGTCGCACCCCACCACCAGAGGCTGTTCAACACCCCCAGAGTTCCGTATGTCCCCCTTACAAACTAGGGCAGGGGAAGCAGTTCTCACTTCAGGGTCTACTCTGTGGATGTAGCTTTCAATTCTAGTGATGAGGAGCCTGCTGTCCTGCCTAATTGGGATCCTTTCTCTGGGTGTCCTATGTTGGGGATACAACTTTCCCCCTTCCTCTGGAATCATCTAGGTTCCCACTTCTCCCTGCGTGTGTGAGTCCGTGCAGGAGCCGAAGGTATGTGCGGGTGCGCGCGCTCACACAAATCCACATGTTGGAGATGAGGGATACAGAGGTGCTGGGATAAGGTCTGGATCAGTGGACAATGAAATGGGTTCGAGGGGGCAGGGCGGATGTAAAGAAATAAACCGGTTGTTGGGACCAACCCATGCCACCCGTCTTGGCCCACCTTTAATTTACTGACTCTGATCTCCTGAGATCGGAAGGTTAACTTTCCCAAACAAGGCATTTCGTTTTATTTCTGAAATCAGAATATGCCAGTGGGTCAAGGGCAAGAACCACCCCCCACCAAAGTACAGAGCCGCTTTTCCCCCACCCTGGGCTGCGGGTGGCCCCGGGAACTGGGCCTGTCCTCCTCCCGTGCTGCGAGTCCACCACGCCTCCAAGGGCTTCACCCGCCCAGAAATAGCAGGTCACAGCGGGGTAGGCTCTGGGCCTTCCAGGGGGTCCGCGCCGCGCTTCCGACCTGGCCCAGAGAGGGCGCTCCGGACAGCCTCACAGACAGACGGAGCGGCAGCCAGCTGCGCCTGCGCCTCGGGGATGGCGCACCGGCATAGGAGGCTCCGCAAGGCTACCGGGATCACCTGTGGGGAAGAGGCAGGGAGAACTGAAGCCAGAGAGAGTGAGGCCATCTGCGAAGAGCCCCGGAAGAGCCTGAGCATTCGGTGTGGGAGTCAGAAGCCACTAGGTTGGATGCAAGCACAGAAGGGAGTTATCAAGACCAGAAAGTGTAGTCAGATGGGTTAAGAACAGAAAGACGCCTTCCCCCGGACCCAGAAAACTCCTATTCATCCTTTAAGACCCAGTTCAGAGGCCCTTCCCCCTCTTTCCTGGCTCCCCTCCTAAATAGACCCAGTTTCTGCACCCCTGCAGCAGCCTTTCCGCACCTCTGTGCCTCCTTGTCACGATCACAATGCCCTGAGAAACAGGGAGCTCGTTGGCAGAACGTCTCTAACTTTGTAAACCCAGTACCAAGCAAGATTCCTGATACACTGAGTCCTAAGTCCTAAGGACTCAGTAAATGTTTGCTGAATGATTAGCTGCCGGCGAGATACCTGCTCCTTCTCGTGTGCGAGCTGGATGTGGAAGGAGATGGGAGCAGCCCGAATGTCATCCGACAGTGGCTGGGGGAAGTGGATCACCTGCAGGAGGGTCTCGATGCATCGAGCCTTGGGCTGTCCGGAGAACCGCTGTGGAAGAAGCAGTAAGGTCAGTGTCCGGCTGGAAGGCAAAGTTGGGGGAGCGGGGGAAGAGAGTGGAGGAGGAGAAACAAGTGGGAGAGTGGGAGGCAGGCGCCTGGGATCCCGAAGACTGGCCACAGAGGCTGCAGAGAAGTGGTCCCCATAGGTGATCCCAAACTCACAATCCCCAGGTGTGAAGAAAAAGGGTTAGTGGCGGGCTTTGATTGGCTGGGTTAAACTGGAGGATTAATGGCAAACTGGTCACACTTTCAGCCGTGTGCCTCCAACCCCATAGGCTGGTCATCTTAAACTGAACTCACTCTTCCGGTTTCCTCCTCAACCCTATCCTTCTTTTATACCCTGCCAAGGTGGCTCGTTGGCAAATCTGTTCCTTTTTGTCACCCTCCCCTCCCCTCCACTAGCTCAGCACTGCCCAAGAGTAATATAATGCGAGCCACACATGTAATTTAGGATTTCCTAGTACTCCATTAAAAAAGAAACATGTGGAATGCAAAAGAAACAGGAAATTAATTTTAAACATGTTTTATCTCATCCAATAGATCTAAAATATTATTTCAACATGTCAATAATATTAAAAATTATCGGTAGGATATTCTACAATATTTTTGTATCATGTCTTTGAAATCCAGTGTCTAGTTTATAATCCCAGCTCATCTCAGTTCAGGTACTGAGTTTCGATGTAAAAGTAAAATGTAGCTCTACCAAAACAATAAAGTTGCATTTAATGAAGAAAATTACCCTGCTTCAGTTTTTAAGCAAAACTTCAAGTTCAGCTCCTCGGACACACTAACCACATTTCAAGGGCTCAGTAGCCACATATGGGTGGTTGCTGCCATTTTGGATGATTTGGGTCTAGCTGTATTTGGCAAGCTCGAATTCTGGTCTGGCTTTCAGTCTTCCACGTAATCCTCCGATGGGCCACTCTGCGATGGCGAGGCCTGGATCAGACAGATCTCTGATTCCCCCTACCCACCCCAACCCCAGCATCTTAAAGAGCATAATGCACTTTTCTTTTTCTGGTTGGTTGGTTCTATTGATTTGAGAAGGTTTTAGGGACCTGGTGGGTCCTCACTAAAGCTCTTTGATTGATTTCCTTTCCACAGGGTTGTCAGATTTAGCAAATAAAAATACAGGATACCCAGGAAGAGGAATTTCAAGTGAATAATGAAAAAAATACTGTAAGTACGCCTCAAATATTGTATGAAATACACTTATGCCCAAAAAATCCTTTACTTACCTGAAATTCAAATTTGTCCTGTATTTCTATTCGCTAAACCTAGCAACCCTCCTTTCATGACCAGCTGTTGTGCTATGTGCTCTGCAGCCATTCCTCCTCCTCCTAGTACCAGCGCCTTGAACTTCCTCCAGAAAACTATCGTCCCTCCATTCTCAGGCCAGGCTGTTTGACTGAGACTCACTTCCCACCCTTTCCTCCAGTGCCATCCCACAGGGAGAGCACATGAGCCAGGCCTGGGCAGAGGGCTGCTTTCCCCTGGAGAACAGTAACCAGCTCAGGGATGGCATGTGACCCAAGACAAGCCACCTTCCTCCCAGGCATGCATGGGAATCACGGGCACAGATACACTCTCCTTCCATCCGGGTTGCTAAATTGGTAGGAAGCAGGGCCGGCACTGCTGGGGCCCAGTTTGCCACCTGTTGGAGAAAAGCTGCCTGCGAAGGAGAGCATCATAGATGAAAGTTCAAGGCTGACATTCTCTGGAGTACACTGTTTAGAGTACTGGGATCTGGCTATCCTGGGACCCGAGTTCCGTGAACCAGTCATGTGCCTTGTTTAGCTTAAACCAGAATGAACTAGGTGTCTGTCCCATACTTGTAACTGAAAGAACTGTCTGATAGTTATAATCTCACAGGCATGCCCCAAGCATGCACATGCATTCCCTAGAGGAGAGGATGAGCCCAATAAGACAACAGCAGGAGGAAAGTCAGCCCTTAGCTCCACCCACGTCCATAGCTCCCTGGCAGCCCAGGCAGGAGGCCAGGCCCCAGCCGGCCACGTCCCATCGCCGCCTACCTGCAGCATGGCCAGCGCCCTCCAGAAGAGCTTGGAGTTGCGAATGCGCAGGTCTAACATGTGGTTTTGGAGGATCTTCCCAAGAAGCACGTGGGCCCCTGTACTCACGGTATTCAGCACCCACTTGGTGCTTAGCTCATGCTGGAACTTCTAAACAGGGCACACGCACACGGGGGTTTGGGAAATGAGAGGACGGGAGAGCAACAGGGTGCAGAGGGCCCTACTGTCAGACAGGAATCCAGGGATCAAAAACCAGGGCCCTTGGGTGCCTGGGTGGCTCAGTGGGTTAAAGCCTCTGGCTTCAGCTCAGGTCATGATCCCAGGGTCCTGGGATCGAGTCCCACATCGGGCTCTCTGCTCAGCCGCGAGCCTGCTTCCCTGCCTCTCTCTCTGCCTGCCTCTCTGCCTACCTGTGATGTCTGTCTGTCAAATTAAATAAAATCCTTAAAAAAAAAAACAAAGATGGCCCTAAATACAGATGAAATTTGTTTGACCAGCCCCGAGTTTAGATGTTAGGACGGTAGTTGTAAAGCAGGACTGTCCCCGGCAAAACTGCTGGTGTCACACATTTGTGGTTTTGACCCCCCAGGACACACATCTCTTCTCTGAGTTCTTGCCCAGAAGGGTTTTGCACTTATCGGAACGTTCCTTTTGCCTCCCAGGTGCCCGACAGGGGAGGAGTGAAGGTCCTGGGACTCATTCCACTAAACCAAAGGCTCCTGGAGCAGAGATGGTGTCTTACTCTCCTCCAGAGCCCCAATCTTTTTTTTTTTTTTTAAGATTTTATTTATTTATTTGACAGACCGAGATCACAAGTAGGCAGAGAGGCAGGCAGAGAGAGGGAGAAGCAGGCTCCCTGCTGAGCAGAGAGCCCGACTCGGGGCTCAATCCCCGGACCCTGAGATCATGACCTGAGCCGAAGGCAGAGGCTTTAATCCACTGAGCCACCCAGGCGCCCAGAGCCCCAATCTTTTTGATAATGGCTGATACATGGTTACTGATCAATACACATTTGTTGACAATTAGTTCAGTTTAACCCCTATAATGACCCAATGAACTAGGCTTTTTTATCCCATTTCTACATCTGTGGAAACTAGAGGTCAAAAGTAAAGTAACTTGAGGGGCACCTGGGTGGCTCAGTCGGCTAAGCCGACTCTCGAGTTTGGCTCAGGTCACGATCTCAGGGTCAGGAGATCGAGCCCTGCGTTGGGAGCCCACTGGAGATTCTTTCTCTCCTTCTCCCCCTGCCCCTCCCACCGCTTGTACTCTCTCTTTCTCTCTCAAATAAATAAATAAATCTTAAAAAATAAAAAGAAGTAACTTGAGGGGCGCCTGCGTGGCTCATTCATAAATCGTCTGCCTTCATTTCAGCTCAGGTCATGATGCAGGTCCTGGGATCAAGCCCTGCATCTGGCTCCCTGCTCCGCGGGAAGCCTGCTTCTCCCTCTCCCATTCCCCTGCTTGTGTTCCCTCTCTCGCTATGTCTCTCTCTGTCAAACAAATAAATAAAATCTTTTAAAAAAAAAGCCACTTGAGTAAGTTTGTATGATAGTGACGTGTAGACTCAGGACCTAAATCCAGGTCTTCTGATCTGTGATGAAGACATTCCCTACTTGGCCACCATCATCTCCTTGGGGGAATAAGATAGTGTATATGCAAGCACACTGAATACTAAAACACTGTGCAAACACACGGTACTGTGAGTGAAAGACCACCTGTCCTTGGCCCTCATCTCTTGCCCTTATATAACCTTCTATTACTGCACTTTGTATCTAACTGTAACAAGAGTCCAGAAAACGAATCGAGGGGATTAATGACTGGGTCCTTGCCAGGCTGGGGAACAAGCTACCACTACTTCTGCCTCCTTATTCTGGCCTTCTAGAAGGAGCAGGTCACACACACCCCTTGCAGTGGGTATAGTGAAAATACTTAACAAGTGACTGACAAGGACATGAAGACTGAATAGGAACATTTGCAAGGATGTGGATGGAGCTAGAGACTATGAGGATAAGTGAACTAAGTCAGTCTGAGAAAGATGAACACCATAGGATTTCACTTGTGTGTGGAATTTAAGAAAGAAAACAAAGGGGAAAATATGAGAGAGAGAGAGAGAGAGAGAGAGAGAGAGAGAGAGATAAACCAGGAAACAGACTGTTAGCTACAGAGAACAATGATTACCAGAGGGGAGGCAGGTGGGGGCGGGGGGGGGGGTGAAGCAGGTGATGGGGATTAAGGAGTGCCCTTGTGATGAGCACCCCGGGTTGTATGGAAGTGTTGAATCATGATACTATACACCTGAAACTAACATTACACTGTATGTTAACTAACAGGAATTTAGATAAAAACTGAAAAAAAAAACACAAGAAAAAGATATTGTGGCTCATTTGGCAAAAAAAAAAAAAAAAAGAGTGCACGCAGAAATCTGACCAATCAGAATGAAGCTAGCTAGTATGCAGTACACAGACTGCCCTGTGGGAAAGAGATCAGTCAAATCTGGGTTATATCATTTATGTCACTGGCCATCAAATAACCATTTGTACCATGAACTATCATTAACACAAAAATATTTTATTTTATTTTATTTTTTTTTTTTAAAGATTTTTTATTTATTTATTTGACAGAGAGACAGATCACAAGTAGGCAGAGAGGCAGGCAGAGAGAGGAGGGGGAAGCAGGCTCCCTGCCGAGCAGAGAGCCCGATGCGGGACTCGATCCCAGGACCCTGGGACCATGACCCGAGCCGAAGGCAGAGGCTCCAACCCACTGAGCCACCCAGGCGCCCCAACACAAAAATATTTTAAAGTGTACATAATCTGAATCCAGACACATTCATTTTAAAGTCCATGTAGAAAAAAGGCACCAACTGTGCCTAGAAAAATCCTTAAAAAGAAGAGTGAGAGAAGCATTAACCTTTCAAATAGTAAGCCCACAAGAAGCCTCTATATTTAAACGGAATGGCATCATCACATCAATAGACAGACTGGTAGAACAGCACAGAAAGTCCAGAAATAATGCGAACTAAGTATCTGATACAGGTTGCATCTCAAATCACTCAGGAAAAGATGAATTTTAAAAATGTATTGAGATGGGGCATTTGGGGGGCTCAGTTGGTTAACGTCTGCCTTCAGCTCAGGTCGTGATCTTGGGGTCCAGGGATGGAGCTCCCCATGGGGCTCCCTGCTCAACGGGGAGCCTGCTTCTGCCCCTCCCCCAGCTCCGTCTCTCTCTCTCTCTCTCTCTCTCTCTCTCGAATAAATTATATATATATATGGAGAGAGACAATCAGATAGTCACGTAGAAAAAAATTAAATTGGGTTCATACCTTAACACATAGACAAGAATAAACTAATGAATTGCAGGTCTAAGTGTTTAAAAAAAAAAAGAAGGAAAGGAAAAAAGAAACCATTTTTACTAGAAGAAACATGTACTAGAAGAAAACACAGGTGGAGTCCCTTTACAACCTGGGGGTAGCAGAGAGCTTTTTGTGCCTCAAGGTCCAGATTCAACAAAAAATGGATTAATAAGTTCTACCCCAGTAGAATTAAAACAAAGACGTTTGCATGGTTAAAACCCAAATATTCACGATGCATATCAGAAAGAAAGAACTAATGCCCCTGATTTATGAAGTACTAAAAATCAGGGGCTCAGTCAGAAGCCTCTGCCTTAAGCTCAGGTCATGATCAAGGTCAGCATCGAGGTCATTGCTTAGCGGGGAGCCTGCTTCTCTCTCTCTCCCTCTGCATGTCGCTCCCCCTGCTTGTGCTCTCTCACTCTCTGTCTCTCAAATAAATATATCTTTAAATAGAAATAAAGTACTAAAAATCAAGGGGGCATACAGACCCCAATACCATTAGAAAATTTGTATATTTCATGTATTTACATGAACACACAGTTACAAAGAAAAAGATTTACTAAAGACCTTTAAGCATGTGAAATGATGCTCAACCAAACACATAATAAGTAAAATAGAAATGAAAACCACACAGAAATAGAATTTCTCATCTACCAGATTGGCAAAAATTCAAAAGCTTTTGAATGCTTTTAAAGAGGCTATGGGGAAGGGGTGCCTCGGTGGCTCAGTTGGTTAAGCATCCAACTCTTGGTTTTGGCTCAGGTCCTGATCTCAGGGTCACGGATTGAGCCCCATGCTGGGCTCCACACTCAGTGCAGAGTCCGCATAAGACTCTCTCCCACCGCCCTCCCCTCCCTCAAATAAATAAATAAATCTTTTTTTAAAAAGGAACTATAGGAAACGGGCATTCTCCTATATTGCTGGTACAAGAAGCAAAATGGGACAATCCTTCCGAGGGGAAATGTTGCCGTATCTAATGGAATTACATATGTATTTATCCTTTGATCCAGCTCTCCTTCTTCTAGGAATTTACCCAAAGATACACTTCTACATTACATAAACACGTGCATATTCATTGCATCATTGTTGGTAATAGCAAAACACTGGAAACAACCAAATGCCCTATATCAGAGACTGCCCCAATCATTCTTGCACATGTACAATTTACACACAAATGTAAAAAATAATGAGGAAGGGTTTTATAAACCCAAGTGGAGTTATTTTCAGGATATCTCATTAAAGCACAAAAGAATATACATAGCACAGTGCCTCTTATAAAAGAAAAAATTGCAAAGTACATACAAATATGCTTTTTTTGCAAAGAGAAACATAGGAAGGCAAGTCAGTAGCTAATGAAATTGTTTACCTGCAGGGATGAGTGGAAACAGGTGGAAGGAAGAGTGAAGGGGATGGGACATCTCCTTATGATACAGTTTGACTTTAAACCACGTTATGTTTTACATATTCAAAAGATAAAGTGATATCGAAAACCAAAACTCAGGGACACCTGGGTGGCTCAGTTGGTTAAGTGTCTGCCTTTGGCTCAGGTCATGATCCCAAGGTCCCTGGATCCAGTCCTGCAATTGGGCTCCCTGCTCAGCGGGGAGCCTGCTTCTCTGCCTGCTGCTCCCACTGCTTGTGCTCTCCCTGTCTCTCTCTCTGAAAAATAAATAAATAAAATCCTAAAAAAAAAAAACCCCTCTAAAATGAAAAAAAAAATAAAGGAAATGAAACTCACTATATATCATATTGATAACATAACTACAGAGAGAGGAAAATTTTAATCCTAGTGACTTTTTTTAAAAGATTTTATTTATTTATTTGACAGAGAGATCACAAGTAGGCAGAGAGGCAGGCAGAGAGAGAGGGGGAAGCAGGGTCCCCACTGAGCAGGGAGCCTGGATTCGGGGCTCAATCCCAGGGGGGCTCGATCCGAGGACCCTGGGATCATGACCCAAGCCAAAGGCAGAGGCTTTAACCCACTAAACCACCCAGGCACTCTAATCCTAGTGACTTTTGAACACTTTATGTGTCTTTTGTGGAATATGGTCAGAAGACAAAAAGAACTGCAAAGAAATCTTGACTGTTTCTTGGTAAGTTTGTTGATGATAGTGGTATCAGGGTGGCAATTTCAAAATGGGTATTTATTGTAGGACTAAGGAAATGGACAAATAATTGATGATGTTCAGAATCAACGTTCTCATTAAGGGAAAACAGGAAGGAGAACATATATACATTCATAAATGTATATGTATGTATATATACATATATATATATGTACTTATGTGAAAAAAACATATACACTTGACCCTTGGACAACAAAGGTTTGAACTACACAGGTCTACTTATATGCAGATTTTTTTCAAAAATACAGTGTGGTGTACTAGAAATGAATTTTCTGTATGGTTTTCTTTTCTTGTCTTTTTTTTTTAAGGTTTTATTTATTTTTTTGACAGAGAGAGACACAGCAAGAGAGGGAACACAGCAGGGGGAGTGGGAGAGGGAGAAGCAGGCTTCCCGCCGAGCAGGGAGCCAATTTGGGGCTTGATCCCAGGAGCCTGGGATCATGACCTGAGCAGAAGACAGATGCTTGACGAATGAACCACCCAGGCACCCCTCTCTATTATTTTCTTAACGTTTTCTTTTCTCTAGCTTATTTTATTGTAAGGATGCAGCATATAATACATATAACTTAAAAAATATGTGTTAATTGAGTGTTTATGTTATTGGGAAGGCTTCTGGTCTAGAGTACGCTATTAGTTAAGTTTGGGGGAGTCAAACGTTATACAGGGATTTTCAACCGTGTGGGGTGCCAGTGCTTCTAAGCCCCATGTTGTTCATGATCAACTGTATTTCCTTGTTTGTTCGTTCGTTCTTTCTTTTTTGAGACAGAGGAGAAAGAGAGAGCGCACGCGTGCACATGTAAGCAGGGAGAAGGACAGAGGGAGAGAGGGGATTTCAAGAAGACTCCACGCTGAGCTTGGAACCAGATGTGGGGCTCAATCTCATGACCCTGAGGTCATAACCTGAACCAAAATCAAGAGTCCAACATTTAACCGACTGTGCCACCCCGGTGTCCCTGTTTTTCCTTGTTCTTTCTACCAAAGAATTTTGCTTAGAGGCAAAGTCAGCAGGAGCAGTGAGCGTACCTAGCACCTAGGTTTCTAAATACGGCAGCCCCCACTTACCCCGGGGCTTAAGTTCCAGGCCCCCCATAGATGTCTGCTACTGCAAACAGTACGGAGCCATACACATACCATTTTTTCCTCTACATACATTCCAACGATAAAGATGAGTTCATGCATTAGGCACAGTAAGAGATGAACACCACCAATAATAAAATAGAACAATTATAACAGCATACTATGATAAAAGTTATGTGACTGGGGTCTCTCTCGCAAGGTATCTTATTGTACTGTGTTCATCCTTCGCCTTCTGGTGACGATATGAGATGGCAAAATGGCTGCTCCATGACATGGAGGGACGGGAATGACGTAGGCATCGTGACATAGGGTTAGACTACTACCGACCCTTTGGCGATCCGTAAGGGGGTCATCTGCTTCTGGACTACCAGTAGATTAGGGTAAATGAAGCTGTGGGAAGCACAACCGTGAGAAGGCAGGACTGCCGTACCGATCCCCACGGACAAGCACCAGCGCTCCTCGAAAATTACGGATTCCAGCCAGGACTGGAACTAGGAAAGTACAAGGTGAACCTGGGACCACATTTCTGTTCTCCTACATAGATGGTTGGGGACACTACTGTACAGACACACATCTACATACACACACACACAGGTAAATAATAATAATTAAGGGAGTTAGAAACTGAAGCGGAGTGATTTCCAAGATACCTTGTTAAGAAAAAACGCAAGGCACAAAAGACTATCATATGCTACTCTTCTGCATTCGAGAAAAGGTGCTTTTTTTTCTTTTTCCAAAAAGAAACTCAGCAAAGAGTGTTCCAACACTAATGTGACTATGTCACAACGACAAAGGGGCCAGCTTGAATGAGCTCTCATTTTGAGTATTAAAATCAGTAATGACAGGAATGGATTAAAACTCCACACTGAGTCTAAATAAATGTAGATGGGGTGGGGAGAGAAGGGAGAGATTTTCTTTACAGAAGAATACCAACTATTAAATGTAGACAGAAAGATAGAAATAGAAAAATAACCATTTAAAAACCACCAGAGTAATAAATTGATTCGACCAAGAATGATCTGTGGATGCTAAAACCATTGGGTGAAAGATCACTAAGGAACAGGATGCATCGAAATCTGAAACTACCAGGGCACCTGGGTGGCTCAGTTGGTTAAGCTTCTGCCTTCAGTTCAGGTCATGATCTTGGGCTCCTGCGATCGAGTCCCACATTGGGCTCCCTGCTCAGTGGGGAGTCTGCGTGTCCCTCCCCCGCTGCCCCTCCCCTGCCACTCGTATTCTCTCTCTGCCTCTCTCAAATAAATAAATAAAAGCTTAAAAAAGAAAAAGAAAAGAAATCTGTGATAAAACATAACATCACCAGTAAAGGAATGAACTGACACCAGGCATCTCCCAATGTGATACACTCATCTATGAGCCTCATCTCTGCGGAACTCCTGCCGAAACACTTCACCTGAATATAATGAAGAAACAATCGGGCAAATCCAAGGTGAAGCACATTCTGGAAAATAACTGGTCAGACTCCTGTACTATCAATGTCATAAAAGACACAGAAAACAGCTAAAGAATCAATCTAGATTAAAGAAAACTAAGGAGACTTAATAACTAAGAGCTACACATTATCTCTGATTGGATCCTGGACCTGGAAATAAAAATGCAGAGATAACTGGGGAAATTTGAATACAGTCTGCATATTCAATAATCGTACTCACAGTCCTTTTTCCTGAGTGTGAAAATTATATTGTGGTTATGTAGACAAATGTCCTTGTTCTTAGGGGACACAGTAATTTGTGTCAAGTGTCATCTTATCTCCAAGTATCTTTCAAATAATTCAGAGGAAAAGAGGGATGAAGCAGATGTGGCAAAATGTTAAATATCGGTGAATTTAGGGGCGCCTGAGTGGCTCAGTCGGTTGGGCATCTGCCTTCGGCCCAGGCCCAGGTCTCAATCCTGGGATCCTGGGAGCAAGCCCCATGTCAGGTTCCCTGCTCAGTGGGAAGCCTGCTTCTCCTTCTTCCTCTCCCTCTGCCTGCCACTACCCCTGCTTATGTGCTCTTTTTTTCTGTTAAATACATAAATAAAATCTTTAAAAAAAAAGATTGGTGAATCTAGGGAAAATTGTATGGGTGTTCACTGTTCTGGCAATTTTTCTGTAGGGTGGAAAATTTTTCAAAATAAAAGTGTGGCAGGAGTTTACATCAACGATATTTCTGCAACTAAAGATTTACTAATGGAAAGATTTACTAATGGAAGCCTTTTTATTTCAAACAGTCGCAATATATTTGGAAAGATACAAAGCAGAACCAAGCAAAAGACAGAAACTATACACACCAAAAAAAAAGACTGATTGATGTGACTATGTAAAAATGTAAAGAAAAATCTCTCCATCAAAAATAGAGAAATAAAAAATAGTAATAAACTAGGGGAAAACATAGAACAGGAATAAAAAAAAGGCTACTGTCCTTGCTATATACACTCCCTCTTATAAATTAGTAAGAAAAAATTAAATATGCCCAAAAGAATGGGTGAATATGCGCAGAAGGCATGAAGAAGTAACACAATAAAGAAAAAAAATAATAGCCAATATATATCTTTAAGCGGCCAATCTGATAGTCATCACAGGAATTTGAATTAGGGGCCCCTGGGTGGCTCCGTTACCTTAGTGTCTGACTTCAGCTCAGGCCATGACCTCAGGTCCTGGGATCTAGCCCCTGCGTTGGGCTCTGCCCTCAGCAGAGAGTCCGCGTCTCCCTCTGCCCCTCTGCCCCTCCCCCTATTCATTCTCTCTCTCAAATACATAAATAAAAATCTTTTTAAAAATGATGATATGGATATATTTGTACAGAAAGGTGTTCATAATTTTCTGTGAAGAGAAGCAAGTAAAAAACAGCATGGCAAAAGATGGTCCTATTTTTGTATAAATATATTGACATACTTACATATGCATAAAAAAGCCTAGAGGGACATTCTCCAAAATTTGTCTAAGTGGTTTTTTGGAAGAAGGTTGTTTTTCTTTGTTTTCTTTAAAACAGATTTTATTTATTTATTTGACACAGAGATCACAAGTAGGCAGGGAGGCAGGCAGAGAGAGAGAGGAGGAAGCAGGCTCCCTGCGGAGCAGAGAGCCAGATGTGGGACTCGATCCCAGGACCCTGAGATCATGACCCGAGCCAAAGGTAGAGGCTTTAACCCACTGAGCCACCCAGGCACCCCATTCTAAGGATATGTTTTAAAATGGGAAACTGCTCTCTGCTCAGCAGGGAGCCTGCTTCCCCATCTCTCTCTGCCTACTTATGATCTCTGTCAAATAAATAAATAAATAAATAAATAAAATCTTTAAAATGGGAAACTGGGTGTTTTGTTTTCATAACATTAAAAAAAAAAGCATTTGTATCTGAGATTTATTCTTTTCCTTGGCACAGTCAAGGTCGAATTTAAGGAATATAAGGGATCCCTTAGATCCTCTAGTCTCCTGAGAACACTGGGGCTCAGTGAGAGGCCCACTGAGCCTCCCAGGTGCCCCTGGAAGAAGGTTATTATGGATGCTTCTCTCCTTTTGATTTCTGTATTTTCTAAAGTGTTTACAATAAAAATATTGCTACTATAATTATAATTTTCTTTAAAAACACAGATCTTTTTCAAAAGATCACAGGTTAACATTCCCAACTATATCCCCTACACCTGGAATAGGACCTGGCGTGTGATAGGTGCATAATGAATGAATGAGTAAAAGAATCTGGCTCAATTCGTGGATATGGTTGAAATTTGTACTGTAAAGTGAAATAAACCACGGACTTAGAGTCACAAGACCAGGGTTCGAGTCCTGGCTCCTGCTTTAGCCACGTGGCTGTGATTAAAATGCCTTAATCTCTTAGTTTCAGTTTCCTTATCTGAGATGGGGGGAAAAACCTACATCCCTTAGGAACCCATTATGAGAAATGATATTATAAAAGAAATAGTTTGTAAAGTACGGAGTCCTACGTGTGTATTAGGTATGATGACGGCACAGTGGAACCTGGAACCTTGAGGTATCTCACATCAAGGAGGGTTCTAGACAATGTGGGTTTCATCGGAGATGAAATGTGATTCTAGACAATGTGGGTTTCATCGGAGAAGTCTTCTTAGAAGATGTGAGATGTCAAAGGAGACAACGAATGTGGAAAGTATGCCACAAAAGTAGAGCTGTGACCAATGAACACCATTTGGAAGGGAAGACAAAGGTACGCATTGGAAGGAGCATGGACCCCCTGGCTCAGGGGGAAGGGCTTCCTTTGAGTTCTGAGTGCAGATAAGAAAGCATGGCAGCTGTTTGGTCAAGTCAGGAAGCTTCCTGGAGGAGGTGATCTGAATAATGGATGAGACCACATCTCTCCAGCGCAACCCTTCAGGGCCCTGGTTGTGCCCCGTGGATGGTGGGCAGGTGTCAGGTGAGAAAACGGAGGAACCACAGATGCAAAACTGCCTTCTTTCTTGGGCCACAAAGCACAGGTGAACTAACACTCAGATGTCCCAGTGCCCTCTCCAGACCAAACTGCAAAGTGTACCCAAACTGATAATTATTTCTATGATTATTTTCAGGGATTGTACTGATAATGTCTTGCTAAAGCATTATCAGTGTTTCAGTAGTAAAATTATAATCAGTAAAATGATAATTACAAATATTATAATAAATTATAATTAGTGAAAACTAGTGAAATTATAATTTCATTATATTACAGACAATATCAGTAATTTTGTCTGCAGTGAATTCAGCATAGTGAACTTGCAAGGATATAGCTTAAAGACTTCTATATAGTGAGGATGACTGTAACATCAACAATGAACCTGAAACAAAGGACAAATGAGTATCTGTGAGGTGACTGGTGGCCTGGCCTGTCTTTTTCACATATTCCTGGAGAGAACTGAGCCATTGCCTTGGAAACACTGACCAGTGACCTGGTAACACAAGAACTTGCCCAGCTGGCTTTCTGGAAGTCCAGCAAAGCTTTCCACCCTCCAGCCTTGAGGTTTTTTGTTTTTTTGGTTTTTTTTTTTAGATTTTATTTATTTATTTGCCAGACAGAGATCACAAGTAGGTAGGGGTGGGGGGGGAGCAGGCTCCCTGCTGAGCAGAGAGCCCGATACAGAACTCGATCCCAGGACCCTAAGATCATGACCTGAGCCGAAGGCAGAGGCTTAACCCATGGAGCCACCCAGGCGCCCCAGCCTTGAGTTTTCTAATTTCTGGAACCCTTCCCCTCTGAGTTCCTCAGCACAGATAATTCCCTCTCATCCCGCATACCTGGATGAAGCTCCCTTCGTATTCGAAGAAAAGCAGTGGCCACGTGATGCTGACGATGGAGGGGAAGAGCTTCTTCAGAGGGGTCTGGAGAAACAGAGAGAGAGAGAGAGAGAGGAGCCAGAGCTGCATCCCCAGGAAGGCCTTGCTGTAACTGCCACCCCAGGTTCCGTCCTCAAGGCTGGACCCTCACCGGCAGGGTCTGCCCCACGGTGCTATGCACCAGGGCCTGGATGTTGGCAGTCTTCTCCTTCACCTGCTCCACCAGCATCTGCACCTCCGTGAGGTTGTCTAGGAGAGGGGAAGGCACCAGAGATGAAAGCTGTTCTTCCTGATCCCTGCGGTCCCGTCAGGACACGCGCCCCTCTCCCTGCCTCGGAGCAGGCGCCTTAAGACCCAGAAAAATGACAGCTCCCCCGAGTCGCTCCCCTGCCTCCATCTGCTCACCCCACCGCTCCCGCCTTCCCTCTCACCATCCAGGGTGAAAATGAAAACCACAGTGTCGATTTCCGTGAGGGATGGCAAGATGGAAGTCAGGAAGTCCTCTTGGGAGAAGGAGAACTGGGGACCCTGGGCACAAGAAGATGGGGATCCCCCCCCATGAAAAACTCCCACACACAGACCTGGAGACCACAGAGGGCCTCACAGGACCCCTCACACAGCGTGTTTGTACACAGATAAAAGAACCGAGGTTCAACGAGGTCAAGTGTTTTGCCCAAGATGATGCACCAAATTGAGGGAAGAGCCCTGGACTAGAGCCAGCTTTAGAGGGAGAATCCAGAGCCTTCCACCCTCCCTGTGCTCCCCCAAAGCCTCCCGACCTCTAACCCATATTCCCTTCCCTGGACTGTCTGCCCTGCTCTACTCCCCAACCTGTCCCCACCTCCCGTCACCTCCCACTCTCTGCACACCAGTCACCTTCACAGCCTCCCCCATGTCCCGTCATCCTCCCACCTGGTTGAGGAGCTCAGTCCTCTGGTTAAACATATCACTGTGATCACCAATGAGAAAGCCGCGGACATCTCGGTAGTCTGGAAAGTTTAAGGACAGGGAGAAAGGAGTGATGGGCTTTACAGGAAAGAAAGATTCTAGGCTTGGGGGAACGTTCATGGGCCTTGGAGGAAAGTGCCAAGTGGGGTGTAGGGTGAGGTGTCACACACATGGGAGGCCACAGCTAAGCAGGGCTGGGAGTTGAGGGACCAAGGCCTGAGTAGGGGTTCAAAGCAAGGAGCATTTGACTGAAATGCCTATCCAAATAGGACAGTCTGGACATCCAACAGGAACCCCCACGGGCTGGCGATGGGGGTAGGAAATCGGTTTGCATTCAGGAGGAGCCAGGAAGAAAGTCTGGACTGGGGTCCCACCGGCACCCAAGGTGTGGATACACTCCACTCCATCCATGATGGCAATGACGCCCAGGGTCTGCCAGCCAACCAGGTACACGCGGCCTTTTTTCTCCAGGCTGAGCACGGGCCAGAGGTCAGGACACGAGAGGAGATACCGCAGTGAGAAAAGATCAGGGATCAGAGAAAGATGCACACGGCCAAGCACAGGTGTAAACCAACAGAAAGGTTACCGTGCCCCTCCACCACGCAGACCTGCTCCCCTCACCGTGTTAAGGAGTCCTGTAGAGTCTCCACTGTTCTCAGGACAGTCCCCCACCCACGCCACTTCCCCACTCCTGACACGTTTCCACACACCTGGTGCTGGCTTGCTTCATCAGGGCAGCGATCTTCGGGCTTTGACTATAGGTCACCTGATGAGCCCGCTCAAATGTCCGCAGGATTTCCAGAAGGCACCTGGGAGAAAGGCCACCAGCTCCCGGGGTGGGCCCAGGGCCCCCTCTAGATAGCATGGGTACCCACCCCTGCCCAGAACTAAGTTCTGCTGGTCCCTAGCAGAGGTGCGGCGAGTACTGTCAGAACGTATGACAGAGGACAGAAAGGGCTTCAATGAGCAGAACACAAAGATCCAACAGAGGGCAAAGGACATGAAGAGAGCGGTGAGAGGAGCATGGGATCAGAGTGGACGAGGAGGTAAGTGGGGATTCTGGGAGCCAGGCCAGAGACCCCGGTAAGGGACACAGACACCCAGCAGGAGTTCTTCCTGCACGACCCGGACCATCCCCAAGCCAAAGACTCTCTGAAACTAGGTGAGCTTTCAGTGTCCCAGGTGGGCTCAGGGAGTAGGTGTCCCAGGTGGGCACACAGATCAGTGGGACCTGAGGAGCCTACGGTCCACTGGAAACAAGTGAGACTTTGTGTGCTAAGAGACCCAGGTCAGCTCTTTTCCCACGGCACAGGGTGGGGTGTGGGGTGATGTTACTGGGCCTCAGTCTTCCTGCCATTAACCCGTCTGTCTCTGCATCTGGACTTGTCATCCCCCTGCCCGTACCGACCCCCTCCCTGCCTGACTCTGATCGCTCTCTCCTACCTCTGAGAGGCTGCGATGCCGCGGTCCACAGTCTTATGGGCCGCCAGTAGCAAGGTTTCCAGCAGGATCTTGGTCGCGCTTCCACCTTTCATCCGGGAGGAGCCACTGAGGCCCTCGGGCTAAAGAGGTGATGACACCCGGGAGAGATTGGGAGAGGAAGGAGTGTCCTGTAGTTCATGAATTAGTGGCTGCTGGGCATGTGCTCTGGTCAGAGGCCACTGGGCCTGCATTCAGCAGGACTGGGGGGTGCCCAGTGCACTATGAGGAGGGCTGGGTTGTGGGCTTCCCTGAGACAAGCAGAAAGAGGGTAAGGGCCACCTCTGGTCATTTCCATGGCACATTCAGGACTCTAAGGAGGAAGCCACAGTGACTGAGTGTCCCGTTAGCAGGAAATAAGTGTTTTTTGGAGAGGGTTTTGTTTTGCTTTGTTTTTTCAAGAAGTTTCTTCCAACCCACCCTCCACTTTTTTAATAGCGGTTTGTCAATGCAAACATCACATTTCAGGTCCTTTGGACAGACCAATGAAGCAGCCATTGTAATGGACAGGGATGTAACAGGACACACCAAGCATAAAGAGATTATTGCAAAGAGAATGACCGAATTGGTGTCTGAGAAAGGAGATTTAAAGAAAACAACTGCAGATGGGAGGAGAGATGAGCGCCTGAGAGCTGAAAGATACAGACCTCACACGGGGCGGCTGCCTTCCCATCTCACAGAAGAGCGAGGACAATGTCACACATGGGCCCGTCCCTGGCAGAGAGGCCGAGGGGCAGGGACTCGGCTCAGGGCCGTGTCAAGTCAAAGTGAGGGTAGACCACACTCGAGAGAAAGAGCAGCATGGAGGGTTGGAAGGTCCACCCAGTTTGGGAGAGGATTAGAAAGATAGAAGAATGAAACTGCATCCCATTGTTTCAAAGCCCACCTCTGAAAGGAAAGTGTAAGAGAAACAGAAAGCAATTCACCTCCCATTCAATCCTCTCTACTCACAGATGCAAAAGAGGTTCTTCAAAGGGAAACCTGCCCTAGATGGGTGAGCTGTTTAATGATTAGGGATTTAGCAGACAGGGTCAGGACAGAAATACAACATCTTAAGGTGAACCAGGAAATGGGAAAATAGGATTTGCTTTACGACGTTTTAGTTGACATACAACGCCAGGAATTCAGACAAGATGTAACAAGATCGGAGGCATCCAGGAGGCGGCAAGCATTCCCTAGCTGAGGGTGGGGAGGATCCTACCCCAACAGCAGGATTGAGCACGAAAGCTTCCTGTTTCTCTTGCAGCTTCTGCATGCGCTCTGCTATTTGTCGGAATGTGGAACTCCAGTCTTCTATGGGGTCATTTCTGGGGCCCACAGAGAGAGAGACGTGGGGAGATGGTGAGAATCTAAAGGAAGGACCTCAGATGAGAGTCGGGATCAAAGACCACATTGGGATTGGGGTCTAACGTCAACATTCTCCTAGAGATGTGCTTTGGAGCTCATAGGGGCACCATATCCCTGAATCCCAAGGAAAAGGGTTAGTAAAATATTCAGCCATTTAATCCCAGAGCAAAGCCAACACTCAAGTTTAAAGCTCCAGCCTGAGACCAGAACTTTCTTATGTCCTGGTCCTTGCCCATGTCCTGCTGCCATGGCCACAATACCCACAACTCTCTGTAGGCCCCTGGAGGAGTGCCTATCACCAGAATGTCAAAAATGCCACTTTATTTTCAGTCTTAAGGTCCATCAGAAGCCCTTCCCATTCCTGGAAATATAATCTGACCATCTCCCCAAAGAGCGAACCCCTCACTACCTGAGGGAGGGACAACCACTCCTACTGAAGGAGCACGGCTACAAGGCATGAAGCGTAGCATCCAACAGTTGGCAAACATTTCTCGAATAAATTAACCATGAACAAAACAATGTGCTAAGGGGACAAGAGAACATCAGGCTTGTCACCTGCTTAGGTGCAACCATGGAATCTCAAAGAACGGGGATCTTCTGTAGTGGACCTCTACTGGTCAACTCTGCTAGGGGATACCCGGCCAAGGACCCACTGTGGCAGGAGCTCAGAGAGTTACCTCTGTATAAGGCCTCCCTAACCTCCCCTCATCCTCCCATCCCCGCAAAATGTCTACCCCTTCTTTAACTACTTTTGTATTTTTTCATTTGTATTTCCTCGAGGGCAAGCAAATTTCACATATTGCATGCCCATTTTGTAAAAGGGTTTCCTGTCATTTGTCCTCAATCTACTTCGGAAAGTCCCTAGAGACCTAAGCAGAGCCCGGAGCCAGGGTTCGTCGTTGTGCGGTTTAACACTGAGATCCCCAAACTTGGCTAGTCTCAACATCACCTGGGGAGTTGGGGTTGGTTTATTTTTGTTCTTTGTTTTTTTTAAACTACCCGTTTCTGGATACCACGCCCACCCTGAGAGTCAGTTTCAGGAGTTCTGGAGTGGAGCCCCAAAATCTGTATTTTTAAAATGCTTCCCAGACGACTCTGAAGATTGGCCAAGTTTGGGAGCCATTGATGTAAGGAACAACTGGGAGATCTCCGCGCCCACATTGTTTGACATCCGTCATCTCACTTAGTCACAGGGCCTGAAATTAGCATCCACTGCAGCACAGACATTTTGGGTGAAGGAGAGTCCTCCATTAAAAGGAGCAGGGTTAAAAGTATCTCAGACTCATTTATATCTTCACATGAATTACGCTACAAGCCTGGAATCTGGGACTTGAGAAAAGGACCTCAGAAAGCACCCGGCCGCCCCTCCCCCCAGGACCACCACTGCATGTGCAGAGCTGCTCTTGAGGAATGGACAAGCCTTCCCTGGAATATTCCAGCGACAGGAAGCCTTCAGTTTCATCAAGAGGCCCACTCCAATGGTTAAGTCAGCAGAGCTCCCCGCACCTGGCTGGGCACCAGCATCTCCAGGGATGGTCTCAAAAATTAAGGTATTTCAGGGCCTCACCCCAAAGCGCCAACATCAGAGCTCTCACACAAGGGCCTACGAATCTACTCTCTTCTTGCTTTAACACTCCTGAGGCTGAACATCCAGGGAACCACACCTGAGCACTATCGGTTTCACATGCTGACCTCTGGGATCAAAGCGGCCATCTACATAGAGAATAAGGTGGAGGTCATTGGGTGGCACAGAGTTCTCAGGAAAGGGGGACAGGGTGGGGGTTTGAGTAGCCAGAGGGGGACCCAAGGGGAGCCTAGGATGACAAAGGAGAATGGTTGCTACAATAAGGGAGATGGGCAAAGGGAATCAGAGGCCACTCAGCACCCACGGCTCCTTTGAAAAGATGCTTATCTTTGGGGTACACATCTTCCCGACCCTATTCTATCTTCTGGCCCTTGTTTTCCTTGTCTCTTCACTTCCTGTTTTGAATGTCTGCTTTCTGGTATTTTATGTGCCCTTTGCAAGCTGCCTTCAATCCTTTCCGAAACAAGAGACTACATCAACCGGTGGACCAAAAAAAAAAACGAAACAAAAACCCACTGAGAACAAAAACCTCATAAGCTCAGAGACAGGATTTACTCTAATGTTCTGAGATGCGGTGAATAAGACCGTAGCCACCATGCCCTCCTCCTTGTGGCTGTACTGTAGATTTTGATGGGTTTCCTCTCAGCCTCCCCCAGGGGCCTGGCCAGTCACTGCCTTTCATTACAGTGGACTCACCTGGCCATGTTCACGGGGTTGAAACCAACCAGGACTGGCAAGAAGGTGGCTGGGTTGTCCATGCAGTAGTCCATCTGGCCTGCCACAAAGGGAGCCTGATGGTACGGCGAGAAAAAGGGCATGTTGAGAGGGGAGGGATTACTCTAGTTTCCTGAGGCCCAGGAACATCAGAATCCCCCTGAGTGCTTGTTAGAAATGCACAGTCCCAGGCCCAGGTAAGATCTACTGGATCTGCCTTGGAAGGGGACAGCCCCAGGCCTGTATTTTTAACAAGTTCCCCCACCAAATCCTCTGCATGGTAAAGTTTAAGAACTACTGAACTAAATTGTGCACTCTTTAAGCTCGGTGTCCTGCCCTCCTTGTGGGCCTCCTTCCGCATCTAGCATTGCTGGACCTGTTTCTGCTTAGTGAATTGTTAGAATCAGTATACTGCAGTGGTGAGAGAAAACTGGGGTCACCAAATCCGGTGCTTGGAATCTTGTTAAAATGCAGATTCAGACTCAATAGGTCTTGGTGGGGGGCGAGATTCTGCATTACTAGCAAATCCTAGGAGATACTGATGTTGCTAAGCAAGGACCATGCTTAAGTAGCAAAGGGCTGGTCCAGGGGTCAGCTTCTTCTGTAAAGAACAAGAGAGTAAATATTTTAGGCTTTGGGGCCCCTATGAACTCTGTGCAATACTCAACCCTATCGTTGTAGCATGAAGTGACCATAGATCTTATGTAAACACAAATGGCTGTGTCTCAATAAAACTTTATTTACAAAAATGGGCAGCAGCATGATTGGCCAGTGTGGTTTGCTGACCCTGGGACTAGTCCATCTACCTTGGTTGTTGAATGGACTGATACACAGGTATTCTGGAATAGGATCCTTTCCCTGTCATTCCACATTCATGCAGCTGGGTCTTAATTAGTGAAAGTAAAATCAAAATTCCTTGGGCGAACCTTTTCTGTTTTCTAGTACCCACCTCGTCAATCTATTTTCCATGCTGTTCTGCCCCCACCCCCTTCCTCCCTGTAGAATGGATCCCCCCAGGCTGTCTTCACACTCACAGAGAGTCCCACGGAAATGCCAATGACAATCACCCTCTTCTTCCCAGTGGCCACCTAGGAGAGGAGGGTGGGTGAGACAGTGCCACCAGGAGGATTCTAGGATATAAACCTATTGCATAGAGATGACAGGGTCAGGACTGGGGAAGAGGATGGGCTTTGGTTGGATGGGGAATTCTGTGTCCTCGTGAGAAGGAACAGACAGAGATGTCAGGTTGAGTATGAGGGGAAAACACAGACCTTCTTCAGTTCTTCAATCCCGTGCAGGGCACTATCTTCTGTCCCCTCCCTAGATGCCACCACAGACCTAAGAGGACAGACTCAAAGTCAGTGGCACTGGTTTAAAAGCAGAAGATTATGGTATACAAGGGAAGAAAAGGGAATGTTTTAAGAGAAGGGAATGATGGAAAAGATATCATTGAATACCTACTATTTGCTAAACACCATGTCATCCTTGCACAGGGGCCATGCTAATCTTCTCTGTATCGTTCCAATTTTAGTATATGTGCTGCCGAAGCGAGCACTATTTGCTAAACACCATGATAGACGCTTTCTGGGGCTAAAAAACTCCAGTTCTTACAAGGGCCAGTCAGGTGACATGAGTATGTGAAGTGGGCCAAGGATAAGGCAATAAGAAATGATGGGGACCAAAGCAAACTGGGCACGATCTCCACCTGAAAGCCTTAAAATTCTATTTCTAGAAAACACTATCCAGGCCAACGAAAATATGCATGGGCCAACTTGGCTTACCTATCACCGCCTGCAATGAGGTAGGTGTAAAGAGGTTTCCGTCCTAGACCTTTCATCAGCTGGTTGAAGGAGACCTATCGGGGGGAAGGACATGAGGTAGTGATGAAAGTGAAGGGAGCGGTTACCTTGGATTTTGACAACTAGTATGAGGATTCCCTCAGGCCAGCGCTTAAGCCAGTCCTGCTTGGAATTTGGCACTTTGAAAGCTACTTGCAGATGACGGCTTGGGGTGCATGGGATGTAGAGACACGTGCAATAGACGGAGTGGGGCCCAGGTGGGTTCCGAAGATACGGGGGTTCCATGGTGAGATCTGGCTTTGAGAAGAGAGGGAGCCAGGCCTCAAGAGGGCCACCTAGGAGCTTAGCTATGATGAGCTTTATGGTCCTGAGGGTTACCCCGAGAAGGCAGAAGAAGGAAAATCGGGGATCAGGGTACTCACCGAAATGAGAAACGCCATCCTGCCAGAGTTGCCCCCTCCACTCAGCACCACCAGCCCCCCCTCAGGTTCCTGAGAAAGAAAAATTGCCTGTGTCCCCAGGGCCTAGCTCATAGCTCAGGTTGGGGGAAGCTCATTCCTTCTTTGTCAGCAGCAGAAGAACACCTGGGGAGACTCCTTAACCCTCCTTTTACCACAAAAGGGAACAGAAAGATGCCTGGATTTGAGAAAGAAACTTCAGTCTGACTCCCAACTCTGGCTTAGCTACTTATTCAAACCCTTACTCATTCCAGAAAGGACTGAGAGCAGCTTTGTCATCAACCAATCACTCAATAAAAAAGAGCGCTACCCAGCAATTATTAGCTGGATATATTTGGGCAAGCTACTGTGATTATCCTTTGTTTTCCTATCTGAAAAAAAAAGTGGAGACAATCACACGAATTTCACAGGTTTTTGCAAAGGTAATGAGTGTGAAAGCAGAATGTCAATTACAGAGTGTGATGTAGTTAATAGTTATTATAATTACTGTTGATTAATAAGATGACAATGAAGAGTCCAGAGGGAGGACTGGGACAAAGGAGAACGGAGATGGAGTAAAATGAGAAGTGGAAGCCAAGAAAAGAGAGAAGGGGGAGGGAGAGAAGTTAGGAGGGGAGAAGACAGAGAGACTGTACCTTCAGCACTTCCTGAACTTTGCCAGCCACTTGGACCATGGTGGTCAGAATTGATTCACTATACAGTCTCTGTCGGGAACAGGTGGGAATCAGAAGCCAAGAAAAGGACAGTGCATTTGGGGGAGGAGGAGGAATGAATGGTGTGGTGGAGGGGCTCTCAGGTCTCAAACACTAAGGACCATTGGCATGGAGTTGGCATCTTTATTTTCAGTGTCCAGGGGATGGGTCTGGGTCACCTGGTATGTGGGCATGACTTGCCCCTCCTCCTGGAAGATCTCAGCATCACATTGTCCCAGCAATTGAACAATTTGCTCAGCATCTGCTTTGTCGAGGTCCTGGGTCAGTGGGTTTGACTTCTCTGTGATTGGCAGGGCTGCCTCATACCCAGACAACTAGAGGGAAGGGGGCACAAGGATACAGACAGGAAGCCCTGGCCTCACTCATGCCTCTTGATCTGGAGGTGGGAGCGGCAGCGGGCACAAGGTTTGGGGACACACACACACACACACACCATCCAAGGATTTAGCCTGAACTTGGTACTCTGGGCGCAATAGGGGAAGGTCAGGAAGGAAGACGGGAAGGAGGAGGGAAAACAGAAACCCAGGGTGGAGGGAAGTCCAGATGAGAAATGATTCTAGGAATCAGTGCAGAAGACCAATATGGAGAAGGAGGGGGGTCTCACCTCCCACTTGCCAGGCTCTGGGGTCTCAATCACGTGTTGAAACCGTTTTGTGCCCGGCATGGTCGCACGCTGTGGACACCCTGTCGTGCCTGCGTCTTCAGCCACACAAACCCTTCTGTCACGCTAAGTCTGCTTCCAGCTGGCGGGGCCTTATCTGAGCCACAGTGATGATTAACCCAGGTACCCTGGCCTCTCTGAGCACCACCCCCTCTGAGTATCTCTCCCCGCACCCTTTCCTCATCAGTTGGCCACCAGCCCTCTGGACACCCCAGGGAAGCTCCAGGGGTCCCTCTTTGCATGCATGCAGACTGCCCAGCCTCTGCTTTGCCCCCATGAAGGGGGAAACCTGAGGTTCATTACTCTTAACCTTTGGACACAATGACCTCTTCTCTGGAGGGCCTGGAGCTCAGAAGTGCAGGGTAATACCCAGTCCCAGGACAAGGAGAATCCCTGAGCAGAGTGCTCCGGGACCAGGATGCAACAGGAGGCCAGAGATCAGGGTCCTCAGGCACAGCAGAGGTCACAGGACCTGAGCCATGGCTTGATCACGTGTCCAGAACACACAGTCCTCCGGGCCCCTCTTGCTCCACTTCACTCTTTCATCTCAGAAGGAAGGTAACAGAAGCTTTGGAGCCCCAGGGGGACACACGCTGAACTGAATATTACAGGAAAAAAGTGCCACAGAAATAGAAATGCTGCAATGAGAATTAGAAACCAAAGTATCTGCCCTAAATACAACATGAGCCAACATTTATTTACACTGAACAATGCACTTTTCACATACAGTATCTCACTGGGTACATTCACACTAAGGAGACCACACTGACACCCTCGTTTTGCAGATGGTAAAGCAGAGGCTCAGAGAAGTTAGGTCCATTGCTGAAGATCACACAGTTGACAGAAAGGGGACTCACACCCAGGTTGTTACTCCAGATCTCATGAAATAGTTTAAGGATTTCTGTTTGTTAAACGAATGAAGTAACTAACAGACTGGTGCAAATTAATGCTAATCCCTCGCTCACACAGTGTCATAAGATTTATAGAGACATTCCCCAACATTATCTCACTGGATGCTGCCAACAGCCCTATGAGGTTCTAGACGCTCTGATTTTAGGAAACCTGACACTTAGACGACCAATTTCTCCACGCCAGGCAGGAAGAAGAGCTAAAAACCATAGGTTGCTACTCTTTAGACTTCCGCCCCTATAAACCCAGCCTGCTGTCTTAACCGCTGTCCTCCTGCTCTTCCCACGCCCAGACACCTAGCTGACGC
This sequence comes from Martes martes, assembly GCF_963455335.1. Classification (NCBI taxonomy): domain Eukaryota; kingdom Metazoa; phylum Chordata; class Mammalia; order Carnivora; family Mustelidae; genus Martes; species Martes martes. The sequence goes on from NC_137896.1 coordinate 118,050,587, forward strand.
TCAATAAATATTTGTTTAATAAATTAAAAATGAATGAGAACGAAGAGAATCAGTATCAGATTCTGAATGGGGAAGAGATTTAAAAGCTGACGCAGTCTACAAGTAGGAGATTTCAGAACAATTATCTCTCGCCACTCTGTCCCCTCCCGCAGGGGAAGTGGGATTCCTCCTCCCAACGTGGCTAATTCCACCCGGGGAGGGAGGGGCCCTCCCAGGTGCCCGAGACCCTCGCATCTGCGCCTCTCCCTACGCCCCTGCGGGCTCCTCGGACGGAGCCGGGATTAGAGGCAAGGGGGACCCGGGAGGCCGCCAATGGGAGGGTCGTGGGAGGGGCCCCGGGAGAACGGGGTCGAAGGAGGGGGGGTGAGGGGGATGAAGGCGGCGAGAACCCCGGCGGGGCGGGGCGGGGCGGGGCGGGCCGGCACGTCCCGGTCGGGCTGCGGCGGAGCGAGCGCGGCCAGCTCTGCAGAAGGCGGCGGCTAACTAGCCGGGACGGTCACATCCCGCTGCAGGGGCCGGCGGAGCAGCCGCACTGCCTCCCGCACCGGGACTCCGGACAGCGGCCAGGCCGCGCCGGCACCGCCCCCCGCTCAGGGACAGACTACGCGGCCCGTCCGAGCTCTGGGGGCCCCCGCAGCCCCGCGGCCCGCTCCCGCTACGCCTCCGCCTGCCCTCTGCCCGCAGCTCGGTCCCGCGCTGCCCGCCGCGCCCGGCCCGCGCCGGGATGGGGTAGGGGCAGCGCCACGGAGCCGGGCGATGGGCCGCCCTCTGGACACCGAGCAGCCCCCCGAGGCCTGACCGACCGCGAGGACCGGCGGAGGTGGGTGTGGGCCGGGCAGAGCGGCGCACTGGGGACACCCGGGTGATACGGGGGCGGGGAAGACGTGGGGAGAACGTGGGGATCCGGGGCTGCTGTGGGCGGAGGGGAGCCCAGGAGAGCTGCTGCCACCCGTGCGTTCTGCGCAGTCCTGGACACCCCCCCCCCCCCCGCCAACAAGAACTCCTGCCTCCAGGAGCCCCGCCTGAATGTCAAGCGGATACCCCAGTGCCTCCCAGCGGACTCGGTGGGGACCATGGCTTCGCTGATGCCCCTCTCCCCATATTTAAGCCCTACGGTCCTCCTGCTGGTCAGTAGTGACCTGGGCTTTGTGCGAGCAGGTGAGTAAAGGGGTAGTGGGATCAAGCAGAGCTAGTCCGCAGACGGGACCTGTTAACGTATTCACTCTGGCACACCCAACAGACTGGCCTCCCTCTCCTGTGAATGTGACAGTCACTCACCTCAGAGCCAACTCGGCCACTGTGTCCTGGGACGTCCCAGAGGCAACATCGTCATTGGCTACTCCATTTCCCAGCAAGTACGAATCATCCTTCTGCTCCCTCAGCCCGTGTCCTTGGAACTCTGAGCCTTCCTTCCGTTACCCCCACCGGAGACCAAAGCTCCCCTCCCCGTGGTGGGGGATTCTGGGAGCTGGTGTCCCCTGGCACAAGCTGCCCTTGTCATCCTACTCCGTGGAGTGCTTGGATGTTTGAGTCCTGGGACTGGTGTGAGACTGCCCTCCTGTCCCATCATCTCCCCGCAGCGACAGAATGGCCTTGGGCAGCGTGTGATCGGGGAGGTGAACACCACCACGCGGGCCTGTGCCCTCTGGGGACTGGCTGAAGACAGCGACTACACGATGCTACACGATGCAGGTTCGGAGCATCGGCCTTCGGGGAGAGAGCCCCCCAGGGCCTCGGGTGCACTTCCGAACTCTCAAGGGTTCCAACCGGCTACCCTCCAACAGCTCAAGCCCAGGTGAGAGGCTCAGCTATCCTCCACTCCCGAAAGCTTTGGATTCTCTGGCTTTTTACCTGCCCTTTAGCCTCTTGTTTACTTCCCCCTAAACAAGCCACAGTCTAGCTTAGATGAATAAAAGGATGACTTAATTCATCATACTGCCAAGAAACGAAGGAAAAAGGTTGGCAGGGGACTGGGTATAAACAGGCTGATAATGAATCGTTTGGGAGAAGGGCTTTTTTTTTTTTTTTTAAAGATTTTATTTATTTATTTGACAGAAAGATCACAAGTAGGCAGAGAGGCAGGCAGAGAGAGAGGAGGAAGCAGGCTCCCTGCTGAGCAGAGAGCCCCATGCGGGGCCGATCCCAGGACCCTGGAATCATGACCTGAGCTGGAGGCAGAGGCTTTAACCCACTGAGCCACCCAGGTGCCCCGGGAGAAGGGCTTTTAAGCTTCCTTTTCCACACCCTCTGTTCCCAGCCGCCGCAGTCTGCGTGAATACTTGCCCGCAACGGTCCTGCTGTTTTGGTCTCTAACTACCTGTCCACCAACAGCTTCCTAGAGAGGGGCTCTCAGGGGCAACCCTGGCCCCAGACTCTCCATCCTTACGGGTCTGCATAGAAGAGCTCTGTGGCCGCTCCCCGTAACCTGGAGTCCATCTTTCTTCTCAGGTGACATCACAGTGGAGGGTCTGGAGGGAGAGCGACCACTGCAGACAGGGGAAGTGGTGATCATTGTGGTGGTGTTGCTCATGTGGGCCGGTGAGTGAGCAGCTGCACGGGGGACCAAGGACTGGGGGAGTGGGGGCTCAGTGAAGGTGGGAGGTGGTGAAGGCTGTCGGGAGAAAAGGCAGGGAAGGAAATGCAGCGGGGAGATTCTTAGTTGGGGGTGAGCAGAAGTTTGAGGAGAGGAAGGCTAAGAGGGTGGTGCTCGCAGATGAGCACCAGAAATTCAAGGGTTTTCTTCTCAGATTTTCTAGAAACCGTGTGGATATCTCACTGCCCTTCAAGGCTGTGAGTGGGGAGGTCAAGATCAAGGTGCAGATTGTATTGTTGTGTTTCAGCTGTAATTGGGCTCTTCTGCCGTCAGTATGATATCATCAAGGACAACGACTCCAACAACAACCCCAAGGAGAAGGGGAAGGGGCCGGAACAGAGTCCTCAGGGAAGGCCTGTGGGGACGAGACAGGTGATGTGATGTGGGGCCGGTGAGGGAGGGAAGGGTGATTTTGCTTCTAGAAGCAGTCAGGGAAAGGGAGAAGGCCAAAGAGGGGCAGGAAGAGAGGGGAAATGGATATTTGGGATGGAGGAGGCTCTTACCTTCCTGACATGAGACTCAAGCCATTTTTTTTTTTTTAAACAGAAAAAGTCACCATCATCAACACCACTGATGTATGAGTGAAGAAACCGAACTTGAAACCAGATGCACTAACAACCTGGGGATGGGGATAGGGTCAGGGAGAGCCTCAGTTGGTGATCTACCCAAGGCTGAAGGATCCCATAATCTCCTAGAGGGTAATGACACTCCCACAATCTCAGGCCGGGTACCCATCCTCTTTCCACTGTGAGCAGGGCCAGAAGGTAGGTCTCTTAGGGTCTGTGCCCCTGGACCTGGGGAATGGCTATCAGATGGGATATGTCCTTCCATCCCCCAGGTCCAGGGGAGAGACACTTGTTCAACTGTATCCCACTAGGTCCCAGATGGGGCCCCCATCGCACCTGCATCAGGACTCTCGGCATCCCCAGCTGCCCCCACATCTTGCCTCTGGGTCTCAGAGAGGGGTGTTTCTTTGGGTACTCCCCCTCCCCCAGCAACTCAAAGGAATTGTCTGGGTCTGGAGGCAGATGCTGCACTGCACTACTCCAATGTCTTCCACGGAGCCTCAGGTGCTCCCCCTCTCACCTGGTGCCCCCCCCCCCCAGCTGCTGGTGACCTCACCCATTGGACATTTTTCCAATAAACGTTCTTGGACAAACTGGAGATGACTGTATGGGATACTGTACAGTATGCTGAAGACACTTCCCCACTGTCTCTCCCCCAACCACAAGGGCCTCTCACACCACCACCAACTCGACAGGAGCACTCTCATTGTTCTAAGGTGTTTGTTTTGATTCTATAGCCTGGGATGGGTGGGGAGAGGACAGAAATGGGTGTAGAAAACTAGAGCCCTAGTTCCTTTTGTTCAGTGAGAAGGGGGGAGAAGGAAGAGAAGGGAGGGATATAAATTCTCCTGCACCCGTGGAAACGAAGGTTATACCACATGAGAGGGGCCGGTAACCTTTTTAAGTTCACTGCCCACATTGACACCCAAGCTTTTCACCATTTATTCCTCTGACTCCTCCATCAACCTTGAGTTAATTTCCAGAAAAGGACTGAACGGTGTTTGGGGACAAATGAAAGAGCAGCTCCACTAATGGATCCTTCAGTGCCACATGCTCCTCTCCTGTGCACTCCTCTACTTATAGTCTTCCCCGCCCTCACTTTTCCTTTTGTTTCTGTCTGCCTCTGTCTCTGCTGATTCGGTCAAAGTCAATAAGAACTGTGAAGTGTAAATGAGTTTATAGTCACTCTCTGCCACTATATCCAGAGGAGGATTATGGAAATAAAACTGAGGGGTTGGAACGCCCCTGTCAAAAGACTTATACTTTGGGCTCTGGGGCTACTTCCTTCCTGTGAAAATAGAGGTTTTCCCCTACTGTTGCCTAAATTCCAAGGGTGGGGGGATGGTGCCAGTGAGAGAAATACCTGTTGACGTTTGCAACCACTGTGAGGGAAAGGCTGCAGAACCCAGAATCTGGACATCATATGCTATACTCGCTGGAGAATTATAGGTCTTCTCAACTTCGGATCTTTCCAGAGGAGATGTATGAACGCTCCTTTTCTGCATCTCAGTCTCTCTGGCATGTTACAAGAATTTAGACCAGTAATTCTGAAAGGGACCCGAATCCAAACAGATCAAGAAGACATTATCCTTTCTACTTCACCAAGCTCCAACCCCAGGTATCACAAGATTTAACTTCACCCTATCAGATAAGCCAAGTTCTCATTTGCCCTCTGCCTTGAACCACAAAAGCACCCAGATCTGGGCAGCAGTCTTTGATCCACTGCTACCCAGTTCTGAAGTAGTACCTCTCACTGGCCGCTGGCGCGGAAACACTCACATCTCTGACTCTGGACACCTCATCTCTTGGGATGGAAGTGGCACGGGGTATAGGAGCATGGCATAGATATAGGGAGCTAGAAGTTCAGAAGATAAAGGCTGTTTAAATGCATCAGCTCTGGGTTGAATCCCAGTTACATCATTTACTGTTAGTTTGTTAAGTGACCCTTCTAATCCTGAGTCTCCTGGCATGTGAAATGGAACTAATAATGCCATCCCCTTCAAAAGGTGTCTTTGAGATTAAATGAGATAATGCATCGACAACCTTTTGCACAGTACCTGGCAGACGCATACTGAGTATTCAGTTAGCTATCATTATTAGCCTCGTGATACCCCGTGCAAATCATAGCCTATTTGGGTTCAATCCGGGCCGCTGCAAAACGTATGAAAGCGACCGCCCTGCCTTCCTCCAGGGTTGTAAGGATTAAAAGAAGTGTTCAGCCACACTTTACTCACAATCCCGGCGCGAGAAAAACCGCCATTACCTAGGACTTCGAGTTTGCGGAGGGCTTGTGGGCGTGGCTTGAGCTTGAGTGTGCAAGCAACGACAGGATTGGTTGAAGAGAGGATTCGAGTCCTCTCGGGGTCCCGCCCTCGTCCTCACTGCGCCTGCGCACGTTCTGTTTGCTTCACGGCGAAGCTACGTGCTGAACTTGCGACGTGCGTCGCGCTCTAGTCGCCTCTGCGTCAGCGGCAGTGGCTGCGGCCGCGTGGCGGGTTGTCCAGGTAACGACGGGAGTTGTCGCTGACTGGTGGCATCAGAGAGGCAGGTGTTCGTCATGCAGTTGAAGCACCTGAGGACCCTGCAGAGCCCTCAGGTGAGGAGTTGCGTGCCTGTTCCCTCCCTCGCCAGCCTTAACGTTCCCAGAGAAGTGGGGGAACTGACATCTTCACGATGTTGGGCGCCTACTGTATGCGGAGTCGCTGCTCGGTCGGTAGGGTGCAGTAGTCAAGACGGACCGCTAACGTCGGTAGCTTTCATTTCCGTTTCATTTGACATCAGTTGTGTACGAGGCCCCGTGCTGGGCGCCCATGTAAACAGCGAACCTAAGTCTGCGCCCAGGTATACAAGCGCTTTAGGTAAAAGCCCCAAAGACGGAGTGCCGAAGACCTCACGTTCGTTCTGATGATGAAGATCTCAGATTCGGAAAAGGCTGGGCACCGGGAGAGGAGCCATGCTAAAGAAAGGCTGGGTTTTGGAGCTGGGAGACCAGCATTCAAGTCCTGGTGGCAGCTCCACTTGAAATAAATGGTCCAATCCCGCTGACTTGAAGCCCTCGGCACACAGTCTCTGAGCGCCCACCCAACTACTTCGTTTGGAAAATGGGAGGAACAATAATAGCAACCTGAGGGGGTTTGGAGGAAGAGTTAAAGAAAGTCACGTGCGCAAAAGCCTTAGCGAACTGAAAAGCCCTGTAGAAACTGATAGACGAGAGAGAACATTCAAAATTCAAAGGATAGACTCATACAGCTAATGATATCATCTGCCATAAGTGAATGTTTCATATGTAGCAAGACAGCATAATTTAAGGAGTTAGGACTGTGGTTTGTGGAGTCAGACATACGTGGATTTAAATCTTGGTTCCACCCCGTTATGAACTGTGTATGTAAATTTGAGCAAATGACTTAACTTTTCTGAACCTCAGGTTCCCCATCTGTAAAATATGCATAATCATATCTGTCTCAGCGTTATGAAGTAAAAGGACAATGCATATTGAGCATTTATCAAAATGCCTAGTCAATGGTAAGATCTTGTTAAAGGTTAGTTTTTATTCTTCTACTCCCTGCCCCCATTTAATCCTCAGGACAGTGCTGTGAGGAATGAGGAAGGCTTCACAGCGAATGTGGTATGAGGAGAATAGAGGGAAACTGGAACAAAAGAGAGAAGTGCTCATTGCTCAGGAAACTGCCCCCGACATTGTAATTTAAAAATTCCTTTACCCTCATGGAATACTTGGAAGTGAAAATCCCCTTCAGTCTTTCAAAATAAGATGTCATGATGCAGGGTAGGGCCAACGCCCAGGATTGGCAAAATGATGAAGGAAGATGATGAGCAAGGAAAATGAGGAACCCTCAGCCCTTCGAACCTAATTTAATCAAGCGATGGAGGGGGGTAAAGGTGGTGGTGTGGCTATTTTCTGACTCTGAGGATTGTGATGGAGGGGAGAAAAAAAAAAAGGCCTTTTAAACCTGGGACTTTGGAGGTAGGTGGGTTAGGAGTGAAAAGTAACAACGTTTCAAACCAGAGCTCTGGAGCCCAAGTAATTAATCACACAATTGGAGCAGAAGCTAAATGTTTTATTTCAAGGAGGGAAGTCCTTAGTGCAGAACCATTGAGGACCAGGTGGTGGACAGATGTGGAAGAGAATAATCGACTGGGAGATGATCATTTCAAAATTGGACTTCTGAGCAGTGTGTAGTTTGGAGGGGGAATTTAAAAAAAAAAAAAAGCTAGTGACATTTTCATCCTAAATCTAAGCTCTGATTGTTTTACTCCCCATTCCAGAACTTTCACTGTCTTTTTCCTACCAAATAAGCCCAAACTCCTTGGCCAAATTTCAAAGTTTTTTTTGCGCTGGCCTCACTGTTCTTCCTGCCTTACTTCGTCTGTTCTATTTGCAAGATAGTTTCAGCTAAATTAAATTACTGTCTCTTAATGAGATTTGCCTTTGCTCCTATCATTCCTTCTACTTCAGATAACTTCCCCCATTTAACTACATCCAATGTTCAAACCTTAAAGTTGGTCATTTAAACATAAAACGATTTCAGGCTTCTCCAAACTATCATCTGCTTTGTACATGCCTCTCTAATGGGATTTTTCCTGTTTTGCACCATGTTATTAGCCTGGGGGCAGGGACCATATTTTGCCCTTTGTCTTCCTCTCAGCGCCTGGCTACATGCCTTTCCCCGTAAGGTATTCAAAAAACATTGAAAGAGGAGTGCCTGGGTGGCTAAGTCATTAAGTGTCTTCAGCTAGGACATGATCCAGGGTCATGGGATTGAGCCCCACATTGGGCTCCCTGCTCACTGGGAAGCCTGCTTCTCCCTCTCCCGCTCCCTCTGCTTGTGTTCCCTCTCTCTCTGTCTCTCTGTCAAATAAATAAATAAAACCTTTAAAAAATAGTATTGAATGAAAAAAATGTGTATGTTGAATGAATGACTGAAGACCAGAACCTATTTAAAAAAAAACAAAAACTTATCAGACCAATTGAATTTATTTCAGTTGAGCTATGAAGGAGCAAGGCCATTGCAGGGGCACATTGGTACAGTTGACTCTGCGTGTCACCTCGAAGTGTATTTGCATTAATGGTTTCTAAAGCACCTTGTTCTCCTGCACCAGGGTTTTACAGCCTTGGAGACCAGGATGCATCTTTTGTTTTAAGGACTGTGATGTGGAGAATTGACCAAAGTCACACTAGAGCTAAAGGAACTAGAAATGCTTTTGTCACTCTAGACGAACAACTGCCCCCTCTGCCTCTGCAGGATGGAGCTGCAAAGGTGACCTGCATGGCTTGGTCCCAGAACAATGCCAAGTTTGCCGTCTGCACAGTGGACCGAGTGGTGTTGCTATACGATGAACATGGGGAGCGGAGAGAGATTCTCCACGAAACCAGCTGACGTGAAGGTGAAGAGAGTACTCTGTGTGTCCTTAACCTGTTCATGGGGTGTTAGGAATCTGGAAAACTTCCTAACTAACTTCCCCAGCCATCTGCACAGGAAATGGCCTGCCCCATCTTTTCTCAGGATAAATCCCTCACACTCAATACAGTCACACAAACACCTTTTCTTCTCTTTTCTCTACCATGTGTACTCATGACTTTTTTTTTCTTTTCCTTTTTGAACTCTTAGTATGGCAGGAAGAGCTATATGGTGAAGGGCGTGGCTTTTTCTCCTGATTCCACTAAAATTGCCATAGGACAGACCGACAACATCATCTACGTGTACAAGATTGGCGAGGATTGGTGAGGATAGAGCCTGGGAGGTGGGGGTGACCTGGGAAAGAAGGGGAAGGCAGGAAGAAATGTCTCATCGGGGAAAGGGGAGTAGAGAAGATGATGGTCCAGGCTGGGACGTGGAGAGCAAAGGCCTTCCCGAGTCTGTTGCTGCTTCCCTATCTGTGCCTGCCTCATGTGTTGTGAGATCCCATCCCTGGTGGAATCAGCCTAAGGTCAGCATGAGGACCTGTGATGGGAGCCCTTGGTGACACAGCATCTTTGTTCCTGTTCTAAAACTGCTCGGGCTCCATTTTATGCCTCCTTTCAAGGCTCCTATGCAACGGTAGGAAACATTAGGGGGAGCAGGGAACGTATCTGGTCTTTCTTCCCTTCCCCCAGCATCACGTGTGGCACTTTATTTATGGAAGTGTTTTTAATATGTTTTCCCTCCTTTTATTTGGCAGGGGTGACAAGAAAGTCATCTGTAACAAATTCATCCAGACGGTAAAGTTCAGACCTGTCCCTGGGAGATTGGGATGAGCAAACATATATCAGTATATCTACTCGTAAATGTAACCAGAAGTTGCATTTTTAACTTGTCAGTCTGCCCTTTCCAACTGAGAGGATGGAGGATGGTGCTGCGTGGCTGCCCGTCCTCCTTGCTTTCCTCCTTGAGCCCGGCTGTGTCCTCTTCTCCTCTGTAGGCGACTGGGGTGGTGGCATGTGGCGGGGGGTTCAGTTTGTTATAAATGCGCTGGGCTCCATGGACAGGGTTATCCTTTTCACGATTTCCTCCTTCCCGAGTGCTGTCACTTGTCTGCAGTGGCCAGCAGAGCACGTCATTGTTTTTGGACTGGCTGAAGGGAAGGTAAAGGAGGAAGAGAAACACAGGAGAGCCTGTGGGTGGGGATAATGGTCCTGGAGAGAGAAATATGGTTAAATGTCTCCCTTAGGGTCCAGTTATATATTGGGGGAGAAAACGGAAGGACCAGTTTTTTGTTATTTCTTTCTCTTTCCTTAGGATCTGGGTGGCATTGAAAGGAACCTAACCAGACTTGTATCCATTTTCCCATTTTCAGGTTCGTTTAGCAAACACTCAAACTAATAAATCACCTACCATCTATGGGACAGATTCTTCCGTGGTGTCACTGACAACAAAGTGAGTAAGGAAGAGCAGTATCCCAAGCTTGGAGACGTAGGAAGAAGCGATGGGGATGTCGGGACTGGGAGACTATAATATGGAAGATGGGGAGGACTGGTAGCAGGGAGCCCAGGTAGGGTAATGTTTGACACAGAAGCGGGATTTCTTGGTGAGACAGAGTAATCTCTTTCTTCCTCTTCCTCTTCCTTTTAATTCACTCACTTTTTTAGTTCCTCTGGGGAAGGAATTCTCTCTGGTCATGCAGATGGGACCATTGTTAGGTATTTCTTCGATGATGAAGGCTCTGGAGAGTCACAAGTATGACTAAAGGATGCTGTGAGATGGGGGTAAAGAAACCCAAGATCCCTCCTAGGGGAGGTTGAACATGAAGATTGAGGTGGTTGGCGGGGGTACATTTAGATGCAGCCACAGAGAGAATTTTTATTCCGGAGGCTACAGCTTAATATTTGTGGGCAAGGAGGAATCGAGTGGAAAGGATTCTGAGAGTGAGGGAAAGTGAAAATTATTCTTATCTATGTAAAAAGTGTGTTTATATGTATAAATTCATAGGAAAAAAAAAGTCATTCTCAAGAGAGAAAAGGGAAAGGGTGGGGGATAGAAGGAATGTTTATGTTTTACTTTATGTAATTCTCTATTGTTTGACTAACTTACCTTAAGAATTACTTGTAGAGGGGTGCCTGGCTGGCTCAGTTGGTGGATCATGGAACTCTTGATCTCAGGGTTGTGAGTTTGAGCGCCACATGAGGTGTAGAGATTACTTAAATAACTAAAACTTTAAAAAAAAAAAACAAAGTAACCCCTTTCAGCCTGGGTGACTTTCTCCAAGCTAGGAAAAATCCGGCCTTAGCCTAAAGCACTCTCCCCTGAAACTAGAGAATCTCTTCTTCCCTTTCGACTCCAACCTAAAAATACGACATTAAAGGCAGGAAAGAGAAATTCGTACTTTATTGGAAGCCAAAAGAGATGAAAAAAAAAGAATTACTCATGTAATAATTAAATGTATTTCTTGTGTAAAGAAGGAGTTGTATGCTCCGTGTGGACCTACCCAGTGTTAGTTAATGTGTAGGATATGTCCCTTTGGGGGCCTTATAGGTGTTTACTAAAGAACTCAACATACAAGCCTTTTGAGGTTTCCTCTTGAGGACAATGTCAGACGTGTGTGTGTATGTCATACATTTGTGTGTAAGAGTATAAAACCTAAAGACAGTTTGTGACGTTCTCCAGATTAGGATGTGTTGGGGTGGGAAAATGTTGGGAGGAAGATTTGTACAGGGTATACATTTTTCCTAGAAAGGAAGACTCCCTGGCTGAGGCTGTGAGAGTCAGAGCGATTGGAACCCTTTACTTTTGTCTTAGGGGAAGTTGGTTAACCACCCATGCCCACCCTAGGCCTTGGCTTGGGCAACCAACAGCATCGTGGCTGCAGGCTGTGATCGGAGAATTGTAGCCTATGGAAAGGAAGGCCACGTGCTACAAACTTTTTTTTTTTTTTAAAGATTTTTATTTATTTTTTCAACAGAGAGAGATCACAAGTAGGCAGAGAGGAAGACAGAGAGAGAGAGGAGGAAGCAGGCTCCCCACCAAGGAGAGAGCCCGATGCGGGGCTTGATCCCAGGACCCTGGGATCATGACCTGAGCCGAAGGCAGAGGCTTTAACCCTCTGAGCCACCCAGGGGCCCCCCACGTGCTACAAACTTTTGATTACAGCCGTGACCCTCAGGAGCGGGAGTTCACCACGGCTGCTGCAAGCCCTGGGGGCCAGTCTGTTGTGTTGGGAAGTTATGACAGGTGGGTCCCTTTCCATGTGCATCTTCTGCCTACTTTCCCTGTGTACACCTTGCTCTAGCCCAGTTATTTTCAGCCAGAGTGGGAGAATGGTTGGAAATCAAGTGTAGGTTGAAAGAGATCCTCAGGTTTTAATTCACTCACTTCCCTTGTCCTGCTCCCACCATCTGCTGGGACTCTGGAGTTCCACAGTACACCAGGATTTTGTGTCTCTGTGCCTCTGCCTGGGCCTCCACAGTGGAATTCATCTCCACTCTCTTTGTATTGCCATTACCTCTTTTCAGACCACTGGCTCAGTGTTTGTCACATGATATTGCACTTTGGTGTTTATAGTTATCTGGCTAAACTGAAACGCCCTTGAGAAGAGGGCCTGTTCATTTTTTTTTAAATCTCCAGTGGCTAAATTAGCATCCAGTACATAATGTATGCTTAAATGTTTGGTGAAGGAAGGAAGGGAGGGAGGGAGGGAGGGATGATGGGAGGGTAAATAAAATAAATAAAACAAAGAAAGGGCCCCGGTCTCCTCACATCAGCTTTGTCAGTCCTGTCCTTTTATCCCCTTCGATGTCACGTGGGTCTCTTCCTTCCTTTTTCTCTGTTTCTTTTTCCTTATTTCTCCTTTGCTAGCAGCTCATTTTTCTCACCAGCCATGATCTCCTTTTGTTTTCTCCACTCCTATCGCTCTCACCCCATTTTGCTTTTGGCTTGATTTTCCCAACTTCCTTCCTTTGAACCTTTTTGTCCTCTCCTATGAGATTCCCTAGCATGTGTGTTCTCTTGCACTTCCTTTCTTCTCTGATACAGCGAGACTCATCGCCTTCAGTTACCCACCCATTTCCACCCTTTTGCTCAGTCTCCATCTCTTCTGAAATCCACCTCCTTAATTTCAGACTTCGGGTACTCAACTGGAGCCCTCGAAGAAGCATCTGGGAGGAGGCAAAGCCCAAGGAGATTGCCAACTTATATACCGTCACTGCCTTGGCCTGGAGACGGGATGGCTCACAACTCTGTGCGGTGCGTTTTACCAGTAATCCCTTTCCGCCTGGGTGACTTTCTCCAAACGAGGAAAAATCCGGCCTTAGCCTAAAGCACTCTCCCTGAAACTAGAGAATCTCTTCTTCCCTTTTGACTCCAACCTAAAAATATGGCATTAAAGGCAGGAAAGAGAAATTCGCACTTTATGGGAAGCCAAAAGAGACAATTCTGTAGGCAGGGCTGATTTCTCCCTTTCATCCCATCACTATCCCTGAGTCCTGTGAGTGCCACCTCTTTCCATCTGGTACTTCCCAAAACTGCCAGCCCTTTTACTGCCAACTCTTTCCTAGATTCTAGAACTTGGGTTTCAAGGGTGTCTCTAGATATCCTTCCGATGCCTGTTACCTTTTATGTTGTCGCTTTCCCTTCTAGGGCACACTCTGTGGTGGAGTGGAACAGTTTGACTGCTGCCTCCGGAGAAGCATTTACAAGAATAAGTTTGAGTTGACGTATGTGGGACCTAGCCAGGTAAGCAGCTGATAGCCTACTGCACCAAAATCTCCTTTTGGACACTGCCATGGTGCCAAATTTAATCCCTGGTAGAGCTGATCTGGAGAACAGAGTGTATCAGGCAACTCTTTGGCAACTTTCCTGCTGTAGCCCTTCCAGCTTATTGTAAGACAAGATTTAAACACCAAATTTAAGGGGTACAGAGATCGCCCCTTCCATCTTCCTGGTTTAAAACGTTACTACCTGGGGCGCCTGGATGGCTCAGTCTTAAGTGTCGGACTCTCGATTTCAGCTCAGGTCATGATCTCAGGCTTGTGAGATCAAGCACCGCATGGGGCTCCACGCTGGGCATGGAGTCTGTTGAAGATTCTCTCTTTCCCTCTCCCTCTGCCCCACCCATGTCTCCATCCCTCTCTAAAACAAAACAAAACAGAAAAAGCTTTATTACCTATATGTTGTTAACTGGGGAGTTTAGGATTATGCAGGTGCATAACATTGCTTTAGGGCCTCTGAACTCACCGTGTATGACATTGCAAGGTAATTTCTTAGTTCCTGAGCCCACCTTTCTGTTTCCTCTACCTCTGTCCTCTTTTCCTTCCATTTATTATTCATTGGTTCCTTCATTCTTTTTTTCTCTTTTTTGGAAATGTTGTTCACTTATTTGACAGAGTGTCCACACAGGAGCAGGGGAAGGCCAGAGGGAGAGGGAGCACTCGGACGTGGGGCTGAATGTGGGGCCTGATCCCAAGACCCCAAGGTCATGACCTGAACTGAAGGCAGATGCTTAATCAGCCGAGCTACCCAGGCGCCCCCTCTTTTTTTTTTTTAAGATTTTATTTTTAAATAACTCTACACCCCACTTGGGGCTCAAACCCACAACTGAGGTCAAGAGTTGCATGCTCCTCTGACCGAGCCAGCCAGGCACTCCTGTTCTTTCATTTTCTGTCCATTCTCTATACATGAGCACTGTTAGGACAGAGAATACAAGGATAATTGCCTGTGTTATATTGTTCCTTAATCAGGATCATTTTAGCAAAGAGGTATATGAAATGAGAGTATGATCAGTATACACCATGATTAAAGTAATCACAAAGATTTTCAGAAGAGGTACAGGAATGTGAAGAGGGTGATTACTTTTACCCCGTATGTGTTATGTATTAGCATTGAAGGAGATAATCTCTGAAAACATTTTGTAAATAGTAGAGCACTGTGTGAACGGGAGGTGTCATTTTTACCAACAACAGCCTAGGCTAGGTGAGGAAATGAGAGACTAGCTTTGTTTAACACTGTGGAGGTGGGCACGGCAGGTTCACCCCTCTTTGGGGTTGAGGGAAGCCTCAGGGAGCTCAGACTTGTACCTTACCAAGGTGATTGTGAAGAACCTGTCATCGGGGACCCGAGTGGTACTCAAGTCACACTGTGGCTCTGAGGTGGAAGAGGTGAAAATCCTCGGAAAGGAACGTTACGTGGTGGCCCACACGTCAGACACGCTGCTGCTGGGGGACCTGAACACTAATCGCCTTAGTGAGGTAGGAACCCCAGGCAGAGGGGCGGGGAATGGAGCATCGTGAGCTGCTACTTCCGGGGAACCCGGGTCCCTGAGGGGGAAAAGCTCTAAGATGCTGGCGTTGGGGACCTGGTGGACCTGGGAGTGAGACCCTGGAGATTTAGAATCCTGGAATGGGAATTCCCACTGTTGGACTGTTTTTACAGCATCTCTCAGAAGCCTAGAAGCCTAGGGCAGAATGTGACACAGCACCCCTCTTGTGCAACAATCAGGGCCTTCCTAAACTCCTTCTCTCTGCTTCCTACCCCGTCCTTCTGTCAGCGTTGTCTTGGATACTTACCCACATTGTTGTTATGGCCTCTCCCTCTTTTACAGGTGGCTTGGCAGGGATCTGATGGCAATGAGAAGTATTTCTTTGAAAATGAAAATGTGAGTAGAGCTTGATTAACCAACCATCACCATCTCAGTAAACCTCCTAGCTAAGAGAGAGCAGATAAAGAAAGGAGGGCGAGATAGGCAGAGGAACAGAATAAAGAGGAAAGTGGGAGTCACTTTGCACTGACAAGACATCTCCCTCTACTACCGTTGACCATGCAGACTTCTTCATGCAAACGTCCTACCACGTGACAGTTCCCTTCATCCCCAGGTGTACATGATCTTCAATGCTGGAGAGCTAACCCCGGTGGAATATGGGAGTAATGATACCCTGGGTTCTGTACGTACTGAATTCATGAACCCCCACCTCATCAGGTAACCCCACAAGGTTCTCTAAATTTTTGAAACCCAAAAGAAGTCCCTTTTAACCTCTAACTCCTGTATCCTCAAGATTAATCTAAAAACTTCATCCCATATGGTACTTTGGGGCCCTTGCGAAACATCCCGATGACCCAAGTCCATTCTGCCTTACCTCACCCTTCGTGTTTCAGTGTCCGTATTAATGAGCGGCGTCAACGAGGGATGGAAGACAGTAAGAAATTGGCTTATCTTGTTGATGTTAAGACTATTGCTATAGGTAAGACTCTCTCATAATTCTGATAACAAAACAGATGTTTATAGTATGCTTCCATATCACAGGGGTGTGTAGAGTGGAGAATGCAGGAACCTGAGAGGCACCAGGTAAATGTATGGCCCTGCTCTCACAGAGGATGTGGGAAGTGTTCTAACCCACATGTGTGAGTCTGCGTCTAGCTGTGGAGATACAGATACACTGTTACGCATATCAGCTTGTCTCTGTAATTATTCATGTTCTTTAGGCATGTATCTTAGGGCTAGGAATTGTGAACTGTAGAGCGGAACCATTAGTAAATTTATGAATTTTCCTGTTTAGACTTAGGACATAGGATAATGGACTGTTTGAACCAGAAGGGGACTTATTTTCTGTCGAGTTTGACATTGGTAGCCCGTGATGACAAAATTTATTTGAATTTCACAAGTGTTCACTTAAATAAATACATCTTATTTATATATATTAATAATTAGCTCTGGGGACATCTGGGTGGCTCAGTCAGTTAAGAGCCTGCCTTCGGCTCAGGTCATGATCCCAGAGTCCTGGGATCAAGTCCCACATCAGGCTCCTTGCTCAGCAGGGAGCCTGCTTGTCCCTCTGCTTTCTGCTCTCCCTGCTTGTGCACTCACTCTCTGACAAATAAGTAAAATCTTTAAAAAAAAATTAACCGTATCATGAAATGTATCAAGTATAGAAAAATGTTTTTAGAACAGCCCACTATTCCTTATGATGTATAGAGAATAACATATCCATATAGCGTCGTTAAGAACAAGGGTCTAGAGTCAAACCTCCCCACTTCTGCAATTATACCTGTGTGATCTTAGGTCAATTTCTTAACCTTTCTTTATCTCAATTTCCTCATCCACAAGATGGGGATAAAAATCGTACCTACCTTATATGAAAAGCACTTAGTCTAATGTCTGGCACATAATAAGCACTTAATAAAGGTTAGCTATTAATATTATTATTATTACTTGTGTACCCATACCTAGTTTTTTTTTTTTTTAAGATTTTATTCATTTATTTGACAGACAGAGATCACAAGTAGGCAGAAAGGCAGGCAGAGAGAGGAGGAAGCAGGCTCCCCACTGAGCAGAGAGCCCGATGCGGGGCTCGATCCCAGGACCCTGAGATCATGACCTGAGCCGAAGGCAGAGGCTTTAACCCACTGAGCCACCCAGGCGCCCCCCCCACCATCCCTAGTTCTATCATGTCCTGTCCTTTCATTATATTTTCTTCAGATCTTTTATCTCTCCTCTTACTGAGGGACATTTAAGTTGTTGGTTTTTCACCATTTCCAGTGTTTTGGTTCTCTCAGGTTTACACCTAGAGCAGAACTGCTGAATCATAGAAGAGGTATATCTGTAATTTCGCTAAATCTTTCCAAATTGCTCTCCAAAGAGATTGTACCAATTTACATTCCCACCAGCAGTTAGAGGTCCCAGTGTTCTGCATCCTCTGCAGTACTTGAAATTGCCTGACTTCATAATTTGGCTCAATCTGACTTATGTGAAATAATACTTCATCGTATTCATTTTTGTTGTTGTTCATTTGTTTATTGGTGTTTGGATTTGTTCTTCTGCATTTTGCCAGTTCTTATCCCTTGCCTATTTTTAAAATCAGGCTGTCTTTTCCATATTGACTTGAAGGAGTTCTGTGTATGTGCATATCTAGCCTTCGATGGTCATTTGTGTTGCGGATATTTGTCTCAGCCTCTTTTAGTGTTCAGACATTTCTAATTTTAATGTAGTTCATTTCATCACTTTTTAAGAAATAGTTTGTGATTTTTTTTTAAAGATTTTTATTTATATATTTGACAGATCACAAGTAGTCAGACAGGCAGGCAGAGAGAGAGAGAGGAGGAAGCAGGCTCCCCGCTGAGCAGAGAGCCCGATGCGGGGCGTGATCCCAGGACCCTGAGACCATGACCTGAGCCGAAGGCAGAGGCTTTAACGCACTGAGCCACCCAGGCGCCCCTTTTTTTTAAGATTTTATTTATTTATTTATTTGACAGAGAGAGAGAGAGAGAGAGAGAGAGATCACAAGTAGGCACAGCGGCAAGCAGAGAGAGAGGGGAAAGCAGGCTTCCTGCCAAGCAGAGAGCCTGATGCTGGGCTCAATTCCAGGACCCTGAGATCATGACCTGAGCTGAAGGCAGAGGCTTTAACCCACTGAGCCACCCAGGTGCCCCTAGTCTGTGATTTTTGAGGTCTTGTTTAAGAAGTTTCCCTGGGGCACCTGACTGACTGAGCCAGAGGAGCATGTGACTCTTGATCTCAGGATCGTGAGTTTGAGCCCCAAGCTGGGTGTAGAGTTAAATAAATAAATAAATAAATAAAAATTTTCAAAAAGAAAAAGTTTCCTATTTCCTCCTATATTTTAATATTTTTAGATTTTGCTTGTCACCTGGAATTAATTTTTGTGCATAATGTGGGTGTGGCTCATATTTTACTTTTTCCATGTTTAACCATTTATTGGAAATCCATTCTGTACTCACTGATTCGTAATGTCACCTCTTATAAATCAAGTTTCCAAATACACATGGGTCCGTTCTTAAGATACTTTTACAGTTCCTGAGTTTTATGTTTCACATCAGATTGTTGAGTTGTTATGGAAATGATGTAGTATGGCGGCCCATGTTCCAGTGGCAGGAAGGAGCTGTGAGACTTTGAACAAGTCATCCCACTACACAGCGCTCGTCTTCAATAGTATATAAAATGACAGAGTTCTTCTCTTAACCTTTTTTCACTAGTGACCCCTTTGAGTATCTAATTAAAATCATAGATCCTGGGGTGCCTGGGTGGCTCAGTTGGTTAGGCGACTGCCTTCAGCTCAGGTTGTGATCCTCGAGTCCCACTTTGGGCTCCCTGCCTGGCAGGGAGTCTCCTTCTCCCTCTGACCCTCCCCCCTCTCATGCTCTGTCTCTCTCTCTCCCTCTCAAATAAATAAATAAAATCTTTTTTAAAAAATCATAGATCCTTTCCCAGAAGAATATACATAAACATAGAATTTTGTATATAATTTCAGGGTGTTCACAGAGATAGGGTCCCACAGCTCTAGTATTCTGTGATTCTACTTATAAATTAAGACATTGAAACATGGCTTTATCAAGTTGGCTTTTAATTCAAGGAAATTTCATTTTTAAGTTGGTCTTCTCAGTTGTAGACATTAGCTGGCATTTGGTCTTGAGCTCCAGCACGGATCACGGCAGGACGTTGCGCATTGGTAACGTATACAAATAAGAGCTGTGAATGCGCCGTGTTCAGGAGACTCCCTGAAAGCATCCTAGCCAGGCCTTAAGTGTGATCATATCTTATATTGTCTGCAAAATTCACACCAACCTAAAATTCTTATCCTCAGCACTCTCAGCCTGACTTTAATCAGAGGTTCCTTCTGTTTTGTCTGTGTGCCTTCTCCACTGTTTGCCCCTCGGGGCTCTTACATCATTGACACTCAAAATGCAGGGAACTCCTTGCAGCAAATATGTTCATCGAGGTCATTTCATCCATCAGCTTTCTCTTCGTGGTTGTGCTGGAACTGGGGCTCTTCCTTAATGTGCTCAGTGCTGCCTTCCAGAGGATTTCTTGAGTAACGGATGCCCGTTGCTCTGATGTGTTCTGATCTACTATGAGACAACTCCAAGATCCCAGAGAGGAATCTGATTTCTTGATGGATCTGGACCTTTTGAGTTAGCTACAGAGCTAAACAAAATCTCTACAATTTTAGTAGAAATCCAGTATTGTAAGCATCTTAGCAAAATTATGTCATGTTCCTCATACTCTACACGGATGTAACATTCTTAAAGCCCAACATAATAATCAAAGGCAAGACTTTTGCAGGCTGCCTTGTGTCCTGTCTATGATTATGTGGAATCTGTCTTCTTAACCCTGTCTCCTTTACTTTGTAGTGGATCTGACTGGTGGCTACAACATTGGCACCATCACCACGAGAGCCGTGTGGATTGGCTGGAACTTAATGAAACGGGGCCAAGCTTCTCTTCAGGGACCGGAAACTTTGTGTAAGAAGGGTTACTAAGGTCTTAGCCATTGAGTAGTCCATAGAGGATGTACTACCTGCTGCCAGGGATTGCGGGGGCATAATTTCTTGGTGCACTATGCCATTAACATAGCAAAAGGCACAGAAGAATCAACATTGTGTCTGTTATCATAGCCCATACCTTAGGAAGATGGTATTGTGATGGCACCAAAGTCAAGAGGGAAATTTGAGAGCTGGTTTCTCTTTTACTGTTCCCAAGTCTGTGCCCTCGTGAGACTGCCTCACCCCCGCATGCCTGGCTGACCTTTACCCACACCTGTTGCAGCATTCCTCAGCTACTCGTACCCCACAGCGTTAAGGCTGGCTCGACAGTCTGCCCCGAACTCCTTATTGACTCTGATCTCAATATGGTATCACCAAAGAGCTCAGCCTCAAGGGCAAAGAGACCATCTGGCGATTTTTCATTTCATGTTCATTGTGATGTGAAAGCCACATCGCCGATTTCCAGACCATTTAATGTGCGTGGTGGCCTTCCTTTTGTGATCCAGTCTGGCAACTCTGGCCCAGAGTTAAACTCTAAGAACGAAAGTCTGACCTTCAGCTAACTTAAATTTCTGGGTGTAGCTCTGGGCTCACTTGGTCATCCCTTTTGGGCCAGAGTCAGGATGTACCAAGTCAGCATAAATGTCGAGCACTGCAGGCTAGTAAGCTTTGAAATTCAGCATCTGCCTGACTGGTGGGTCAGCTCGCCACATTTCGTCAGAGAAATGGTCGATATCAGAAGCCGCCCCATAGCCCCTTCTGTTGCGCTGTCCACCTCTTCCTTCCGCAGTTGCATCTATACGATATTGAAAGCCGCTCGAAGACGATGATCCTCAACTTCTGCTCCTACGTGCAGTGGGTCCCAGGAAGTGACGTGCTGGTGGCTCAGAACCGAAACAGCCTGTGTGTGTGGTACAACATTGAGGCACCCGAGAGGGTCACCACATCCTCTCTTAGGGTACATCGGTGCCAGGGGTCCTCAGACATAGTGTCTCACTGATCAGTTAGGGCCCTGAGGAAGCTCCAAAGGTTATTTGGTTTTCTGTGGCCCACCACCCATCATCTCTGTGATAGAGTCGGCAAGTAAAGCTTAGATCCTTGCCCACAGTGCGCTAGGCCCCAGAGCCGTCCTTGTTCAGATTCCTGACATTGTATCCTGTCCTCTCTATTACAGTGGCCCTGGGGAATTCACCAGGTCATAATGAGTTCTCTTAGGCTGGAAGAGCCCCCATAGCGGGGGCAGTTCTGTCAGTTCCTGGGTGAGGATTCTCTGTTGTAAGCTGTTCAGAGCTCCTTTTTTTATCAGACTGAAGATCAGTCCCTCTCCTGTCCCGCCAGCATCACGTACATTCCAGTGACCTTGCAGAATCTGGGAGGGAAAACAAGAGAGGCCCCTGTGCTAGGCTAGGATGACTGGTGTGGGTACAGAGCGAGCATGTGATAGTTCTTTTTGCCTTTTTTCTATCTCTCTTCTTTCCCTCCTTTCTTTCCTCATTTTAGACTAATTAAGTTTGGCGCTTGGGGGTTGTTTTGTCCTTTTTAAAACACATTTTTCACATTTTTGCTTTGGAGGTCATACATTTGACTCCTAGAGTGGTTACCCTTGGAAGTTTACCATACCCTTAAATTATTCTGAATAGTTTCAACTTATTTAGCATTTTATCCCTGGCAAATGATACAAGGACCTGAACTTTGATTACCTCCCCTTTGCCATTATTGCCCAGTATTTTTTTATCCCCAAAGTGAGACGTTATTCTTTTACACAGCCGGAATTTGGTTACATTTGCCATCATGGTGCCAGTTTCTCTGCTCACTCTTTTTGCATTGCTGACCTTTGCTCTGGAGTTAACATCCTTGAGAAAAAGTGTTTCAAAGATGAATCATCAGTTTCTGAAAATTATCAGAATGGAATGATCTGAAAATGTTTTTATTTGGCATGTTCTTGAAAGAACAGTTTGACAGTTTTTCTTAGTCTTTTGCAAATACTGCCGTCCCATTGACTGACCCCCTTAGTTCTGAGAAGTTTATTAACAGTTCCTTGTGTTGTCTTGTTGGCTTTTTTAAAAAAGATTTTATTTATTTATTTGGGAGAGCAAGGGGAGGGACAGAAGGAGAAGCAGACTCCCCGCTGAGCAGGGAGGGATTGCGGGGGGCTTAATCCCGTAACTCCAGGATTGTGACCTGAGCCTAAGGCAGAGACTTACCCGACTGAGCCACCCAGGCGTCCCGGTCTTGTTGGTTTTAAAGTCTTTTGTTTTTTCAGCATTCTGAAGCTTCAGTACATTATGTCTGCATATAAATGTCCTTTTACTTAACTGTGCTTGGTGTGTATGCGCACGCGCGCGAGTGTGTGTGTGTGTGTGTGCGCGTCCCATCTGCGAGGACACCTTGTTCCTCAGCCATGAGCTCTTTAAATGTTGCTGCTTCTCTCGAACTCTCTTTCTCACCCTCAGAACTCTAATTAGGTATGTGTTCCGTTTTTTGTCCTGTCTTTGTGCCTCTATAACGTCTTACTCTTCCTTCCTCCTTCTCGCTCCATGCTACATTCTGCATAATTCCTTAAGAAACATCTTGCAAGGGGCGCCTGGGTGGCTAGGCCCTTAAGTGTCTGCCTTTGGCTCAGGTCATGATCCTGGGGTCCTGGGATCGAGCCCCTGCCTGGGGCTCCCTGCTCAGCAGGAAGTCTGCTTCTCCCTCTCCCACTCCCCTTGCCTGTTTCCCTCTCTCTCTGTCAAATAAATAAATAAATACAATTTTTTAAAGATTATTTAAAAAAAAAAAAGAAACATCTTGCAAGTCAGGGGTTCGCTTTCACTATTATCTCATCTGCTATTGAAATCACCCACTGAGTTTTCTTACTTCAAATAGTGAATTTTTCGTACGGTTTTATTTGGTTCTTTCTCTAGTCTGCCTGGTCATTTTTTCTAGTATATTTGCTGCTGAAGCGAACACAACCTGGCCATTTTTTATGGTCTCTTGTCTCTTGCTTAATTTTTCATTCCATCTCTTAGGTCTTTAAACATTCTACGTTTCTTTCATATTCCATAACTGGTTCTTCCGTAATTGTTATTTTTAATATTGGAAATCCTTGGAGGTCCAAAAGTGCTGTAGTTATTGTTATTGTTTACTCCTTTATGGTGGTTAACTTCTGTTTTGGTACCTTTTTTTATTGGGGGGCTCACGTTACATTGAATATAATTTTTAGAAGCTCAAGGGCCTAACATGGGCATGTTTTCCTCTAGAGATGATCAGTGTTTGCTTTTGTAGGAATCAGGCATACTAATGACTTTTGTTCCCTTTCCGGAAGAGAGGATCCCAGATTTCATGACTAACAGATTCTCAGAATCGCCCCCTCATCCTGCTCGAGGACCCCTGGTTTATTCACCCACTGCTGTGTTTGCCATCAGGGCAACTGTACCCTTTCCACTTGCTCCCCTGTTTTTTTCCTGCTCAGGTTTTCACTTACCAGCTTTTTCCTTTTTTTTTTTTTTTCTTTCCTTTTCTGTTTTTCTCCTTTGCTTTCTCTTCTTCCCTTCCTTCCTTTTCTTCCCTTCCTTCCCTCCCTACTTTTCCTTCCCTTTCCTCCCTCCCTCCCTTCCTTCCTCCCCGTGGGAGACTAGGAAGCATACCTAGTGATTTCTTCAGGGGACCTAAGCAATGAATGTATTCAGAAGTACAGCCCAGGTTAAAGTTGTATTTTAACAGGACTCAAGCTGGAAGCAGAAGTGGTTGCACACTTTGTCAGGTTACCTCCAGGCATTAGTGCGGGCACAGCTCTGAGTGTACAGGAACCTGAGGGCATTAGTGTAGATAAGGGATTCTTAGCTGCTTGAAGGAAATTAAACGCTGGGCAAACAAGGGCCGCTGTAATTCCCTCAGTGTGTAAGCGCTAGGTTGGGGTAAGGCTGGGTCTGTTCTGCAGTGGAGTTGGTGGAGACACTAACCTGGAATTCGGGTGGGGCAGGGGGATTGAAATTTTACAGGGTGATGTGGTAGGTCTGGAGCGGGGCAGGGGGGAAGACCGAGGTGATGGTGACCGAAGGTGTGACAACTGTTGCCTACACGCTGGATAAGGGCCTGATCGAGTTTGGAATGGCCATTGATGACGGCATCTACACCCAGTGAGGGGCTGGGCTGACATCCCCGTGAGGTGGTGGGAGAGGCTGGTTCTGAGTCTGGAGGACCTGGGATGGGCCAGACAACTGGCCCTGTCACACCTGCCCCATCACCAGTGCTCCTCTGCACCCTGCGGCGCCTGGACTGTTGCTTTCCTTCCTTTTCTCTTCAGGGCCACAGCCTTCTTGGAGACTCTGGAAATGACCTAGAAACAGACGCAATGTGGAAAACCTTGAGCAAACTGGCACTCGAGGCAAGGCAGCTCCACTTCGCGGAGAGGTGAGGCAGACCAGAAGTGAGGTGCGGGCAGCTAGGAAGGATGGCCAGAGGCCATTTTCGGTAGGGGGTGGGGTGTGTGTGTGAGAGGCTCCTTCCAGGGCTAAGGCACCAGTCCCCTGCCATTACAACCAGTAACACCTTCCAGGTAGTTATTCCAAACATTCTTCCATCCCAGTTTATAAGATATTTTTTGCTTTTGCTTCCCCTATGTAGGTGCCCCATCAGAGTTTTAACACCCATGCCCTCCAGTCCAGGTGTTGACGTGTATTTCCGAATGCGGCATAGGAGTGTAGTTAGTAGGACAGTCTTGGCATTTTAGACTCTTTCGAGTTATCTGGCTCCATTTAACAGCTTGTATGACCATGAGTTAAGGGAACCTTTCCAAACCTTGGTTTCTCAATTTCCTCTCTGTAAAGGGGAGTAATGATAGCATTTACCTCCTAGGGTGGTAAAGAAGAATCATAGGGGCGGTGAAGAAAGTAGGAGAATTCTCAGTGCTCAGTAAATGTCAACAGCTGCTGTTTTGCCAGGAGTCCTCTTGGCTCCTTCCTTTCCCGTGGCCCCACAGCTAGACGACCAGCTCGTCCTAGGGCCCTGACCCAGCGTCTTCAAAACACATCCCGAAGCTCTTACTGTCTAGCCTAGAACAGACCACACCTCTACCTGCAGTGTCACAAAAACCTCTTAGTCTCACGGATCCTGTTCTTACACACCTACCATCCATTCATCCCACAATAGCTGAAATCATTTGTTACACCATAAATCAGATTGTGTCCTTTTTTTGCTCAAACCTTCCAGTAGCTTTCTGTTCTACTCAGTATAAGATCCACAACCCTTGGCGTGTCCTAACTCCTTACAATATTTGGCCTCTGCCCCCTTCATCTTCCAGGTACCCACTTGCCCGTTAGTCTCCAGCCACACTGGCATCCCTTGGGCCCTTTGAGTATCTCAAACTCATTCCTGCCATGGCACCTTACATGCGCTGTTCCCTCTGCCTGGAATAATTTTTCCTCATCTTGCGTGACTGACTTTTTCTTGTATTTAGGTCTTGGCACAAATGTCAGCTCCTCAGATAGGCCTTCTCTGAGTACCAGCTGAACTAGCCCCCTCCGTTACGGTTTATATGTACTGTCACGTTATTCCATTTTACTCTTCTTTCTCTGGAATGTCTTTGTTTGCGTACTAACTACTTGTTTCCCCTAGAAAGTAAGTTCCCTGAGAGCGAGGCCCTCATCCGTCATATCCCCTTGTGTCTCAAGTGGCAGAAACCGCGCGCGGCACTTAACCGAGGCTCAGTGTACGGCTGCTGGGCCGGTGCGTCCGCGCTGATCCTGTAGTAATGCTGCTGTTACTGTGATTGCTTCCATCCTGTAGGTGCTTTTCTGCTTTGGGCCATGTAGCAAAAGCTCGATTCCTGCATGAGACCAATGAGATTGCAGACCAGGTGTCTCGGGAATATGCAAGTATTATCCTCCTGAATTATTCAGTCTCTCGAGCTGAGATTTCTCTTCACGCGCAGCCCCACGACCCCTGGCTTTCCGGCCATGGCTCGCGCCCTCGGTTCTGCCCAGCCCACCTCCACCTTCGAGTCAGAGCGCTCTGGAATGGCTTGCCAGACCTCATCCTTTAAGCCCCATGAAGGTTTTCAGCTTTCTGGTCTTTTAGCTTCCTCGTCTCTGTGGCCTTCCTGTCTAATAAGCTCACAATAGTCCGAATGGCTCCTGCAGTGCTGCCAGGATAACCAGAGCCTTCTTCCTCCCCCACAGGGTGGAGAAGGAACGGACTTTTACCAGGTGCGAGCACGCCTAGCCATGCTGGAGAAGAACTACAAGCTGGCTGAGATGATCTTCTTGGAACAGGTGATGGGAGCAGAGGGACCAGATTGAAGAGGGGAGCTGGGCGGGAGGGGGAGTGAGGCAGCCTGAGGGGAGGAGAGAGCCCTGGGGGAGAGCTTTTAGAAAGGTTGACACAGCTAAAATGCCACTCCTTCCTTCCGGCTCTGCTCTGCCTTCCTCCTTCCAGTTAGGTCTTTATAAGCTGTCTGCTGCCTCCCCATCTGCCGCCTCCCCCTACCCCAGAGCCTTCCCTGGTCGTGCTTGTGTACACAGGCAAATTCAGGGTTTGTGGGGCCTGAGGCTGATAGAATTTGAGGAGCCCTCCTTAAGAAATAATGCCTTGGAAGGGGCCTATGCAAATAAGGTGCCCTGGGGCTTAACCTCCTTCTCCTTTCCTGATAAGTGTGCCACTGCTTGTGCCTAAGTCAAGGGTGAGGCTTTCAGTCCCCGCGGGCTGGCATCATGCCCGGGCTGAGGACAGCCTGCTGATCCCTGATGCTCCTCCCACCTCTTGGTGTCCCTCTCTCCTCTGCCCGGCTTCCCCTAGAATGCCGTTGAGGAGGCTATGGACATGTAGCAGGAGCTGCACCGTTGGGATGAGTGTATCGCTGTGGCTCAGGCCAAGGTACTACCAGTTCTGTCTTCTCCATGGTGCTCGCAGCTCAGTTCCACCAATATCCGAAGCCTCTTCTTACCAAGGAGGCTATAGGAGCTGGAACAGGATTGGGCTGGGAGTTGGCACGTTGGTGTCCGGGAGGCTTTCCGTTGTTACAGTGGGATTGGAGAAGTTTGGGAAGCAGCACAGGAAGGAGGGAGGTGACTTGTCTTGCCTCTCTTGCACGTCCAGGGGCACCCAGCCCTGGAGAAGCTGCGCCGGAGTTACTACCAGTGGCTGATGGACACACAGCAAGAGGAGCGAGCCGGTGAACTACAGGAGAGCCGGGGGATGGACTAGCAGCCATCAGCCTCTACCTCAAAGCCGGGCTCCCTGCCAAAGCTGCCCGACTGGTGCTGGCCCGGGAGGAACTGCTAGCTAACACCGAGCTGGTAGAAAACATCACTGCAGCCCTTATCAAGGGGGAGCTGTATGAAAGGGTATGGCTGGCTTCCCGTTCCTGTCCCTCATCTCCAGGACTCAGCGCTCCCTCCTACCCAGGGGAGTCCTGGAGTGCACAGCCCCCAGAACTGGTGGCCGAGTCTCCACCTTTGGGGGCTGATACTTGATTCTTAGTGTAGTAGGACTGTGGTTGTAGTCATGTGGTATGTGTCGACAGGCAGGTGATCTCTTTGAGAAGATTCGAAACCCGGAGCGGGCCCTGGAGTGCTACTGTAAAGGCAGCGCATTCGTGAAAGGTACTGCCCCGGACAACCCAGCCTTCCCTGTTAGAGTCTTGCCCGAATAGTCCCCCTGCACCAATTTTGTGCATCTGTTCTGGTGGATCGGCTCAGTTCTCCATCCCTCCACTTCTCACCTATTTTCCACACCCCATTTCCCTGACTCCCATCCCTGGAAGGCTTAGCCGAGTGCCCTCTCTGTCCCTGGCAGCAGTGGAGCTGGCTCGGTTGGCATTCCCAGTGGAAGTGGTGAGACTGGAAGAGGCCTGGGGAGATCGTTTGGTGCAGCAGAAGCCGCTCGATGCAGCCATTAATCACTACATTGAAGCCAGGTAGAGGGGTGCAAAGGCGACTGGGCGTGAGGTCCAAGGTGATGGGGCAAGTAAGGGCACCGAGGCTCCAAGAGAGATGGCACCATGTAGGTTGGAGTAGGCTTGAGGTGTCTCCCTACCTCTACCTGTCTTCCCCTTGCCTCATAGGCACGGATGCCTTTCCCAGCTCTGCCAGGCGCTCCATTAAGGCAATTGAAGCTGCCCTGGGCGCCCGCCAGTGGAAGAAGGCCATTTATGTATTAGATCTACAGGACCGGAACACTGTCGGAACACCAAATACTATCCCCGCGTGGCCCAACACTATGCGTCTCTGCAGGAGTATGAGGTGAGGAAAGTCCCTTGCTGGAGCTGGAGGCAATGCAGTACCGAATGAGATGAGAACCCCAGAACCGGAAGTGGGGGCCCTCTTACCAAATCCTTCTTTCTGGGTCCCAGCAGCACCAGCCACCCTGAGTGAGAAGAAAGCAGTTTATTTCCCTTATTTCATTCCAACATAACATAGACCCCTCTCCCAGATCTATAAAGCGAGTCTCCAGCTCTCTTCCTATGTAACTCCATGGGAGTTCCAATGTGGAATGGCCCTGTGTTGCAAAAGTACGAGGTCCTTTTAGGTCCTTTTAAACTGCCTGTTGTAGTGTCCCCATTCTGGTTTTTTTTTTTTTTTTTTTTTTTTTTTTTTTATTTATTTGTCAGAGAGAGAGAGGAGCGAGAGTGAGCACAAGTAGACAGAGCGGCAGGCAGAGGCAGAGGGAGAAGCAGGCTCCCTGCCGAGCAAGGAGCCC
Organism: Martes martes; assembly: GCF_963455335.1. Classification (NCBI taxonomy): domain Eukaryota; kingdom Metazoa; phylum Chordata; class Mammalia; order Carnivora; family Mustelidae; genus Martes; species Martes martes. Next base: position 118,079,121 of record NC_137896.1, read on the forward strand.
GATGCGGGACTCGATCCCAGGACGCTGGGACCATGACCCGAGCCGAAGGCAGCCGCCCAACCAACTGAGCCACCCAGGCGTCCCCCCATTCTGGTTTTGGCTGGTTTTTTGTTTCTGTTTTTGTTTTCAAAAGAGTAGAGGATGTGAGACGGGATAGCCCTCTTTTCTTCTGTGTTGTGGACTAAGGGTCCCGTCCCCTCCCCGCCATCCCAGCTGAGGTTCGCTCTCCCCCGTGCAGGCCGCTCTAACGCTCTTGCTCTAATGCTCTTGCTCTCGGCCTTTTGTATCTGCTGTCTGGAGCACAGATTGCGGAGGAGCTCTACATTAAGGGAGACCGAACAAAAGATGCACTAGACATGTACACTCGGGCCGGCCGCTGGGAGCAAGCCCACAAGGTAGGTAGCGGGGCGCGGTTCGTCCGAGGGCTCCACCTCTCTGGGGCCGTCCCCACTTTCCTTGGGCTCTGATGTTCCCTCTTCACCGGCCTCCTTGAAAGCTGAGAAAGAGCACCAAAATAGAAAAGTCTGGAGCGCTTGGAGACCTAGCCACAGGGAAAGGCAAGGATGAAGAGGCCCTTGTTCCAAACCTGTAATTCCGAAGCGAGCAGAAGGGTTTGGGAGCTGGGGAGCCCCAAATGCCCCTCCCCATGCTGTAGTCAGAGTGGCAACTTCGTTCCCTGCCTGCGCCCAAAACCCGGTGGGTACGGCGGGAGCACGGGAGTGGGAACACGTGCCCAGCAGAGGGCATCTCTGGCCTTTTTGCCTGAGCAGAATATAGTTCTGACTTTGCTCCTTATGGTCTTGGAATTCCCTAGACTGACCAGGAAATCATCCGTACACAAACCCCTGTGGTTGTTGGGAAGGTTCAGAGTTGCTGGGAACACAGGTCATCCTCGAGTCGCGCCTCCCTGGCCACTCCGCAGCCCCCCTGCTTCCCTCGGAAGCGTGCCAGAGGCTACTGGGGCTCTGTGTGTCTGCACAGCTGGCAATGAAGTGCATGAGGCCGGAAGACGTGTCGGTGCCGTACATCAGCCAGGCTCAGGAGATGGAGAAGCAGGGCAAGTACCCGGAGGCAGAAAGGTGAGCCGCAGCCCCAGGGGAGGCGTGCAGGGAGAGGGGTGCGTCTGAGGATGCGCGCCGTCTGCCTAGAAGGCAGTGATGCAGGAATCTGGGTCGAGGAGGCCCCGGGTGTCTCTCTCCCCTCCGCAGGCCCTACGTGACAGTGGAAGAGCCTGATCTTGCCATCACCATGTTCAGAAAGCACAAGCTGGATGATGATGTGATCCGCCTGGTAGGGAAGCACCACCCAGATCTCCTCAGTGACACACACCTACACCCGGGCAAAGTGAGCCTTTTTCCAGTCTCGGCCATCTCTTCCCCGAACAGGCTCCACGTCCCCCTCGCCCCATCCTGACCCTCCTTTCCCCAGGAGCTGGAGGCTGAAGGCCGACTGCAGGAGGCCGAGTATCACTACCTCGAGGCTCAGGAGTGGAAGGCAACGGTGGACATGTACAGGTCCAGTGGGCTTTGGGAGGAGGCCTACCGGGTAAGGAGTCCAGGTCGCTCTGGGGATACGCCCGTCCCTCTTCCCCACTCTCAAGGGATGCATTCTGAACTGGTCGTGGGTCTCTTTGAAAAATGTCCATACCAACAGGCAAAATTTCACATGCGGTAGGAGGGGTCTGTGGACTACCTGAAGTCCATCCTTGGCCCCTGAGCAGGCTAACAGACCCCAAAACTGAGCCCTCTCCCTGTTCTAGTAGAAAGCCCTGACCCTTCAGCTTTGACTTCAAAGCTGAAGTCCGATCAGAGGGGAGAAGGGAGCCGCCATGTGGCCCTGCGTGGGAGGATTGCCAAATGGCTTTGCTTCACAGGTGGCCAAGGCTCACGGAGGAGCTAATGCCCACAAACACGTGGCCTATCTGTGGGCAAAGAGCCTGGGAGGAGAGTCCGCAGTGAGACTGCTTAATAAGCTCGGACTCCCGGAAGCTGCCGTTGACCACGCCGCTGACAACTGGTGAGGCCCCAGGGCTTCTCTCCACTGGCCCCTTTCGAGAGAGAGCCTCTGCGTAGACAAGGAAAATTGCTGTATAGCTGAGAAGTGTTTCTGAAGACAGAGGCAGGAGTGAAGAAATCCTCAGAAGAACGTGATGGAGAGGCAAGGAATGAATCAGTAGCTCTGCCCCTGTTCCCCGGGGGCTCAGAACAGTGTTTAGCTGTTCTAAGAAGATGGAAAGTGATCAGCCTTTTTCCTTCTTTTTCAAAAAGACCTCTTTAAAGTAATTACTATCCCCAGTGTGGGGCTTGAACTCAACCCGAGATCAAGGGTCACTCATTCTACAGACTGAGCCAGGCAGGTGCCCCGGAGAGAAGAGCTTTTAAAGCTTTTAAAGCTAAGGTGCACTAAGCCAGTAATTGACTTCTGAGTCAAGGAAGTGTGCTTCTGTTAAATGCAAAAAGAGCTTTTCTTAAGCAAATGTTGCAAAGACCAGTGATAATCCTGCATGGAGTCAGATGGCTGAGGGTCCTCTTAATGTTTTAGAGAGACAGTTTTTCTGCTAGCGTAAATGTGGCTCAGGAGGAAGTGGTGGAGAACCCGGAGCCCCTGCTCCCGAGGCAGAGTAGTGCTGTGAGGCTCACTGCGGTCCCCTGCCTCGCGCCCATCCCATTCCTTTACGCCCACTCGTCGCAGGAAGCACAGGCTTTTCCGAGTGTCCCCCGACCCACGTCCTCCTTTACGTGTCTGTGTGCTTCTGTGTCACGTCATATGGATTGTCTTCTCAATCTGTCCTTTCCCTCCCCCGGCCCCGTCTCGACCCTTTCTGTTTTCTCTTGCCCTGTTCCCCCTCTTATAAAAGGAAAGTACTGAGTAGGCAGACCTTCCTTACACCTTCCATTTCAGCTCATTTGAATTTGCTTTTGAACTCTCTCGGCTGGCCCTCAAGCACAAAACCCCTGAGATTCATCTCGGATATGCTACGTACCTGGAGGATGAGGTATGGACGTGCTCCTGCTCCCTTGCTTTTGACCTTGACCTCCTCCTGTCTCACGGCTGCCATGATGGCACTCTGCTTCTGATCATGTGCGGCCGCCCTTCTGTCCCTACAGGGTAAATTTGAAGAGGCTGAAGCTGAATTCATCAGGGCTGGTAAGCCCAAGGAAGCAGTCCTCATGTGAGTTACCCATCAATTCCTTACTCCCGTCCTCCCATCCGCAGCCCCAGGACCTGGCATTGCCACCTTCACCTGAACCTGGCACCAATAAATCTTCTACCCCCTCTGACATGGCTGCTTGTCTCCCGCTCTTGAGGCCTCAGTCCTGTACTGAGCCTCCCCTGTGTCCTCTTGTGGGAGCAGGTTCGTCCATAACCAGGATTGGGAGGCAGCTCAGCGTGTGTCCGAGGCTCACGATCCTGACAGTGTCGCCGAGGTGCTTGTGGGGCAGGCCCGGGGGGCCTCGGAGGAGGAGGACTTTCAGAAAGCAGAAGGGCTGCTGCTTCGGGCCCAGAGACCGGGCCTGGCCCTCAATTATTATAAGGTAGGGCACCGGATTCAGGGCCATGAGGGGAGGGGGAGAGAGTGTAAGAACCCACAGAGCACTACACTAACCACTACTCCTGGGAAGGATCCAGAGAGTTAGCATTGGAGAGGGGAAAGGAGACGAGAAGGAGAAGAGAGGTCCAAGGACCTAGGGATCCGTGGCCCATAGTAGAGAGCACCTGTGTGGCAGGGGGAAGGTGTCATGCCGGCCTCTGCCTTCCTGATACCTGGAAATCTGAGCAGGAGGCTGGATTATGGAGTGATGCCCTGTGGATCTGCAAGGACTATGTGCCGGGCCAACTGGAGGCCCTGCAGGAAGAGTACGAGCGGGAGGCTACCAAGAGAGGGGCCAGGTATGACGCCAGGAGGCAGCAAGTGTCGGCAGGGCTGGAGGGTGGGTCACAAGGTATGCACAGGATAGGCCACGCTGCCCAACCCGTTCTGGTCACGTGTACTCTCATCTCAGGGGCATGGAGGGGCTCGTGGACCAAGCTCGCCAGTGGGAGCAGGCTGGAGAGTATAGCCGCGCTGTCGACTGCTACCTCAAGGTGCGGGACTCAGGCGGCAGCAGCCTGGTGGGCAAGTGCTGGATGAAGGTGAGGCAGGCTACACCCTTCCTGGCTGTCCACTTCCCGGACCGCTCTCACAGCCAGCATTCCTCCTCAGACATTGCTTTTTCCTCCTGGGCCTCTCATTTTCGCTCAGGCAGCAGGTACCTGCTGAGTGCTTGCTAGATGCTAGAGCCAGAGCTATGAAAACTATAAAAGGGGATCTGAGGCAGAACCCCTAACAGCCTGAAATTGGGGGAAGTTGGACCACTGTGGCTCGACTAATTGAGTACCTGGGTGAAAACTAAAGGATGTGATTTGAAGTGGAGTTCAGAGGAGGGGGAGGTCTCGACGGAGAGGGAGGGAGGCTGTGTGAGGGAGGGGGTAGACCTGGGACCAGAGCTGGAAGGGCAAATCCAGAGGCCAGAGCTGGGGCCAGATGGAAGCCAGGAAGAAAGCAGAGGCTCCTCCTCTACATAGGAGCTCCTAAAAAGAAGCATCTAGCCGGTTAGGCCAAGTCAGTAGGTTTCATCAATTCCTAAACATATATATAATCACATTTTATTATCTTAGAAATTGGGTTGCATGTGATGTTTTGTGTGTTTTTTTTTTAAGATTTTATTTATTTATTTGACACACAGAGAGAGATCACAAGTAGGCAGAGAGGCAGGCAGAGAGAGAGGGGGAAGCAGGCTCCCTGCTGAGCAGAGAGCCCGATGCGGGGCTCGATCCCAGGACCCTGAGATCATGACCCAATCTGAATGCAGAGGGTTAACCCAGTGAGCCACCCAGGCGCCCCTGCATGTGAAGTTTTAAATGATGTCTCTGGGGTACCTGGGTGACTTGGTGGGTAAAGCATCTGACTCTTAATTTTCGGCTCAGCACATGATCTCAGGGTTGTGAGATCAAGTTCTGCATTGGGCTCTGCACTGGGTGTGGAATCTGCCTCAGATTCGCTCTTCTTCTCCCTCTGCCCCTCCCCACTCGTGCTGTCTAAAACAAAAACCAAAAAGAAGTAAATGATGCATCTTTGATTCAGAGAAATATGGTATTAGGAGTTTGAGGGGGATGTGGAGTGGGCGCCACCGATCCCAAGTCTGAATGTCTACTTCCCCCTGGCAGCTTCCGAGGGGGCTGCGGCTGGAGTGAGTCACGTGACACGACTCCCTCCTCTGAGACCCCGCCCTGGGAAGCTGTAGGTGGGGTTTGGAGCCCCAAACCTGGCTTCAGGGCCTCTTCCTGGCGTTCCATCCATTTGCGCAACACCAAATATCCCTTCACCCTCCATTCCCCCCTCCAGCACGACGAGTGGTCTTTCTAGGTGGAGATCAATTATTGCCCCTTTATTTATCTTAGAGAAATTACAGACCCATTCCCGCCCTCCCTCCTCCCAGGTAGAGAGGCTCTTTGATTGCTGAGGGTGCAGGTTTGGGAGGCATTGGCTGAGCAGGAAAGAAGCCAGATAAGGGGCAGGTCGGTGAAGGCTTGAGCCAGTCAGTGAATAATGGGGACGAATCTCTTCTCATCTGTTAGCTTCAGGCCTCTAAACTTGGCCTGTTTTGGAGCATTTTGTGTGTGGTCCCTAGGAGACGTGTTTGAGTAGCCCTTGCAATCTTCAGACGGAACATGTCTGAGCCTCTCCCTAGGGGAGCTGTGTTTGAGTCTCTCCTTAGCGGGACTGTGATGGGTTCCCACAGAGGGACTGAGATGGGTTTTGCCACACCAACTGTACTGGCCCCTTTCAAGGTGGCTCTGTTGGCTCTGCTCAGAATGACTGTGTCTGTTCCTCTCAGACCGACTGCGTCCACTTCTTTCAGAGGGACTACAGTGAGTTCTCTCTGAGGAATTGTGACCACTCCTCTCAGAGGGCCTGTGCCGTCCTCTCTCAAAAGGGCTGTGTCCTCTCACCTCTAAGGGACTGTGATGAGTTTTCTGAAAGAGACTGCGACTGCTCCTCTCAAGGGGACTGCGACATCTCCTCTCAGAGGGACTGCGACATCTCTTCTCAGAGGGACTGCGACATCTCCTCTCACAGGGACTCTGATGTCTCCTCTCAGAGGGACGGTGATGTCTCTTCCGAGGAAGAATTCGATGGCTCCTCTCGGAGGGACTGTGATAGCTCTTTAGGGAAGGACTTTGATGGCTCCTCTCAGAGAGACGGTGATGGCTCTTTAGGGAAGGACTTCGAGGGCTCCTCTCAGAGAGACTGTGATGGCTCTTTAGAGAAGGACTTCGAGGGCTCCTCTCAGAGAGACGGTGATGGCTCTTTAGGGGAGGACTTCGAGGGCTCCTCTCAGAGAGACTCTGATGGCTCTTTAGAGAAGGACTTCGAAGGCTCCTCTCAGAGAGACGGTGATGGCTCTTTAGAGAAGGACTTCGATGGCTCCTCTCAGAGAGACGGTGATGGCTCCGTAGGGAAGGACTTCGAGGGCTCCTCTCAGAGAGACTGTGATGGCTCTTTAGAGAAGGACTTCGAAGGCTCCTCTCAGAGAGACGGTAGTTTTTTAGGGAAGGACTTTGATGGCTCCTCTCAGAGGGACTGTGATGGCTCTTTAGAGAAGGACTTCGATGGCTCCTCTCAGAGGGACTGTGATGTCTCTTCTGAAGGTGGCTTCGGGGGCTCCTCTCAGAGAGACGGTGATGTCTCTTTAGAGAAGGACTTCGATGGCTCCTCTCAGAGAGACGGTGATGGCTCCGTAGGGAAGGACTTCGAGGGCTCCTCTCAGAGAGACGGTAGTTTTTTAGGGAAGGACTTTGATGGCTCCTCTCAGAGGGACTGTGATGGCTCTTTAGAGAAGGACTTCGATGGCTCCTCTCAGAGGGACTGTGATGTCTCTTCTGAAGAAGGCTTCGGTGGCTCATCTCAGAGGGACTGTGATGGCTCTTCTGAAGGCGGCTTCGGTGGCTCCTCTTAGAGGGACTGTGATGTCTCTTCCGAGGAAGACTTTGATGGCTCCTCTCAGAGGGACTGTGATGGCTCTTCTGAGAAAGACTTTGGTGGCTCCTCACAGAGGGACTGTGATGGCTCTTCTGAAGGTGGCTTCGGTGGCTCCTCTCAGAGGGACTGTGATGACTCTTTAGAGAAGGACTTCGAAGCCTCCTCTCAGAGAAACGGTGATGGCTCTTCTGAAGGTGGCTTCGGGGGCTCCTCTCAGAGAGACGGTGATGTCTCTTTAGAGAAGGACTTCGATGGCTCCTCTCAGAGGGACTGCGATGGCTCCTTTCAGAGGAATTACATGGGGTTCTCTCCCTTAAGAAGCTATGGTGGTTTCGCTTCTTGGGTGTGAGTTTCTCTTTAAGGTGACTGTGTGAGGTTCTCTTAAGTGAACCGTGTCGATTTCTCCCTCTGGCTTGAACTCTGGTTCCTCTTTTGGAGCTCTTGGACTCCTGGCTAGAGATTTCACATCTGTAGGAGTTTTTCTTACCTTTGCTGCTATTGTCGTTTTGAACAATAACCACAGGCTGTCCGGCTGAAGTGGTTTTGAAAATAGCACTTCCTTGGGAAACTATGGGCTTGGGTAGTTGGGTATGTCTAAGTTGGAAAGAGCTACCTCTTTTTGGTTGATGAGCTGATCTGAATTGCTGTATTTCTTCCCATAACATCATCTGCTTAGTGGTTGTGTCTGCTGGCTTTAGTTTAACAACTGACATCCTATCTCTTTTGATATCTCTTGATGAGGAATAATCTCTGGCTTTTTGTTTTGGATGGTGGTTTTTGCTTGAACACAAATGGTCTGGCCTTGACCTATCCTCAGGCTTCTGTCCAGGAAAAGCCATAATTCTGCATGCTGTCTGGAATGTTTGCTTTAGACCTTGAAAAAGCAGTTGAATGGATTTGGGTTGGGAGGATTTCTTAGATTGTCTTTTTGAAGAGGCAGTAGTTGTCTGAGATGCTCCATTCCTCTTCTCTCTTAACTGGGCTGGTAAATCCCGAGAAGAACTCCGTATTGTGGTTCTGCCATTTGTGTAGAACTTTGTGTTTTGTGTTCTGCCTCCCGTAGTGATTCTTTTCTTTGGGTATTTTGAACTACGGGTCTTTTTGGTTCTCCTTTTAGCCGCTTTTTCATCCTGATTGCTTTCAGAGTCACTCTGTGGTAGAGAGTGAACTTGAGTAAACTCATAGTGCCCTAGCCCTCCAGTTGTCGTCTTTCCTGCTAGGGCGGGGCTCCTATACCGTCTTTGCCTCATGTGGACTTGTACAGGAGCACGAGACTGGGAAGATACAGACCGGAAATCCATTGTAGAAGTAGGACTCTTGGAAGCTCGAGTATAGACTTTAGCTTTCCTTAGTGATGATGATCTAGAACTCCTTGGTGTGATGGATCTGTCTCTTCTGTGATACTTTGGGACTTGGGATCTTTTCCCAGTTTGCAGCCTAAAGCCAAGACTCACCTTAATCTCTCCGTGGCCTTCGGGAGTGCTTACAAGGTGGAGCTGTGGGTAGATAAGAAGGTAAGGCCCCAAAGTGCCCTGTAATTTATGACAGCAATTAAATCCTACACATCGGCCACACTGTAGGCAGATAGGGTATTTTAAAACGAGATCTGAAGTTAGAGGTGGAGGTACATTGGGGGGTATTTGGCTCCTTAACAGTTTTGCTGCTATTTTTAGCTGCAGATCTTGTAGCAAGTGGAACTGTTCTGACAAGTCAGTCTTGGCCTGGGGAAGGTAACTTGGCTTGAGACAGTGTTGGGACTCAAAAATCCTTGTCTGTGAACTCTGTGAGTTCTCACTCTCTTCCATTGGAACAGAATCTTTCCTAGTGAAAACTATATTGAAGGGAGACTCTAAATTTACCGGGACAGGAGGCTGGCCCTCTGTACATGAAACAGGCATGTGCTGAATGACTTCCTGGGATATACCACTAAGCTTCGAGCTTTTCTTTCGTTTGGCGCTAGCCCCAGAGTATTGCTGTATTATGGAGGACATGGAGCTCCGTGTCCACATCCTTAAGGCTATTCTTTGTTCGTGACCGTGATACGAAGTGTGTCTCTGAATGTAGTTTTTGGACACTGAAGCCTGAGAAATAATACTTTGACTCTTCTCTAGCAGACTCTTGGAAAGTTCCATCAGTTCCGCAGGAACCCCAAATAAATTCTGAATAGATTGACAGATACCTGCGGTGGCTCTTTCCGTGAAAGATGATTGAGAACAAAGGTTCCTTTCCATAGTGGTTCCCAAGACATTCCCTAACACTAGCATATTGGAGAGATATTTTCTGGGTAGTCGCTGTCTCCAGGAGTGATTCTCCCAGACATTCTGTTGTCTGCTCAAGACAGACCAGTTAAGGCCTCTCTGAGTTCCTGATCCTGACTGGAAGATCCTAGATGGTGATCTCCAGCTTTGCAGTGGATGTTGGGATGGGCGCTGGAGTGAATGCTCTAGCTTCTCCACCTGCTTCTGATCAGTCCTCTTAGATACGACACCCACTCCTAGGATCTCAAAATGTGGGATTTCGACAACGTTAGCTATCTTATCAGAGGGTTGATTGTGAAGGGACAAGGGAAGGGTTGAAGTTTGTATCGTAGTAGGGTCTCTAAAGTATTCTTCAGACTGCAAAATATCTGTCCCAAAGTTTTTTATATCCAAGGCCCTTGACACTTCTGGCATCTCCAAATCACAAAGGCTTCCTAATTCAGATGCTTCGACAGAGCTTGAGATGAGCGAGTTTGAAGAGTTCTGTAGAAATCTAGAGAAATAATTCCCTATTTGGAACTCCTGTCTTGAAATAAAATCCTCAGATTCCCTATTCCGATATCCCTGGACTAGATTCAAATCCTCACGTTCCATGATTTGAGGAGGCCCTATTTTTATCCCCATTCCTTTCACAGCCTGAAGCCCTTGTTCATGAGTGAACACTGTAGATTCCTCCAAAGGAGATGCTGGCTGTGAGAGTGATTCTGAAGATTTCTCTTCGGTATTTGGCCTCAGAGTTAGTTCTACAGGTTCTACCATTTCTTGAAGATGTGGCCTTGGGAAGAAATCCAAGCAATCCATTACTTCAGTAGCTGATCCTAAGGAGACTCCTATTGGTTCCACAATCTGAGGAATTGGTAGTGGTGCTAATTCCTCAGATCTCACAATTTGAAGTGGTGGCCCTGGGATTAACACAGTCTTTACAATGTGAAACCCTGTCAGCTTCATTATATCCAAAATCTGGTGTGTTGGCTCTGTGGTTAATTCCTTTGATTTTACACTTTGCAACCATAGCCCTGAGGTAAACTCAGAAGGTCTCACATCTTGTACTTTTGGAGTCAGTTCAACATAGTCTGCCATTTGAGAGGTTCCCCCTGGTGTTAATGCTACAGACTTTACAACCTGAAGTGGTGGCCCAGGAGTCACTTTCACATACTCAGCAACTTTGGGGGCGCCTACTGAGGTTCTTCCTATTGGTTGAGCAGCTTGAAGCAGTGTCTTTGTAGATCCTGTGACTTGATCTAGCGGCTTTGGACTAATCCTCATAAACTCTGTAATTTGACCCTGTAGTCCGGGAGCTATCTGTGCATATTTCATACTTTGATTCTGTGAGTGTGTCAGCCCCATTGGTCCATCCCCTTGCTGCCATGTCTCAGATGGGAGCTCTACAGATTCTGCATGTCCTGGAGCTTGACCTGTTTGCCTTGGGGACAAATCTAAAGATTCCTCCCTTTGAAGCCATTGCTTAGAGGTTGAACCCACAGATTCAGGAACTGGATATTTTAGCCTTGGTGTCATCTCTGAAGATTCTGGGACATGATGTAATGACTTTGTAGTCAGTGCTTCTGATTCTTCCCTTTGCAGTCTTTTCTCGGAGATCACCTCCACAGATTCTAGTGCTTGAGGATAGGGCCTTGGAGCGCTCTCTGCATATCCAGTGGTTTTACTTATTGGCTTTGGGGTCATGCCAAGGAATTCCTTCTCTGTTGGCCTTGCTTTGGGGGCCAACCCCATAGTTTCTGTAGTGTGATGCTTGGGCTCTGGTGTCATCTCTTCAGATCCTGTAACTTCCTGCACTGGCCTTGTATATGATTCCTCCAAGTCCTTAACTTGAGGCCATGACTGAGAGAGCAACTCGAGAGTTTCTGGAATTTTCCTTAAGGTTAATTCTAAAGCTTCAGAGCCTTGATTCCTTAGCACATGAGTCGGGTCAACAGATTCTGGTACTTGAAGATCTAGCCTTAGAGGCACTCCTGAAGATTCCATGGTTTTACTTGTTGACTTTGGAGTCAACCCCACAGATTTTTCTACAGTTTCATTGCCTCGATGGGCCAACCTTTCTGTGGTATGATAAATTGGTACTGAAATCAAATTTACAGATTTGGAGACTTGATGCTTTGGTGTTGGGATCACCAAATTCACAGATTTAGGGACTTGAGGCTTTGGTGTTGGGATCATCTCTGCACCTTCTACAAATTGATGCCCTGGCCTAGGGATTATCTCAGAGGAGCCTGTGATTTGATAGCTCCTCTTTGGAGTTCGTTCCTCAGATTTTGTTCTTTGAAGCAGTGACCCCGGTAGTAACTCTACAGATTTCATATCTTGTTGCAGAGATGCTGAAGACAATTTCACATGTTTTATACTTTGCAACTTTGCTTCTGGAGTAAACTCCAAAGGTTTCTCACCTTGTCGCTGTGATTCTGGAGACAAATTTGAAAATCTAACACTACTCAACATGGGTCCTGGTACGAACTTCTTAGTTGGCTCTGGTGCCAACTCTATTGATTTCATACCTTGCCATCCTGAAGTCAACTCTTGGCAATTCATACCTTGCTGTTGGGACCCTGGTGTCAACTCTACAGATTGCACATCTTGAAAACATAGTTCCGGTGCAAAGTCCTCAGAATTAACACTTGGTGACCTCAGGCATGATGGAAACCCTGAAGAATTAGCACTTTGAGGCTGTAGCTGCAGGTTTGACTTCAGAGATGTCACATCTTGAGAACATGGCTCTGATTCAAACACCACAGATTTCTGCCTGAGGCGAGAAATCAAATCCTTAGAATTCACGTCTTGAGGTTGTGGCGCTGGTTTCAACTCCAGAGATTTCACATCTTGAAAACACAACTTTGGTGCAAACACCACAGATCTCTCACTGTGCTGCCTGACGTGTGAGGGCAACTCCCCAGAATTCATACCTTGAGGATGTGGCCCTGGATTTAACTCCACAGATTTCCCTTCTGTAAAACATGGCTCTAGTGCAAACATCTCACATTTCAAGTCCTGCGGCTCAGAGCCTGAAGCCAGTTTCACAGAATTTCCACCACAAGACGCTGGCTCTTTGTTCGTCTTCACAGACTTTACATCTTCAAGCAGTGGCTTTGGTAAAAATAACACAGATTTCATACCATTCAGCGAAGAGCCTAAAGTGAACACTGAGTGCACAACTTGTTGCCGTGACCCACAGTGATTCTCCAAAAACTGGATTTCTGGAAACTTTGTCCCTGGAATTAACTCAGAAGATTTTACACCTTGCAGATGTGGTCCAGGGTTGAACAGAATAGATTTTGTACCTTGATATTCTGACGTAGGATTCAAGTCAGAGGGTTTCATGCCTTGCATCTGTGGGTCTGGATTAAACTTTATGGCATTTATGCATTGACGTTCTGACCCAAAATTCAAATCAGAAGAATTCACACCTTGCAGCTGTGGGCCACAGTTTAATTCTTGTGATGTTATACCTTGAAACTTTGTCCCTGGACTCAGTTCATGTTTCACATTTTGTAAATGTTGCACAGGGTCAAACATAAGAGATTTTATACCTAGAACTTCTGACCCCAGATTCAAATCAAAAGATCCCATACCTCGACATTGAACCCCTGAAGGCAACTCAAAAGATTGTATACCTTGCCAAGGTGGCCCAAGTTCATACCCCATAGAATTAGCACATTGTAATTTTGGCTCTGGATCCAACTGCAACGAATTTACACACTTCATCTGTGGCCCAGGGTTGCATTCCATAGGTGCTACAGCAAGAAACTTTGACCCTGGAATCAATTGGGATTTCAACTCTTGTAAATGTGGTTCAGCGCTGAACACCATAGATGTCTCACTTTGATTCTTGGGCCCCGGATTCACCTGAGATCCTGTACCTTGACATTTTGCCCCTGAAGTCAATTCAAAGGACTGTACACCTTGCAAAGGTGGCCCGGGTTTGCAGCCCACAGAATTTGCACATTGTAATTTTGGCTCTGGATTCAATTTAGAAGAATTTACACACTTCACCTGTGGCTCAGGGTTGCATTCCATAGGTGCTAGAGCAAGAGACTTTGACCCTGGAATCACTTCAGATTTCACATCTTGCAAATGTGGGTCAAGGTTGAAGACCATAGTTGTCTCCCTTGGGATCTCTGACCTCAACTCAGAAGACTTTGTACCTTGGAGTTTTGAAACTGAAGTTAATTCAGAAGGGTTTATACCTCGCAAGGGTGGCTCAGATTTGCATCCAACAGAATTTACACACTGAAGTTTTGGTTTTGAAATACATGCAGAAGAATTCACATCTTGCAAAGGTGGCCCAGGGCAGAACACCTGGGATTTTATACCTTGAGGCTCTGATCCAGAATTCAACTCAGATTGTACACCATTCAGTTGTGGTCCAGTACTGAATGCCCTAACATGTATACACTGAAGCTGTGGGGCTAGATTAAATTCAGAGGATTTCTCACCTTGTAATTTAGGTTGATGCTTCGTTTCCAGAAATTGCTCATATGGAAGCTTCCTGCCTTCTTGTAACTGTGGCCCAGGATTGAACTGGAAAGATGGCATACCTTGAAGCCTTGATCCCCGGCATAACTCAGAGGATTTAACATCTTGCCACTGTTGCTCAGGATTGGATTCCTTAGATTTCACGTCTTGGAGCTTTGTCTCTTTGCACAATTCTGAAGATTGTATATGATGCAAATGTGGTCCAGGGGTGTATACCACAATTTTCACACTTTGAAGGTCTGGCCCTGGTTTCAACTTAAAAGTCTTCTCTTCTTGCCACTGCTTCCTAGCATTGAACTCGGAAGATATCACATTGCAAATCTTTGATTCCAAGACTAACTCAGAGGGTTTTGCGACCTGGAACTCTAGGTCATGGTTGACCTCTGTGGTTTTCATTATTTGAAGCTTTACAGACTCAGGAGATTTTGCACCTTGCACCTTTGCCCCAGGACTGAATTTCAGAGATTTCATACCTTGAATGTGTGATCCTGGTGTCAACATAGGCAATTTCCTATTTTGTAACTGTGGGACTGACTCAAACCCCAAAGATTTCACATCTTGCGTCTTTGCACCTAGAGTCAATTCAAGAGGTTTCATGTCTTGCCACGTGGGTCTGGTAAGGAACTCCACAGATTCTCCACTTTGAAGCTTTGTTTTTGGTGTTAACTCAGAAGATGGTACACCTTGTAACTGCAGAACCGGTTTTAACTCAACAGATTTCAGATCTTGGAGCCTGCGCTCTAGCATCAGATCAGATTTCTCACCTTGTCTCTGTGGTCTGGGGTTGAACTCCACAGACTTCACACCTTGAAGCTTCCTCATCTGAATTAAATCAGATTTCCCACCTTGTAGCTGTGGACTGTGGTTGAACTCAGAGGGTTTCACTTCTTGAAGTTTTGACCCCGGGATCACGTCAGAAGATCTCATACCTTGCAAGTGTGATCTAGAACCAAACCCTGCCGATTTTTTATCTTGAAGCTTTATGCCTATGATCAACTCAGAACATTTCACATCTTGTAACTCTGGGCCTGCTTTCATACCTGAAAACTTCCTCTTGAGGGTCAAATCAGAAGATGTCTCACCTTGTAACTTTGGATTAGCTTTCCATTCTGCAGATTTCACACCTTGAAGCTTTTCCGTTGCGATCACTTGTGAAGATTTCACATCCTTCAAGTGTGGTCCAGCCTTGAAATTCATAGATTTTACATCTTGAAGCTTTATACCCATGATCAACCTAGATGTCATGTCTTCCAACTGTGAGCGTGACTTGAAATCCACGGACTTCACTTTTTGAAGATTTGTCCCCTGTATCAATTCAGAAGATTTCGCACCTCTCAGCTGTGGCCCAGGTTTGACATTCGCAGATACTACATCTTGACACTTTGTTTCTGAGATTAATTTAGAACATTGCACTCCTTGAAACTGTGGGTCAGGGTTGAACACCAGTTGCACATTTTGAAGCTTTGATCCAAGGGTCCGGTCAGAAGATTTCACGACTTGCACGCGGGGACTGGGACAGCTTTCTTTATGTTTTACATTTTGAAGCTTTGTCTTTGAGGTCCTTTCAGAGGAATTCACATGTTGTAACAATGGCCCAAGGTTGAAATCTGTACATTTGGTACCTTGAATCTTTGTTCCTGGGATCAGTGTAGAACATGTTATACCTTTTGACTGTGAACTTGGATTTAACTCAGTAAATGTCTTATCTTGGGACTTTATCTCAGGTGACAACTTAGAAGGTTTTAGATCATGCCACTGTGACCCAGAGTTGAAATTCTCAGATTTCACACCTTGAAGCTTTGTCTGAAGAGTCAATTCAGATGACTTCAGGCTTGTCAAGTGTAGTGGGGAGTTCAATTCTCTAGTTGTATTGCTCTGTAGTTGTGACCCTTGGCTTAATACCCCAGATTTCACACCTGGAAGCTGTGGATCTTCCATAAGCACCAGAGACTTCACACCTTGAAGCTGTGCTCCTGGGGACGACTGTAAGGGTTTCACTTCTTGAAGCTTTGCTTTTGCAGTCAATTGAGTAGATTTCCTATCATGCATGCAAAGCCTAGATTTCAGTGGCATAAATTTTGTATCACAGAGCTTTGACCTTGAAGTCAGCTCACATGATTTCACACTCCTCACCTGTAGACAAGGTTTCAAATCACAGTCTTGAAGCTTATGTTCCTGGAGTGATGCCGAAGATTGTGTATCTTGGAGCTTTGGCCTTGGAGTTAATGCAGATGACTTTCTATCTCTTAACTGCATCAAAGGTTTCAACCCTAGAGACTTGACACCTTGAGACTGTAACCCTATAGACTTCACACCTTGGAAATCAGGTCCTGGTATCCACTGGATACACCTCACTCTTTCCAGCTGTGGCTCTTTTTGGAACTCAGTAGTTTCTACATCTTGAAGCTGTGGCTCTGAGGTTGATGCCAAAACCTTCCCTTTTTGCAGCTGTGTTCCTGGGAGCACCCCGGGGGTTTTCATGTTCTGCAACTGTGGCCCAAGGTTGAACTCTGTATATGTCGCACCTTGAGTTTTTGACCCTAGAGTCAATTCAGATGACTTCGCATCTCTCAACTGTGTCGAAGATTTCAACCCTACAGATTTGACACCTTGAGACTGTGACCCGAGATTTGACTCTACAGATTTCACAGCGTGGAACGTAGGTCCTGGTATCCACTGAATGCATCTCATACTTTGAAGCAGTGGCTCTTGTTTTAACGGAATGGTTTTTACACAAAGCTGTGGCTCCGAAGCTAACTCTGAGCCTTTAATTTGGTGCAGTGGCGCCCCTGGGGTCAACTGAGGAGACTTTATGCTTTGCACCTGCGGTTCAGGTGGCTCCGGTTTGAATCCTTTAGGTTTTAAACCTTGAATATGTGATTCTGGAGTCAAGTCTGATTTCATACTTTCAAACTGTAACTCAAAATTGAGGTCTGCTAATTTTTTACCTTTCACACCTTGCAGTTCAGACCCTTGGAGCAATGGCCCTGGTGCAAAAGGCACAGCTTTCTCACCTTCCGTCTTGGGCTCAAATTTCAATTCCACAGTTTGCACATCTTGCAGTTGTGTTCTTTGGACCCACTCCACAGCTTTGGAGTCTTGAATTCTTGCATGCAGAATCAAGTCAGAAGTTGTACCTTGAAGCTTGGTATCTTTGGTGCTTTTCACAGGTTTGACATATTCTATCCATGGCACTGTGGTGATCTCCATAGATTTCTCACCTTCCAGCTGTGGACTAGGGGTTAGCAAAGTAGATTTCGTACCTTTTAGACCCTGTCCTGTAGTTAAGACCACAGATTTCACATCTTTCAGCTCCGAGGTCAACAGCTCAGATCGTACACCTTGAAGTTTTGAGTCTGGGGTCAGCTCCATTGCTTTCATACCCCCCACACCTGGCCCTTGGATCAATTCAGAAGACTTTATACTTTGGAACTGTGTTCTTCTGGCCAACTCAGAATAGTTTACTCTTGGCAACTGTGACTCGGGAGTCAACCCCATAGATTTTTCCTCTGGTTTCTCTGGCTGGGAGACAATTCTGTAAGAAATGTTACCTTCCAAGTTGGACATTTGGTCCATCCCTAAATTTTTTACACCTTGAAACAGTGTCTCTGGTACTAGCATATCAGGCTTGACCACTTGCTTTTGAGGTCCTGGGGACAACCCCACAGATCGTACTCCTTGCATCTTTGGGTTTTGGGTCAACTCAAAAAATTTCACATATTGTAGTTGTGGCCCTGAGTTTAACTCTGAAGATTTCACACCTTGAGGTTGAGTTCCTGATGTCAGATCACAAAATTTGACATCTTGTAACCATGGCCCTGGGGTAAGCCCCACCTGTTTTATATCTTGAAGCCCCGGAGACGTCGTTGCTACTTTAGAATCTTGAAATGCTAATTCTGGAGTCATCCCTACAGAATTTACACCATTAAACACTGATCCTGGGCTTTGCTCCCCAAATGTGACACCTTGAAGTTTTGGCCCGGAGGTCAGTTCAGAAAATTTGACATCTTGCTGCCTTGGCCCTACGTTCAGTTCCTGAGACTTCACACCTTGAAACTGTAGTTCTGAGGTCAATTTCATAGACTGCATGCTGTGAAACTGTGATCCTTCAATAGACGGAAGAGTTTTCACATTTTCACTCAAGAGCCCTTGGCTTAATGGCAAAGGTGATTCTGTTACCAATCCTAAGGACTGTATATCTTGAACCTGTGTTCCCGGTATGCATTGCACATGTTTCAAACCTCGATGCTTTGGTTCTAAGGTCAAATCAGAAAATCTGACATCTTGCAAGCGTGGTCCTGAGTTTTGTTCCACAGATTTCATACCTTGAGTTTCTGGTTCTGGACACAGTTGTACGGACGTAACACTTTGATGCTTTGGCCCTGGGGTAAAATCTGACAATTTGATTTCTTGAACTGGGGAACCTGGGGTCAGTGCATGAGATTTCACACTATGATGTGGGGACCCTGAGATGAAATCTACAGGTTTTTCTCCTTGAAGAAGTGGTCCTGGAGGTAAATTTGAAAATCTGACACTTTGCAAACGTGGCCCTGGGATCAGTTTCACACCCTGAAGCTGTGTCCCCTTAGTCAATTCCTTTGATATTATACGTTGTAGTATTGGTTCTTGTACCAGCTTCTCAGATTCTACCATTCCAGTAGTAGCTGGCTGTAGGATTAAGTTAACATATTCCACATCTTGTAATTGTGGCTCTGGATGCAGCTGCATAGACTTTACTCCCTGGAACTGAGGTTCTGGGGTCAACTTCTTATAGTTCATAAATTCTGAATACGGCCCTAGATTCAGATGAACAATCTTCATACTTTGGGACTCTGGGTTCAACACTTCTGGATTCATTCCTGGCATCTCTGATCCTGGTACTAACTCTGGAGATTCTTGTATTATGTGTTGAGGCATTCGAGTCTCCAAGGCTTTTATGCCTTGGAGCATTGTCTCAAGAGCACCTTGGAATGGCACTGAGTTCGCCTGCATAGGTTCTGAAGTCTGGCTCAATGGCCCTGGAGTACTTCTTAAAGATGATTGTGTCAACGCCATAGATTCTTTCCTGTGGTGACAAGGGTCGGAAGTCAACTCTACTTCTGCTCCTTGATATCCTGGCTCTGTGATCCTTCCTGAAGATTCCAAAGCTTGATGCCATGGGGGTAATGCTTCAGGTTCTGTGGCTTGATGATTTGGCTTGAGCTTCAGCTCTGCAGATTTTACTGCTTGAATGTGTGCCCCTGAGATCGGCTCCTCATATTTCGTACTTTCCACCTGTGTTTCAGGAATCACATTTCTACATTCTACCATTTGAGGAAATTTCACATGTTTAAGCAATAGTACTGGGGCTGTCTCCTTAGATCTTTCATCTTGTAACCAGGGTTTTGGGGCCAACTCCATGGATTTCTTACCTTCCTGTGGTGGTCTTAGGATCAGCTCCACAGCTTTTGTACCTGAAAACTTCGGTGGTAGGGCCAAACGAACATATTCCAGACCTTGCAGCTGTGAATTGTGGGTCAAATCTAGCGATTTCCTATTTTGCAGCTGTGGTGCCTGGGCTAACACAGCAGATGTTCCACTTTGTTGTTGTGTTCCTAGGGTAAAATGAATAGATTTCACACCTTGAAGCTGAGACCCTGGGGCTAACTGCACAGAATTCCCACGTTCCAGCTGTGAAATAGGAGCCACCTCATTAGATTTTACAATCTGCAGTTGACGTTCTGGGGCCAGTTCTGTAGGGCTCACAGTCGGGATCAGCTGTCCATATTTTACCATCTGTGGGACCGAACCTGGAGTCATGTCTGTAGATTTTACATTTCGCAATGCTGGGGATAACTTCATAGAATCCACAGTCTTAAGTTGTGGCATTGGCTTCACCCCCAAATATTCCGCACGTGAAAGTAGAGATGTAGTGGTCATTACTGCAGATTCTGTGACTTGATGCAGTGGCTTTTGGCTCATTTCCTTAGATGCTGTTCTTTGACCCAGTGATCTTGGGACTGTCCCTACATGTTCCATTATTTGATGATGTGACTGTTTTGACTCAGTCAGATTTCTGATCGTGGGGTCAGAAGCCAACCCCATAGTTTCCATCATTTGATGGCTTTGCCTTGGACTCCTCTCTGAAGATTCTACAATCTGATGCCATGGGGTCAAACTTGGAGATTCCATGACTTGATGAGGTAGTCCTGGGGTTAATGCTGTAGTTTTTGTGCCTTGAACATATGGTTGTGGAGTCATCTCCACAGAGTCTTGCACTTGAATCCATGACCCAGGAGTCAACTCCAGAGGTTTCCTGACTTGAGATACTGGCCTTGAGGTCAAATCCTGCGTTTCCGCAACTTGTGATTGTGGCGTTATGATCATTTCCATGGATGACCCCAGTGCTACTGGAGTTACCTTTAAAGAATGTATGGATTGATGTGATGGCATTGGAATCATCCCTACTGATTCTGTGACTTTAAGTGGTGGCTTTGGAGGTAAACCCACAGATCCTACCACTCCAGGTGGACTGATAGGTGGAGGAGAGCTAGAAGATGTCAAACCAACTGGTTGAGCTGCTCCTGGGGCCAAAGTTGCAATTTCAGACTGTGAATCTCCAGATTCTATAACGTGTGGCGGTGCTGGTGGAATCATTCCCACGAAATCCATAGCTTGTAATACTGCCACTGGAGTAACTTTCGTGTAATCAGTAACTTGATGCAATGGACTGGAGATCATTTCCAATGATCTTGTATTTGGGCATATTGGCCCTGGAGGAATCTTCAGTGGTCCTGTGATTTGACTTTGTGGCTTTGAGGTTATATCCACTGATTCAGTAACTTCAGGATGTGGCCCGAAAGTCATTTCCACAGTTTCCAGAACTGTATATTGTGCCTTTGGATGCATCTTTCCTGATGGTATGACTTTATGGTCCAACGATGTGGTTATTTCCCCTGATTTCATGGCTTGAGATGGTGTTCTTGGGGTTATTCCCACGGGTTTTATGATATGTAGATGTGATTCATTAACCATCCCCATAGAATCCATGACTTGAAGCAATGCTGGAGGAGTTACCGTCACATTATCTGTGACTTGGTTCGGTGGTCTGGAGGTCATCTTTGATTCCATAACGTGATGCTGAGCACTTGATGTTACCTCCACTGTTTTAGTTACTTGATATGATGGTTTAGTGCTTACACTCACTTTTTTTGTGGTTTCCATTGGTTTCCCAACTTTGTCTGGTGGCTGTGGGAACAAACCCACAGATTCTATCACTTCTGAATGTGATTCTGGGATCATCCCCATTGAATCCATGACTTGAAGTAATGCTAAAGGAGTTACCTTTATGCTATCTGTAACTTGACATGGTAGCCTTGGGGTCAATTCCACATTAGTCATGTGGGACTTATGCTGCTGAATCCTTTTTTCCAGAAGACCCGTGACCCTCTGTTCTATATTAAGTTCTAGAACATGTTTTGGCTCCTTCTGCAGTCCAGTGGTTTTCTCTGGAATTATGTCAGCTCCTAAACTTTTGGGAAGCGGAGTGCCCAATGATGTAATTAAGGGCCCGCATTTAAGGATTTGCGGGCCATCCCCAAGTTGCGACTGCTTACCTGGGATGAATGACTGTGAAATTTTTGTTTCTGTTCTATTTAATCCAGATTCCACTCCAATATTCACATGGAGCTGAAATGATGGACAGTTTGGGAATTTATTGTAGAGACTTTGTTCAGTGCTTTGATGAATGGGCATAGATACCTGGATTTGAGGTTTCTCTGGCTCGGGAACTCCACCTTGTGCCTCAATTAAGTAATTCAGCATTGCCCACGATTTCCTCACAGGCAGAGGCACTGTCTGTTCCCTCAAAGTATAAACCTTCCAAGCCATATGTCCCTCTAACTCCCCCCTAGCCAAAGGAGAGAGCCGGATTGGAGCCCACCCCGAGAATCGTGGTCTTGCCTTGGTGAAAATCAAATCTGGCCCATGATCCAATGGCAAAGGACACTTGCTCTCTCCCCCATTCTTTGTTTTTTCTTGTTGGCAGAGATCTGGGGATTCAAACAGTGAGTTGATAAAAGAGTTTTGGGATCTTAAGGGTGAAAGAGCTGCCAAATTCTGGAAAAGTTTTGATTTCCCAAACCCTTGGTTCCTGAACATGGAAGACTGGTTTTTGGGTAAACTAGGTAAACCATGGCTCTGGAGTTGCCAGGTTGTTCCTTCAGAAAAGTCGGATAGGTGGGACAGGCTGGAGTTGTTGCATAATGATCCGGACAGGCTGGAGTTGTTGCATAATGATCCGGAGGAGCTGCTGTCCTTAGTAGAATGTTTTGCCTTCTTACAGCCACAACAGGGTAGAACCGGCTCCTGAGCCACAAGCACAGAGGAGGTGGAGGAAGAAATCGTATCCTGTGATTCAGGCAAACTCAGTTCCAGAAGACTTGATCTAAGAAATAAAGAAAAGTTTCCATTTGCTTTGAGGCAGGAAAAAGTAGGACAAGGGAAAGGTAACGGCTATTTCAAATGTGAAATATTTTGGCCTGAGGGAGAACAATAACAACAAAAGAGATTCTTTTCCCCAATATCCATTACTTATGTAAGGAATTCCTCTACGAGGAGGAGAGAAAGGTATGGGTCTCCATTCCAATCAGAAATGATCCATGGGGACGCCTGGGTGGCTCAGTTGGTTAAGCCGCTGCCTTCGGCTCAGGTCATGATCCCAGCGTCCTGGGATCGAGTCCCACATCGGGCTCCTTGCTCAGCAGGGAGCCTGCTTCTCTCGCTGCCTCTGCCTGCCTCTCTGCCTGCTTGTGTGTACTCTCTCTCTGACAAATAAATAAATTAAATCTTTAAAAAAAAGTGCTAAAAAAAAAAAAAAAAAGAAATGATCCATGGACTAAACCTTTGGACCCAGAATTTATCCCCGCTGCCAAAATGAAGTAAATAAGCGACCAACTAACAATCTCTCTTTTCCCTCTCTTTTTCCCTCCCTCTTTCCCTCTCTACTACCTCCCTTCTTCCGTCTCTTGCTCCCTCCCTCTTAAAAGTTCTACCACCTTTGGGGCATCTGGCTAGCTCCGTTGGTAGAGCATGCAATTCTTGATCTCAAGCATTCAACCCCCACATTGCGGGTAGAGTTTACTTAAGACATTGCGGGTAGAGTTTACTTAAGACAAAAACAAAAACTTCCACCACCCAACCCCCTCCCAGAAACGACCTTCCCTGACCTTGCACATTCCAGATGTTGGAAGATCTGTTGAAGACTTCTGTCCATTGACCAGAGTGCATGCTCCTGGGTCCATCCCATAGGGAGACCTGAAAAGCTGGACACAAGAGTAGGTCAATGTCACTGAAGTGATATTAAAGTACTAGTAAGGAAACCAGTAAGAATAGTGACTTAACTTAGAAAAGGAACAGCTGTCATTGTGAGGGAAGTAAAACAGTACTAGGTACCTTTCTCCTAACTCCTACAGAGTTTATCAGTAGAGTAAGCTGAAGAGAGGAGGAATAGATAGTGAAGGTCAACTCTACTCACTGTGTCGGATTAGCTTCAGAGCAGCTCATCCTAAGATTTTCTTCCCCCTGGGAAGCTGGGAGCAGAGGTAAAGAAGCTTTTAGCACCCCAATTGTTGATAGCACCTCTACCTTGTTCCACCCCCTTGTTTTACAGATAAGAAAACGAAGGTGAAATCATGCCTAGGATCATTAATTTAATGAGTGGTAGAGCTCAGACTTAACCCAGGGCTCAAGTTTTTATATTTTGAACTCTACTATGCTGCCTTCACCATGTAGTAGATTAAGCTGTTGGAAAGAGCAGGAACAATCATGCGAGTAGGGAGTTGGAGTAGGGGAACAAAAGTTCATAACACGTATTTTTTTCCCCCCAAAGGAGTCTATCCAGTGCCTATGACAGGGGAAAAAGTTATCGGAACTTCCTGCACCAAACATTAATCTCACCAGATTTCTTTCCTGATACTTTGAGTTCTACACAAAAGGAAAATTAGGCAAGAAAGCATGGGGAAAGGAAGCATAGGAAGAATTATCAATCTGTTTCTATCTCTTTGGAAGTTGCTAAAAAGAATCTAGCATCTTTGGAGATGCTAGAAAGAATAAGCACATTTCTTTCATTTACATAATCTCTTTCAAATTCCCTTCCTCAACCTGTTATTGAAGTCTGGAGTCTTAAAGCAGACCCACAGTTGATTTGTCATCAGCCTTGAGCTAAAGAATAAAGGATAGGATCTTTCTGACCTGTGAGTTTCTGAATCTTCTTCAGTGTATGCTGCTTTGAAGTCTAGAGAGGCACAAAGAGAAAAAAATAAAATCAGAAAATGTTCTAGGTTAGAGAATCAAGAGCACATTTCCTCCTACAGACACAAATATTGATATACAGTTGGTGTCCATAACCACAGCACAACTGGCACCCCATTCATGTATTCATAGATCATTTAATGAATGCTTACTAGGTTCTAGGCATTAGGTTGGGTGCTAGGACTGCAAAGATAAATAGGACCCCTGTAGTCTGGGAATTCACATTAATGGGGAAAACAGATGTCTAAACAGCTAAGTTATAATACAGTGTGGTAAATATATAACCCATAAATAATATGTAAATAAGTAGATAACAGAAACATCTAAATATAGTAATAAATTATTAAAATTTATAGATATATTAATAAATATATAACAGAAATATAAGTGTTAGAGAATAAAAGGACAGTGATTAACTGCCTGGGAGAGATGGGAAAAATTACTCAAGAAGTGGCCATTTGTACTGGCGTCTGAAGAATCAGCAGAAAGTTTTTAGGTGAAAAAAGAGCATTCCAGGCAAGTCCAAAGCAACATCACCCAGAAGATTATAAAGTCACGAGTGTCAGGTGCACATTTGCTAAGACAAAAGCGGAAAATATAAGTGGAAGCCAGATTTTATCAAATGATGGAATTTTTATTTTATCCTTTAGGTCAGAATTTCCCGATCAGTAACGTAAACTCCTGAGTTTTTTGCAAGCATGTTCCAAGTCACTTGAAAGGCAGAAATTACATTTGTTACCATGTCAAGTAAAACAATTTTGAATCATGATATCAGTCTTGGAGAGTGTATTATAAGAGCCTACATAATATTATTCATAGTATTGCCAAATGTTTTAGCTAAACAATGTTGAATAAAAGTGTTAAAAGCAAAAATTCTCCCAAGAATGGTGGTTCAACCTAAGAAAGTAAATCAATGTGATACACCACATTAATAACACAAAGGGGAAAAAAACTGGACAATTATCTCAACTGGTGGAGAAAAAGGATTGCCAAAATCCAACACCTATTCATGATTTAATAAAAAAATAAAAACACTCAACAAACTAGGGATGGAAGGGAATTTCCTCAATATAGTAAGGGGTATTAATGAAAAACCCATAGCTAATATCATTCTCAACAGTGGAAGCCTGAGAGCTTTTCTTTTAAGGTAGTGAACAGACAGGGATGCTCAATTTCACTACTTTTCTTTAACATTGTGCTAGAAACTCCAACCAGAGCAATTATGTAAGAAAAATAAAAGCTGGGGCGCCTGGGTGGCTCAGTGTTTAAAGCCTCTGCCTTCCACTCAGGTCATGATCCCGGGGTCCTGGGTCGAGCCCTGCATTGGGCTCTCTGCTCAGCAGGGAGCCTGCTTCCTCTTCTCTCTCTCTGCCTGCCTCTCTGCCTGCCTCTCTGCCTACTTGTGATCTCTGCCTGTCAAATAAATAAACAAAATCTTAAAAAAGGAAGAAAGAAAGAAAGAGAAAAAGAAAGAAGGCAAACCAAGCCTCCTTTCTAAAAAAAAAAAAAGAAAAGAAAAAAGAAAGAGAAAAAAAGAAAAGAAAAATAAAAGCCATCCTTTCCTTTGGAAAGGAAAAGTTAAACAATCTCTATTCATAGATGACATAACCTTATTTACAGAAAATCATAAAGAATACACACACACACACACACACACACACACAAAACCCAATTAGAACTAATAAATGAATTTATTATCAGTAGAGTTTACAGATATGCAGTATCAGAGTTACAGAATGTAACAGAGTTACAGAATGCAGTATCAACACCCAAAAATCAGTTGTATTTTTTTTTAAGTTGGCTCCATACTGGGCCCAATGGAGAGCTTGACCTCATGATCCTAAGCTCAAGATAAAGATCAATATCAAGACCTAAGCTGAGATCAAGAGTTGGATGCTTAGGGGTACCTAGGTGGTTCAGTCGTCAAGCGTCTGCCTTCTGCTTGGGTCATGATCCCAGGGTCCTGGGATCAAGCCCCACATCTGGCTCCCTGCTCAGCTGGAAACCTGCTTCTCCCTCTCCCACTCCCCCTGCTTGTGTTCCCTCTCTCACTGTATCTCTCTCTCTCTCAAATAAATAAAATATTTTTAAAAATAAATAATAATTTAATTTTTTAGAAAATGATTGAAAATAGAAACCCTGCCTAAGTTTCCAGCCTGCCTCAAGAAGTTGGGATTTATCAGCCTCCACAAATATATTAATATCAGCCAATTTTTCAATCTCCCCCCACCCGTGTGTGTGTGGGTGTGTGGGGGTGTGTGTGTGTGTGTGTGTGTGTGTGTGTGTGTGGTGTTATAATAAAAACACATCTGGTGTTTGTCCCAGACTCCTGACACAGAGCTTCAAAAACACTGGGAATTTCCTGAGTGATAGGAATGCCTTGGTTATGCTAATGAGGTAGAAAAGAATCCTTACTTCTCCCTTTACTTTAGGAGGCTGAATTAACCTTGATTCTAGAATCTGATCCAGACATTATTAGAAAGGAAAACTCAAGGGGCGCCTGGGTGGCTCGGTGGGTTGAGCCTCTGCCTTCAGCTCAGGTCATGATCTCAGAGTCCCGGGATCGAGCCCGGCATTGGGCTCTCTGCTCGGCGGGGAGCCTGCTTCCTCCTCCCTCTCCCTGCCTTTCTGCCTACTTGTGATCTCTGCCTGTCAAATAAATAAATAAAATCTTAAAAAAAAAAAAAAAAAGAAAGGAAAACTCACAGGTCAGTCTCTTTCATGGAAACAGACGCAAAATTCCTAAACTTAATATCGGCAAACATCACCCAACAATGTCTAAAAAGGATCATGAACAGTATCACAAACATGTTATATTTGTTTCAGGAATTCACAGTTGGTTTAATATTTTAAATATTCATTGTAGGGGCTCCTGGGTGGCTCAGTGGGTTAAAGCCTCTGCCTTCGGCTCAGGTCATAATCTCAGGGTCCTGGGATTGAGCCCCGCATTGGGCTCTCTGCTCAGCAGGGAGTCTGCCTCCCCCTCCTTCTTTGCCTGCCTCTCTGCCTACTTGTGATCTATCAAATAAATAAAATAAAATCTTATAAAAAAATTCATTGTAATTCAGCACTTTAATAGAATAAACAAGAAAAATCGTATGAACATCTAAATAGAGGCAGAAAAAGTGCTTGATAAAATTCAACACCCATTCATGCTAAAATTCTTAGCAAACCAGAAGTAAAAGGGAGCTTTCTTCATCTGCTAAACAGTATTTACAAAAACCACACAGCAGGGGCGCCTGGGTGGCTCAGTGGGTTAAAGCCTCTGCCTTCGACTCAGGTCATGATCTCAGGGTCCTGGGATCGAGCCCGGCATCGAGCCCCGCATTGGGCTCTCTGCTCGTCAGGGAGCCTGCTTCCTCCTCTCTCTGCCTGCCTCTCTGCCTACTTGTGATCTGTGTCAAATAAATAAATAAAATCTTAAAAAAAAAAAAACCACACAGCAAACATTACGCATAAATGGTGAATTAAAGAAAACCTTCCTCTACATAAAAAAAGAAGATAAAAATCCCCACGATCTACTGAACACAGTACTGGGAATCCTACTCCATGCAATAAAGCAAGGAAAAGAAATAGAAGTCATAGCATTAGAAAGGAAGAAATAAAATTATCATATGCAGACAATGTGACTGTGTAGGGAATCACAATATGCTTTTGGAAAAGCATCTACCGATACATTTTCAGGATTGATAAGCAAATTTAGCAAGATTTTTAGATAAAAGGTCAATATAGAAAAACCTTTTTTTTGAAAAGTCCATTTTATTTTGAGGTATTTATTATTATTTTTTAAAGATTTTATTTATGGGTGCCTGGGTGGCTCAGTGGGTTAAGCCTCTGCCTTCGGCTCAGGTCATGATCTCAGGATCCTGGGATGGAGGCCGCATGGGGCTCTCTGCTCGGCGGAGAGCCTGCTTCTCCTCTTTCTCTCCCTCTCCCTGCCTCTGCCTACTTGTGATTTCTGTCTGTCAAATAAATGAATAAAAAAAAATCTTTAAAGATTTTATTTATTTATTTGAGATAGAGACAGTGAGAGAGAGAGAGCATGAGAGGGGAGAGGATGAGAGGGAGAAGCAGACTCCCTGTGGAGCTGGGAGCCTGATGCAGGACTCAATCCCAGAACTCCAGGATCATGACCTGAGCCAAACGCAGTTGCTTAACCTACTGAGCCACCCAGGCACCCTATTTTGAAGTGTTGACATAATTAGAAAATGACATTCTTTTTAAGATTTTATATTTAAATCATCTCTACACCCAGTGTGGGGCTCAAACTTACTATCCCAAGATCAAGAGTCACATGCTCTACTGACTGAGCCAGGGAGGTGTCCCTAGAAAATGACATTTAAAAGAACAGACGTTGGGGCACCTGGGTAGCTCAGTGGGTTAAAGCCTCTGCCTTCGGCTCAGGTCATGATCCCAGGGTCCTGGGATCGAGCCCCGCATCGGGCTCTCTGCTCAGCAGGAAGCCTGCTTCCCCCTCTATCTCTGCCTGCCTCTTTGCCTGCTTGTGATCTCTGTCTGTCAAATAAATAAATAAAATCTTAAAAAAAAAAAAAAAAAGACCTTCGACATCTATTTTTTTTTTTTTTAAGATTTACTATTTGAGAGAGAGAGAGAGAGCATGGAGCAGGGGGAGGGAGGGAGAGAGCCAGACTCCCTGCTGAGCGCAAGGCATGACGCAGGGCTTGATCTCACAATCCTGAGATTATGACCTGAGCCTAAATCAAGAGTCACAGACCAACTGAGCCACCCAGGCGCCCCTTGACATCTTTCCATTGCATATAGAATGATATACACACACACACACACACACACACACACACACATATATATATATGAAATATATACGAACTCTTCAGCCTGGCATTGAAAGCCCTCTACAATGTCACCTCTGTCAATTTTCCAGATTTTTCTCTCACTGAGCTCCCTATACTTCTACATTCCATCCACATAGGTGTCCTCTCTTCAAACATATCCAACACTCTTCAGTTTCCCCTGCTTTTCCCCAATCCATCCCTTCCAACTGGAAAGTCTTCCCTACTTTCTTCCATCCAGCCTATCCATCTTCAAAGCCCTTCCCTTCTTCTGAAGCACAATTCAAACCTGAGCTCCCCCAGAGGCATTTTCTAGATCCCCCTGCTTCAAAAGACTGCCTCCAACCTCTTCAGCAGTGTTTATACTTCTGTTAACTCTTATCATTTTCTCTTTCATTATGTATACATCCCTCTGTCTCCCCAGGCTCGCCTAGAGCTCCTAGAGGGTGGGGTTGGGGTTTTGTTTTTCCTCAACGTCCAGTACGCCACCATATATAATAGGAGCTCAAGGTTTGTTGAAGTAAACTGAAAGGAACAGGATTGAGGATGATTTACACTTACAGGAAGACATCCATAGGCACTATCTCAAGTCCCCTCTTCCCCCACCCGGTTCCTCCCCTGGCCCAAGATGTAGGAGTTTCCAGTGCTTCAGAGGCAGGGACGGGGAGCAGTGGATTTCCAGGGAAGGTGGCATCACATACCTCTGAGGCTCTCTTGGCTGCCACCTGCTCCCTGCTCTGTCTCCCAGAGAAGAGCAGCCAAAGCCCCCAAACGAGGAAACCAAATAGTAGTAGGAGGCTGACACATGACGGAGGCGGTATGGCCAGCCCCCAAATCGGTGCCATTTCTCAACCCCATGCCCCTCTCAGCCCAACAATATTACCCCTCAAGGTTGTGACTCCATAGGACATCACAATGGTCATTGCAAGGTAAACCTGACAGGGCCCAGCCAATGTGGGAGCTGCTTGGGTCTCTTCTCTGAGATGTGTGTCCATCGGAGGCCCCTTCCTGCAGCTGCCCATGGGCTCTGCCTTTGGCAGCCAATGCTCAGGGAAGACCTCCCTTAGCATTCTACTAGGATTGGGTTGGACAAGTTGGCATAGAGTGTATGGAGGCAAGATTTCAAAGGAGCAGCCCCTCCAAAGGGCTGGGCTTGTCCTATAAGCATCTTCTCTGGAACCATTCACTCCCTAGAGGTCCAGGTCTGCTGTCATATGTTCCCAATCACGCATTAGAATACTGAGGCCAGTCCATTTAGGAAAGCTAGGCTATCTTCAGCACAGATACTCTCAGGAAATGTGATTATATATGGTTTCCTAAC
This sequence comes from Martes martes, assembly GCF_963455335.1. Taxonomy (NCBI): domain Eukaryota; kingdom Metazoa; phylum Chordata; class Mammalia; order Carnivora; family Mustelidae; genus Martes; species Martes martes. The sequence continues at coordinate 118,109,313 of NC_137896.1, forward strand.
TCCAAAGTTTGACACCTTTCTTAGTTGCTATAGCATTGAAACAGAGAGGAGATGTCACTTAGGGAAATTAAATGATCTTAGAGAATCACTCAACTCCAAAATCCATAGTCTCATTTTCTAGAAGATGTATTATGTCATTACACCCAGAGTTAACTGGATTCTCTATGGCGAATTCACTGTAAACAAAATTGACAAAGAATCAACTTATGCTATAGTAAAGATGAATAAAACTGGCCAGGGTTTTTTTTTTTCTTGTAGGAATGTTAATTTGGAAGATCAATTTAATTAAATAACTATGGAATAGCAGGCACTGTTTTTGAAAAAGACAATGATGGTATCTCACCTTACAGAATGTTCAACCCACTGGGGCAGCCAAAGTAATATTCTCAGTAAGCCCATCATCAAGGAAGTGGTTAAAAAACACATGATATGCCCACATTATGAAAGACTTTGCAGTCACTATGAAGATTATAAAGAATGATACTTGATAGGCTGAGCACACCTTACGTGGCAGGTTACTGGTATATGCCAGCCTGGAGTTCCAAGGTTAGGGGTGGAGGTAGAGTTTTGGTTCTTAGAACACGTGTGTACAATTTGACAAACCCTTTTAAAAAGGATTTTATTTATGTATTTGAGAGAGAGTGAGAGAGAGAGGAGTCTCTAAGCAGGGGGAGGGGCAAAGGGAGAGGGAGAAGCAGGCTTCCCACTGAGCAGAGAGCCAGACACAGGGCTTAATCCCAGGACCCCAGGATGGTGACCTGAGCCAAAGTCAGACGCTTAAGCAACAGAGCCACCCAGGCGCCCCACTTTTTCCTCTATGTGTTTAAAAATGTATTCTTTGGGGGTATCTGGGTGGCTCAGTGGATTAAGCCTCTGCCTTCAGCTCAGGTCATGATCTCAGGGTCCTGGGATCGAGCCTTGCATCGGGCTCTCTGCTCAGCAGGAAACCTGCTTCCCCCTCCATCTCTGCCTGCCTGTGATCTCTGTCTGTCAAATAAATAAATAAAATCTTCAAAAAATAAAGACCTTGGACATCTTTTTTTCTTTTTTTTTTAAGATTTACTTATTTATTTGAGAGAGAGAGAGAGAGCATGGAGCAGGGGGAGGGAGGGAGAGAGCCAGACTCCCTGCTGAGCGCAAGGCATGACGCAGGGCTTGATCTCACAATCCTGAGATTATGACCTGAGCCTAAATCAAGAGTCACAGACCAACTGAGCCACCCAGGCGCCCCTTGACATCTTTCCATTGCATATAGAATGATACACACACACACACACACACACACACACACACACACACACATATATATATATGAAATATATACGAACTCTTCAGCCTGGCATTGAAAGCCCTCTACAATGTCACCTCTGTCAATTTTCCAGATTTTTCTCTCACTGAGCTCCCTATACTTCTACATTCCATCCACATAGGTGTCCTCTCTTCAAACATATCCAACACTCTTCAGTTTCCCCTGCTTTTCCCCAATCCATCCCTTCCAACTGGAAAGTCTTCCCTACTTTCTTCCATCCAGCCTATCCATCTTCAAAGCCCTTCCCTTCTTCTGAAGCACAATTCAAACCTGAGCTCCCCCAGAGGCATTTTCTAGATCCCCCTGCTTCAAAAGACTGCCTCCAACCTCTTCAGCAGTGTTTATACTTCTGTTAACTCTTATCATTTTCTCTTTCATTATGTATACATCCCTCTGTCTCCCCAGGCTCGCCTAGAGCTCCTAGAGGGTGGGGTTGGGGTTTTGTTTTTCCTCAACGTCCAGTACGCCACCATATATAATAGGAGCTCAAGGTTTGTTGAAGTAAACTGAAAGGAACAGGATTGAGGATGATTTACACTTACAGGAAGACATCCATAGGCACTATCTCAAGTCCCCTCTTCCCCCACCCGGTTCCTCCCCTGGCCCAAGATGTAGGAGTTTCCAGTGCTTCAGAGGCAGGGACGGGGAGCAGTGGATTTCCAGGGAAGGTGGCATCACATACCTCTGAGGCTCTCTTGGCTGCCACCTGCTCCCTGCTCTGTCTCCCAGAGAAGAGCAGCCAAAGCCCCCAAACGAGGAAACCAAATAGTAGTAGGAGGCTGACACATGACGGAGGCGGTATGGCCAGCCCCCAAATCGGTGCCATTTCTCAACCCCATGCCCCTCTCAGCCCAACAATATTACCCCTCAAGGTTGTGACTCCATAGGACATCACAATGGTCATTGCAAGGTAAACCTGACAGGGCCCAGCCAATGTGGGAGCTGCTTGGGTCTCTTCTCTGAGATGTGTGTCCATCGGAGGCCCCTTCCTGCAGCTGCCCATGGGCTCTGCCTTTGGCAGCCAATGCTCAGGGAAGACCTCCCTTAGCATTCTACTAGGATTGGGTTGGACAAGTTGGCATAGAGTGTATGGAGGCAAGATTTCAAAGGAGCAGCCCCTCCAAAGGGCTGGGCTTGTCCTATAAGCATCTTCTCTGGAACCATTCACTCCCTAGAGGTCCAGGTCTGCTGTCATATGTTCCCAATCACGCATTAGAATACTGAGGCCAGTCCATTTAGGAAAGCTAGGCTATCTTCAGTACAGATACTCTCAGGAAATGTGATTATATATGGTTTCCTAACTCCAAAGTTTGACACATTCCTTAGTTGCTATAGCATTGAAACAGAGAAATCCAAAATCCATAGTCTCATTTTCTAGAAGATGTATTATGTCATTACACCCAGAGTTAGCTGGATTCTCTATGGCGAATTCACTGTAAACAAAATTGACAAAGAATCAACTTATGCTATAGTAAAGATGAATAAAACCGGCCAGGGTTTTTTTTTTTTTCTTGTAGGAATGTTAATTTGGAAGATCAATTTAATTAAATAACTATGGAATAGCAGGCACTGTTTTTGAAAAAGACAATGATGGTATCTCACCTTACAGAATGTTCAACCCACTGGGGCAGCCAAAGTAATATTCTCAGTAAGCCCATCATCAAGGAAGTGGTTAAAAAACACATGATATGCCCACATTATGAAAGACTTTGCAGTCACTATGAAGATTATAAAGAATGATACTTGATAGGCTGAGCACACCTTACGTGGCAGGTTACTGGTATATGCCAGCCTGGAGTTCCAAGGTTAGGGGTGGAGGTAGAGTTTTGGTTCTTAGAACACGTGTGTACAATTTGACAAACCCTTTTTAAAAAGGATTTTATTTATGTATTTGAGAGAGAGTGAGAGAGAGAGGAGTCTCTAAGCAGGGGGAGGGGCAAAGGGAGAGGGAGAAGCAGGCTTCCCACTGAGCAGAGAGCCAGACACAGGGCTTAATCCCAGGACCCCAGGATGGTGACCTGAGCCAAAGTCAGACGCTTAAGCAACGGAGCCACCCAGGCGCCCCACTTTTTCCTCTATGTGTTTAAAAATGTATTCTTTGGGGGTATCTGGGTGGCTCAGTGGATTAAGCCTCTGCCTTCAGCTCAGGTCATGATCTCAGGGTCCTGGGATCGAGCCCCGCATCGGGCTCTCTGCTCAGCGGGCAGCCTGCTTCCCCCTCCCCATCTCTGCCTGCCTCTCTGCCTAGTTGTGATCTCTGTCTGTCAAATAAATAAATAAAATCTTAAAAAAAAAAAACAAAACAAAAAAGAATTAACATATGAAAGCTCTGTTGAAACCTCCCTTTCCCTCACCTTCCCCCAAACGCAGGGTACATAGATAGACTGCCATCCCTCACAACCCGGGGGAGCAGCAGCTCTTTCTGCCCATGGGTCCTGTCCCCGTGCTTTAATAAACCACCATTTTGCACCAAAGATGTCTCAAGAATTATTTCTTGGTCATCGGCTCCGGACCTCACCCCACCAAACCTCACCTAGGTTCCAGAACTTCATCAATTAACATACAGTGTATTATCAGTTTCAGAGGTAGAATTTAGTGATTCATCAGTTGCATGTAACACCCAGTGCTCATTACATCAGTGCCCTCCTTAAGGCCCATCCCCTGGTTAACCCCCCTCACCCCATCCCCCTCCTCTCCAGCAATCCTCCATTTGTTTCCTAGAGTTAAGAGTCTCTTATGGTTTTTCTCCCACCAGAAATTAATCTTTAAGGCCCAAGCTATTTGCTGAGTTATTTGTGCAATAAAAGATGGTCCGTTGTCTTTGTAGGGACTGAGAGAGTCCAAATCTAGAGATAATTTCCCTTAGCGAAGTTTTTAATACCTTAGTGGCCTTTTCTGTTCTACAAGGAAAGATCTCTATCCATCCGGTAAAGGTGTCTGTTTAAACCGGGAAGTATTGGGACGCCTGGGTGGCTCAGTGGGTTAAGCAGCTGCCTTTGGCTCAGGTCATGATCCCAGCGTCGTGGGATGGAGTCCCACATAGGGCTTCTTGCTTGGCGGGGAGCCTGCTTCACCCTCTGCCTCTGCTTGCCACTCTGTCTGCCTATGCACGTGTGCTCTCTCTCTCTCTCTGACTAATAAATAAATAAAATCTTTTAAAAAAAGAAATTCTTAATCTTAAAAAAAAAACAAAACCAGGAAGTATTTATATCCTTTCCATAATGGCATCTGCATAAAATCTAATCGCTGGTCCTCCCCAGGATATGTTCCACACCTTTGTACTGGTCTTAAAAGCCAGGGGGCAGGGGGAGGCACCAATAGCTCCGTCTGGATTTGGTTGTACGCAAATAGCACAGGATTGAGAAACCTGTTCAATGGTAGTGATTAAGCAAATCCCATCAAAGGTATTTTTAACCATTTGTTCCAGGCCTTGCTACCCAAACGAGTAGTCTGATGTATACCCTGCATTAATTTCCATTGGTTGCCTTTGAGTATAAAGACTTTTCCTCCATCAGTTATAAACGAGTCCTGTGCATTTTTTGAAAATCCCCGTTCCTGGGCTACTCAGGTTTCTTGATTTGAATAGACTGGGGATATACCTTTGTTGGCGGCAGGACTGGTAGGAGACTGGTACTAGCAGGCTTTGAGCAGCCTCCCGGGCTGCACGTCTGCTGTGTTACTCCCTTCTGATTCCAGGGACCTGTCCTTTTGATGTCGCCTGAGATGAATTACAGTCACCTCTTTGGGTTCATGCACAGTCTCTAGGAGATCTGTTATTTCAGGTCCATATTTAATGGCAGAGTTAGGAGTTTATAATAGCCCCCTCTCTTTCCCGGTTGCCCTGTGCACCTGTAGGACCAGGAAGGCATATTTTATAGTCAGTATAGATACTGATTCTGAGGTCCTTTGCCAATGGTAAAGCACAAGTGAATGCTACGAACTGTTTTGGGGACAGATGTATTTGCTGGGAGAGCTTTGGCTTCAATAGTTTGAGTTAGACTGATGATTGCATGCCCAGCATTTCTTATCCTCTTTTCCATAAAACTACCGTCACCACTAAACACTGTCATCTGCTTTATCAATAGGAAAATATTTTAAGTCTGATTGGCTAGAATGAACGAGATCAATAACCCCAGAACAGTTATGTTCTATAGAAATACAATGGTCAGGTCCAGACCAAATGACAAGTTTCTTTTTGTTTTTTCTTTTAAGATTGTATTTATGTATTTGAGAGAGAGAGATAACAAGCAGGGGGAGTAGCAGGAGAGGGAGAAGGAGAAGCAGACTGCCCACTGAGCAGAGAGCCTAATGTGGGGCTTGATCCCATGACCTGAGCCAAAGGTAGATGCTTAACTGACTGAGCCACCCAGGAGCCCCTAAGTCTGACATGTTTGTTTTTTTGTTTTTTGTGTTTTTTTTGACAGACAGAGATCACAAGTAGGCAGAGAGGCAGGCTGAGAGAGAGAGAGAGGGAGGAAGCAGGCTCCCTGCTGAGCAGAGAGCCATGCGAGGCTCGATCCCAGGACCCTGGGATCATGACCCAAGCCGAAGGCAGAGGCTTTAACCCACTGAGCCACCCAGGAGCCCCTAAGTCTGACAGGTCTTAAGGACCACTTCAGGTATGTTTAAAAGCACAGCCTGGTGTTTAGTAAGTTGCACACCACCCCCACCCCCCACTGTCCCAGTCATTCATTGCTAATCTTTAGTTCCTAAAACACTGTGGACCTGGTGTGAGGTCATCATAGTTCGGGACTGTGCCATACTAAGGTCTGATGCTTCCTCTACCGGGAGGGCAGTCGCAGCCACCTCTCAGAGATGAGCCGGCCACCCTCGTGCTACACTGTCGAGTGACTTAGAAAAATAGCCCACTGGTCTTGTTTCATCTCCTATTTTTGGGTGATAACTCCCAAAGCTTGGCCCCATTTCTCTGCATGTATAAAGTAAAACATTTTTCTAAATTTGGTAGAACCAAGGCTGGGGCTGATAGGAGTTTAGTTTTTAACGTTCTGAAGGCTGTCTGCTGGGCTTCAGTCCAGAGTAAAGGCTCTTCATCAAGACCTTTAATTGAATCATACAAGGGCTTGGCTATGAGCCCCAATCCAGGGATTCCCTAGGCAGCAAATGCCTGCCACGCCGAGGAAAGTTCAGAGTTGTTTCTTAGTAGTTGGGGGCTCAAGATCTAATAGAGCCTTTTTTCTTTTTCTTTTTTTTTTTTAAGATTTTATTTATATTTGATAGAGAGAGATCACAAGTAGACAGAGAGGCAGGCAGAGAGAGAGGAAGGGAAGCAGGCTCCCTGCTGAGCAGAGAGCCCGATGCGGGGCTTGATCCCATGACCCTGAGATCACGACCTGAGCTGAAGGCGGCGGCTTAACCCACTGAGCCACCCAGGCACCCTAGAGCCTTTTTTCTATCAGTAGATAGAGTATAGTGATATGGTGTTAGTTCATATCCCCAATATCATACTTTCTGCTCAGATATTTGCACCTTTTTAGGAGAGATATGATACCATCTGTCTGCCAAGAAATTAAGTAAGGTTATAGAATTTTTATCAGATTTCCTCTGTTGGACCACAGATTAAAATATCCCCCACATACTGAATTATAGGCCCTTGAGGCAGAGTGATATCACGGAGGTCTTTGCTAAGTGCAGCCCAGAATAAGTGAGGAGTGTCTTTAAATCCCCATGGCAGGACTGTCCGGGCTCATTCAGCAGGCTGGAAGGGGAGGCCCATTCAAAGGGATGCAAAAGAAGGTGTCTTTTAAATCAAGTACAGTGAACCAGTTGGCATCCCCAGGGACCAGGATGAGAATAGTATATGGGTTGGCACACTCTGGGATGAATACGTATGACTGCTTCATTTATGGCCCTTAGGTCTTGTACCACTCAATATTCTCCATTTGATTTTTCTTTTCTTTTTTGAAGAAATCATTTATTTATTTGAGAGAGAGAGAGATTAAGAGACAGAGAGAGACAGAGAGCCATCATGAGCAGGGAGGAAGGGCAGAGGGCGAAGCAGGCTCCCCACTGAGCAAGGAGCCAGATGTGGGACTCGATCCCAAGACCGCACAACCCGAGCCAAAGGCAGACGCTTAAACAACTGAGCCCTCCCATTGGCTTTTTTACTGGTAAAATTGGAGTGTTATAAAGAGACTGAAATGGTTTTAAAATACCATATGTGAGAAATATATCAATAAGTGGTTGTAATCCAGCCTTTGTCTCAGCCTTTGAGGCATATTGTCTTCTATAAGGCATAGCAACTGGGTCTTTTAAGGTCACTTTAACTGGTTGTGCTTTAAGAGCCCTTCTGGGGACATCATAATCCCAGACCTGTGGGTTAACTTCCTTCCAAATATCAAAAGGGATATCAGGGTAAGGGTTTTGTTCTCCAAGTGTTAAAGAGAGCGTACCATCCTCTTCTTTTGTAAGAGCAAAACTGCTGGGGCGCCTGGGTGGCTCAGTTAAAACCTCTGCTTTTGGCTCAGGTCATGATCCCAGGGTCATGGGATTGAGCCCCGCATCAGGCTCTCTGCTCAGTGGGGAGCCCGCTTCGTCCTCTCTCTCTCTGCCTGCTTCTCTGCCTACTTGTGATCTCCCTCTGTCAGATAAATAAATAAAATCTTAAAAAAAAAAAAAAAGAGCAAAACTGCTTCCTAGTTTATAGGTCAGGCCTTGCTCGAGTAATGGAGTGGGATGAGACAGAAGGGCCAGAAAACCATGAGTAAGCAATTGGCTTTTGTATTTACAAATTAGAGTCACAGTCTGATGGTGCGTTTCAGTTTCCCCTTCTATACGGACAACTCTATAGCTAGAAAGACAAGTAGGGCCAGAGGGCTGAACAAGGACAGAGTAAGTGGCACCTGTATCCATAAGAAAATTGATAAACTCAACTCCCACTTCTAGGGCAACCCGGGACTCAATCACCTTGACCTCAAAAGAGCCAGACCAACCAGCCTCATGGTCCCGTCATGGAGGACCCTCCAGTTCTGCTTCCTCTCTGGCAGGACGTGAGTGTCTGACCTCCTCTCTCTCTGGAGACGAGGACAGTCTCTCTTCCAACGTCCTTCTTTTTTACATGCTGGACATGGCCCAGAGGGAGAGCCCTTCTTGGGACATTTACTGCTCCAACTGAAGTGGGAGAGCTAGGTTCTTGTCTCAAGGAGTCAAAGAATGAATCTCACAGACATTCATTCTTATGAGTAAAGCGATAGAATTTTTATTAAGCAAGAGTACAGAAAGAAAAGCTCTCAGGAGTGAGAGGGGTCCCGACAGGGGGGCCACTGAGAGCTTTTTGGGTTGGTCTTTTATTGAAACTTAACCAGGTAACCTGTATCTTTTTTTTTAATCTTTTTAATTTTTTTAAGATTTTATTTTTTTTAATTTATTTGACAGAGAGAGAGATAGAATCACAAGTAGGCAGAGCAGCAGGCAGAGAGAGAGAGGGAGAAGCAGGCTCCCCGCTGAGCAGAGAGCCCGATGTGGGGCTCGATTCCAGGACCCTGAGAGCATGACCTGAGCCGAAGGCAGAGGCTTAACCCACTGAGCCACCCAGTTGCCCCTAACCTGTATCTTTTTGACTTCTCTCCTGGCAACACCATTGATTAAGGGCTAGTGATAACGTCTTTAATGGCTTACTTCTTCTTAGGGTTCTGGTTATTTTCTTTTGACCGCAGGATACCGTCATAAATAAAGATTTTATTTATTTATTTGACAGAGATCGCAAGTAGGCAGAGAGGCAGGCAGAGGGGCGGGGGGGGGGGTGCGGGGAGTGGGCTCCCCACTGAGCAGAGAGCCCGATGCAGGGCTCGATCCTCGGACCCTGAGATCATGACCTGAGCCATAGGCAGAGGCTTAACCCACTGAGCCACCCAGGCGCCCCAAGACCGTCATAAATAAGACTTCCCCCTCGGACAGCTAAGGGAGGGTGCTCTGGAGAGTTCCCTTGTCTCTGGTTTCCTTACACCTCCGCATTTGGGAGATTTCTATGAACCTGATCATGTAGCCCCTTACCTATCTCTCCCTACCTAGCCCTGCCTGCCCCTTTCTCACGGTGTCCAATCTGGCCGCATCGGAAGCATGGGGTCTCACCCGACCTTTCACCCGGAAGCGGCCCTTGCCTCCTTCCGGGTTAGCCGGGTGTCGTGGGGAGTTCTCAGTCCTGGCAGCCAGTATTCGAGCCCGTATCTCACCCTCTAATTTAGCCCTCTGGCGGTTTTCCTGTTTTAATATCATGTCCCTATTACTAAAAACTCCTGTGGCCACCTCCAAGAGATGTTGAGTGGGTGTTTGAGGTCCTAAAGCCATTTTAGGTAGATGTCTGGTACGGAAAGATTTATAAACTGCCTGTTTAAAATAGTTATTCCCTCAGGTGTCCCTGGGTCCAGGTTTCCATACTTGCCGATAGCTTCGTCTGCTAAGTTACTCCAAAATAGAACAGGATTTTTATCAGCTCCTAGTGTGACTTCCTGAATTTTGTTAAAATGTATACCTTTAGTAAAGCCTTTTCTCATTTCTTCTGTCAGGCAAGTGATCATACGATCTTGTTCCTCTCTTCCCTGACTAACCTCCTGATAGTTCCAATGTGACTCAGTGTTTGGGACAGCAGCCCCCCCCCACCGGATAATGTTCTCTGTCCCTTGTTGTCATCAGCACACTCTTGGGCGCCTACCCAGATGTGGTTGTTTTTCTCCTCAGAGGTGCAGCAGCGAGTTAGTATGATTGAGATAGATAGATAGATAGATAGATGCAATATTATATATATATGTATTTATATTTTATTATATATGAATTATTATTTTTATATTATTTATATAATATTTTATATATACACACATATATATGGCCAGATCAAATCAAACATAATGGATATTTGTTGAAAACCCTCAATAAATGGAGAGGGATTTTCAGAATATTGTCCTAATTGTTGTTTTGACCCTAGTCTGCCCTGGAGAACAGGACGTGGACTCGTATAGTGCCCATTTCTCCGTTGGCAACCTCCCAAGGAGGATATAACGCTGATTTAGGGGGAGCTCCAGGGAGGTAAGAAGTCTGCTCCTCGTGTGCTCAGCTGGGCTGGGTAGAGAAGGGCCTTCAGGCTCATAAGGAGAAGTGACAGGATCGAAGTCCTCTTCATTTGGAGAGGCCTGTGCTTCCTCTGACAACTCAGATTCATTAGTGTTCAGACAATCATTATCCAATACATCAGGAGGGGATTTGTTGGTCTGATTAGTGGCCGAACACATTTTGCAACAGGCCCTTAGGTCCAGAACCTGATCTAGAGGCAAGAAAGCCCGAACATAGAGCATCTCTGTCCATTTGCCCCGTTTCTTGAGATAGAGATCTAGATCGTATTAAAGTTTACTGTCCCGTTAATGGGCCATTTTTCCTTCTCTCCTAAGGAGTACCGAGGTCATGCATTGTTACGGAAGAAGATTAGTTTCTTTTTCCTTAGATCTTTTTTTTTTTTAAAGATTTTATTTATTTATTTGACAGAGAGAGATCACAAGTAGGCAGAGAGGCAGGCAGAGAGAGAGGAAGGGAAGCAGGCTCCCCGCTGAGCAGAGAGCCCGATGTGGGACTCGATCCCAGGACCCTGAGATCATGACCTGAGCCGAAGGCAGAGGCTTAACCCACTGAGCCACCCAGGTGCCCCACTTTTTCCTTAGATCTTACAATCCAAATTGTTTCCAGTGGGTTAGGCCAACCCAAGGGAGATGAAACTGAAGAGGAAACTGCCATGTTCCTGGAAAAGTAGAAATGGTTCATTACCAAGAAAATCACTTGAACCCGACTCCTGGGTGCTGTCCCACCCCCACTCCTGTGTGGTGTTCCCACGCGCCTGGAGTCAAGGCAACCAGAGGCGTCCTTCGAACGAAATCACTATGATCACTCCCTGCCAGAAAAGGCCTGTAGGAGGGAGGCCTGCCTTCCCCCAACTTCCCCATAGTTCTAGGCTATGCAGGGTGCCGGCAGATGAACTTTTTGCCTTGCTGTGAAGGCCCCATTGTGTCCTGGCTTGCCTTGCCTTTCCATGAAGGCCCTGCCATGAAGGCCACAGAGAACCCACTGTTTTTAACCCATGTAAATTAACTAGTAGAGGACATAGGCAGAAAACAGGCTCTGTTGGTTAAGCATCTGCCTTTGGCTCAGGTCACGATCCCACAGTTCTGGGATGGAGCCTCACATGGGGGGTCCCTGTTCCACAGGGAGTCTGCTTCTCTCCCTCTTCTTCTGCTCCTCCCCTCGCCCCCACTTGCATTCTCTCTCTAAAAGAAATAAATCTTTTTAAAAAATTTAAAATCATCCCAGTATACATAACGAGGTTAACCCAGGAAAGGGCCAGGGAAAACCAGAAGCTATGGCATCTTGGGAGCTCCTGAACCTCCCAGCATACGCCAAAAAGCAAAGTGTTGGCCTCACCTCTGCTCAGAGCCTTGATCTTCTCCCAAATCCAAACACTCTGACAGCGTATAGAACTTAAACCCCTTCCTGAGCTGACTTCTCCTGAGCTTCAATTCTCTCATCTGAAAATATAATTAAGTTATTGAAAGAATTAAATGGGGTAATGTGTATAAAGCACTTAGCCCACTTCCTGGGACCTCCCTCGGGAAGTGGGGGCCACTGTCTTGACAGGAGACCAAAATACACCCCAGCCATGGCCCTCACCCCCTACACCTCCTGCTTCAGCCTGGGAGACTCCTTTGCTGCAGGAAGGGCAGACGTGGCTCCTCAGGAGTCATCAGCGACGGGAGAGCACGTGACAGAAAGCACCTTCAATGTCAAGGGGAGATCGAACACTACTTACGTGGGAGGCAATCCCAGGCAACAGGAGAAGCAGCAAAGCCTCAATCACAGGAGCAGAGAACAGCCCCTTTCTCCTCATGGCTGTGGTGCGGGCTGAACCTGGTGGCTCCCTTTTATATATAGGTTAAAGGGAAGAGTTTGGGGGTGGGGGTTGGCGGGGCAAGTACAGCCTCCCATGCGAGGAGCTGGACATTTCTCCACCCCAATGCTTTCAGGGGCCCAGCCCTGCCCAGGCTCCCTCCTCCCCACCCGAGCTAACTGTGGCCAACCAGCAAGCCTCTAGCCTAGATATGAGGACAGGACAGGGCTCACCCCTGGGTGAGAAATTAACACAGGGCGTTTATTCGTGACTGGTTTTCTTTCATTCATTTCATGCTTCAGTTTGATGACATTTTTCTAGTGGGTATGAGTTGGGAGGAGCTCCAAACTACGTAATGAAGAATTACAGTGCAATAGTTGATCCGCAAGTCTGGGAGGAAGGGCCTGGGGGCTCCGCAGGGATGGAAGGGAGATAGCATTCCAGCTGGCCTGGACCCACATGCACGTGCGCGCGCGCGCACACACACACACACACACACACACAGAAATGAGTCTTATCAAGATGAATTCTGGGGTAATAAACATGCTGTAGGGAGAGGGGCTCATAAACAGACTGCAGGTGAGAATATAATTGGAGGGCTTCAGAATACATCACCCCCAAAATATGCCACTTGGACATATTGATTATTTTGAATTAAAGGTACTTAAGAGGGGCACCTGGGTGGCTCAGTGGATTAAGCGGCTGCCTTCAGCTCAGGTCATGGTCTCAGGGTCCTGGGGTTGAGCCCCACATCGGGCTCTCTGCTCAGCAGAGACCCTGCTTCCCCCTCTCTCTCTGCCTGCCTCTCTGCCTACTTGTGATCTCTGTCAAATAAATAAATCTTTTTAAAAAAATAAATAAAGGTACTTAAGAAATAGCAGGTACAAGAAGGATAATCTGACCCTGTTTACCCTCCTGAAAGCAGCTAAACATCCACTGTGAAAGGGACCTTCCTTGGCTAGAGGGTAGAAGGCATCCTTATCACCAGAGACAGAAAATTTAGGGCCGAGAAGGCTGTATATAAACAAACTTTGTTAAACTAACCCTTATCTTCCCAGTTTCTTCACCATCTCTTACCGCTACCCCCAGCCCCTCCATCTTGTCAATACTTCACAAATTTCTTGTTTCTTTGTCTCAAAGGTATAAGAGCTTCCTGCTCTGGTCACATCTTAGGGTCTTCGTTCTCTTGTGAAGACTCCCATGTTCATGTAAAACTTCAAATGCGTGTGCTTTTCTCCTGTTCATCTGTCTGGTTATCAGTTTAATCCTTGGGCCCAGCCAGAGACCCAGAGAGTAAAGGAGAATCTCCTCTCCCTTACATTATTTAATATTTTCTGTATCAAAACCCTTAAAAGTATGAGTCCCCCAACAATTCTACCATTTGGTTTTCCTTAATGAGATAATTAGACAAGGATACCAAGTTAGCTCTTTAGATGTGTTTGTTCTGGACTGTTTATAATAATCAAAACCCACAAACAATCTGGAAATTCGAAAATAGTCTAGTCTACGGGTAGGGTCCCTAGTTGCAAGCAACAGAAAGCATTTCTGACTGATTAAGGTGGGAAAGGGATTTATTAGAAGGATATCATATAGCTTTAGTTTTGAAGCTGGGAGTGGAGGGTACCTGGGCCACGGGCAGGGCCAGTGCAACGGGCTCACCACCGCGTTGGTGTGCACTTCCAACCCTACAAGTGCCCAGCACTAGTCATCACCACCAGCTCCGCCTGGCAGCGGGTTTCTCTAGCAGTGCGCCATCTTGCTGCACCGGCTGCCTCTACCAGAGGGCCTCCAGGGTTTCTCTGCTTTCGGGCCACCAGCTTCTAGCTGGAAACGTGGGGTGTGCGGGCCATGGGTAGATTCTGGATCCCATGCCTGTGCCCCACCGTCAAGGGAGCCCAGGAACCAGTTGGGGACTTTTGGTTTCTCTAAAGGGAGGCTGGCTCTGCTTCTCCTTGTGCTGGAAGGGAATTTGGATGCTGAGAGGCCAAAAAGATTGTCAAATGTGCACCAGATTAGGAAATAGGTAAAATAAGTGATGATACCTGAATAGAAGTGGGATGCTCTTATAAGGGGGCTGAATCTGAAACTGTGAACCTGATTTTCCTAGCTGAACTTGATTCTTACCGTAAGCACCCATTCAGCCAGAGGTGGGGTAGGGCGGAGAAGCAGTGGTAAATTAATCTCAGAGAATTTGTGGTTCCTGTCCTGTGGGGTGTATCTAAATTCCGGGGGAGGGGGGCCCTACCGAGAGTAACAGCAAACACTCTCTGCTCTAGATTTCTCTGCCGTTTGGGCAGTCTATCGTCCCACCCACCACAGTTTGGCTCGGGGCAGGGGGAATGGACACAGCTGTGTTCAGCCCTCCTCACCCGGCCCTCTGTCACTCTATTGGGCCCAAGTCTGGAAATATTAATCTGGCCTCCAGAGCATCAGAAGACCTTCTCAGAGGCACCTGGGTGGCTCAGTCATTAAGCGTCTGCCTTTGGTTCAGGTCATGATCCCAGGGTCCTGGGATTGAGTCCCAGGTCGGACTCCCTGCTACGGGGGAGGTCTGCTTCTTCCTCTCCCACTGCCCCGCTTGTGTTCCTGCTCTCTCCCTATCTCTCTGTGTCGAATAAACAAATAAAATCGGAAGAAAAAAAAAAAGACTTAACTCAGACTCCTATATTCTTCCAACTTCCAAATCTATGGATTATGCTTGAGTTCCTTCAGCTCTCCCTGAGGGTTAGGCTTTGGAAACACTGAAGAGAGGAATCAACTCCCTTTTCTCTCTGCTTTCTGCCTCTCCTGAGGCAGTGAATGATGAATACCCTAGCTGACTGAATGGAGAAAGAACCAAGGGAAAATGGAGAAATATCAGTAGACATTTCAAAATATTATCCCCTTACGCTCTGTACCTAGGTGGTATCTTTTTCAGAATAGTAAAGTTAAGGTTTTAAGTCCGAGCCCCATGGTGGGTGTAGAGATCTTAAAAATAAGATCTTAAAAATAAATAAATAGGGTCCCCTGGGTGGCTTAGTGGGTTAAGCCTCTGCCTTCCGCTCAGGTCATGATCTCAGGGTCCTGGGATCAAGCCACGCATCCAGCTCTCTGCTCAGCAGGGAGCCTGCTTCCCCCTCTCTCTCTGCCTGCTTCTCTCTGCCTACTTGTGATCTCTGTCAAATAAATAGATATAATCTTAAAAAAAAAAGAAAGAAAGAAAGAAAGAAAGGTAGGGGCACCTGGACGTCTCAGTTGTTAAGGGTCTGCCTTCCGCTCAGGTTATGATCCCAGCGTCCTGGGATTGAGCCTCACGTCGGGCTCCAGCCCCACAGTGGGCTCCCTCCTCAACGGGAAGTCTGCTTCCCCCTCACCCCTCCCCCTGCTTGTGTTCCCTCTCTCGCTGTCTCTCTCTCTCTCTGTAAAATAAATAAATAAAATTGGGGGTACCTGGGTGGCTCAGTGGGTTAAAGCCTCTGCCTTCAGCTCAGGTCATGATCCCAGGGTCCTGGGATCGAGCCCCGCATCGGGCTCTCTACTCAGCGGGGAGTTTGCTTTCCCCTCTGTCTCTGTCTGCCTCTCTGCCTACTTGTGATCTATGTCTGTCAAATAAATAAATAAAATCTTTTAAAAATAAATAAATAAATAAAATTGTAAAAAAAAAAAAGAAGGAAAGAAATGTAAACTCATGACATGCTAATATAAAATAAAGACAAGTTAAAAGTTTTATTTAATTCATTTTATTACTGAGAGAACCAGTAAGATATAAAAATTATTAACAAGGAGAATCAAAATAACAAGCACATATACAAATACTCAGGATACTGAGATGAATTTGCTGATCATAGAGGCGAGACTGGTCTCTTTCACCGGATGAAATTAATTGCATCTTTACTGGAGAAAAATGCATTTATGTGTCGGTAAACAGGAATCATTTACAATTACCATGAATTCTCCACATTACATTTTATTCTAGAGAGTTACAACATGATTCAAGATGGCGAAAGACACAGTCAGGATAGAGATCAGGTAAGCCCAGGAAGGTGCAAGCCTGGCCTTCCACAGAAAGAGTACCGTATTTGTCTCCTAGGGTTGAGGACCGCAATACTAAATGGGTGTTATAAAACAATGGAAATGGATATTTTCCCAGTTTTTTTTTTTTAAGGATTTTGTTTGTTTATTTGACAGAAATCACAAGCAGGCAGAGAGGCAGGCAGAGAGAGGAAGGGAAGCAGGCCCCCCGCCGAGCAGAGAGCATCGATGCGGGGCTCTCGATCCCAGGACGCTAGGATCACGACCTGAGCCAAAGGCAGAGGCTTTAACCCACTGAGCCACCCAGGTGCCCCATATTTCCCCAGTTTTGAAGCTAAAGGTCCAGATCAAGTTGTCTGCAGGGCTATGTTCTCTCTGAAGCTGCTAGCAAAGAATCCTTCCTTGCCTCTTCCCGTTTCTTGCTCCTGGCAAGCCTTGGAGGTCATTGGCTTGTAGACATCACTCAGCCTCCATTGTCACATGGCATTCTCCCTGTGTATCTGTGCCTAAATTTCTCCCTTCATATGAGGACACCAGTCATATTGGATTAAATTCTGCCCTAATGGGTTCATCTTAATTTGACTAAATCTGCAAAGTTCCTATTTCTCACCGTTCTGGAAACGGGAAGTCCAAGATCAATGTGCCAGTATGGTCATGGTCTAGTGAGGGCCTTTGTCCCGCTCTCCTGGGCCTCTTTTATAAGGTAGTAATCTCATTCATGAAGGCTCTGACCTGATCACTTAATCACCTCCCAAAGACCACACCACTTAACACCATCACATTGGGCATTAGGATTTCATAATATGAAATTGGGCAAACATTCAGCCTATAGCAGAGCCCAGTCTTAGAAGGGCCCTTATCATTTCATGGGTTTTCACTCCAGGAACCCCACCAGGTTCTCAATGGTAAAGACTAGAGAGGATTCCCCTTATGTTTCTGGAATGGTAACCACTTTGAAATAAGTCCAGAGGGTTCTCCAAAATAAGGGCCCTCCAGGGGGCCTCTTCTTTCCTGAAGGAAGAGCTATTAGCCAGTTCTGACACTGTGTTGCCTCTGTGTCTGATGTAAGAGAAGGGAGAAAAAAGGCTGAGAAATGCTTCTAAAGGTCACAGCCCCGGGACATGGGGCTGCTAAAAAAATAAGATTTAATCAGAAGATTATGGAACACTTCCCTTCCCAACATCTTTCCACCACATCAATAGGCTCTAAGATAGTAACAGCGGATTATAACTGGGAGAGCTGCAAATCAAAGAGTCTATTTAAGAAGGAATTCTTAGGGAAAACCAAAGATAACAAAGGAAGGAAAAACAAGGAAATTAGAGGAAACAAGACTTTGGCACTCACAACCATGCCAATTATTAAATATAGCCCAGTTGCCGCCCAGATTAACACAAAGCCTTATACTAGAAACCTGTTTGCCTCAGTTTCTCTTATCCAATCCATCATGTCTGGCTTTCAACAAAATTTACAAGGCATGTTAAAAAAGCACAAAAGAAGGATGCCTGGCTGGCTCTGTTGGTGGAGCATGTGACTCTTGATCTTGAGGTCATGAGTTCAAGCCCCATGATGGGTGCAGAGATTACTTAAATAAATAAAACTTTTTTAAAAAGCATGGAAGAATATTGTCTGAGGAAACAAAGCAAGCATCAGAACTGCAATCAGCTATGCCATACATGTGGAATGATGAGATAGGGAATTTAAAAATAACAATGATTGTGATGTTAGGACTCTAATGGAAAAAGTAAACCTGCAGGAACAGATGGGGGCTGCAAGTAGAAAGATGGAAACTCTAAGAATCAAAAAGAAGTACTAGGAACAAACAGTGTAACAGAAGTAAAGAATATCTTTGATGGGCTCATCAGCAAACCTAACACAGCTGAGGAAAAATCAGTGTGCTTGAAAATATACCAATAGCAATTTCTCAAACTAAATGCAAAGAGAAAAAAATGAAAAAACAAAACAGAATGTGCAAGCATGTGGGACAATTCCAAGTGCTCTGAGACTCTGTAACTTTGACACATGGCTCTCTGGGTCCCTCATAGCACTCCCACATGGGGTTTTCATTGGGAAGGGAAGAAGGGAAACTACTCAAAGTCAATCACCAAGCTGGACGGGATGGCCGCCGCTTTGAAAATTACACGATGAATCCCCCAAAACCACTACAGATTTGAGAAAAGGGCAAATGTAAATAGTCTAATGTTCAAGAACGGACAGTATGGTCTAAATGAACAAATACGGATTCTGGAGTCAGACTTGGGTTTTGATCTGGGCTCTGCCCCTTGGAGCTGTTTGACCTTGGGCAAGTTACTTGCTTTTGAGATCCTGTTTCCCTTTTTCATAAAGTGGCTATTATGATAACTTTCTCAAATCGTCTGCTGCGGGGATTAATTGAATCATGTACGTAAAGTATGCAAGAAATACTCAATTAATACTTGCTTTGATTCTTATTGAGATAAATTCTGAGTAATGCAACGAAAGAGGAAAAAATTAGCTGAACTGTAGGGTTGGCTTCATAAAATAATATGAGAAAAAATCAGGTAAAGGCAGTGATGGGTAATTTTCAGTGTCGTATTTCTTTTTTTTTTTTTTAAGAGATTTTATTTATTTGACAGACAGAGATCACAAGTAGGCAGAGAGGCAGGTAGAGAGAGAGGGGGAAGCAGGCTCCCTGCTGAGCAGAGAGCCCAATGCAGTGCTCCATCCCAGGACTCTGGGATCATGACCTGAGCCAGAGGCTTTAACCCACTGAGCCACCCAGGCACCCCTCAGTGTTATATTTCTTTGGACTCATTTTGTAAATGAAAATCCAGCTTGGTGGCAGGGTGTGGGGATTCTTTCCAATATTCTCAGCTCTTCAGCATTCATCAGGGGTTTAATAAAGCATTGTGCTGCGGAGTGTGACAGGTGGGGGACAAAAAGATGATTTAAAGATCTGGCTCTTAGAGTAACTGTTTTGTTCTCTGAAGGTGCTTCTATATATTTAAGTTGTTCCATGTTGTCACTATTATTCTTGCTAATGCCCAGATGAAGTTGATTTGTTAAGGGAGAATATGGCTTAAAACAAAACCTCCTTATCCTTCTCTGTATAACCTTGCAATTCAGAGGTTCCTTCTCTGGGTGTGAAATAAATGTAAATTTCATATTGTAGATTTCTGCTATGGGGCTGGAGTCACGCAGCAATTCTTGCTTTATGTTGGCTTGTGGCTATTCTAGTTCCAAGACAAGACACACTTTTATTTTAAAATTAAACGTTGAAATTTAAAAATAAAAGCAGGAAAAAATAAGTTTCCTAGACCAAAAGGAATTATTTAAATTTTTAGAGAGCTCATCAGCATTTCAAGAGCAATGATAAGCCCCTGGAATTTACTTTGATGTTTTCAGCTCAAACAGAGTCACCCCAGTCTGAGGGTGGGGTCCCCTCCCCTGTGTCTCAGTGCCACAGCTCTGGAATGTGACACTCTCTTAGTCTTATTCCCCACTGCCCCTGTTTGTGTATCTATTTAGCCCTATGCCTTTATTTTTTTTAAAAGATTTTTTAATTATTTATTTGGCAGAGAGAGTGATCACAAGTAGGCAGAGAGGCAGGCAGAGAGAGAGGGGGAAGCAGGCTCCCCACTGAGCAGAGAGCCCGATGCGGGGCTTGATCCCAGGACCCTGGGATCATGACCTGAGTCGAAGGCAGAGGCTTTAACCCACTGAGCCACCCAGATGCCCCATGCCTTTATTTTTTTTTAATTATTACTTTTTAAGATTTAATTTTAAGTGATCTCTACGCCCAACATGGGGCTCAACCCCACAACCCTGAAATCAAGTGTTGCATGCTCTACCAACTAAGCCAGCCAGGCGCGCCTAGTTCTACTCCTTTAGGTCTTCTATGGGCCTCCTTTCTTGTCTTTCTCTCTATGTCCGTTTGTCTATCTCTCTGACTCCCTTTTGGTTCCTGCCCTGGGGCACTGACCTGAATACAGAAGTTTGACTGCTGGCTCACAATTGTTTGTTTTGTTTTGTTTTGTTTTGTTTTTAAGATTTTATTTATTGGGCGCCTGGGTGGCTCAGTGGGTTAAAGCCTCTGCCTTCGGCTCAGGTCATGATCTGCTCAGCAGGGAGCCTGCTTCCTCCTCTCTCTCTCTCTGCCTGCCTCTCTGCCTGCTTGTGATTCTCTGTCTGTCAAATAAATAAATAAGATCTTTAAAAAAAATAAAATAAAGATTTTATTTCCAGGAAAGGAAAGAAGGAAGAGTCCAAGTTTGAGGTCCCCTAAGTACTGCAGAAAACGTTTCCTCCACTAGAGGACTCCCTCCCCCTTAGGCAGAAAGTGCAGCTTCCAAGGAAGGTGGTAGCCAGGGATCCGCTATTGCCAGCCTGTAGGGGGCTTTAGGCCACCTCCCTGAGGCTCAATCCATTTTGCCTAAATCCCTGGGTCCCTACAGAGCCTGGCCAGTTTGTGAATCCCTAGGGCAGTGCCCCAAGCTGAAGCAGTGGGAGGGACAAGCCACTCTCCCTCGAAGTTTTCACAGGAGCATCCTGGGCTCCCTGGATCAGGAATGCTTTGGTGTCGCCGCTAGGCTCATTCAGGGGCTCCCTGCATAAGTTCAGGATGTGTGGGGCAGAGGGCAGAAGAGTAAACCTTCCTCCTCGGAGAAGCAGAGACTCCGTGTGGGTAATCCAGCAGTAAGCCTTCTCCAACTGCCAGCCTGGCCCGTCCAGACCCTGAGCCCACCACAAAGGACGGCAGTGAATGTGCTCCAACGACATCTCACTTTGGCAGGTTCTGTGGGCCTGCCATCCGGGTTGGTTTTGCTGAGAGGAGGAGGAGGGCATCCTGGGGGAGTAGTGAAGCACCAATTTGGTTGAAAATAACTTGTGTAGAGGTGTGAACTACCTCTCTGGGCATGGCTGTGCAGTGGAGACAGCTGGGAACTCCCTCACCTTGGCCCCTTCTCTCAGAGAGGGGTTTCTGCAGGAACCCATAAGAGTTTCCCTAGAGGGACCCTGGGATGGGGTTGAAGGTGAGGACTCAATGGTGCATTTTAATCAATAGGAACGCCTTTGAAGGGACATTAAGTGAAAAGAGGCAAATTACTAACCTATCTGAGCTATTATTACCACTACATAAAATATTACAGTAAAGGCTTGAGAGGGTTTTAGGTACGTGGTACAAAGGCCTGATGATCCTCCCTCTCCTCTTTTAGATTCGTTGATTTAAATTGTGTTTAAAACGTGAAGAAAAAAAAAGGTGAGTGTAAATTGAGTTCTAAAACATTTCCAGGGACTTCGCCATGTCCTGAAAGGTGGTGTCAGAAATAGGGCAGGCAGCTGGGTCTGAGGGCTCCGGATGGAGAAGCTCTAGCTCACAGCAGCCCAGAGAATGAACTCCGGGTTCATCGAGGGGACCCAGAGGGGACAGTTGCGAACTTAGTCGGCCCCGAGTGGCCGTCCACTATATAGCGTACGTCAGAACATTTTGCTATAACGACCACCCCGCCCTCCATCCTGCGGTCCCGCCGAGCGCCCACTTCGAAGGCGTCGTACTGGGTCTCGGAGGGAACCAGGCGGCAAAGGGCAGGCCCGGGAGCAGCCGGGTGAGGCTACGGGGGCATTGTTTCAGCCCCTCGGGTGGGGTCCTGCAGGGGGAGGGGAGGCGGTGTGTCCTTGGGACCCGCCCCGTAGCCCTCCCAGGGGACTCATGCATCCGCGCGTCCCAGCGCCGGGGCTTTGTGAAGTGCCGTCAGTCACCAGGGAAACCCAAAGGAACTCGGAGAAGGACGCTAGGGGGGTCGGCGGGTTCTCTGGCCTCACTCTCCTTCCCCTCTCGGACCCCAGCCCTGCAGCAGGGCCTGTCGGGAGTTGTAGTCCCAAGGTGGCGGCCGCGCGCGGCGGCGAAGATGCGGGGCGCCGCCTGTCCCCGCCTCCCCCTAACCTGCTAGCGCGAGGTGGGGAGCACTGGGGAGGAGGTGTCGGGTCGGTGATTGGCCGAGGCCGCCTCCAGCCCCCACCCACGTCCCCTCCCCAGCTC
Organism: Martes martes; assembly: GCF_963455335.1. NCBI lineage: Eukaryota > Metazoa > Chordata > Mammalia > Carnivora > Mustelidae > Martes > Martes martes. Next base: position 118,131,531 of record NC_137896.1, read on the forward strand.
CCGGCTTCCGACTCCAGCGCCCCGCGCGCCAAGGCGGCGATCGAGCGAGCGCGCGTGCAGCCGCCGCCTGCCCGAGCACCCGCAGCTCCCGCGCCGCGGCGAGACCGAGGAGAGACGGATCGACCGACGGACCCTCGCGGCCGCAGCATCCCGGAGGAGTGCGTGATGGCGGGGCGGGCGGTGGGCTTATTCTCCCCGGGCTGGGACATCGTTCTCACGGCCTCTGTTTCTCTGGGAGGCGCACAAAAGGGCAGGGATAGGGTTGCGCCCAGGGGCCCGGCCTCAGGGGACGCGGCGGGAGGTGTGGTTTGGGATTGGGGCGGCCATCGGGGCTAAACTGCGGCCCGAATCCTGTGCTCTTTGTACGCCCACAGAACGCCGTGCAGTGCCTTGCTCATAGTAGGCGTTTCAGGTGTGCTCGTGGGATTGCAAAGAACTGGGGTGAGGAGACGGCTTGGTCGAAGGGGGTTCACTCTCGGCACACAGTAGGCGCCCGACCTGGCTTGTCGAGGTGCAGTGAATGGCTGGAAGGTTGGGCGGGGGCTTCTTTGGCTAAGGGCCCGTCCTCCCCGAGTCCCTAGATCGTCGCTGCCTCTGGCCTCCCACTCCCACCAGTACACACACCCTGAGTGCGTCTCGGCTTCGGGTTGGGATTTGTCCAGCCTGGACCGGACCCGACGGCCCGTTCCACCGGTCTGGCTAACGCAGCGGTCGCCTAAGGACGACTCGCCTGCCGCCTCCGAGGCACCTGCCTGAACCACAAAGGCCGCCTGTGGCTGCCCGGCCCAGAGCGAGCGCCGAGCTGGGTCCCTTCGCTGGAGCCCAGTGCGGGAGCTCTCCCCGCAGCGTAGATCTTGGCGGGCGACAGACACCGACGCTCCAGGCCTGGGGAGGGGCAAGAGCCCAAGCCAGAGAGAAGCTGGGATGGGGAGAGGCGGACGCAAGGCCTCTGTCTGAGCAAAGATGGGGAGATGGGGAAGCTGGGTGGGGACAGGTGGACTGGGGGGTCTGGGTGGAGGGGGAAGTGGAGACCAGGGTTTGAGGAGGAAAGAGAGGGGGCGGGGGGCGGGTCTGAGGAGGGAGGGAAGGAGTGCGGTGCAGGTGGCGCGAGGCGGGGCGAGTCTGGGGCTGATGAAGAATGAGGATGGGAGGAGAGATGCTGGAGGGTGGAGACCGCCAGGGTTTGAGGAGGGTAGACGCCCGGGAGGAGGAGACCCGCGCGGGTTGGGGGAGGGTCTCTCTGGGGAGGGAGGTCTCCCAGGGGTGGAAGGTCTCCAGGTAAGGGAGGGGCGGGCGGCTGGGAGGCGGGTCTCCGGCCTGAAGACCCTCGGCTTCTGACTTGGAGCGTGGCGGTCCAGGTGGCCAGCTGGGCGTGGCCCTCGGACAGGCGACAGACCCGGGGAGGCGGATCCGCGACCGGGCTGCGCTGTCCCCACCAGGAGCTTTGTCTCCCGGCCTGACACAGCCCTTAGGGACTCGCTTCAGGTTTTGCGATAATCCGCAGCGCCGCAGGCACACACCCCTTTCTTCTCGGAGCTGAAAGGCTTGGTCCAGTGGCAGATGCTGGCTGGGAGGCGGGATGGGGGACGTCTCCCGCCGGAGAGACCGGGAGAACAATAGCCGGCACTGGTAGCCACCCGACCCCGAACTAGGGCCGCCCCCCTCCCGAACTCAAGTGTGCAGTTTTCTGGTGCAGAAAAAGCTTCCGTAGAAATCTTAGGGCATGCTCTCGTCTTTTGGGGTCGGTGTTGGGGCATCAAGGCCTGCCTTTAATTCCCTAGTGTGAGTCGCGCGTCCCCCCAGACTGGGGGGCGGGCAGAAAGCCGCGGACACGGGCTTTGGTGCCTGGTGACCTCGGCGCCGCCCGCCTCCCGCCCCTTGCTGTTGACCATCAAGCAGCCCAGACGCGGCGTGGTGGCCCGGCGGCGACCTGGAGGTTGCCTCGGTGCAGAGTGGCTCCCTGAGCAGTCGGCTTTGTCTGCCCAGGCTGGTCGCGTCTAAGGGCGGCTGTGTGTTCATAGAGGGAGCAGTCAGGGTTGGTGCGGATTGTGTGCTAAAATCCGGAGAAGTGGTTTGGGAGATTACCCGCCAAGGGTGCGGCTCCTGGCTTTTAGAGCCTGCAGCCCGGGGACCAAAGCTTCCCATTGCCAGTGACCACACCCAAGCCAACGTGTCCATCCTTCGCAGATTTTGCCCATATTGTCTGCTGACCTAAGATGGGGATGGCTCTGTGATAGGAGGTGGCTGCTTGCCCGTGGGAAAGCAGATGAACAGAAATGGAAGCACAAAACAGGGATTCAGCAAAGCTCTCCATGCACTTGCTGGAGTGTAAGCATCTTTCATGCCGGCCTCCAGCATCTTGACATGTGAAAAGACTGCCTAATACCAAAATTTGGTTTTCGAGGTTTTCTTTCATCATTGTTTGGGTTATATTAAAGGTGACTCTTCAGCACAAGGTTTATACTTTTAAATTGCCATTCATTTAACAGAAAGGTGGGGAGGGAGGGCAAGGCAGAGTGTTTTTATTCCAAGACTGAAGGAAGCATGGATAAAAGACAGAGCATCACAGGACTAATCATTGTGACTTATATTTGCCCGTAAGTTAACTGGATGAGCCTTTGGCTCTGTCTAGCCTTGAAACCCAGGATTTTCTTTCTTAACCAGGTTGATGCATAAGGCTGTGATGTCACTGTTGGCTCTTGCCCAGAACGTTTGATAGTTGCCAACCTCAAGTCCTCTTATCTGGGCTATACCAAGTGGCCACAGGAAAGCAAGTAGACTGTATCTTGCTGGTTTTCAGGGATGTTGCTTTGAGGCGGTGCCTCTCAGAATTTACAAAACTGGTCTGAGAGGATTAGCTGGAATGTTGTTCATTGGATGTTTGAAGCTAAGTTAATAGACTACGCCTATCTCTAGATGCAAACCAGGGATCTCCCTATTAGAAAACCCAAAATCTGACATGAAGGGTTTTTTCTTATGAAAAATCTCCAGTAGAAAATGTTTTTTCTGTCATTACCCAAGGGGAAAGTTTCAGAAAGGAATGTTTGTTGGTTTATTCTTTTTGAATGAATTTTATGGATTTGTTTAAGGGTGGGATCCTGTCGAGCCTGGTGTGAACATCCAACCCAATGTTTTCCCGTGGGAAATGACTCCAACCTGGGGAGTCCAGAGATGTGGAATGCCAGTATGATCAGCCCTTTCCTACAGGGAAGATGGAGAGAAAGCAGCATCCCCTTCCTACCTCCTCTGAAAATGTCTGGGAGACAGCCCAGAAGGGGGAGGCAGGTGACCCCAGAATTCTGGGGTGCCGTTGTTAACTCCCATCTCCCTGACCCTGGAGACCTCAGCTAGGTGTATACAAGATCTAGTATACAAGATGTTCATAGGGGCGCCTGGGTGGCTCAGTTGGTTGAGCATCTGACTTCTGCTTTTGCTCAGATCGTGCTCTCCAGTTCTTCATGGGATCGAGTCCAGCATCAGGCCCCATGCTTGCACAAGTCTGCTTGAGATTCTTTCCCCCACCCTTTTCCTCCCCCTCTTCCATCTCCTGCCTGCGCATGCGTTCTCTCTCTCTCTCTCTCTCTCTAAAATAAATAAAATCTTTAAAAAAAAAAATGCTCATAGGACATGAAGACCTGGCTGTTTTCAGCATAGCCTCTCCAAAATGGAGATGTAAGCCAGGATAGTTTCAATATGCAGAATGCCCTGGGAGTTTCCACCTACGGGAACAGCTCCACAGCAAGGCAAGCATACACAACTTAACCACAGTTAAGTTAATGTAGGCTTCATCTGTGGTATTTCCACCTCTCTCTGTTCTTCTACCGTGGATGCCTGGGAATTTTCTCTCCTTCATAACAGCTACTCTGACCCAGGATTTAGCATGATCCTATTTAGCTCCAGAGAACTGTAGGCCAAAGGCCATCACAACTGGATACCTCTCTGGGGTAAATCAGGATTTAGATAATTATAGAGAGC